>NC_080163.1:176385526-176985526 GCF_950295315.1 Erinaceus europaeus
CCCCCTGCTCTCAACTGTAGGGTGGCCACTTAACACTTGTGAGGCAGGTCTGCAGGTGTCTGTTTTTCTCTCCCCACCTCTGTCTTCCCATCCTCTCTGTATTTCTCTCTGTCCTATCCAACAAAAATAGCAATGGCAACAATAACCACAGCAGTAACAACTAGGACAAAAGAATGGAAAATAATGACCTCCAGGAGCAGTGGACTGTAGTGCAGGCACCAAGCCACAGCTGTAACCCTGGAGGAAAAAAAAAAAGAAATCTTTGGTCCATTCTCCCAGAAGGATAAAGATTAGGGAACCTTCCAGTGGAGGGGAGGGTATAGGGAACTCTGTTGACTGGAATTGTATGGGATTGTGCTTCTATTATCCCACAATCTTGTTAATCATTATTAAATCACTAATTTAAAAAAAAAGATAAAAAAATCTATAAAAACACAGAAGCACACTATCTGCTAGCTACCTTCTTAGTAACTTTCTGAAGCTTTACATCCATTCTGTAGTATATTTAGAGAAGAGTTTAGCTAGCTTAACACAAATACTAAAGAAAACATGTTCTCTGTACACTTGGTGAGGGAGGAACATGGCTTGGTTTTTTTCCCTATTTTTATTAGTGATTTAATAATGGGTTTAATTGTTGTTATTGTTGAGTCATATGATTTATTTATTGTCATTTGTGATCAGTCTCTTGTCAGTTTTGTGACATCCAAGTATCTTCTCCCAGTTTCCAGGTTACCTTTGTGTGTGTGTGTGTGTGTGTGTGTGTGTGTGTGTGTGTGTGTGTGAAGTTTTCTTTTAATGTAAAGAAGCTGTTAAATTTGATGTAGTCCCAGTAATTTAACCTTGTTTTAGTTTTGCTTACCCATAGTGTGATGAGTCTCCAAATAGAGCCTGATGTTAAATTGTGGACGTGTTTCACCAATGTTTTCTTCTCTATAATTTTTAGTCTCAGTTCCAATAACCAGATGTTTGATCCATCTTGAGTTATTTGGCATGTGGTGTTAAGGGCTGGTGCAGTTTTATTTTTCATTGACTACCCAGCATCAGATATTGAAGAGGTCTTTTTCCCTCCCACCCCCCACTGAAAAGGTTTTAGTCCTTTATTATATACACACATATAGGTTTATTTATGAAATTTCAATTTTATTTTGTTGGTCTATAAATTGGTTTTGTTCCAGTACAGTATGTAACATTAATTACTATTGCTTTGTAGCATCAATGGAAGTCAGGAATGTTATGTGTGCATTGTTTGGTTTTTGCTAGACTGCTATGGTGCTGACTCCCCTCTGGACATCTTTATTAAATATTTTCAATGAATGTGAAAACGCATACCTTGGGATTCATAGTGTGATTATTAGTACATGATTGTTAGTTTCTATACTTAGCATATTTAATAAATATTAAAGTAGATTTTTAAATTAATTCATCTCTATATAATTAAATTATATGGCAAAGTTAGTAAAAATGTAAAACCAAGGTCTCTTTTACAATCTTCTCCTTGGGAAACAGACGATGGCTTGTCACTTATAAGCCAGGTTCTAGTAGGAATGAACATGTCTGGCTCCACTCTGAAACATTTCTTTTTAATATTTACTATGGCTTTCAATTTCCCATCGTTTTCCATCCAAGTTCAGCTCATTAGCAAATCCAGTAGCAAGTCTAGAATGAAATTTTCAAGAGAAAATGATCTTGTCTTTTACTTCCAAACGCCTGAAGATTCAGTGAAAAGACAGATGTATTTATTTCTTCTAGTGTAGGTGATTATTTTTCTTATGATTAATGAAGAAATAGCTACAATTCAAGGCCAGAGGGTAAGCTGTTGCCCAGGGGTTCTTTTCAACTTTTTGTTAATTAGTAAATTCCTAAGCCCAATTATTCAAGTAATGCTTTGACTACTTTCTTTTTTTATTATCTTTATTTTTTATATTTATTTATTATTCCCTTTTGTTGCCCTTTGTTATTATAATTTTTGTTATTGTAAGTTTTGTTATTGTTATTGTAATTTGTTGCCTTTTTTGTTATTGTAATTATTGTTGTTATTGATGCTATCGTTGTTGGATAGGACAGAGGGAAGAGGAGGGGAAGACAGAGAGGCAGAGAGAAAGATAGACACCTGCAGACCTGCTTCACCTCCTGTCACGCGACTCCCCTGCAGGTGGGGAGCCAGGGGCTTGAACTGGGATCCTTACACTGGTCCTTGAGCTTTGTGCCACCTGCGCTTAATCCGTTGTGCTACCACCTGACTCGCTATTTGACTACTTTCTTTGTAAATAGATTTAGGTAAATTAGTTCTCCTCCAGGACCATATTTAAAGCTGACTCTCCATCAAAATCCAAAGGCACATACCTGTGAAAAATGGCAAAAAGGCACTTAAGTTCAACGTTCAATCTGACATACCATTATAAGCCACAGTTGAGCAGTTCTATGGTAAAATAAAAATAAAATAAAACAAAATAAAGAATTTAAATAAAAAATAAATCTACCACCCTCAAAAGTATGTCTTTGGGGGAAAATAATTTCATGGGAGGAGAATAATGGAGATTCCTTTTTAGAGATAAGGCCAACTTCTTGGGAAAAGTTGACCAGTGAGGAAAGCAGAATTTTATGTGTAGTCATGTCCTTTTATTGACCGTGTCTCTTCTTGCTAAGCTTATGAGCTGGCCTTCTGTTACCCCCTCACAATGTCCTCTTTGTTAACTAAGCTATTAAAGATGGCGTCGAAGAACACATGGTGAGTTCCTCACCATATCTGACTCTCATATGTGAAGGTGGTGTGCATGTTATTAATCATCCTTTATTTTTCTCTAATCCGTCTTTCTAATGCCTACTTAAGCAGTATCTGAAGAACTCTGCTGGGTAGAAGATAATTTCTTTCTTGTTTGAACACTATAGAACATTCATATTTAGTCTTTTTTCCCTTCCTTTTTGTACTCACTAGGCCAATGTACTCCCAATGTGCAGGTGTCTAGAAATCCCTGAAAAGCAAGCTTTCTCTTCATTTTTGCTGAGTTTATGTGTGAGGAAATTTTATTTATTTGTTTAAATTTCTCAATTTTCTTTTTTTTATTAATATTATTTTTGAAAGAATGGAGAGACACATACAGAGAACCCCATGTTTAATTTTAAATGTCTTCTTTGGGGGAAATGTTTCTTTTTAATATTCTGTTTACTTATCTATTTCCTGGGTAGAGACAGAAATTGAGAGGGAAGCAGGAGATGATAGATTAGAGAAAGGACAATTAGAAAAGTGCCCTTCATTTTCCCAGGATGCCAGTTTGACCTGTGACCTTCTGACCTGCATGTGGTGCACAGGGGCCAATGTCAGCAGAATGAGTGACTATTCCATGAACTATTGTCCCCACACTTGGCCTCTGTCTGGGAAGTGCTGGCTAAGGAGTAAAAGGCTAGTAGCTGAGGGACTAGTGTGGGAGAGGCTTCACCTTGAGCTTTGCTGTGAAGTGTGCTGATGACAGTAACAGCCTTCCAGAAATCAGAAGTGCACCATCTCTAGTATCTGCTACTGTATTCAGCCATGTACTTGTTCTGGCCCCTGGGACATTGACAGGTGGGACTCAGGCAGAGACCTCAGTGCCTGTCTGGCTGTGGGGAGCCCTTCTTCCAGCACTTTTTCTTCTAGCGTTTGCCTCTTCCAGCACTGAGGAAGCTAGGTGCCACTCTGTGGAGGCCTGGGGAACAGGCAAGACACACATAGTAGCTCCAGTGGAGCTGTTAGCTGCCTGCAGACACACATGACCTCAGCTGATGTAGAGCTGCCCTGAGGAGCCCACCAAGGGCTGATCTGAGTCCCGAGCAAAGAGAGGGGTCATCTAAGGCACAGAGTCAGGGAGTGATCTTTATTATAGCAATAAGCAAGAAAATACAGTAAAAGAATATATAACTACATATATACCATGAAAGGAATAATAAGCGAGAAATTTCTGTGAAAAGACCAGGGAGCAAGGGATTAAGGAAGAAGACTCAAATGAAATGATCTGGATATGGAATGCTGACATTTTCCATTGTGACCCCACTAGACAAAAAGTTTAAAAGTCTTAGTCAAAGGGCTTCAAGTCTTCCACCAGAAAGTTTACACATGGATGGCAGGACTGAGGAACAATGCAAAATCCTGCAAAGTATTAGCATATAATTGCTCTCAATTGTATATCATAAACTAATAGGAAAAAGAAAGGGTCAGTTCTCGGAAGGGGAAGGCTGGCTGTAGGCATTTCAGCAGACACGCAGGAGGCCTCACTGATTGCAGACCTGCCAGGGGAGCCCCCAGCAAGGTGCTGAGAGGAGCCCTGAGCTCCTTAGCAGCTGAGCAGGGTGTAGACAGGGTGCTGCCTGGACCCCGCTCAGAGAGGTCGGAGATGGTCCATCACTGCGCCTTTCTGTAGGTGTCACTCTCCCAGCTTGGAATTAGGAGGCTGTCTTATTGTCATGCCTGAAATGAAACACAGAGAGCTGTCTTAGTCAAGTCACATTCTCAGACACTAGCTTCCTCTTGATTCCTGAAGAAATGAATTATCCCAGGAGAGAATTTTTCCAAGGAGATAAATGCATGAAGGGGCTGAGTATTGCCCACCTGGTGAGCACACATGCCACAGTGAGCAAGGACCTGGGTTCTTGCCCCTGTGCCCACCTACAAAAAGGGAAAGCTTCAGGAGCTGGAAAGCAGATCTGTAGGCATCTTTCCTTCTCTCCCCTCTGTCTCTCCCTCTCATTTTAATTTGTCTCTAGCCATTAGGTAAATTGAATCATTATCAGGAGTGAAATATATTAAAACCTAGTCAGCACATAGTAGAAACCTTTCCTCTTAAATCAATACAGCAAAAATCTGCAGCCTCCACCAAGACTGTGCTGCCAGAAGAATGAAGTCCTGCCATTGTTGGGATGTGATTCTCTTGTCCTGTTTTAAACAACCAGAACACCGTGTGTCTCACACAGACTGGTTGCTAGACTAATCTCACATGGCCTAGGCTCACCCTGACTCATGGTGTAGATGAGCAGTGTCCAGGAGCCTGGTCGCCTTTGTACAACTGGCATCAGTGAGGAAGAAGGCACCTACCTCTAGCAGAACAGGGACCAGGATGGAGGGTCACACTCCTCCCTCTCCTCCTTGTTAATCCCTGTATGGTTGTGGGTGCACAGCACGGCCATGAAGCAGGAGAACTGAGTGCGGGTGGCCTCCTCCTTCTGGGGGACCAGATGGACACAGTGCCTGATATCCTCCACTGCCAGGTTCACAGGGATGATGGGGTTGCCCAGGGCATAGTTGTAGAGTGACACCTTGTGGGTGACCCTGTCCCCATAGCCCATCAGAGAGTCAACCCTGAGCTCAGAGGCGGTGAGGTCCAGCAGAGGCAGCCATGAGAGGGCCCCGTGCAGACGGGTGGAAACGGAGCTCTACCAGATGCTTTCCACATCATGCAGGGCGGTGACAGTGTCACTCCTCTGGCCCACAGCCACCAAAATGCTCTTCTGGTGGCCTCTGCCAACAGAGCTGACCAGGGTCCAGATAGAGTCACCTCTAGCACAGATACCTGTGAACATAGCAGTGGGTTTAGCAGTGGACAAAGGAGGCACCCCAGAGAGCAGAGCAGAGGCAGTGAGAGGATGAAGGACTTGGAGAACCAAGGGGCTGAGGGTCCACCACCTCACTGACACCATTGCGGAGGGACTGATGGGGAGAGCAAACCCAGGCTTATATCTAGGAGACGATTCGCACATATCAGCAGGAAAATGTTTAATGAGAGTTGAGACAGGAGACCAGGAGTCCCTAATTTTTACTGAATTTGAAGGTGTGGGACTGGAGTTGCCTTTTTAATTGAGAACTTAAGAGGATTCTGTAAACTTGGCACTGGAAGTTATCATGCTGGGTCATTGTTAATTCTGGTGTATATTCTGATCCCATTTCCCCAGGGAGTTCGGTTTTCAGTGTCCTGAGCTTGTTTTCAGGAGGGGATAGATGGCCAGAGAGGTGGCACTTGCAGCAAAGGGTGCAGTTCCCCTCTCTCCTGCTGACCTGACCTGGGGAACTGGGCTTGAGGAGGAGCTGACCTGGGGTGTCCTCTAGTAGCTGCTCCAAAAGGAAGGACTCCTGGCAGCTGGAAGCTGAGCTGGAGTCTTCCTGTTCCTGTGACAGGTCCTCAGTCACGGGCGGTGGTGCCATTCCATTTTCGTGGTGATAGTCACAGTCTGTGTGGAGAGAAATCCAAGCATAGATTCAGGCTTAGGTGCCATGATGAGCCCATTGTGATCCCAGAATGTGCCCACAGCTTAGCAAGGGAGCTGTGTTTTTCTTGGAGACGTGCATGGTTTCTGGGGGCTACTGGGTTCCTTTCAGTCCTTTGTCCCCCATGGAATTGGTTTTCAGGGTCATGAGTTTGTTTCAGGAAGGAAGATCTGACCTGGTAGGAGGCATTTACAGGAACCCAGGGGGTCCCCTCTCCTCAGATGGTCTCCACATGCCAGGCTGGGGGAGTCATCAGCTTCTCGTGGAAGCTCCTCAGTGGCTGGCATTTGGCCCACTTCATGCTCCTGCAGATGTTTGCCATCTAGGTGGAGAGAAACCTCTGTCTAGGTCCAGGCTGACCATGACCATGAAGAGACTCACCTCATATAGAATATGACACATGGGCCTTCTCCTGGACCTTCTGTGCTAAGAAGGCTGTGTCTCTGTGTCCCTGAATCTGTCAGGAGACCCTACCCTCCCATGTGCCCAAGAAAAGAGTTGACAAAATAAAGAGGAAGATGCTCTTATACATTCCTGTGCCTGGAATGCCATGAATTCCTCATGAGGAAGAGCTCTACAGAGCAGCCCAATCTGCCACAGAGAAAGAAGTAGAGAAGCAAGGACTATCCCTAGAGCCTGTTACAGAGCAGTGAGCTGGTCACTGTCTACTGAATGCACGGAGGCCTGTTGCCTGCGCTTTTCCCTGTCAGATGGTGTTGAAGCGAAGCTGGAAACCATTTATTTACTCTGAGTCTTTGCAGTTAATATCTCACTCCAATAAGCTTCTTCTCTGCTCTGACACTCACCGGCAGGTGGCTCTATGGTTTTCTCCATCCTGGAACTCACAGGTCCCTGATCATGTTTCTCAGAGTCCTGGAAGAGAAAGAAGTCAGGGTCACAATAATCATTGCAGTGAGCAGTGGTAGAGCACATTTCCCAGCAGCTCTGTTTCCCCAGAGAGAGCCCTGTGTCAGTAGCAAAGCTACTTCACCCCCGGGGGGGGGATGGGGTGACTGGTTTAGAGTCTACACTGTAGATTTGAGTGAATCCTTGGGTTTTCAGTGCATTTTCAGAAGTTTATTGACAAGGATATGTAGATTTCTTCCTGCTTGCTCTCAAGTCTCCCTTGCTGCAAGTAGGACCCAGGGACTTGAACTCAGGTCCTCTTGCATGGTGACATGCGCACTCTACCAGGTACACCAGTGTCTCCCCCCACACCCTTTCTTGCTTTTTTCCAGTTGAATAAGGAAAACTGAGGTCAATATTTTCTCTTCACTTAAAAGTGTCACCCTGTCCAGGGGTAAATAATCCACTGAAAACGACACAGACCACTCTGTATACACAACAGTCAATTGGGGAAAAAATCCATGTGAATAGAAAAGCTGTCTCCTGAAAACAGTTAAGTACAAGAGCCATCAAGGATTGACACAAGAAGCCTTCTGGAAAAAATTGTGACATTTCAGGTGCCATGGTCTCTCCATGTTTAAGTCAAATTAATTATTGTTGCATATAGTCCCAACTTCCTTTTCTGTGTATACACAGACCTGTGTGTCTGCAGGAAAATAAACTTTCCTGTCTGGTACATTCTGGATTCTTCCCTCAACTCTAGACCTCTTTCTGTCCAAGGCAGGAGCTTGGAATGTACGTTCTAGTCTTAGACACACTTACACTGATGTTGTCCTCTGCATACTCCAGGATGGCATCTTCATAGTCCGTGTTCTCACTGTAAATGTTGCTAATCAAGTCCACAGTGACCCAAAACGAAAGAATACCTGTTAGGTTGTTTTCTAATCAACTTAAGTTTTAGCTGGTTACTTCAGTATTTTCCACTACTTTTTCAAGATAATCAACTTTTTAAAGATATATGCAAGATCTAATGAGAGAAACAGTATGCAAATGTATTTTTGGAGAATGGACAGATACCAGAAAAAGAATGAAAGCTATGTTGTCAGGCCTCTGAGACTAGGGCTGCAGATCCTGTCCTCACAGCTTTCCTGCCTGGAGTCCAGGCCAGACCCTCCCTGGCCTGTAGGGCTGGCAGATGCATTTGCTTTGAGAACCACCCAGTGAAGAAAGCTGCCCTTAAGTCAGTGAAGTTTAATACATAGTCTTGGGTGATGTTAGCTCCCATCACAGCATGGAAAGAAGGGGGACGAGAGGGAGCGGCACTGACTTCTAGGACTCTGCATTCTGAGAACTTAAAGATTTGAAATACCATGGCCTGTGAAGTGGCACAATGGATAAAGTACTGGGCTCTCAAGCATGAGGTCCTGAGTTCAATCCCCAGAAGCACATGTACCAGAATGATATCTGGTTCTTTCTCTTTCTCTCTCTCTCTCTCCTCCTTTCTCATTAATAAAATAAAATATTCTTAAGAAATGATTTGAAATATGTAAACTAATGACATACCTACAAAGCTCTTTAAACCATTGCTCCATCCTCTCAACTGATCTGAAATGCAAGGGAAGAGGGGAAATCCAGTTAGAATGCATAAAATTCACACAAACATATTATGAGTGCTGGTCAGTGTAAACATCAATGTCGGTCATTATTGGTGGGACTGTGTGAGTCAGGAGGACTGTCCTGGTCACTGGGTGTGAGGGAGCCCTGCTCTTTGAAAGACAGTTTTCTGGGTTGGCAAGGAAGTTATCTAGATGGAGGCTAATTGGGTTTGGGGGTAAGGTGGTTATGCTGGTGGTTACCTGCACATTTTACCAAGCACAAGGACCCAGGTCCAAGCCCCTAGTCCCTATCTGCAGAGGGCTTAGCAGTTGCATGTGTTTGCCTGAATCAGAGCCACTAGGGGACAGTTGAGAGCACACAGATGTTTTTGAGGGGGTCAGAGCACGTTTGGCTAATAGATCCCCAGATGGAGCTGTGTTCCCCCCTGAGAGTCATGAGGAGACAGGGCCGGGCTGCAGTCTTACTGAAAAGAGACAAAGAATCGGTGTTCAGCCCAGCCCAAGACCAGCGATAGGCGGACTCTTGTGAATTTCTTGGCTTTCTTCAAGTTGCATATAACCCACATGTCCAGCAGGGGCACCGTGTACTTGATTCTGAAGTGACCCTTGAACCTGGAGAGGGAACAGAGCACACTGCAGTTAGCTTGCATCAACAGCATTCTGGGAGCAGCTTGGTTTCTCCTGGGGAGATGGTGGGTGTGTTTCTGTGGCTCCTTCCCCTCCCCTCTGAGCTGAGCCTTGTGAGCACAGCAGAGGGAGGGCTGGGGCCTGAGAGCTGTGTGCTGACTGAAGCCCGGCCCAGGATGTCCCTGAACACTCCTGACCAGTGGCAGGAAAGCAGCCATTTTCCTGAACATTGTAGAACAATTAGATACCCCCCTATATTTATGAGCTCGCTAAGAGAACCTTTCACTCAGTTAGAATCTTTCCATGTAGTGTCTTCTTTGTTAATCATAATGATCCATGATCATATTTCCCTTATTAATCATATAAAATTGTAATTAACTTATTAGGTAATTATTGTCACCCTGAAAGTGCTTGAGGATACTCATGAAATAAGTCATGCATTATAAGTTCCGTTAAATACATTTTCTATGAGAATGAAAGAAGTAAGATGTATTTTCTATGTCACTTTGTTTTAATTGCCACTGGGGTTATCACAGTGGCAGCCCGATGAATCCACTGTTGTTACTGATCATTTCCCTGTTTCTGTGTGTTTGTTTTTGAGAGGACGGAGAGAAATTGAGAGGGTGGGAGACTGAGTTGAAAAGAGGAATGAAATCTTTAGCCCTAGGGTGTTGCAGCAGGTTAAGTGCATGTGGCACAAAGTGCAAGGACTGGCATTAAGGATCCTGGTTTGAGGTCCTGGCTCCCCACCTGCAGGGGAGTCACTTCACAAACAGTGAAGGAGTTCTACAGGTGTCTACCTTTCTCTCCCCTTCTCTGTCTTCACCTCCTCTCTCCATTTCTTTTTCTCTTATCCTACAACGACGACAACAATAACTACAACAACAATAAAAAAAACAAGGGCAACAAAAGGTAAAATAAATAAATATAAAAAAACAAAAAAAAACAAAAAATCTATAGCCCTCCTAACTGCTTATGAGGCTTCCCCTCTGCAAATGAAGAGTGGGGATTGAATCTGGAACCTTGGGCATGGTAATATGTACGCTCACTGAACCAGGTGTGCCACCAGCCAGCCACCCAATCTTACTTTATAAGGGCTTTTCATACATTTTTATAAGTTACAGGAAAAATATATAGCTCAAATAAAAAGTGCACACATTTATAATGAGTCAATAAGTGCAGCAAGCAAGTAGAAAGAAAAAAAAGACACCATAAACTATTTAATCAAATAGTTTATACTTAGACCTAGATACCTCTTCACCCACTTCCTATTTCACTTCCTCAATCACACTAAGGCTAAACTTGTCAGACAAAGTAAGGACAACAAAAGCTGAATAAGGGCAAGAGACCAGCAGACTTCAATGGCTCTTTTGGTCACCACCAGGCCACCCCATCATCTGGGGCCCAAGTGGGGGAATAGTGGGATTCCCACATAGACAAGATGGGCCTTGACCGCTGACAGAGACCTCCCTGCACTATCACTGGTCACCTCCATCAGGAGCAACACCATGAACCCTCTTGTGGGCCTCTACAGGACCTTTACCTCAAAAGGGAACAGCAATGGTAGGGACTGCCCCACTCTCCGAAGGGAGGCTGGGTCAACATACTCTGACACTGGAGGAAGACTGGTCCTGAAATGAGTGCAGCCTAGAAATGTAAAGGAATCATGTGAGATAAGCCAAAAGGGGAAGGATGAGTAGAGATGATCTCACTTGTAGGCAGAACATAAGGTTCAACAACAGAAAGGAGAAACACATAACAAAACATTGACTCATTTGGTATATTGAACCAAAGGGAAGGACTCTAGGGAAGGGAAGGGTAGGGAGAGGGCTAGGTTGGGGGTGGGGTGATTGTGGAGTCCTGGAGCATGATGGGAAAGGACCTAAGTCGATGAAGAGAGTGTTTTCAGACAACTATTAAGGTGCAATGAAAAAATTACCTTTGTGTCAAGAACTGTACCAAACCATAAACCTCAAATAAAATTATTTTAAAAGATAAAAAGTCAAGTTGTTCCCTGAAGACCCCACCAATGTGTCCTGGAGCTCCACTTCCCCAGAGACCCACCCTAGTAGGGAAAGAGAGAGGCAGACTGGGAATATGGATCGACCAGTCAACGTCCATGTTCAGCAGGGAAGCATTTACAGAAGCCAGACCTCCCACCTTCTGCAACCCACAACAACCCTGGGTCCATGCTCCCAGAGGGATAGAGAATGGGAAAGCTATCAGGGGAGGGGATAGGATATGGAGATTGGGTGGTGGGAATTATGTGGAGTTGTCCCCCTCCTCCCCTATGGTTTTGTTAATTTATTCTTTCTTAAATAAAATATAAATTTAAAAAAAGAAAAAAATTTAACCACTCAAAAAAAAAGTCAAGTTATTTAAAACTTGCTTTCTTAGAGTTCTATTCATAATCTTTCACTTAGAGTTTGCAAAACCTAAACAGCTGCTTATATACTGTGTCCACCATAAAACCGGCAGAGGCTCACAAGTACCGTGAGAAGGACCATGGATATGAGCAAAGGGAACTGCATGGTGGGAGCTGTCACTGGGTGTCTCTCCTCTCTGTTACCTTCCCCATCTCCTTCTCTGTCTCTCAGGTACGTTAAAAGAAATTTGAGGGTGGTCTGTAGACACTGTAATGGTTATGCAAAGATACTCTCATGCCTGAAGCTCCAAAGTCCCAGGTTCAATCCCCCACACCACATCAGCCAGAGCAGAGCAGTGCTCTGTTTAAAAAAAAATTGAGGAGGACTTTGCTCAACAGTATAGTTCACTCACTGAATTCATTGCCTCGTGTCACACAGAATAAATTCAGTTAATAAATCACTCATTCCCTCAGTCCCTGGTCCCTGTCACCATGTGCAGTCTGTGAATGCAAAGACTTTGCAGAAACTTAGTGTGAGTGTCTGTGAGTTGTAGGAAGCAGGTTCTGGCTGTGGGTTGTCCTGTCTCCTTCGGGCTGAGCTGGAAGGGCAGACACATAAAGGAAGAGCAGGCTGGGGAGGGTCTTCCAGGCTGGGACCCCGCTGGCCTGTGTCTCTGCATCTCTTCTTCAGCCTCTCCACCCTGGGTGCCCTTCCCTAGGACTCAGGCCCTGCCCAGTCTCCCTGCTTCCCCTCTGCTGCCTGCCCAGTGCTGGACAGAAACCTTGCAGAAAAGCCACCTCTTCTGTCCTCAGGGCAGCAGAGAAGAGGCAGCTGTGGAGTCAGGAGGAGGGGGAGCAGGTACGCACTTTGTGTTGGAGATGAGCAGCACGTTGGAATATACGAACATTTGTCTTTTCTGCCACCTCCGGCCCTTCTGGAATTTGGCAGGGCCGAAGAGCAGGATGCCTCCACGAGGCACCACTGGGATCTCCTCTTGCGGGCTGCTCTCTTCCACAGAAGACCTGAAACACAGCAGACACAGGGCAGTGTGTCACTGGGCAGGCAGGACACAGGGTCTCATGCTGATACCAGCACTCACAGCATGAGTCTCACAGAAGAGTCTTAGTCCCTCAGAAGGACTCAGCACCCCGATTCAGGAGTCCTGAGCTACACAGAACTCCTATGAGATTTGAGGTCACTCGGCCAGTGGAGATGGAGGGCAGCTTGAAGGACAGGGCACGGGGCTGTCACTTTAGTGTTAGGGGACAAGGAAGCAGCAGAGTCTCCTGACCTGGGGAAAAGGAGACTCTAAGAGGGAGTGAGGGGGAATGAGGGTTGGGGTCCTGCTGCTTGGTGCTGGGGAGGGAGCTGAATGGGTGTGAAAGTGTTCTGCAGACACCTCTCACAGGGAGATGAGAAATCTTACCCTGTGACAACAAACTGCACTGTATTGATTTAACACTGGCCCACAATATAAAAATCAAAATATATAAGGGGATGCTAAGAGGTCAAAGGAGAGAGGATGAGAAATATTTCAAAGAACCAGCTCAGGGCCAAGGCCTAAAGGCAGCACAGTGCCTAGAGTATTGTCAGGAAATCATCAACTCCAAGTATCATCTGCAGTTTTTGCCTCTGTGACTCTGCTTCACTCCCTACCCATTCCTACTCCCCTTTTCTTTCCTCTTCTTTTCTTTTCTCTTTTTCTCTCTTCCTCTGTCATAAAAATAACAGACCCATGTGGGATCTATAAAGGTCAGATTGCATTTGCATCCAAGAGTGTGAAGAGGTCATTCAATTGTGGTCTCACATTAACATACACACTTAGATAACAGAATTATTGAAAACTGACTCTAATCTTTAAGTCAGTCTTCACTTTGGGGCTGAGGGGGGCAGGAATTCCACAATCAGCAAATAATAAATCAACATCCAAATGTTTTTCAACTCAAGGAAGTACTAAGCTCTTCATGGCTGTGCCCTGAGTAAGCCCACAGGACTCTGATCCTAGCAGTTCAAGTCTGCTCTCTGGCATCAGCAGGAGGGAATCTCATGAGCACAAGTAACCGTTCATGAGACCAGGGCTGAAGCTGAGGATTCTGTCAGTGGGCATCATACAGAGCACGTCCTGGGACTGCCCTCCTCCTGCTCTGCCGGTCACACAGGGCATGTGAACAGACTACCTGATGCAGGACAGACAGCCCAGACATGCTGAAAGCCTCGAAGACTTTCTGGTAGACGCCGACATCCTCTAATATTCACTCCTTGATGCTCAAGAGAGAGCTGGACACAGTACTGCTTTCACTGTCAGCTCAGTCACCAAGACTGGAGATTCTGCTGTAGCCAAGGTCACTGGGCTGTGATGTCAGCAGTCAAAGGTCAGCGTCATAATTGACCAGCTGACAGCATGACTGACTCCCTAAGCATGTTGCACCACCCTCTCTTGATTATTAAAATAGTTTTCTTTTGAGATGACTATAGACTTCCAGGCTTTTACTGAAAATAATAGAAATGTCAGAATCCTTGCCCCATTTCACACAGTAGTCATATAATTATATAATTCTAAACAGAGTAAATATCACAGCAAGATATTTACATGGGTGCTTTCAGAGATACACTATTTCCAGGAGCATAAGTGAGTGTGTGTGTTTGTGTTTGTGTGTCTCACAAACTACAATGTTATCTCCATAAAACCACTTTTAATATAAACAATCCAATAGCAAAGATCTCAATGGTGTTATGTTTGAATGAGCAGGAGTGTTCTCAGACAGTATCCTAGCAGAAGTGACTTTATGGGCCCAGCAGAAGAGCCCTCACACTGCACAGTCCCCTGGCTTTTCCTGTGCCAGATCCAGGTTCAACTCAGCCCTTACCAGATAATGGAAATAAGGGTCAGTGCTGTTTTGTTGCCTTTCCCTCTCCCTCTCCCTCTCCCTCTCCCTCTCCCTCTCCCTCTCCCTCTCCCTCTCCCTCTCCCTCTCCCTCTCCTCCTCTTCTTTCCCTCTCTCTCTCTCTCTCTCTCTCTCTCTCTGCTAATCTGAAATTCAGTGGAACTGGTTAATGGCACCATGAATTGACTGGTCCTGTCAGTCATTTTCCATTTGTTTTTCTCTTCTGTTTTATTAGATTGAGAGAAATTGGAGGGGGAAAGAGAGAAGAGAGAAAGATAGACACCAGCAGACATGTTTCATCAGTAGAAACTGTCCCTAGCAGTTTGGGAGCTAGGGCTGTGCACTCAGGTTGGGAGCTAGTATGTGCACCCAGCCCTATACACCACCACCCAGCACCTTGTTGTTATTTGTGATCTGTCTCCCTCCTCTACTTAAAGAAAGGCAAACCCAGTGCAATGTCACCCCAGACATCACAGCATATGAAGGCCCCATTGCACCAGGTACAAGGGATGTCTGCATTCTAAGCAGGGGAACCTGGGAAGCCTGCTCCCACTGACTCAGCACATTCTGTGCCTGGGTACCTGCTTTCCGCAGGGTCTTCCTGCGTGACTGCAGTGATGCTCCCACAGACACAGAGGCTCCATCCTGAGGCCCAGAGGGAGGACCGTGGGCACCATGTGGGCAAAGCTCAAGGTGAGGTTGGCCTGATCCGGACCATTCATCAGCTTGCATCTGCATGTTGACTGTTCTCCCTGTGGGGCATCAACAAGATTGTGGACAGGAAATGGGTGAGCTGCCACCCACTGAGCTGCTGCCCCAGAGACCACAAGACTCCACTTCTGTTGTTAAAATTCGGAGGCTCCAGCTGGCCGGGCTAGCTTCAAGGGCGGGTAACAGAGATGACCAGAGCCATACGGCTGGGCAGGGAAGCTGTATTTCTTTATTCAGAAACAACGATTTATAAACTAAACCAAGCTAATCACCAAACAGAACTCTGTTGCCTCTTTCCCCCGCGGCAGCGCCAAGCACTCTCGAACTCTGCAACTCTGGAACTATGGAACCCTCTCGGGGTTCCTTGGGGTGGGGACAAGCGGGCCCATGAAAATAGAACGACTGAACCAATTTTCTTGGCAGGGGGAGAGCTAGAACAAACCAATGTGAAGCATACAACAATTCCCCCTTTTCTTTTTAACTAAATGACCACAGTATCAGGGGTGTGGCGTGAACAGAAACCTATATCATACAGGCATTTTTAAAAAAGAAACTGGCACAAACATGGAGAAACATGTAAGCAAGTAACAAGAACCAGTGTGTTGCCAAGGGAAGGCCTGAGGGGGCCATTTTTTTGCCTCTGTGGGCAAAACTTTATCAGCTTAAAAAAAACATTTCTTGCTTCTGGGGGGTGTACATGTCTCGATGGGTATTTGTATGGGGGTGGGGAACGGCCTAGAGTCCCAAAGGCAGCTGGCTGCAATTTACTTACTATGAAACAAAACTTGTTATTAGCATATCCACAGCACAATCTAAAATTTCTAATAGAGAAGGAATTTGAGACTTTTACATATCAACAACATCTTTTTAACCTTTTGTTACACCTATTCAAGATGGAGACACACCCTAGGTGTGCACAGGAAAGGAAACCTCAGGCATGATAATAATTAGCATAGCCATTGTGTAATCTACCATTTCTAATAGAGAAGGTAATCGAGAGTTTTACATATCAACAAGTTTATTTAAACTTTTGTTATACCCATTCAAGGTGGAGACACACCCTAGGTGTGCGTAGGTCTTTAGACCAACTTAGTTAAAATATATTGATTGTTAACTAATTTTTACCTCAGACTTTAAATATAAGTTAATTTTGTCTTTATGAGAATTACGTTGAAAACCTTTTTCATTTAACTTTGACTAGTAAGAATTTAGCCTTAAAAATACTGTTTACCAAACTTTAAACATACACATAAACATGGTCATTAATGCACAAGGAGAGAAACCTTTGTTACAAAGACATGTCATTTCAAACACGAATTTAGATATGTACTGTCTTAGTTGTTGAGGGGGTGCGTTGTCCAGTGGTGGTCTCTTGGGCAGCTTCACTTCTAGGAATTGCAGGTTGCGATCTCTGTACAAATCTCTGTGTACTCCAGGTTGTCTGTCTTCAGACCAGACCAGCAGCTGGAGATCTCAGTCCAGTTTCAGCAGGGAGCCCGGGCGTCCGGGAGGTCTGGGATCATTCCAGAATTCATAGCACAAGGGCGGGCGGGCCAGCCTTGTAGAAGGCACGGGCCGAGGTGCCCAGGGGTGGCAGCCATGATAGGCTGCCGCGGCCCTGCCCCATGGCCCTGCCATGTCTGCTGCCCTGTTCGCAGTGGAAGAACAGCATGGAGGGATCACATGTCAAGTGCCCTGCACCAAGTGGTGGAGAGCTGGCTCCTGTGGGCTGGCCTCGGGCTCCTGCGTGTTGGCATCAGGCTCCTGTATGTTGGCATCGGGCTCTAGTGTGTTGGCATCGGCTCCTGCGTGTTGGTGTTGGTCTCCTGCAGGCTGCAGGGCTGTAGGGCTGCGGGCGTGGTGCGCGGCGTTGTCTGGGCACAGCCGGCTGCCTGGCTGTTCCACCAGATGGAAAAGGCAGCTCCGTGCCTCGCCCCTTGCCCGCTGACTCTTCCCGACTCCTCTGGCTGTTTTGAGTGTGCCCGAGTGCGTGGAAACCACAGAGAGGTCCAAACATAAATGTTCCAGAAACAGCAAAACAGTCTCGTGAAGAAAGAGCAGAGGCCTTTGGAGATCTCTTCACAAGCAGAAGAGAAGGCCATAGTACATAGGTAGCCAAATTGTCTTCACTTATCTGATAGATGCGCAGGTCAGGTCCACATGGGCACCATTTGTTGTTAAAATTCAGAGGCTCCAGCTGGCCGGGCTAGCTTCAAGGGCGGGTAACAGAGATGACCAGAGACATACGGCTGGGCAGGGAAGCTGTATTTCTTTATTCAGAAACAATGATTTATAAACTAAACCAAGCTAATCACCAAACAGAACTCTGTTGCCTCTTTCCCCCGCGGCAGCGCCAAGCACTCTCGAACTCTGCAACTCTGGAACTATGGAACCCTCTCGGGGTTCCTTGGGGTGGGGACAAGCGGGCCCGCGAAACTAGAAGGACTGAACCAATTTTCTTGGCAGGGGGAGAGCTAGAACAAACCAATGTAAAGCATACAACACACTTCTGTCTCCATCATCACAGAGCCCTGCCATCTCTGAGGAGAACCCAGATCAGTGTGTCCTCAGTTGAAGTGAAGCTGGAAACTCTTTACCATTTATGTCTCACTCTAGTCAGCCTCTTCTTAGATTGCCCTGACACTCACCTGCTGGTGGCTCTGTGGTTTCTTCCCTCTTGGAACATACAGGCCCCTGATCATCTTCCTCAGAGTCCTGGGAGAGAAAGAAGTCAGGGTCACAATAAGCTTTTGCAGTGAGCAGTGGTACAACACATTTCCTAGCAGCTCCGTTTCCCCAGAGAGAGATCCCTGTGTCCAGAATCAAAGCTACTTGACCCCTGGGTGTGACTGTGGTTCAGAGTCGACACTGTAGATTTGAGTGAATCCTTGGGTTTTCAGTGCATGTTCAGAAGTGTGTTGACAAGCATAAATGGATTTCTTCCTGCTTGCTCTCTAGTCTCCGGATATACACACAGGTAACTCCCAGTTGAGTGAGTAATTTGTCATTTAAAATGTTAACTATCTAATCAAATGGTTTGAAAGAAAAAAAAAACCCACACTCTCCCCCACTTGAGGAGAAGCATTGCCTGGTGTATGAAGAAGCAATAAAATGTCATCAGTGCTGTAGATTCAAGTCCCACCCTGACATGATACAGATGCTCAAATTATGTGAAAGAAGAAATTAAAAAAAGGAAAGTGGGCTAGGAGGTGGTTCAGCTGGTTGGGCACACACCTTACCAAGTACAAGAACCCAGGTTTGAACCCTCACTCCCTACCTGTAGTGGGGAAAACTGACTCTAAACTTTAAGTCAGTCTGCACTTTGGGGTTGAGGGGGGCAGGAATCCCACAATCAGCAAATAATAAATCAAACATCCAAATGTTTCTCAACTCAAGGAAGTACTAAGCTATTCCTTGGCTGTGCCCTGAGTAAGCCCACAGGACTCTTATCCTAGCAGGTCAAGTCTGCACTCTGGCATCAGCAGGAGTGAATCTCATGAGCACAAGTAACCGTTCATGAGACCAGGGCTGAAGGTGAGGATTCTGTCAGTGGGCATCACACAGAGAACGTCCTGGGATTGCCCTCCTCCTGCTCTGCCGGTCACACAGGGCATGTGAACAGACTCTACCTGAAGCAGGGCAGCCAGCCCAGACACTCTGAAAGCTGCGAAAAATTTCTGGTAGAAGCAGATATCCTCTACTCTTCACTCCTTGATGCTAAAGAGAGAGCTGGACACAGCACTGCTTGCACTGTCAGCTCAGTCTCCAAGACTGGAGATTCCGCAGTAGCCAAGGCCCCAGGGAAGACCAGCATGCACTACACACCTGCACTGCCTCAGACCTTCTACAATTCTCAACCCTTCATTACAGTTACACATTTATTTATTTATTTATTTATTTATTTATTTATTTATTTTGCTTTCAGGGTTATTGCTAGGTCTCAGTGCCTGCACCAAAAATCCACTGCTCCTGGATGCCATTTTTGCCCTTTTGTTTCCCTTGTTGTTTATCAGTGTTATTATTGTTGTTGTCATTGCTGTCATCATTGTTGTTGGATAGGACAGAGAGAAATCGAGAGAGGAGGGGAACTCATAGAGGGGGAGAGAAAGACAGATACCTGCAGACATGCTTCAGTGACCATGAAGCAACCCCCCTGCACCTAGGGAGCTGGGGGCTCAAACCAGGATCCTTGTGCTTCATGCCATGTGTGCTTATCCTGCGTTGCTACTGCCTAGCCCCTATATTTTCAGTCTTTCTGTCCGGTATTGTGGCCCACTTACAAATGCATCACAGGCAGATTATAAGCACAAACTACAAGCAGTGCAGGAACTAAAATCTGTGGACATTCCCCATCAGTGACTGCGAGGCTGACCTTGGCCCCTTCCTCCAACTTTGGGGCCCCAGACTGCCCCAAGCAGGTGCTGGACACTTGCATCTGGCTGAGCACAGACCCGTGGCTTTTGTACATGCCTGGCTCTCGGGCTCCTGCTCTGTCCCCTTCCCCAAGACTCAGCCCTCAATGGGCGCCCAAGGAGGACTCTGCAACCCACGGCTTTGCCTGCAGGTCTCCAGAGATTCCCCTCTAACCCCCACTTCCTCTCTGACAGGAGGCTCCAGGACTGGAGTTCTGGGATTTGGGGACCCGAGCATGAGTCCACCAGGAGTCGCAGGGCACCGGGACAACCCATATCCCAAGGGAGGATGAAGGGGTGTGCTCCAGGATGGGGTCTGTGACATCAGAACATGGCTGCCCCGATGACATCACTGCATCCCTCCTGGCTTCTGGCAGGTTCTAGGCACCTGGGCTTCCTGAGAGCACAGACCAAAGGGCACCTGGTATGACCATGAAACATTTTCAGTTTATGGTGAGTTGTTGGAGTATTTCACTTGGGATCAGTCCAGATGATTTATGGGCATCTGTCAGTGACTATTTTTGTTCAGAGGATGGTAACATATCTAGTCAGGCTGTTGATGCCAAGATCTCCTATATTGTAAGGGAAAGAAGATGGTGAAGATAGTCATTTCTGAAACTCCAGCAAGTCAATTCGTGGTAATACCCCCATGCTCCACTTTTTTCTTTAGACTCAGAATCTCATACAGATACAAGTTCAGTTTCCAATAGCTCTTAATCCAGTTAGAGCGACACACAAAGAAAGAGAGGGAGAGGAAGAGATAGATTGAGAGAGAGAGAGACTTAGCACAGAACCAGAGCTTTCCCTGGGGCCATACTGTTACCATGGGGTGTTCAAGATTGAACCCAGGCTGTAAGCATGGCAAGGTATGTGCCCAATCTGTTGAGCTGTCTTTCTGTCTAACCCAGCTCCTGTTCTTTCAAAAGATGTGGAAAGATGTGTGTAATCCTCAAAAAAAATTTAAAATATATGTTGTATATGGTCCTGTTATCCTCCTTTAGGTTTCTTACCTGAAAAAAAATGCATAAACAGTAATTCAAGAGCCACCTACATCTCCATGTTCATTTCAGCACTATTTACAATATGTGAGAACTGAAAACAACCTATTGCCTATAGAGAGGGGAGTGGATAATGAAAATGTAGTCTGCATACACAATATATATTCAGATCAAAGGAAAAGAAGGCCTGCTGTTTGCAGTAGCCTGGATAGACTTTGTAGATATTATGTTTAGGTGGAGAAAGACAAATGCCTCGTGAATTCACTCATTTGTGATAGAGAAAACAAATGGATGAGTTACACCTATCCGTAGTCTTACCTTATTAGGGATAGATAGAGACAGGCTGGGGATATGGATCAACTATCTAACATCCCTGGCCAGTAGAGAAGCAATCATTCAAGCCAGAGCTCCTTCCTTCTGCACCTCAAAAAGAATTTGGGGTTCATACTTCTAGCACTGGGGGGGATGTGAAGGGAAGATGACCAGAGAACTTTGAACCCCAATTCCATCAGGCCAGGAAATGTTTGTCACCAGGAATCTTTGTTTTTTCCCCATCACTGAAGGGGAAAAAATCTGGAAATCACCAGAGGAAGTCAGGCAGTGTTTTGCTTATCTGAGAGGGAAGAAGAAAATGAAAATTTGGAAGTCGTAATGGGTGTAGGTGTGACTTAGAAATGGTAATAGAAATGGGTGTAAGTGTGACTTAGAAAGGAAGAGAAGACAGGGTGATATAAGTGAATATAAATGGGAAAAATATATAGAGATAGGTAGGTAGATAGATAGATAGATAGATTTGATGATAGATAATAGTCAGTCCTTCCCTGGGCAGATGACCTCATAAATGTATCCTGTAACCTCATCTCTCCTGAGCCCTAACCCACTAGGGAAAGATAGAAACAGGTTGGGAGCATGGATCAACATGTCAGTGTCCATGTCCAGCAGAGAAACAATTACAGAAGCCAGAGTCCATGACCAGCAGAGAAACAATTACAGAAGCCAGACTGTCCACATTCTGCACCCCAAAAAAGAATTTTGGTCCATACTCCCAGATGGAGAAACAATAGGAAAGTTTCCAATAGAGGGGATGGGACACAGAACTCTATTGATGTAAGCTGTATGGAATTATTCTCCTATTACAATTATACCTTTTACAATTTAGTAAATCAATATTAATCACTAAAAAAACATAAAATATATAGTCAATCCATATCTGTGACTTTGGGAGAACTATTATAATTTCCACTGGAGGGCTGTGTGGGGACCCAGAACTCTGGTTGTAGGTAGGAACAGTGAGGAATTTTTACCTCTATTATCTTTTAATTTTGTAAATCACTATAAAATCATTGATAAGCATAAAAAAGCAAGTAGATGAGCTAAATAAAACAGCAATATACTTCTAGGCTCTGAAAAACAACTATATGGTAAAAGGAAAGTGTTGGTGAGTGATTGGAGAAGCACACCTTTGATTGTTTTTGTCTTTGTGGAAGAGAATACTCCTTGCTGTGGAGTAAATGAAACAGGGAAATTGCAAAAGGGAGAGAGATAAGAACCTGCTGGCCACCTGTTCCAGAGCCTAGTGCCTTGAGGAGCTCAGGCCCTGATGCTTTTCTGCCGGTTGTGTTATTCCACAGGGCAGGGCGGGGTGGATCTGAAACCCTGGTCATACTCCTTTGCTTTATCCTTCAAGAATATGTCTCAAAGGAAAAGATCCTTTTCTCTTGAAAAAAGAAACCCATAAGGGCAAATCAGTATTAGTTTTGCTGCATTGGGACCATGGGGCAGCTAGGAGACTCCCACCTAGTGGTACTGAGAAGAAGATGACCATCTCACACTGAGATTCGTTCCTCACATCATTTAACCCTAATTTGAATGACCTTGAATGTACACCTAAGTGAACAGCAAAGTAAAGAACAAACACCTCATCACAGACCCCTGCAAGCGTTAACCTGGCTTTGACCTAGCACGTTATGATTGGGCCTTCCTCAATCGCTATCGAACAGGCCATGGCCGGTGCGCCGCTATGTCCCATCGCTGGGGAGCCAGAGACGATCTGAACTGCCCCTGCGGCTACAGACTATGACCCACATAGTCAACGACTGCCACATCTCCAGATTCAAAGGAGGTCTCAAAACTTTACATGAGGCTCAACCTGATGCTGTTGACTGGCTATGGAAGAAGGGCAAACGCTAGAAGAAGAAGTGAACAGCACAACTGTAGTGCATGGAACTCCATGAAATTACCTTTGTCTTTTTGGAACTTTTTTTCTTCCCTCAGAAGTGTGTTATATTTCCCTCATTTGTTATTCCAGTTTCTACATTGTGTTTCTAGAAGAATGGATTCACTGTGAGTCCTGACTTTATTGTGCATTTCAGTTCAGGACACTGATGTTTTACATGAGTTGCAAAAAGAGTCCTGATCCCATACACAACAATCCTGGTATCTTATTTTTACACTGATAGAATCAGAGAAGGTTGAAAGCAAAGCCACACGGCCCCTCACCTTCGAAAAGAATGAAGGCAGCAGAATCCATCTGCTTCTATAGATCCAGCATTCACTGAATGTGTGCAGTGCTCATGTCTCTACTAGAGACATAAATCAAAGGCAACCACAGCACATGAGAGAGTTGTCTGCAGGAGGAAGTAGCTACTGTGAAAAGAGGAAGTGTTCTGGCTGCTTGGGTTTATGAAGGCTCTTTCAAGAGGAGGCTGGTGGGTGGAAGGGCTTCCAGAAGAAAGTGCCTGGGACATAGCTGTCCCAGCTGGGAGAGGAGCTGCAAGCAGTGTTTTTGAAACAGCTCGACAAACACTGGGGGGTGGAGGAGCATGGGTGTCATGCTGAAATGAGTATTTTTCTAATTTCTAAATCAACTTTCCCACTGATTCTCCACCAAATAAAACCTCTCCCAGAACACAGAGGGGCTTCCCTCCAGTCACCACTAGTAGCTTGGGCCTTTTTTTTTCTTTTTTATTTAAGAAAGGATTAATTAACAAAACCATAGGGTAGGAGGGGTACAATTCCACACAATTCCTACCACCCAGTCTCCATTTCCCACCCCCTCCCCTGAATGCTTTCCCATTCTCCATCCCTCTAGGAGCATGGACCCAGGGTCATTGTGGGTTGCAGAAGGTAGAAGGTCTGGCTTCTGTAATTGCTTCCCTACTGAACATGGGCGTTGACTGGTCGGTCCACACTCCCAGTCTGCCTCTTTCCCTACTAGGGTGGGTCTCTGGGGAAGCGGAGCACCAGGACACATTGGTGGGGTCTTCAGTCTAGGGAAATGATTATAGTATGTTTACTTAACATCTTTCAATGGGATACCAAAATAATTTTTTTTTCTCCTTTAGGTGAGAATATGAAGATTTACTCTCCCAACAGCTCTGTTATCTTCCATACAACAGTGTTCACTGTGATCACCACAATGGGTCATCAGAATGTCTGATCTCAGACAGGAATCTTTATTTTTCGACCACTTTTCTCCTATTTTCCCTTGCCCTGTCTCTGGTACCAATAATTTTTTATCTATTTTTCTTTATTTTCCATCACCTCTGGAGCTTTAACACTCTGGGATGACTTTTTCAGATAGAAAGAGCAAGTTGGTGGCCACATACTGACGTTTCCTTTAATTCAGTGGGGCTGAGCTCAAACCTGGGTCTCACACATGATAAACAGCACAATATACAAGTGAGCTACTGCCAAACAAATCTGATCTCTTCTCCTAAGAGTCTGGTGGTGGGTGGTGGTAGTGGGGTGTGTGTGTCTTAGATTCTAAATATAAATCAGATCATGCAATCACATAGAAACCTGCTTTTATATCTAAAGCTCTGGAAGGAACTGGTATCAGAGCCAGTTTTCATTTTTGTCATCTTCAGAGGACTAGGTTGTTCCATCTGTCTGCTCCACTAAATCCCCTAGGCCCTCTGTGTCACAGTGATCCGTATTCTTGCCACAGTCCTCCAGAAGCACCACTCACCCAATTGCAGAGTCAGGCTTGGGGACTTCGTGCACTCCTCTGCTTCCTCTCTCCCTTTATAACCCAGCCAGAAAAAATAATAATAATACCATGTGTTTTACTTGCAACACTTCTCATTTCCAGTTTCTTTTTAAAAACTAATTTTATAAAATTATATATGTCAACAGCGGTTTAAATCCACACCATGCCTACCACCAGAGTTCTGAATCTTCAGTCTCTTCACTGCAATCCACTATAGTTCCCCTAAGGTTGTAGACATGCGCTAACCATCATCTCTACAACTATCTGTCTCCATTTATACATGATTTCCCCCATTTTCTCCTGATTCAAATCTCTGTTCCTCTCCAAGCCCTTCATGACAAAATAACTACCTCCATATGCCCTTCTCCTTTTCCTTATTTCTCTCTGGGTGCTGATGGAGATGGAGTTCAGAATCCTCTTATCTTCATCTTACCACTTCTCCCCCACTGGGGGTACAGATCAGGGTTGTTTTTGGGGTGCAGAAGGTAGGGGTTCTGGCTTCTGTAATTGCTTCTCTGTTGAACACAGTCACTGGCAGGTCGAACAATACTCCCAGCCTGTACCTATCTTTCCATAATGGACCAGAGCTCTGGAGATGGGAGCATCCAGGACACATTGGTGAGGTCATCTACCCAGAGAAGTCAGGATGAAGTCATGGTAGCATCTGTAACTTGGTATCTGGAATGTGATGTGACCTAAATTGAGACAAACTATTTATTGAACAGGAACCAAAAAGGTAGGATTAGAGCAGATGAGATTAGGAATTTTAGGGTAGAATAAAGCTAGGAAAACCATTTTAGGCATGTTCTGGGGGCACACAACTACGGTAGTTTTGTTTGAGTTTGATAGCTAGCCTGAAGTTAGAATGAATATTGTCTGAAAGAATGGTGTCAGGTTCCGGATGACAGCATGATGTCGGCCAGACTTCCCTGGACTGAAGGAAGATCCCACCAATGTGTCCTGGAGCCTGCTTCCCCAGAGACCCACCCTACTAGGGAAAGAGAGAGGCAGACTGGGAGTATGGATCCACTAGTCAATGCCCATGTTCAGCAGGGAAGCAGTTACAGAAGCCAGACCTTCCACCTTCTGCACCCCATAGTGACCCTGAGTCCATATTCCCAGAGGGATAGAGAATGGGAAAGCTATCAGGGGAGGGAATGAGATATGGAGATTGGGTGGTGGGAATTGTGTGGAGTTGTACCCCTCCTATCCTATGATTTTGTTTATGTCTCCCTTTCTTAAATTAAAAAAAAAAAAAACAAATAAAAAAGAAGAAATCCCAGGAAAAAAATGGTGTCGGAGTAGAGAAAAGGGCTAAAAAGTTGGATTAAGGCAAATGATGGTTAAAATGAACTATCTCTATCCATCTGACCGAGGGCCCATACATATTTGTACTTATACTTTATATTTACATTTATACTTATATTTATAATATACTTATATTTATATTTAGCACCAGAACCTGTGTAACCTCTAAGTCCCTGTTGGTCTGAGCTCACAGCTCATGGTCACAGCTGGGAACATTGCAGGCTGCACTCATTTCAAGACACAGTGTTTTTTGAGTGGCAGGGCCTCCCTTCAGAGACTGGGGCTATCCCTACAGTCACTGCTTTATGGTGAAGACAAGGTCATAGGAGGGCCGACAAGATGCCCTTCTTGATGAATTTTTTCCAGGGGCTGGGCTCCAGGGCACTGTGGTGGAGGCTGTAGCCCCCGAGGGACATGCGCCCAGGGCCCTCTCTGGTCCCCATGTCCCCACTTGCCCAGTGGGTCCCCGCGCAGCAGTTGTCTGTTTGGAGGGACTCAGGGGGTGGGATGAAGGAGGGCGGGCCAGGGGCCTGGGCTGGGGCGCGAGGTGGGTGGTAACAGGGGCTGAACGCCCCCCTAGGCGTGCAGGGGGCTGGCCCCTCTGGGTGGAGCTCGCACCCGCCGCCCCCCAGTGCGCAGGTGCCTCCCTGGGCGCTGAGTGCGCAGGCGCCAACAGGCTGGCCAGACTGAAACCTGGCTAGAGCCAGGTCAGAGTGCGCAGCGGCAGCAGCAGAGGCAGTGCTGGACCAACAGGAACCCTGACTAACTGACCAACTGCAGCTCGAGTCTCAGAGGCAACAGGACTACTACGCCCGCCTAGGGGCCCGCTAGCCATGTGGCCTGGCACCTGCTGAGCCTGGAGCACTCGAGGATGTCCGCGCTGAGGAAGGTGCGACTGTGGGGCCGGGTTGGTCGGGGCGCGGACGCCGTGGGGGGAGGGGGTGGCGGGGTAGGGTCCCCGCGGAGCGCGCGGGTGTGGGCGGGGGACCCTGCGCGAGACTGCGTGGGGGCGGGAGCACGTAGGTCACTGCTCCTGAGCCAGAGCGAGGTCCCCTGGCACCTGTGCGTGGGACCCCGAGTTGGTAGTGTGGCCCCGTGCCCCGGCGGCACTTAGTGCCCGGAGCCAGCGCGCGCGTCCTGCACCTCTGCGGGTCCCTGGGTCCCGGGCTCTGGGGTGCACGGCGGGCGCCGAGTGGGGCGCCGCGGAGGTGCGACGGTCCCTCCTCAGTCCTGTGAGCCCAGTAGCAGGGAGACCCATGGAGGGGCTGACCAGCGAGAGGGCTACATGCTGACTGGGACTCCGGTTCTGGCACCTGAGGGGCAGCCACTGTGGTGGTGGTGGGGCAGGCGGCACATCGCACCCCCCCACACCTCCTTGGTCAATTCCGTGTGGTGACGCTCTCTGGGACCCGCGGGAAGGAGAGGTGTGGGGTCGCTGGTGTGGGGTGGCCTTGGCTGTGGCGACTGGGGTGGAGGGGGAAGGCTTGCGCCGGCAGGGGGTGGCCAACGCCCTGCTCTCCAAGAGCTAGTGAGCCCGCTGGGCTTTTTTAGGGGTGGTTGCTAAGTGAAGCCCTACTTGGCACAGGATTTTGTAACCAAGCCTCCCCTGGCAGCTGCTGTCACCGCTCGTGCCCCTTTGCTCTCTTGTGGGAGAAATAATGATGTGATGAGCACAGCCCTGCGTGCAGAGGCCAGGGGGCGGCGGGTGCGGCCAGGTGGGCTGGCTGGGGTGTGTGTGTAGGGGGGCCGCTGCCCACCGCCTCGCCCTACCCACCTGCGCTGCGCCAGGGGTGTCAGGACGAATTAGACTTGGGGAGCCTAAAGGAGAGAAGAGTTGCAAGAGGTGGGGAGGGGGTGGCGAGCTCTGGCGAGGTGGCAAGCAGAGGGGACCTACCTGCAGTGGCCCAGGAAACTCTGGGCTCATCCTGGATGGGGGACCCCACCAGCCTGTCGCTCTCGGTGAAGGTGTTGGGATTCGGAATCCATGATTTATCAGTGGTGGCAATCTTGTATGGATTAACAATACTGCCATTGCCAGCAGAACCGTCTTCAGTGTTGATTGATTCTGCCTGGGCTGCCTTAGGGAGATTGAAGTGCTCTAGAGTCTCCATCACCTTTGGCTGGAGTGCACAGGGGAGGCCACCTCACCTGCCACTGGACTGGGGGTGGGAGGGGTTGCGGGCTGGGGGACTTATCTGTTCTCACCCAGTCATCAATTTGGGGGCGGGGAGGCCTGTGCCTCTGATTGACACTCAGGGACTTTAGTCTCCTAAGTCTTGAAGACTCCTCTCAGCACAATCTGAGAGTGTCCCTGTGGCATATTCAGAGATTCCAAAGCCCAGTTAGCAACAAACCCCCTTTTAGCTCCACTTTCATCCCTGGGAGTGACACGTTTAGATTTGAGGTTGAGTTGCATTACAACACAATTTTCAGTTTACCTGCTTTATTTTCCTGGTGAAAGAAAGGTAATAGGTAACCAAGGCATAAAAAAAGGTAAAATGATAAAAAACATGGTAATTTTTGGCAGGTCAAGTTGTTACTCTGGGTTTTCAAAAAATGTCATTAATCAGAATTTTCCAGTAGCCAAACTGTCTTGTACAGGTGACTCAGATTTTGACTCTAATAATACTTGTAGAGTGTGCACCATTTCCTTTAGATGGGGTGGCTTTTTCATTGCCTGCAAGAGAACAAATGAGAATTATTTTGTACTCCACATCTGGCATTATGGCTAGTGGGATTCAGGGTGTATGGTGTACGTGGGTACATTTGGACCGAGAGATAGGACCTTGCAGGCCTGCAGGTACAGGAGCAGGAATTATATGCACCAAAGACACTATCTTCTCCACCAACATTTAGAGTCAATTTATCCTCTGTCAGTAATTCAGCAGACCTGAGGGTTCTTCTAAGTAAAAGTTGTTCAAGGGAACTGGACTTTATACATGCAAATCACTCAGTTCCCTTTATTAACTCTTTCCTCCATGTTTCTCTGTTCTTGGTTAAGAGTTCATATAAGCCACAGATGTCATCGATGTCACTTGTCATGTCAAACTTGTGTATTGCACTTGAGACTAAAAGGTAACTTGAGTGAGCAAAATGAGTACTGTGTCCAGTAACCAAGCAGATGAAATAAAGGTTCTCAGTTCAGCATTCTAAGTCATTGTTTCAAACTCTTAATCATTTATTCCTCCTTCTTCGAAAGAACTTTGCACTTATAGTATAATTATCCTAAGTGGTACTGTTTGAGACAAAAATAAACATGTATTCTACTTTCCAATATTTCTGAATGTTATAGGTTACTTGTGGAAATGAAATTTAACATGTAAAACCCTTCTATAGAATTCGGATTACATTGGTATTTCCCCCCTTTGACATATATATCCTGTATAGCTCTCTGTTGTTAGGTTTTATAAAATGGTATAAGTTACAAAATAAATAATAGCATTTAATAATAATACTCAATAGAAAAAGTCCTTTGGGGGGCCGGCAGTAGTGCTTCAAGTTAAGCATACATAGTACGAAGTGCAAGGACCTGTGAAAGTATCCCAGTTCATGCCCCAGCTCCCTACCTACAGGGGAGTTGCTTCACAGGTAGTGAACCAGGTCTGCAGTAATCTCTTTCTCTTCCCCTATCTTCCCTTCCTCTCTCAATTTCACTCTGTCCTGGGACCAGATGGTGGCACACCTGGTTGAGTACACATGTCACAATGTGCAAGGACCCAGGTTCGAGCCCGGTCCCCACCTGCAGGGGGAAAGCTTCACAAGTGTTGAAGCAGGGCTGCAGGTATCTCTCTGTCTCTCTCCCTCTCTATCACCCTCTTCCCTCTTGATTTCTGGCTGTCTCTATCCAATAAATAAATCAGTAAAGGTAAAAAAGGGAGTTGGGTGGTAGTGCAGCGTGTTAAGCACATGTGGCGCAAAGTGCAAGGACTGGCATAAGAATCCCGGTTTGAGCCCCTGGCTCCTCACCTGAAGAGGAGTCACTTCACAAGTGGTGAAGCATGTCTGCAGGTGTCTCTTTTTCTCTTCCCCCTCTCTGTCTTCCCCTTCTCTCACCATATTTGTCTGTCCTATCTAACAACGATGACATCAATAACAACAATAATAAAAACCAACAAGGGCAACAAAAAGGAAAAATAAATATTAAAAAAAGAAAAAAATTCACTCTGTCCTATCCTATAAAAAAAGTGCTTTGCAGAATTTAAATACATTGTATTCCAGGTACCTAGAACCTGACCAGTTTTGAAAGTAAAGAATTATAATGGGGCTTTTCATTTATTGTTAGAGGATCTGTTATTGCTCTTAACAGAGTATCTTTCATGAAATGCACATAGGGTGCAGAGATGCCTTGATGCTTTTGTTATTTAAAACAACATATTGAGGTGACAACTAGGAGATAGCGCTCACTTAGTAGAGCACACACTTTGCCATGCTAAGTATTCATAGGAGCACAATGCAGTGGGGAAACTCCATGAGTGGTAAAGTAGTGCTGTGGTGTTTCTCCTCCCTCTCTCCCCCTCTCTCTTTCTGTCTCTTTCTCACTCTCTCTCTCTCTACCCCTTTCTATATTCCATCCTCTGTATGAAAAAAAAAAGAGAAAATAGTCTACTTGGAGTGGTTGATTGTTGCAGACACTGGTGGCAAAAAAGTAAGTATATAATATTGATTTAAGAAAACATGGAAGTCATAGTTTCTCAGTTGCCCACGTTATTGAATAATAGGCACTTTGACTACAGATTTTAAAGGAGTGTTAATTAAATATATTTTATTGACACACAGAATAGATATGCCCTGGTCTTTCACTGGACACAATAAAAATAACTATGCCTTTGTGCCTTGGGCAGAAGGGAGTCTTGTGTCAGCACTGCCAGTACATTGGTTATGAAGAGTTGTGTTCAGGAAGTCAGTGGTAAGGACAAGATGAGTCAGTGGGCAGCGCATATACCTTACCATGAGTTTTAGTCTTGGCACCACATGGGAGTACCATGGATAGCACTGGGGTAGCTCCCCTGATGAGGTAGAATGATGATGTGATACTCCTTTTCTCTCCTGTCCCCCAGATAGTGAAGAAAGAAAAAGGGCCAAAGAGGTTTCTCAGTAGTGTTATCTGCCACGCATGAAGCCATAAATTGATGTTGCATATGTACAAGGCTCAGAGTTCATTTCTGGAACTACATTAAAACAAATAAATAAGCAGGAAGTCAGCAAGCAGAGTGTTCTTGTGCAGTTAAATCACTTGTAAGGACTGACAAAGTTGCTCACTTGGATAATGCAGAGCTTTGCCACATGTGTGACCCAAGTTTGAGCCCGGCCCCCATAGCATTGAAGAAAGCCTCAGTTCTCCGGTCTCTCTCACTCTTTCTACTTCTGCCCATAAAAAAGAAAAGTTATACTTCATGCACCATAGTTTTACTTAATGCTGTTTTTATCAAACAGTCCATTCCCAGAAGACTGGCATTTTCTTTGTCTGGGCTCCGGAGTGTATAAGATGGTGTGTTTGTGTGTGTGTGTGTGTGTGTGTGTGTGTGTGTGTGTGTGTGTGTGTGTGTGTGTGTGTGGTGTCAGGGCTCTCCTTTTGAAAGGCCAAGTCTCAGCTCTGTCTTGTGGTGTGCCAGACACAGATAGGTGCACTTACCCTGCCTTCTAGCCTGAACAGTAGTGACAAGGAATGGACTGAGCTGTCCATGGCAGCTGGAGTTCAGTAACCACTGCTCTGCTTTTTCAGCCATTACTTTCTGCCCCTATGCTGTGGAGATGCTTCTCAGTCAGCAGCTCCTGATCCTCACATTCAGTCCCTTGGAGTGACAGTCCTCTTGGCCTGATCTGTCATTTCTCAGAGAGAATATTATAGGGCTCACTCTTGAGAAAATGTGCGTCTCCTGAATTATTCCCAGTCATTTTTCCATGATGGATGCCTCCAGCTTTTATTCTTAAACTCTCTTTCCTGCTAGAAGAAGTTGTCCTGCACTCTTGCCCTTGTGATTGGCCCTCCATAGACATTTGCATGTAAATTTCCTTGGACTATTATATTTGCCTTTCTGAGAGTCTTGCTATTTTCAAAATGGGTTCTGCTTTGTCTAATGAGAACCCTTCCTGTTTGAGAATTTTGGTATCCAGGGATAAGATAACATGACATTTATTTATTTATTTTTGAGCTGAGACAGAAACATGCCTTTTGAGCAGAGGGAATCCTTGGGGGGAAGGCTGAAAGGAGGTGGTGACTGTACACAGAGCAACATGGCCACTTTAATGTGAATTCAGGCAAGAATCTGGTTGTCTGTCCATGGCAACCACAGTAAAGTATGAGCTTTTCTAAAAATAATAATAATAATTACATGAAAATTACTGAAGAGCAAGATTTTCTGTCTTCAGCGGATATTCTCATCTGGTGTAGTCATAGAATAACAAAAAAGAAAACTTTTAATGAGTCATTGCTAAAAAGGAACATTTGCAACCAGCCTTTCCTTAAAATCATAGAAAATATGTTAACAGTAACTTTGTAAGTTTAGGTAGGCATTACCTTTAAAATGATGTACTATACTCTGCACAAAAGAAAAAAAGTACTGAACTAATCCACCAGAACCTGTAAGTATATATGTTAATCCAGCCAAGATGTCATTATCCCCTTGTCTGTCATGAAAAGTTGTCCTGCTCTCCTGCATGAGGATGAATTGGAGCCCCTCTGGGGTGACAGTTCAAGTGGTATCACTGAGTTCTGATCCTAATACTCAAAAGGGGACAGAATCTATGTTGATTTGATAGGATTGTCACAAGGATGAAGTGAAACTGTGGCTGTACAGCATACAGCAATAGAGAAGCTCCAGAGGTGACTCAGCAGGTAGAACACAGAGCCTGTGTGTGTGAGAGTCCCAAGTTCAATCCCTGGTATATACATGCTAGAGTTGTTACTGATTCTCTCTTTCTCCTAAATAAGTATATACACAATGAACTTTCCCCCCTTTTTATTTGATAGGACAGAGAGAAATTGAGAGGAGGGTGAGGAGACAGCCAAAGAGAAAGAGGAAACACTTGCAGTACTGTGTCACTGCACATGAAGCTTTCCTCCTGCAGATGGGGACCTGGGACTTGAACACCAGTGCCACTACAACATGTGTGCTCAACTGGGTGCACCAGTCTCCATATTTTAAAAATAAAGCATTTAGCATAGTGCTCACAGTCATGCTCAATGAAGCTGGTTCATTGGGACCCATTTGCAGCCATCTTGCATAGTTTGTGACCAGGCCATCTTCATATTACCATCCACCCAGAAAATAATGATTTACAGGACAGTTCTTACATGGGTTACTTGTTCATCCTTCCATGATAGGTATCTACACACCATTCCCACCATCAATTTTGCTCCACCACTCTGCATTGGGTCCCTGATAGCCACTCAACTCCCTTCCGTGGGCTTTCTGCAGTGGAGAACATCTAGTCTGGTTTACACCCAGTGTTTTATCTTTCTTTCTTTTTAAAAAATTTTATTTGTTCCCTTTTGTTGCTCTTTTTTAATTGTTGTAGTTACTACTGTTGTTGTTGTATAGGACAGAGAGAAATGGAGAAAGGAGGGGAAGACAGAGAGGTGGGAGAGAAAGACAGACACCTGCAGACCTGCTTCACTGCCTGTGAAGCGACTCCCCTGCAGTTGGGGAGCTGGGGGCTCAAACAGGGATCCTTACACCAGTCCTTGCGCTTTGTGCCACGTGCACTTAACCCACTGTGCTACCGCCCGACTCCCTGTGTTTTATCTTTCTTAAGTTCCACTTATAAGTGAGGTCATATAGTGTTCATTCTTCTCCTTTTGATTGATCTCACTTAACATGATTTCTTCAAGTTCCATTCAAGATGGGGCAAAAGAGATTGTTACATCATTTTAAATAACTGAATAGTATTCCATTATGAATATAGACCACAATTACCTTTCTCTTCTATTCCCTTCTTCTTCCTCCTCCTCCTTCTCTTCTCTTCTCTTCTCTTCTCTTCTCTTCTCTTCTCTTCTCCCCTCCCACCACCTCCCCTCCCCTCCTCTCTCTCTCCCCCCCTCTCCGAACAGGGGCTTAAATCCAGGTCTTTAACATGGTAATATGTGTGTTTAATTGGATGCACCACTGCCTACCCCTAGACGCTAAATTTCTTAACCACCTGTCTGTTGTTGGGCGTTTAGCATGGTCTGTTGTTGAGCTATTTTCCCAGAGAATTATGGCTGCTGTTCTGAATGTGAAACCATGTGGGTGAAGTCTTAAACTTTTGTCTCCAAATCCAAGCTACTTTTCTGTGCCCCCCCAACACTTGGAAACAGGGTGAGTGTCCCAATGAGAACTTAGATGTGATATCAGTACCACTTTCTGATCCACAGGGTGGGCCAAGTAACACTCGGCACCTTCTATGGAATAGCATCTCACCATCAAAATCTCCCCATCCCCCCAGACCCCCTGCCCCTGCCACCTTTCTTCTGGAGAGACAGATCTTAAAAAAACATTGCCCGAGGAGTTGTGCCGGGTGACGCAGTGGGTTAAGTGCACGTGGCACAAATCACAAGGACAGGCTTAAGGATCCCTGTTTGAGCCCCCAGCTCTCCACATGCAGGGGAGTCACTTCACAAGTGTTGAAGCAGGTCTGCAGGTGTCTGTCTTTCTCTCCACCTCTCTGTCTTCCCCTCCTCTCTCCATTTCTCTCTATCCAATCCAACAACAATGACATCTTAGGACAAAAGAATGGAAAATAATGACCTCCAGGAGCAGTGGACTGTAGTGAAGGCACCAAGCCACAGCTGTAACCCTGGAAGAAAAAATAAAGAAATTTTTGGTCCATTCTCGCAGAGGGATAAAGATTATGGAACCTTCCAGTGGAGGGGAGGGTATAGGGAACTCTGGTGACTGGAATTGTATGGGATTGTGCTTCTCTTATCCCACAATCTTGTTAATCATTATTAAATCACTGATTTAAAAAAAAGATAAAATAATCTATAAAAACAAAGAAGCACACTATCTGCTAGCTACCTTCTTAGTAACCTTCTGAAGCACCACATCCATTCTGTAGTATTTTAGAAAAGAGTTTATTGTAGCTAGCTTAACACAAATCCTAAAGAAAACATGTTCTTTATGCACTTGTTGCTGGAGGAACATTGCTTGGTTTTTTTTTCCTATTTGTATTAGTGATTTAATAATGGGCTTAATTGTTTTGTTGTTATTGTTGAGTCATATGATTGATTGTCATTTGTGATCAGTCTCTTGTCAGTTTTGTGACTTCTAGGTATCTTCTCCCAATTTCCACGTTACATTTGTGTGTGTGTGTGTCTGTATGAAATTTTCTTTTAATGTGAAGAAGCTGTTAAATTTGATGTAGTCCCAGTAATTTAACCTTGTTTTAGTTTTGCTTACCCATAGTGTGACGAGTCTCCAAATAGAGCCTGATGTTAAATTGTGGATGTGTTTCACCAATGTTTTCTTCTCTATAATTTTTAGTCTCAGTTCCAATAACCAGATCTTTGATCCATCTTGAGTTATTTGGCATATGGTGTTAAGGGCTGGTGCAGTTTCAATTTTCATTGACTACCCAGCATCAGCTATTGAAGAGGTCTTTTTCCCTCCCACCCCCCACTGAAAAGGTTTTAGTCCTTTATTATGTACACATGGGTTTATTTATGAAATTTCAATTTTGTTTTGTTGGTCTATAAATTGTTTTTTTCCAGTACAGTATGTAACATTAATTACTATTGCTTTGTAGCATCAATGGAAGTCAGGAATGTTATGTATGCATTGTTTGGTTTTTGCTAGACTGCTATGGTGCTGACTCCCCTCTGGACATCTTTAATAAAATATTTTCAATAAATGTGAAAACGCATACCTTGGGATTCATAGTGTGATTATTAATACATGATTGTTAGTTTCTATACTTAGCATATTTAATAAATATTAAAGTAGATTTTTAAATTAACTCATCTCTATATGATTAAATTATATGGCAAAGTTAGTAAAAATGTAAAACCAAGGTCTCTTTTGCAATCTTCTCCTTGGGCAACAGAAGATGACTTGTCATTTATAAGCCAGGTTCTAGTAGGAATGAACATGTCTGGCTCCACTCTGAAACATTTATTTTTAATATTTACTATGGCTTTCAATTTCCCATCGTTTCCCATCCAAGTTCAGCTCATTAGCAAATCCAGTAGCAAGTCTAGAATGAAATTTTCAAGAGAAAATGATCTTGTCTTTTACTTCCAAAAGCCTGAAGATTCAGTGAAAAGATAGAGGTATTTATTTCTTCTAGTGTAGGTGATTATTTTTCTTATGATTAATGAAGAAATAGCTACAATTCAAGGCCAGAGGGTAAGCTGTTGCCCAGGGGTTCTTTTCAACCTTTTGTTAATTATGAAATTCCTGATCCCAATTATTCAAGTAATGCTTTGACTACTTTCTTTTTTTATTATCTTTATTTTTAATATTTATTTATTATTCCCTTTTGTTGCCCTTGTTTTTGTTATTGTAATTGTTGTTATTGATGCCATCTTTGTGGAGAGAGGAGGGGAAGACAGAGAGGCAGAGAGAAAGATAGACACCTGCAGACCTGCTTCACCTCCTGTCAAGCGACTCCCCTGCAAGTGGGGAGCCAGGGGCTTGAACCGGGATCCTTACACTGGTCTTTGAGTTTTGCGCCACCTGCGCTTAATCCGTTGTGCTACCACCTGACTCGCTATTTGACTACTTTCTTTGTAAATAGATTTAGGTAAATTAGTTCTCCTCCAGGACCATATTTAAAGCTGACTCTCCATCAAAATCCAAAGGCACACACCTGTGAAAAATGGCAAAAAGGCACTGAAGTTCCAGGTTCAATCTGCCATACCACCATAAGCCACAGTTGAGCAGTGTTATGGTAAAATAAAAATAAAATAAAACAAAATAAAGAATTTAAATAAAAAATAAATCTACCACCCTCAAAAGTATGTCTTTGGGGGAAAAATAATTTCAAGGGATGAGAATAATGGAGATTCCTTTTTAGAGATAAGGCCAACTTCTTGGGAAAAGTTGACCAGTGAGGAAAGCAGAATTTTATGTGTAGTCATGTCCTTTTATTCACCATGTCTCCTCTTGCTAAGCTTAGTAGCTGGCCTTCTGTTACCACTCTGACAGGAGGCTTCAGGACTGGAGTTCTGGGATTTGGGGACCTGAGCATGAGTCCACCAGGAGTCGCAGGGCACCGGGACACCACATATCCCACTGGAGGATGAGGCGGTCTGCTCTGGGATGGGGTCTGTGACATCAGAACATGGCTGCCCCGATGACATCACTGCATCCCTCCTGGCTTCTGGCAGGTTCTAGGCACCTGGGCTTCCTGAGGGGAGAGACCAAAGGGCACCTGTTAGGGAAGCAGCGGTGTGTGTGACCTTGTGCCTGTAACCTTCAGGAAATGCCCCGGGTGGGCTGTGCACTGGTGCACCTTCCTCAGCACTCACGGAACCACAAGCAAGGACCTGGGTTCAATCCCAGGACCCCACCTGTGGGGAGAGGTGGGTCAGCTTCAGTAAATACATAAATGCACACGTGCCTTCAGAGAACACCCAGGAGACTCTTAACTAAAATGTCACTGTTGCTACTATTTGGGAGGAACTCTCTTTAAAAAATCTGGGCTCTGAGTGCACACGTTACAGTGTTCAGGGACCCGGGTTCGAGCTCCTGCTCCCCACCTACAGGGAGAAAGTTTCTTGAGTGATGAAGCAATGATGCAGGTGTCTGTCTGTCTCTACCTCACCTTTTCCTATCTGTCTCTTTTTTGTTCACTATTCCCGTTACCAAAGGTGTGTGTCCCCATCCTCACCCCCATAGATAACCACTAGAGTTCACACACAGTCTTAGAAATAGGTCAACATTTTGTTTTTTTGTCACATTTATAGACTCAATAGTCCATATCCCACATATGAGTGAAACCATTCAGTGGTTGTCCTTACTCCTAACTTGCATCATTGAACATCATCTTCTCCACTTTCAGCCACTTTATCCCAAAGTACACAATGTCATCCCCCTTTGACAGCTGCATAATACTCTCTTTTTATCTAGGCATCTGTCAAAAGGGCATTTTGCCTGTTTCCAGGTCTTTGCTATTGTGACTAAAGCCACTATGAACACGGAGGTGCACATATCCCTCTGAGTCAGTGCTTTTATATCTTTTGGGTATATGCCTAGGAGTAGAATTGCTGGGTCATGTGGCATTTCCATTGTTATTTGTTTAAGGAGTCTCCATCCTGTTCTCCAGACTGAGTTCACCAGTTTGCATCCCACCAGCAGTGCAGTAGACTTCCCCTCTCTCCACATCCTCTCCAACAGTTATCTTCTCTTGTTTGACTGATGGAGCCTGTTCTCACAGGTGTGAGATGGCATCTCAAAGTGGTTGTGATTTGCACGTCTCTGATGATGGGTGAACTGGAGCATTTCCCCCTGTGTCTGTGGGCCATGTGTATGTCTTCTTTAGAGAGCCACCTACTCATATATCCTGACCACGTTTTATTGTGTTCATTTTGTTGAGGTTTCATCCTACCTTTCTCAATTTCTCTATATATATATCCAAAATAAAATTAAAATGACTACTAAGTAGTAGGGTAACAAAGGGAAAATAAATATTTAAAGAATTTATTTAAAAACACCACTAGCAGCCTTTGAGTCATCATTCACGCAGACACCAAGTCCTGGTGGTAATCCTGGTAAAAATAAAGAAATAAATGCCTTCAGAGAAAATCCTGGAGACTTTGTACTAAAATCATTATTCCTACTATGCAGGAAGATCTCACTTAATAAAATGCAGGATGCTGGGTGGGTCTGAGCCCTTCTCCGTGTGAGGGTGATGGTGGGCTGCAGTCCCCACCCCTGGCCTGCCCCTTGGGCCCAGAGCAGAGTCCCCAATGCCCTTCGTGTGGGTCACACACCCGACTCTTGGTCATCCTCACCCGGTGACAACCTTTCCCTCCATCCACAGCCTGCAGTGACCACACCAGCAGGGCCCAGGACAGAAGCATATCCATAGCCAGGCATGCGCAGTGCTGGGAGACTTGAGCCCAGAGAAGAGGCTTCAGACAGGTAGGCAGACAGGCTTCTCCTGCCCAGGAGAGCCCACCTGGCTCTGTCCAGTTTGCAGATGTGGCAGTGCTAATTCATGTGCTTGAACTGATGTCTCCTTAGTATCCTGCCTGTGAACAACCAGACCAGCGAGGTCAGTGAACCTGCCGGAACCCTGCGGGGACTGCTGTTTTCCCTGAAGTGACCCCAGGAAGGCAGGGCCTCAGTCTGCTGGGGGAGGAAGCCGCTCAGCCATGGGGCAGATGGGCACTGAGATGTTGTGGAAAGCATAAAGCTTAGTCCTTGAGGATAGAAGCTGCTGGCAGCGGGTTCCTTTTTGGTGGCAGGAGCACTGAGCTGGATGGTTGTGGACTGAGGTGGATTTGGGCAGTTGGGCGAGAATGGCCTTTGAGAGTCGCAGGCAGCAGAGCAGGAAACTGGAGGGTGTGAGAAGAGACAACTGACGTCCCCAGGGCAGTGTGAAGGGGTGGGTTGAAAGGGGGTTCTGGTGGGGTTGTCCTTGTGCCTGGGCAGTGGCTCAGCGGTAAGGGCCCTGGGCTTGCGTTTGTGACACTGAACTTGAGTGCATGAGGTCTTGGTTTCTGTACCAGCACTGCTGGTGTGAGAGATGAGTGGTGCTCTCTCCCTGTCCTATAAAATACAAGGGGGGGGATGGCATCTGGGAATGGTGCGTTCATAGTCCAGGCACCAAGCCCCAGCTTGCTTAAAAAATTAAAAATAGGGTACAGGCAGTGGTGCACTGGGTTAAGCACACATATAACCATGTGTAAGAATATGGGTTTGAGACCCACTCCTCACCTGGATAGAGAAAATTTCATGAGCGATGAAGATATTTTTCTCTCTCCCTTTCTATCTACCCTTCTCTTTCAGTTTCAATCTGTCCTCTCAAATAAACAAAAAACAGAAAAAATTAGTTGCAAGGAACCACGGATTCCTAGTGTTGGCAGGGATCCCAGCGATAACCCTGGTAGCAAAAAAATAAATAAAAAGAATAAATTAAAAATAAAATAAAAATGTTTAGGCTCAATTTGTGGCATATATATTAGACATCTTGTAGTTTTCACCACATTTACAGTCACACGTGGAACACTTCAGTTCTGTCATATTGTGACAATGTTGTGACCTCAGGTTTTCTGTAATGAGAGAGTTGATAGACGTCAGACTAGATGATTTGCTTGATGCTGCTTTGCCAAGATTTATGTGGAATTTTGGAACATTATGACATATAGAAAATGTTTACTTGACGTTGCTGATATAATCTCTAGTTCTTTCCTAATGAAAAACAAAAGAATTCTGGGGCCAGGTAGTGGTGTTCCTGATTGAGTGCACATGTTATGATGTGGAAGGATCCAGGTTCAAGGCTCCAGTCTCCACCTGCAGAGGGAAAGCTTTGTGAGTGGTGAAGCAGTGTGGCAGGTGTCTCTCTTCCTATCACACTTCACTCTCAATTTCTGGCTCTTTCTATCCAGTAAATAAAGATTATAATTAAAAAATTTAAAAAAGACAATTCCTTCCAACAGTTTGCTTTATAGCATGTAGCAGCTCCCTGTCAGTCATAGAGAAAAATAGAGGAGAATTAGAAATTCCTGTAAGCTCACTGATAACTTTTCTTGGGTCTTACTTAGAAACATTGCTCAGCTCTGCCTGATAGTTTAAACATGTAAGTAGAGTTTTCCTTCATCAGTCTTCAGTGCATATAATTTAACTCTGATCTAAATTGCATAGAGTAGAAATAAGAAGATTTGAAGTCTAATCATTTAGTAATCACAATGGCATTTTTGGTGCAGAGGAATAGGGAGTGGTGTCAGGAAATACTAGCACCACACAAGCACTAAGGATTGCCAACTGACTACCCTGATACACAGCATGCTCTCTGCTGGTCTTTTAGGCTCATATTCTTCTTTTTATTTTATATTTTAAATAAATATTTATTTTTTCCCTTTTGTTGCCCTTTTTTGTTTTATTGTTGTCCTTATTGATGCTGTTTGTTGTTGGATAGGACAGAGTGAAATGGAGACAGAAGCGGAAGACAGAGAGGGGGAGAGAAAGATAGACACCTGCAGACCTGCTTCACCTCTTTTGAAGCGACTCCCAGGATCCTTACACTGGTTCTTGTGCTTTGCGCCATGTGTGCTTAACCTGCTGTGCCACTGCCCAGTTCCCTTAGGCTCATATTCTAAGAGAACAGGTACATTGACTTGATCCACCTCAGGAATCCTGAAACACTCTAGTCAACTTTAAAAAGAGTCCAATTTTGTTTTGTGGGCTGTGTGTTGTGCAGTGGTAGAGTACAGGACTTGTGAGCATGAGATTCTAAATTAGATTCTAACACGATATGAATCAGATTAATGCACTGATCCTCTTTTCTTAAATAAATTAAAAATACAATTATTAATTAGAAATTGAGTTTATCTGTTTGTAGGAATAATTATACCCATCAAAAGTGCTAAATTGTCATATTCCTCTGTTTTAAGCTCCCTTATTTATGACAGTACATGAAAAATCAGATATTTATTAAATTGCATGCCTAAGCTAGAAATTGACTTGTGAGAATTTCCCTATAATCTTAATGGCATTGGGTTCAGTCTTCATGGATTAAAAAGGCAGTATGGTGAAACTAGGTATCTGCATCAGCATCTTAATGTGTTCTTACTCCTGGAAACAGCTAGAGAACTAGAAAGTTTGTGCTGCTTTCACCACCAAACATACTCAACCCTGCCCTTTGTGTGTGTTCAGGTTTAATGTATTTCACATGCATTAACCTCTTTACATATTAGTGCCACATTGTAGTATAGTAACAACCCCTTTCTTTTTTTGTTTGTTTCTTTTTTAATATTTATTTTTATTATTCCCTTTTGTTGCCCTTGTTGTTTTATTGTTGTAGTTATTATTGATGTTGTTGTTGTTGGATAGGAAAGAAAGAAATGGAGAGAGAAGGAGAGAAAGATAGACACTTGCAGACCTGCTTCACCGCTTGTGAAGCTATTCCTCTGCAGGTGGGGAGCTGGGGGCTCGAGCCAGGATCCTTACACAGGTCCTTGCGCTTTGTGCCAAGTGCGCTTAACCCGCTGCGCTACTGGCCGACTCCCAACAACCCCTTTCTTTGTCTGAAAGTTATTTTATCTACAAAATCTTACTTCTTTACTTAATAACTGTCTATCCATCTAGCTGGTGTTATAAAGTAACTTGAACATGTGGAGTGTTTTATTATGTCACTTCTTTATCAGTAATGCTAAGACAAAGTAAGTGTGGATCACTTGTTAAAAATATCCCCCTGGAAGTTGGGCAGTAGCACAGAGGGTTAAGCTCAGGTGGCGCAAGGCACAAATACCAGTGTAAGGATCCTGGTTTAAGCCCTGGGCTTCCCACCTGCAGGGGAGTAGCTTCACAGGCGGTGAAGCAGGTTTGCAGGTGTCTCTTTCTCTCTCCTCCTCTCTGTCTTCCCCTCCTATCTCCATTTCTATCCAGCAATGACTACAACAATAACTATTAAAAAAAAACATCTAGGGCAACAAAGGAATAAATAAATAAGTAAATAAATAAATAAAATATCCCTCTGAGCTTTCCTATCGAGGTTGCTTAGAGACAGAACAGAAGCTTTTGCCAAAGGCTACTTCTAGGTGGGATCTTCCTGGGCGGAGGTCTACCCCTAGATACCTGGGCATTATAGTGGACTAAGCTGTTTGAAGTGCTGTGTCCAGGTGTGTCATGTTCTGAAAGGGAAGGTCTGTCACCTCTCAGTGTGGATAAATCCTCTCAGTTTTCTTCTATTGTGATAGTAAGATTTTTTTGGAAATATTGAGGTGAAAACATAATAAAACCAACCTATGACAAACCCACAGTTAGTATGGTGGAAGTCACACACTCACCATTTGCAGATAATATGATAGTATTCATAGAAAAACCTAAAGAATCCAGCAGTAAGCTCTTGGAAATTATTAAGTAATATTGTAAGATGTCAGGCTACAAAATCAACATATAAAAGTCAGTGGCATACCTCTATGGAAACACTAAATTAACAGAAGAAGAAATCAATCCCTTTTACTATAGCAATAAGAACAATAGAATATGTAGGAATAAACCTAACAAAGGAAGTGAAAGATTTGTATACTTAAAATTATGAGTCACTATTCAAGGAAGTAGAAAAATAATAGGAAGAATTAGCATCATCAAAATGAATATGTTATCCAGGACCAAGTACAATTTATTTTTATTTTTAAAAGTTTTTTATTACTGCATAGAGACAGAGAGAAATTGAGAGGGGAGGGGGATGTAGAGTGGGAGACAGAGACAGAGAGACACCCTCAGCCATGTTTCACCACCTGTGAAGCTTGCTCCCTGTAGGTGGGGGCCAGGAGCTTGAACCTGTGTCCTTGTGCACTGTAATGTGTGCTCTTAACTGGCTGTGCCATCACCCTGCTGTTCATTTTTAATACTTTGAGGAACTTCCATTTGCTTTATCTAGAGCCTGGACCAGTTTACATATCTCTGCATAAGGGATCCTTTTTTTTCATACCCTCACCAATAACTGCTGTTTCTGGTCTTTTTGATGTTGGGGATTTGGTAGTGTGATTTTACTTATTTATTAAATTTATTTTAATAAATAAGTGGAGTTATGAAGAGAAAGATATGAAGAGAGAAAGACTGCTCAGGTCTGGCTTATGAAGGTGATAAGAACATGAAACTTAGACCTTGAATCCTCAAAATATCAAATATCAGTCTTTTTTATAACCATTATGCCCTCTCCCCTATTCAAGATTTTTAAAAATAGTAATTAAATGAAAAAAAGTGATCTATTTCTGATTTTATTTTACATGTGTTAAGGATCAGAATAATGAAGCTATAGAAATTTCCTTAGGTGATCTTAATTATTTTAAATGAAAAATATCACTTGACCTAAAAAATAATTGAGATGTAGTTGTAGTCTTACTTTGTTTGATTTATAGTACCCTTCATTCTTATTATTTGCCCGAGATAGCTCAGATTCAAAATGAAGTATCTTATGCCTTATAAGTTACATACAGACATGCACAAAAACCCACAGTTACCTATAAGATGTATGTAAATTTTCTACCATAAGAAAAATCAAAATAATTGTGGAGTTTGGGGCTGTTGGGTTGGGTTATCTTCTGCCTTATAAGTTACATACACACATGCACAAAAATCCATAGATACCTATAAGATGTATGTGAAATTACCACTTTACAAAAAATCAAAATAATTGTGGAGTTTGGAGCTGATGGGTTGGGTTATGTTCTGCCTTATAAGTTACATACACACATGCACAAAAATCCATAGATAGCTATAAGATGTATGTGAATTTATCACCTTATGAAAAATCAAAATAATTGTGGAATTTGGGGCTGTTGGCTATTTGGCTGTTGGCCAAGACTAAGGTTGTTCAGTTTAGGAAATTTTTTCCCCCAGTGCTAAGAGAGGAGCTGCCGCTGGAGGGCACTTAGCACTTTTTTTTTATTGTTTGACAATTAAAAAAATATCAGTCTAGTTTCTTTGCCTTTCTTTTAAAGAGAAGACATTTTTCCCCCTCCTCCAGAGTTATTGCTGGGCTTGGTGCCTGCATCATGAATCCACCACTCCTGGAGGCCATTTTTTCCCACTTTTTTGTTGTCCTTGTTGTTGTAGCCTCATCGTGGTTATTATTATTACCATTGTTGATGTTGTTCATTGTTGGACAGGAAAGAGATAAATGGAGAGAGGAGGGGAAGACAGAAAGGGGGACTCCCCTGCAGGTGGGGAGCCGGGGGCTCGAACTGGGATCTTTATGCTGGTCCTTGCACTTTGCGCCACCTGTGCTTAACCCACTGCACCACCACCCGACCCCCAGAGAGAAGACATTTTACCAACAGTACAGATACAGTTATCTTCTCATTCAACTGCATGAGTTTGACCTCAGGTTATTTACCACTTTTGTCTCTAGTCTTTGCAGTCCATAGAACTCAGCTCTTCTAAACACCTCCCACCCCCGGGAGCCCCAGTGATTTCACCTACAGGTTATTTAGGAAACCGGAGTCTATGTATCTGCTGCTTGCTGACTTGAACTGCCTTGTCTTCAGCACTCAGATAATTAATAAAGGAATGCTGCCTCAGGTGTTACTGTGTCTGGTTTTGAGAGGCTTCCTTGTGCCTGTATGAATGAGATACTCTTTCTAGAGAGCTTACACAACAAGATTTCTTTCACTGCCCACGATGACATCTTTGGATTGCTCCCAAATCTTTCCTGCATCCTAAAATTGTCTATTTCTCCCACCTTGAATATATGTGGATATATATATCCAGGGTTATTGCTGGGGCTCAGTGCCTGCGCTGTGAATCCACTGCTTCTGGAAACCATTTCCCCCATTTTTGCTGCCTTTGTTGATGCCCTTGTTGTTGGTATTTTTATTGTTGCCATTGCTATTGTTGTTGCTGCTGCACAGGACAGAGAGAAATCAAGAAAGGAGGGGAAGATAGGGGGAGAGAAAGACAGATACCTGAAGACCTACTTCCCTGACTGTGAAGCAACTCCCCTATAAGTGGGGAGCTGGGGGCTTGAACTGGGGTCCTTACGCAGGTCCTTGCGTTTCATACCATGTGTGCTTAACCCACTGCACTGCTACCGCCTAGCTCTCTATTTTCTAGTTTTAAGGTCTTCCTTGCAAGTATATGGACATGCTTACATGCTGTTTTTACAATGAGTGGTAATTTTAGGAATATACAATGTCTCATCTTAAAATACATTTTCAATTTAAAACTCATCCCTGGAGATGATTAATACTTGTATTTATATACTATTTGCATTTGTGTTTCGTTTGTCTCTTACTTTTTTTTTTGCCTCCAGTGTTGTTGCTGGGGCTCAGTGCCTGCACCATGGATCCACTGCTCCTGCAGGCATTTTTTCTGTTATTAGACAGGACAGAGAGAAATTGAGAGAGCAGGGGGAGATAGAGAGGAAGAGAGAAAGATAGACACCTGCAGACTAGCTTTGCTGAAGTGAAGTGACCCCCCCTGCAGGAGGGGAGCCAGGGGCTTGAACTGGGAACCTTGTGCAGGTCCTTGCACTTTGTACTACTATGTGCGCTTAACCTGGTGAAGCACCGCCTGGCCTGGCCTTTACTCTTTAACTAATATTAAAGTATGGTTTTCATTATGATTTCCACTGTCCAGTCAGTAAGGTGGTCCTGACTTTAATCTTGTGATACAGCTATTATCACTATCATTCAAATTAACAGTTGAAATTGCAGCTAGAGATATGTTTTTAACCAATCAGACACTGAAGAAATGTGACCACTAGCTAATTACAGATTGTGTTCATGTAATTGGCAGAGCTGCTCTTGCTGACACTGAAGTTGATTGCACTCAACTCTTAGACTTTCTGTAGATTCTGACTTAGAAAGGTACATCAAAACTCTGGTGACTGGTATGTGCCAAATAGGTATTCATAGGCTTTTTAATATTTTCTCAGTAGTGTAAAGCCACCTGTATTCTAAGGCTCATTGGATCAGTCAGTCAGATGTGTACCATACTGGTAGAACCTGAAGGTTCACAAATGAGTAGGAGCACAGCACAGAGTCTGCTTGACGACTTAGCTTCCTACCGACCACAGCATGTCCTGCTTAACAAAGGCAACTCCCCAACCTGCAACATCCTGCTGACCAGGCAGAAGGGAAGAAACCAAAAGTCGCAACCCCTACCCCCCTGCTTCCTCCTGCTATGGCTTGGGAACACTTTTTTTTAACTAAACTAACACGATGCTTGTCACGTAGCCCCCCTGCCCTAAACCCTATATAATCTCAATAGAAACTATAGAGGGGGTCAAGCATTTCTGACCACCACTGCGTGGTGGCTCAGTGTGTTCGTCCCTGGCGCCAGCTAATAAAGACTCTGTTGATTTTACATCGCTCTGGTCTCTTGGTGATTTCTGTGGATTACCGGACCCTAACACACGGAGGGCGCCTAGTGGGGTGCCGCGGAGGTGCGACGGTCCCTCCTCGGCCCTGTGAGCCCAGTAGCCGGGAGACCCATGGAGGGGCTGACCAGCAAGAGGGCTACATGCTGACTGGGACTCGGGTTCTGGCGCCGGAGGGGCAGCCGCGGTGGTGGTGGTGGTGGTGGTGGTGGTGGTGGTGGTGGTGGTGGTGGTGGTGGTGGCAGTGGCAGCACATTGCACCCCCCCAACCTCCCTGGTCAATTCCCTGTGGTGACGCTCTCTGGGACCCGTGGGAAAGGAGAGGTGTGGGGTCGCTGGTGCAGGGTGGCCTCGGCTGCAGCTACTGGGGTGGGCCGAAGGCGTGCGCCAGCAGGGGGTAGCTGATGCCCTGCTCTCCAAGTGCCAGCTAGTGCGCAGGGCTTTTTTAGGGGTGGTTGCTAAGCAAGGCACTACCAGGCGCAGGATTTTGTAACCAAGCCTTTTGTAACAAAAGCAAATTAATATGTAAAATATGATAGATTCCTTGTGCAGGCTCCAATACCCAGAAATAACCCTGGTGAGGAAAACAAAACACAGAACGTAAAAAAAATAAATAAACAATGATGTTGAGAGAAAAAAGTTAAAAGAATCTGGAGGAGCTGGGCGGTAGTGCAGCAGGTTAAACACAGGTGGCACGAAGCACAAGGACCGGCCTAAGGATCCCTGTTCGAGCCCCAGGTTCCCCACCTGCAGGGGAGTCCTTCACAGATGGTGAAGCAGGTCTGCAGGTGTCTATCTTTATCCCCACCCCCGCTGTCTTCCCCTCCTCTGTCCATTTCTCTCTGTCCTTTTTAACATTGACGACATCAATAATTATAGTAATAACTGCAACAATAAAAATGAACCAGGGCAAAAAAGGGAAAATAAAAAACATATATATTTTTAAAAAGCACATTTAAAGAATCTTGGAGTTGGGCGGTAGCCCAGTGGGTTTAGCACACATGGCACAAAGCACAAGGACTGGCCTAAGGATCCCGGTTTGAGCCCCCAACTCCCCACCTACAGTGGAGTTGCTTCACGGGCTGTGAAATAGGTCTGCAGGTGTCTATCTTTCTCTCCCCTCTCTGTCTTTCCCTCCTCTCTCTATTACTCTGTCCTATCCAACAAGGGCAACAATAACAACAACAATAGTAACTACAACAATTAAACAAGGGCAACAAAAGGGAATAAATATATAAAAAAAGAAGTTAAAAGAATCTTTAAATCTGTAGCAAACAGGTAAACAGTAACAATTCAGTGTACATATCCTTGTAGACTCTATATGGAAGCCAATGTGCAGACATCAGAGGAAACAACACTGCTGTTTGGGGATGGTCTAGATGTGAATTGATATAGTCCCAGAATGAAAAAAATGTTTCTGGACTGAGGTTAGTAGTCTTTCTTAGTTACGTAGCCTTTCCTCTCTTTGTACACATTTGAGAATATTAATAATAGGGTCAGTTATTATTAAGAACTTGAAACAACAAGGGCAACAAAAGGATAAGTGAATAAATAAAAATTTAATAGAAGAATTTGAAGGCATCTTGTAAATAATTAACAAGTGTTATACATATATGTATATATATATATATAAGGTTTATATAAATATAAAGCAAATTCAGGGCCTGGCGGTAGTGCAGTGGATTATGTGCACACAGTACAAGGTGCAAAGACTGGCCTAAGGATCCTGGTTGGAACCCCTGGATCCCCACCTGTGGGGGGGGGTCACTTCACAAGTGGTGAAGCAGGACTGTAGGTGTTGCTCTCCTTTTCAGTCTCTGTCTTCCTGTCCTCTCTGTTTCTCTCTGTCCTATCCAACAGCAATAGCAATGGCAACAATAACCACAGCAGTAACAACTAGGACAGAAGAATGGGAAATAATGACCTACAGGAGCAGTGGACTGTAGTGCAGGCACCAAGCCCCAGCTATAAGCCTGGAGGCAAAAAGAAGAAATCTTTTGTCCATTCTCCCAGAGGGATAAGGATTAGGCAACCTTCCAGTGGAGGGGAGGGTATAGGGAACTCTGGTGACTGGAATTGTATGGGATTGTACTCCTCTTATCCCACAATCTTCTTAATCATTATTAAATCACTAATTTAAAGAAAGCAAGAGAAAAAAATCTATAAAAATACAGAAGCACACTATCTGCTAGCTACCTTCTTAGTAACTTTCTGAAGCTCCACATTCATTCTGTAGTATATTTAGAAAAGAGTTTAGCCTAGCTAGCTTAACAAAAATACTAAAGAAAACATGTTCTCTATACACTTGGTGAGGGAGGAACATTGCTTGTTTTTTTTTCCTATTTTTATTAGTGATTGAATAATGGGTTTAATTGTTTTGTTGTTATTGTTGAGTCGTATGATTGATTTATTGTCATTTGTGATCAGTCTCTTGTCAGTTTTGTGACATCCAGGTATCTTCTCCCAATTTCCGGGTTACCTTTGTGTGTGTGTGTGTGTGTGTGTGTGTGTGTGTGTGTGAAGTTTTCTTTTAATGTGTAGAAGCTGTTAAATTTGATGTAGTCCCAGTAATTTAACCTTGTTTTAGTTTTGCTTACCCATAGTGTGATGAGTCTCCATATAGAGCCTGATGTTAAATTGTGGATGTGTTTCACCAATGTTTTCTTCTCTATATTTTTTAGTCTCAGTTCTAACAACAAGGTCTTTGGTCCATTTTGAGTTAATTTGGCATATGGTGTTAAAGGCTGGTGCAGATTCATTTTTCTGCAATTGACTACCCAGTATCAGCTATTGAAGAGGCCTTCTTTCCCCCCAATGAAAAGGTTTTAGTCCTTTATTAGTACACACATAGGGGTTTATTTATGGAATTTCAATTTTGTTTTGTTGGTCTATAAATTGGTTTTGTTACAGTGATATAACTTTTTAATTGCTATTGTTTTGTAGCATCAATGGAAGTCAGGAATGTTATGTATGCATTGTTTGGTTTTTGCTAGACTGCTATGGTGCTGACTCCCCTCTGGACATCTTTAATAAAATATTTTCAATAAATGTGAAAACACATACTTTGGGATTCATAGTGTGATTATTAATACATGATTTTTAGTTTCTATACTTAGCATATTTAAGATTAAAGTAAAATTTTAAATTAATTCAACTATATATAATTAAATGTTTATATGGCAAATTTAGTAAAAATGTAAAACCAAGGTCTCTTTTGCAGTCTTCTCCTTGGGAAACAGAAGATGGCTTGCCATTTTTTTTTAATTTAAGACCTTTATTAACAGATGCTGCAGCTTGTTGCCTTTTAGTTTTTGAAAAAATAAAGTTGTAAACTTTTATTACAAATTCAAAATGAGGTTCTTAAAAATCTCAACTTGACCAGATATGAAACAATTTAAAAACCTTTAAAGGTGTATTGAGAAAAACCAGGCCTTTTTAAAAAAAAAAAAAAAACATGTTTGACATTACCAAAAAGAGACATCTTTAGGTAAAAATAATAAAAAACCCCTTGCTGCATAGATAATGCAGATAGTTCTGGTTATCTGGTCAAGGGGCAAAAAGCAAGCACTTAAGGTCTTCAGCTCATTCCTGTTGTTGAAACCATATTTGCTCCTTACATTGACCATTTTACTGTTCCCATAACCTTCATTGCCTTGATCTTCTTGTCCCTGCCAGCAGGAGCCACCGATGTGAGGCTGCCTGGGCAGCCGCTCCCTGTGCCACTACCCGTGGCAGCAGGCTTGGTGTCGGTGGTGCTGAGGGCGGGGGCGGCCTGCGGCTGCTGGGTCTAGGCCACTCTGCTCATGGTTGCCATGATGGTGACTGGGGCCAGCTGCTGCAGCTGCAGCTCCTCCCAGGGTGTGATGGTAACTAGGAGGCGGTGGCGCTGGGGCTGCTCAGGGCTCTCTGGGGTCCGCTCTCAGCTTGTCATTTTTAAACCAGGTTCTAGTAGGAATGAACATATCTGGCTCCACTCAGAAACATTTCTTTTTAATATTTACTATGTTTTTCAATTTCCCATCCTTTCCCATCCAAGTTCAGCTCATTAGCAAATCTTAGCAAAGATCTTGTTTAATATTTTGGCATCTATGTTCATCAGAGATATTGGTCTGTAGTTTTCCTTTTTTGTTCTGTCCCTATCAGCTTTTGTTATCAGGGTGATGTTGGCTTCATAGAAGGTGGAAGGGAGTATACCTGTTTCTTCAATCTTATGGAAAAGCTTAAGAAGTATGGGTACTAACTGTTTCCTGAAAGTTTTAAGGAGAATGTTGTTTAGTTTCCAACTTCTGTGACTTTTAATAATCTTCTGTTTGTTGTTAAATGTTAGTTTTACTCCACTGTGGTCTGAAAGATACGTGGCATGATTTTGATGCTCTTGAATTTATTGATGCTGTCTTTGTGGCCTAATATGTGGTCTATCCTTGAGTATGTATTATGTGGATTTGAAAAGAAGGTGTATGCCAGTTTTTTGGGGTGAAGGACTCTGAAAATGTCCAAGAGGTCTAGTCTGTCTATCTCTTCATTCAGTTCTCTTGTATCTTTGTTGGTTCTCTGCTTTGTTGATCTGTCTAAGTGTGAGAATGGGGTATTACTGTATTATTATTGATGTATTATTGAAATTCTTTCAGTAAGCGCTTGACGTATTTAGATGGCCCCTCACTGGGTGCATAGATGTTAATAATTGTTATGTCTTCTTGGCTGATTGATCCTCTAATCATTATGTAATGTCCTTGCCTATCTTTTGTTACTTTTTTAACCTAAAATCTATAGTGTCTGAGATGAGAATGGCTGTTCCTGCCCTTTTTTGTAGTCCATTAGCCTGTATGATAGTTTTCCATCCTTTCACTTTAAGTCTGTGTTTATCTTGTTGTGACAGATGGGATTCTTGCAAGCAGCATATGGTTGGGTTATGCTTTCTGATCCATCCCCCCACTCTTTGCCTTTTGATGGGTGAGTTTAAACCATTGACATTTATTGATATTATGGATTTAATGTATTGTAGTGCCATTGTTCAAATAAAAATTTTTGTTTGCTCTGATATATTGCAAGTATTTATAGTGATGTTCTTGTTTATAAGAGGTCTTTTAGAACCTCTTTCAGGGCCGGCTTGGTGATGGTTGGCTCCTTTCACTGTTGTTTGTCTAAGAAGGTTTTGATCCCTCCATCTAGTTTGAATGAAAGTCTAGCAGGATATATTATCCTTGGTTGAAACCCTTTTTCATTCAGGGCTCGATAGATATCTTGCCATTCTCTTCTGGCTTTTAGAGTTTGATTGGAGAAGTCTGCAGATAATCTTATGGCATTTTCCCTGTATGTGACTTTTTGTTTCTCTCTTGCAGCCTTTAGGATCCTTTGTTTATCCTTACTTATTCTCATAGTGACTATGATGTGTCTTAGTGTCTTCAGGTCTGGGTTGTATCTGTTTGGAACTCTCTGGGCCTCTTGAATCTCGATGTCCTTTCTGTTATTCAGGTCTGGGAAGTTTTCTTCTATTATTTCCTCTAGAATGTTTGCTTCCCCTTCCTCTCTTTCTTCCTCTGGCAGGCCAATTAAAGGAATGTTACTTCTTTTGAGATCATCCCATATGTCTCTGTTGTTGTTTCCAGTGTCTCTCAGTCTCTTTTTGAGCTCTTTCACCTCTTTGTTATTTTTCTCTAACTTATCCTCTGTCTGACTAATTCTGTTTTCTGCTTCTGTTATTCTGCTTTCCCTTGCCTCAGCTTCTTTCTTCATTAGAGCTATTTGAGGTTTCAGTTCTCTAATTGCCTCAAGATAATCAGTATTTTCCTTGGGGGTCTCAACTTGTTTTCTGAATAGTGCTATTCCTTTCCTCCAAAGTTGTTTTCATTTCTGTCATTAATAAGTTTATTATTGCTTGTATCCTTTTCTTATCTATGGTTACTTCTGGCTGATTTGTAGTTTCTTCTGGGCTCTTGTCTTCATTCATTGGAGTAGCAGTTTTATTTGTTTTTGATCTACCCATTTTTAATGTGTTTCTTTTTTTATGCTCTGTTATTCCTCTTTTGTTGTGTCTTCAGTACAATTAACACTGTACTAAATACCTTTATGACAATTTCACTCACCAACCTCAGGAATTACAATAGCAACTGTAGCAAGTATTGAAGCAGTTTAATCACTACCAGTTAGCCAAACAATATCTCCAGTCTGTGAAAAAATAGTAACCAAATCCCAGTGAAGAAGAAAGATTAAAAAAAAAAGGGATAGCAACAATAGACAGTTATGCAAATCTACTATCCACTGTATATTCTAGGGGTAACAAGAGGGGAAAGGGAACTAGAGCAGAGACAGACACATAGAGAGTCCACTCTGAGTCAGATTTCTTCCCCAAAATAATTCACAAATTCATAAAGGCAAAGAAGAAGGAAGGAAGAAGTGTATGACAAGATAAAAAAAGAAACAAGAGAGAGAAAAGAGAAAAGATAAAAAAAAGAGCTGTAATTAAAGAGCAGTAAAAGGAAAGTTTTTTTGATTACTTTATTTTTAATTTAATTTTTTTAATTAGCTAGGAGGAGGAAGGCGAGAGTCTGTAGAGGAGGTAGGAGTAATGAGACAAGTTCCTCCCACAATAGATAAGATGCCCACTACCCTAGCAATGAAAGATACCCTAAGAGTTAATTCTGATCAACCTAAAGGGGGGGGGAAGATATATGCCTTTACATAATATTAATAATAAAATAGAGCAGGGTAAAAAAAACACCCTGTCCCAGATTACCTCAAACCTCGTGAGCAGAGGTAGCTGATTGTTAAGAAAGAAGAAGAAAAAAAATAATAAAAAAAAACCTCAGGACTAGACAAGGATAGCTGGGATAGACAGTTATACAAATCTATTATCCACTGTATATTCTAGGGGTAGCTAAAGGAGGAAGGGAAGTTGATCAGAGATACTCGTAGTGAGAGTCCACTCTGAGTCAGATTTCATCCCCAAAAAAATTCCCAAACGTGTATCAGTGAATTCAGTGAAAGCACACTGTTTGGTGATGTGGGGGATGGGGCCTGTGGCTTTGGAAGCCACAAAAAGAGAGAGAGAGAGAGATAGAGAGAGAGAGAGAGAGAAAAGAAAAAGACAAGAAAAAGAACAGTAATAAAAGAGCAGTTAAAGGAAAGAGTTTTTTATTTGTTTATTTTTTATTATTTAATTATCTATGTGGGGGAGGGGTGGCTACTTAGAAAGAAAAAAGGCCAGAGGTTTCAGAAGGGAATAGACTTAGAATGAATGGTACTCCCTGGTGGGACAGGAATCTTGGTAAAGAAAGAAGCTCAGCAGAGGAGCCTGCTAGGAGGTGGTCCCCCGGGATTGGTTATGGGGGGGTGAGGGGGAGGAGGTTCGCTTTGGGAATAATAATTTAAAAGAAAAAATTTTTTTTTCCTTTTTTTCTACTCTATTTTTAACCCAAATTAAGTTAGGACCCCTTATTGACTGGCGTACTGAAGGCAGAAAATCCTACCATTTCCAGACAGTGTGGTCAGAGCTCAAGCCACTAGCAGCTTCTCAGTCCACCATGTTCCGGGAACCCCGCTATTCTTTTTTAAAGTTTTATTTATAAAATGGAAACATTGACAAGGCCATAGGATAAGAGGGGTACAATTCCCACCACCAGAACTCTGCATGCCATCCCCTCCTGAAAGCTTTCTTATTCTTTATCCCTCTGGGTGTATGGACTTAGGGACATTATGGTGTGCAGAATGTAGAAGGTCTGGCTTCTGTAACTGCTTCCATGCTGAACATGGGTGTTTACAGGTGGATCCATACTCTCAGCCTGTCTTTCTCTTTCCCTAGTTGGGCAGAGCTCTGGGGAAGTGGGGCTCCAGGACACATTGGTGGAGTCGTCCGACCAGGGAAGTCTGGTAGGCATCTTGGTAGCATCTGAAACCTGGTGGCTGAAAAAAGAGTTAATATATAAAGCCAAACAAATTGTTGACCCATCATGAACCTAAAGGCTGTTATATTGCAGATGAAGATTTGGGGTCTCCATTTTGAAGATAGCTAGTAGGCCTATTTTAGTTGTATTCCAAAGGGATATATATTCCAAAGGGATATTATATTCCTACTGCTTTGTCCTCTCAGGCAATCTCATCCTGCAGGTAGCAGGGATGGGTCTGGGCAAAGCCCTATTTCTTTTTCTGGCTCTGAGATTTTGAACTTTACATCCTGTCTCTAGATTTTATTCAAACTTAAGTCTGTCTCTAAACCCTAACACCATCAACACAAAATGAGTTGAGTTAGATTCTTAAAATTTATTTTGGATTTGAGTCCCCACCACACCTGCAGAGGAAAAGATTTGTGAATGGTGAAGCAGTGCTGCAGGTTTCTCTCTCTCTCTCTCTTTCTCTCTCTTCTCCCTCTTTACTTCCCATTTCCTTTTTGATTTCTTCTGTTACTATCCAATAAACAAAGATAATAAAAATATTTTTATTTTTTAATTTTTAAAATATTTATTTTCCCTTTTGTTACCCTTGTTGTTATTGTTGTAGTTATTATTGTTGTTATTGATGTCCTTGTAGTTGGATAGGACAGAGAAAAATGGAGAGAGGAGGGGAAGACAGAGAGGGGGAGAGAAAGATAGGCAGTGAAGCAGGTCTGCAGGTGTCTATCTTTCTCTCACCCTGTCTTCCATTCTTCTCTTCTTCCCTTTGTCCCAGCTGCATCCACAGGAGCACCATGGAGCCCTGAGGCCCGCGCCCTAAGACCCTGTCGCCCCCTGTCACATTGAGTAGCATAGCATCGCATCACCCCCAGGCAGCATTGAGCCATGCCACGTTGTGTCGCACCCATAAGCCCCAGCGCTGGGGCCTCGGCCCTGCGACCTGAGCACCCAGCAAGAACTGTGCGGAGGCCCCGTGTGGAAGTACTGCTGGGGACTCCCCAAGGTGCTGTGCCAGACAGCAGCCAGTGGCCAGGTCCATAGTGCTGGAGCCCATCTAGTGAGATTCCTCCAATTCCAAGTAAGTGGCCCCTGGTTCCTGTGCCCTTGAAGGATGGGTTGTTGTGCCTGCCTGGGAAGGTGCTGGGTGGAGTGAGGGGCGAAGTCGGGGTACAGCCGCAGAGGGGCCAGCGCCCCCGGACCCAGTACCCCGGGACAGGCGCACCCCTTAGAGGTGGCTGCGCACCCCCCCAAACTTCCAGCACCCAGCGGCCTTGAGCAGGGCGCTCCCCAAGATGGAGCCATGCGCACCCCCGGCAGGGGCGCACCCAGGGGAGGTGTCCGCGAGCCCCCAGACCCCGCACCCCTGGCAGGGACACCCTGGAAGGGTGGCTGTGCGCCCCCAGATCGTGCTGCTTTTGGCTTCCGTGAGCGCGAGCGTATGGACCCCGCCGGAGAGTCTGGGCAGCCGGCCTTCCCTTTCCTTCCTGCCGGGAGAGGGGTCCTAGGTCCCTGGGCCTCACCCAGCGTGTCAGTGCTGGTGGCTCCAAGTGCCCCGAGGGTGAGGACCCGCCAGCGCAGCTGGAGTCCAGGCAGTGCGCCTCCCGAGCACCCCAAACGCCCTGGCAGGAGGGGACCCCGGAACCCACCGACCTGGCTTCAGGAGCAGCCAGGCCCAGAAAACTTTCTGTGTGTCCGCCCACCCGAAATGTGCACCCGCTGTCCTTCCTCTCGGTGTGGCCCACGACGAGGTCCTCGGGGGACGGCTGTTTGGAATCCTGAACTTTGAGTTTGGTCTGAGGAAACATGGCGAGCCAAGCTCCCAAATTAGGGTGAAGGAGGCTGGGGCACGGGGTGCGGGTCCAGGTTGGGGGTCTCCTCGCACTACTAGAACTGAAGTGTTTTCTCTGCCTCTGTCTCTCTCAGAAGAGACATGCATTTCAGAGGGGTGCCCCAAGCCAGCTGGCTCCAACCCTTGTTGAGCCCTGGGCCTGGGCTGTGGATTGGGTCTGGACTGAAGGTCTGGCACTTTGCAACCTGCTGGTCCTGGAGGGCACTGCCAACACCCACCCCCAACCCCCCTCGTCCCGGTGGCCTGGGCCTGGCAGGGCTCCGTGTGTGGTGGGGGGTGGGCAGGGGTCGCCTGGGGTTCTTGTGTCTGTGGGGATAGTCCTGGGGAGACTGCAGTCTTCCTACTCACACAATGGGGCAGCCAGGATGCTGGCAGGTGGGAGCTGCACTAGGAGCCCCACAGAGCCAGGCAGCAGCCGATGTTGGAGCTGGGTAGGAACCGGGCAGGAACCGCGGTTTTTTTAAAAAAAAAATGAAATTAAAAAAAGGAAATTAAAAAAAGGAAAAATGTTATTTATTAATACAAAAAAGAGAAGCAGAGCATAGTCATATGGCACATGCAAATCTGGGGATTGAATTCAGGACTTGATTCGTACAGAGCCATTGCCCTAGCCATTCTGCAATTCTAGAGTATAAATAGGTTATTTTATTTTTGTTGTTGTGTTGCCACCAAGGTCTCATTGTCTCCCTTTTTTTTTTTTGTCTATTCTTTTCAACTCTTTTTTATTTTTATTTATTTTTCCATTTTGTTGCCCTTGTTGCTTAACATTGTGTGGTGATTAATGTCGTTGTTGTTGGATAGGACAGAGAGAAATGGAGAGAAGAGGGGAAGACATAGAGGGGGAGAGAAAGACAGACACCTGCAGACCTGCTTCACCACCTGTGAAGGGACTCCCGGGCAGGTGGGGAGCCAGGGGCTAGAACCGCGATCTTTCCTCTGGTCCATGAGCTTTGCGCCATGTGCGCTTAACCCGCTGTGCCACTGCCTGACTCCAACTGTCTCCTTCTCTTAACACTTTTTAAATAAGATTATAATATAGTCCTAGCTTCCGTAGTACATATACTAAAATTGGCATGATACATAGAAGATTAGCATGGCCCCTGCTCAAGGATTACACACAGATTCATGAGGCATACCATATTTTTTCAAAAAAAGGATTATAAAATATATGTGCACACATATAAGTAATTATAATTTTTTAAAGAGCCAGTTAATGCAACCTGGGAGGTGGTTCAGTGGCAAGAGATCTGGATTTGTATGTGTGGGATCCCAGGTCTGTCTGAACTCTGGTTCTACATATGCTGAAGCTCTTTTAAAAGATTTATTAATCAGTGAGGGAGAAAGGGAGGAGAGAGAGAGAGAGAGAGAGAGAGGAAAAACACTATAGCATCAGTCTGGAACATGTGATGCTGGAGGTAGAATTCAGGACCTCATGCTTGAGTCCAAAACTCCAACCACTCTGCCAGCCTCCAGGACTGCAGATTGGCTTTTTTGAATAAAATCATGGTAATATTGTTCTCTTAACTGTACATATTTTAAATAATACAAAGTCTTTTAAAAATTTTTTCTCAAATATTGTGCCTGGGGATCAATCCCACCCAGAACCTTGCACCTGCATGGGACAGCTGAGAGGCCTCCCTGCCAGTCTCCATTCTGTATCCTTTAAGAGAGGGAGACATGCAAAGCACTGCTCCTCTATGCAAGGAGTCCCGCCCATTGCCTGCCTTTGTTTTCACTTGCAGTGTGCAGGATCAGACCCCCAGCCACATGCTATGCTATGTTTTCTTTTTAAGAAACAGACAACCTGCACCTAGATTTAGGTGGGTAACTGGACTCAACAGTAGGCCAGGCCCATTTAAAATCCAAATTCAACAAATTTAGAACCAAGGCAAAGGAAAGAACAGTCACTATAATTTTTTTAAGACACTGGGTAGCTTCTTTGCATTGGTCTCTCTATATAAACATGTTATTTTCAACATCTCTGTATTGATGATTGAAGTGGGTCAAGCTGACTTAGTTCTCCTTGAGACAGACAAGGTGTGTATCTACATTTGGGTCACAATACCCTGCTGTATGTTGATCTTTGAAAGTAAATGAATGTGCTGCGGTGGGATTGGGAGGCAGAACTTGGAGAAAGAATCATCCTCATCAATAGGTGTTGCTACATTCAGCCTTCATATAGGAAACACCTCAAGATATCAGTATCAGAGCAACCATTTACAAGTATTTTTTCAAGATTTATTTTACTTTACTTGTTTATTGAATAAAGACAGAGAAACTGAGATCGTAGGGGGAGGTAGAGAGAAAGACACCAACAGCACTGCTTAACCGCCTGTGAAGCTTCCTTCTTTACAGGTGAGTCAACAGTTATTACATCTTAAGCTAGGTATCATTTCTTCCTTTCTTTCTCTCTTTTTCTTTTTAATTTCTTTATTGGGGAATTAATGTTTTACATTCCACATTAAATATAATAGTTTGTATTTGCATAACAATTCCCAGTTTTCCATATAGCAATCTATGTATCATTTCTTTTCTTTCTTTCTTTCTTTCTTTCTTTTTTTTTGTTGTTATTGGATAGCGACAAAGAGAAATTGAGAGAGAAGGGGGAGATAGAGAGGAATAGAGACAGAGAGACACCTGCAGACCTGCTTTACTACCTGTGAAGTGACTCCACTGCAGGTGGGGAGCAGGGGGCTTGAACCAGGATCCTTAACGATCCTTGCTCTTTGTGCCATGTGGGCTTAGCCCACTGTGCTACCTTCTGCCTCCCTTAGGTATCATTTCTAAAGCCTGTTAAATCTAAAATGTTCTTAACCTTTTGTAGTAATTTCCTGATTCATGGTTGCTTGTCTTAAATATCGTGGTTCTGTTTTAGTTTGCCTTGTGGGAACTCCCATCTGTCTTTGGTCCTGGTAATTTTCCAGGGCTTGTAGTTGAATGCCATTAAGGACGCTCCCAGATAAAAAAAACAAAGAAATCGCTCTGCATGTGCTTCGAGATAGGCTTTACCAGAAGATTATAGAGAAAGTCGTGTTGACAGCAAAATACCAGAAGAATGCAGGTAAATAAAAGAAATAATAAATAAAAATAAAAGAAATAAAATAAAAGAAAATAAATAAAAGAAAAAAAGAAAGGTGAGGGTCAGGTGGTAGTGCAGGAGGTTGATTGCAGGTGATGCAAATCACAAGGACTTGTGCAAGGAACCTGGGTTGAGTTCCTGGCTCCCCACCTGCAGGATGTCTCTTCATAAGTGGTGAATCAGGTTTGCAGATGTCTTATCTTTCTCTCACCCTCTATCTTCCCCTCCTCTCTCAATTTCTGTCTGTCCTATCCACAATGACATCAATAACAATAATAATAACCATAATAATGATAAAACAACAAGTGCAACAAAATGGAAAGGAAAAAAAAAAGATTTATTAATGAGAAGGTGTGAGGGAAGAACCAGAGCATCACTGTGACCTATGGAATGCCAGAGATTAAACTCAGCACTTCATGCTTGAGAGTCTAATGTCTTATTCACTGCACCACCTCTCAGGACACTGCAGATAAGATTTATTTTTTAGAATCACTTAACAACTGTTCGAAGAGTCATTCTGCACATGCCTTACATATGGGAGTTCCTGGGCTTGATTCCTGGCACCACTGAACAGTAACACAGACACAGCAAGCCAAGTTCAGTGGATAGTAGATCTGTGCTTAGGTCTTTATCTCAAAATTGTAAGCATTGAACTGAGAGGTAGCTTATTGGTGAATTGCATACTGCACATGCATGAGGCCCCAAGATTGATCCCCAGCATACAGAAGTTCTGAGTGGTGCTCTATCCATAAAAATAAATAAACGAAGGGGTCCAGAGCTTGCTCCCCCAGTAGAGTGCACATCACATCACCATGCTTGCAGACTTGGTGTTGAGCCCTAACACAACATGGGAGCACCAGGCATGATGGCAGGTACTGTGATGTTTCTCACATGCTCTTTCTCCCACTTTTTCTATTTCATTTTTAAAGTCAAATTTCTTTTATATATATTAATATATTTATTTATTATTGGACAGAGACAGAGAAATAGGGAGGGGAGGGGGAGATAGAACAGGAGAGAGACAGAGAAACACCTATAGCCTTGCTTTACCACTTGTGAAGCTTCCCCTACCCCCTTGCAGCTGGGGACCAAGGTCTTGAACCTGGTTCCTTATGCACTGTAATTTGTGTGCTTAACCAGATGCACCACAGCTGGCCCCATTTATATTTTATTCATTAATTATTTCCTGTATAGAAATTGAGAGGGAAAAGAAGATGTAGAGGGGGAGACACAGAGAGACACCTGCAGCGCTGCCTTACCACTTGTGAAGCTTCTCCTCAGCTGGTTGGATCTTGGGCTTGAACCTTAGTCCTTGTGCATTGTTACATGTGCACTCCACTGCTTACACCACCTCCTGGACCCCATTTTTTCATTTTAAATTTAAAAGGAGAAAATAACTGTTGGCTACAGTAGGATTATGTAAGTATGAAACTCTGGTGTACTAAAATACATCAATATATACATCTTTTTTTAAAGGTCACTTTGTGAGGCACATGTTATATAGTGTGAGAGGACCAAGGTTCAAGCCCCTGATCCCCACTTGCAGGTGGAAGCTTCACAGGCAGTGAAACACTATCTTAATATGTCTCACTTTCTTTTTCCACTCTATCTCCCCTTTCCATCTCTGTTTCTCTCTTACCTAGCAAAAAGAAAAAAAAACTTTTAAAAAGGTTTCTTTATATTAAAAATGTTTTTTCATTATTCTTGACCAAGTAAAAATATCTCAGGACATAGAGAAAATATACTCCGCTGTGAATAAGAAATAACTTGAATGTTTAGGCTCTCTGTGTCTGTGCCAGAAGGGGTTTGCTAAGAAGTAGTGGTTTGGAAATCCAAATTCCTAGCTTCAAGTCTACCTACTGATGCTCCTCTGCAATCTGAGACCATCTCAGGCAAGGGATTAATATATCATTTGCACTCATTTACACTACTGCAGGCTAAAACAAGGGTAGGAAAGTGGAACGGCCAAAAGTAGGGAAAACTAAGATATCTAAATCAAAGTGACTTGTGACAGTTATTATAATGCTTATTGTTATGCAGCCCACTTTTCCTAAAATGCTACAAGTTTTACTGCAAATAACTCAAAAACGTGGCTGTTTTGGCCTTCCAACCCCAAAATTCTCTTTCAACCACATTCAGGTTTTACTTTTGTTTTTAAAGATTTATTTATTAGTGATAAAATTAGGGGAGAGGAAGAAGGAGAACCGCAGCATCACTCTGACACATCTGATGCCGGAGATCAATCTTGAGACCTCACACATAACCCCAAAGCTTTATCCACTGCACAACCTCCCAGACAGCGGCAGCCTTTATTTTTTATAATTTAAAATATTATGATACTTTGCTTACTTAAGAGGCAAAAGATTTATACAATCTGAAGAGAACAAGAGTATACATACTTTGCTTATTTAAATGATACATACACTTTAGTAGAACTTATACATTTGAATAAAACTACATATATATGTAATTCAAAATCTAGGAAATAGAGAAAAATGAAGTGGGGGAAAAACCCTTTCCTGACCCTCGACCTTAGACTCTCTCAGTAGAAAATATTACAGTATGGTGTTTTTAAATGAATTAATTTATTTTCCCTTTTTAGTTGCCCTTGTTTAACATTGTTGTAGTTATTGATGTTGTTGTTGTTGGATAGGACAGAGAGAAATGGAGATAGCAGGGGAAGACAGAGGGGGGAGTGAAAGACAGATACCTGCAGACCTGCTTCACTGCTTGTGAAGTACCTTTCCTGCAGGTCCAGGGAGCTGGGGCCAGAACCAGGATCCTTCCGCTGGTCCTTGTACTTTGCAGTATGGTTTTGGCAGAGCTATTTATTTCTGAACCCACAGGGAGTTGTAATAAATTTTTGTAATAATATGTTTTATTTTAAAACTTGAAAGTATCTTAATTTCCATAAAAAATTTCATAAAAATGACCTTTAAACCAATTTTCTCTTTAGACAGTTATGATACAAATCCTGAATAGAAATAGCTTGAGGAAGAAATTTGAGTTAACACATTAGTAAAATTGCTGGATAACGGACTGATGAGGGTAAAATATAGTTTTTTAATTATTTTAATTTCATGAATTACAGAAGGGGGTTGAGAGGCTCAGAAGCAGCACTCTAGCATTTGCATGTTTGGGATTGGACTCAGGACCTAAAATTTAGAAGCTCTAATTTCTTCCATGGTGCAACCTACCCATCTTCAGAGATAGTTTTGTTTTGTCCTAAAGATCTTATTTATTCATTAATGAGAGAGAGAGGAGCAGGGAGGATCAGCACGTTACTCTGGTATATGTGGCACTGGGGATTGAACTTGGGACCTCATGCCTAAGAATCCTGTACTTTATCCACTCTGCCTCTTCCTCCCAGACCACTGATAATTTGGCTTTGATTGGAATTGGAACTACTGAAGAAGCACTATTGGGGGCTGGGTGGTAGTGCAGCGAGCGGGTTAAGCGCACATGGCACAAAGCTCAAGGATAGGGGTTGGGATCCCAGTTTGAGCTCCCGACCCGCAGGGATGTCACTTCACAAGTGGTGAAGCAGGTCTGCAGGTGTCTGTATTTCTCTCCTACTCCTTGTCTCCCCCCCACCCTCAATTTCTCTGTCCTATCCAGCAACAATGATAAACAAAAAGAACAACAAAAGGCATGGGAGGGGGATGGCCTCCAGGAGCAGTGGATTTGTAGTGTAGGAAGAAAAAAAAAAAAAAGAAACACTCTTACTCCATAAGTAAACCTGAGATAACAAGAGTCTTAAACAATTAAATTCCTGCCACTCTTGCTCTTTGTCAATGTATGTGCCTGACCTTCAGAAGTAGAAATCCTTAGAAAAGAATTTGCGGGTGCCTTTTCCATTGTAGTAAAGATAGTAATTATGTTAAAATGTGAATTCCTTTCTATGTCTGCACAGGTTGGAACAAGAACCCAGTCAGAAAGAATTCAGACCTACAATTTCACCCAGAATAGTGTCACTGACCACAGGGTAGGATATGAAGTCCAAGATATTAAGGTAATATTACTGAATATGCTTACTGTATCATTGATTTATTAAGGAATCAAATTTCGGGGCCTGGTGTTAGCACATCGGGTTTAGCACACATGGCGCAAAGCACAAGGACCAGTGTAAGGTTCCTGGTTGGAGCACCTGGATCCCCACCTGCAGGGGGTTTGCTTCATAGGCGGTGAAGCAGGTCTGCAGGTGTCTATCTTTCTCTCCCCCTCTCTGTCTTCCCCCTCCTTTCTCCATTTCTCTCTGTCCTATATAACAAAGCCGACATCAATTGCGACAACAATAATAACTAGAACTACAGTCAAAAACAAGGACAAGAAAAGGGAAAATAAATAAGTATAAAAATTTAATTGGCTAGCAATAATTTAGCAGGACCATTTAGACACATTGTTTTGTTAGAATTACTTTTCTTTCTTTCTATTTGATTGTATAGGAAAGAGAAATTGAGAAAGATGGAGAGAAAAAGGAAGAAAGACCTGGTTCACTGCTTGGGAAGTGTCCCTCTTGTAGGTGTAGAGCAGGGCTTTGAACCCAGAACCTTGCACATGGTTATATATGTGCATAACCTGGTGCACCACAGCCCAGTCTCCAAAATTTACTTATTTGTTAATATGAGGAAGAGAGAGAACTGGAGCATCGTTCTGTATATGCAGTGCTGGGGATTGAATTTAGGACTTCATTCTCAAGAGTCTAGCACTTATTCCACTGCACCGTATTCCAGTTTTCTTGTTCACATTGTTCTAATTATTCCTATGCCCTCAATAGTAACTGGTATTGTAGAATAGTGTTGGGTTTAAGGACCAGATGCCAGGAGTCTGAGCTCTATAATGAAGATTGGCAGGCACATGGTGTACTACTTACAAGATTCTGCCCTGTTTAAGCGTATGTCGTGCAAAGCTCAAGGACTGAGTGAAGATCCTGGTTCTAGTCCCCAGCTCCCCACCTGCAGGGGGTCACTTCACAGGCGGTGCAGCAGGTCTGCAGGTATCTATGTTTCTCTCCCTGTCTCTGTCTTCCCCTCCTCTCTCCATTTCTCTCTTTCCTAGCCAACAACAATGGCAGCACTAACAACAATGGCACCAAAAGGAAAAAATAGCCTTCAGGAGCAGTGGATTCATAGTGTAGGCACTGAACCCAACTATAACCCTGGAGACAAAAAAAAAAAAAAAAAAAAAGAGTCTGCCCTGTATGTGTTCTGCACTGGCAGCTCTTTTCGTTATATACTGGCTGTGTATACATGTAGCTATGTCAAGTATAAACATCTTAAGGGCATACACAGTAGAATGGTCTCTCTCCTCGTCTTTAACTGTTCTATATCAGACTTGTTATCTCCATTTTAGTGACTATATCTGATTCTCTGTTTACTTTTCAAATTCTGACCTTATGCCAAGGATGTAGGCATAATTCAGGGGTATCAAATAAGACAGGCTTATTTTTAACCTAAAGGGCCCTGTTGACCACTGTCTGAGTTTACCCTGATGTGTCCAAAACACTGTGAAAGCTGGAAACAAAACTACAAAGATGACAAAGAATTTGTATCATAACTAGTTTTAATACATAGCTGCGAGTATGAGAGAAATGGGTCACATAAGTGATGAGACATTATAGTTTCAGGGTCCCCAACAAGCTGGCTCTTCCTAGAGACAGCTGCATTCTTATGAAGAATATTGTTTGCATTATCTCGTGTTGCCCACCGGCTGGAGGTCCCCACCTGTGTATGGTGACAGTGGCTCCTATGCTGAGTGCCCAGAGCCTGTCCTGCATGAGCTTCTCTGTAGGTGCATTGTTCTCTCATTTGAGCAGGGCCTTTAGGACCTGGGAGGAGGCCTTCCCCACCCCAGGGTGTGTCCAGTATCCTGGCAACCCCGGGAGCAGATGCACTGCCAGGCCTGTCAATCCATACCTGTACTGGGGACTCCAATGCACAGGGACTATTGGGAGGGGGTGAAAGGGACTCTGAGCATAGCCTGGGCTGAAGTGGCCTTGACTCAGCTAGAATGTGGCTCTAACCTCACTCCACCCTGACTTACTTCCCACATACTGACTGGATGTTGATGGTCAGAGCTAAATTTTTTTTTGTAATTCTCTAGCTTCCTATTCCCCCATGCTTACATGTTATGTTTCTAATATGCCTACTAAAGAAAAAAAATGATTTGATAAGATTTTGCATCAGAGGAAGGGCAAAAAGCTGTCTTAGTGCACTTCATTGCTTTTTTATGACAAAGCTTCAAGCCCAGACCCTCCACGATGAAAAAAGCTTTGGCTCTCTCTCTCTCTCTCCCTGTCTATTTGTCTGTTTACCCCTCTGTTTTTTGTCTCTATCTTAAGAAGAAAGATTTTGCACCAAGAATGAAAATTGCATAAAATACCTTTTAGCAGGATGAGTCTTACTTTCTGAACACCTAGTTTACGGTTGTTTTATTGTTGTTGTTGTTGTCAATAATATAATAATTTGTACATCTGGGGAACAATATAGTTGCTGGGTCTTTCTGTTTGTTTTGTCATCACAGTGTAATTTGTTTTAGGTGAAATGATTTATTAAAATAATGAAAGTAGAAAACAGGCATTGTACAATGTAAAGGCATCAATACCCCTGTCCCAAACTCAATGTTCCCAGTGTCTTTTTCATCCCATTTTCCATGTTTTCAGCTACATGTTCTCAGGAAAAAAAACAAGCCTCAGACCTGCACCTCTGCACCTCTAACCACGCTTGATGGTGTTAGCCAGAGAGGTGAAGTCTCCTATTTTTTTTTTTTTCACAAAGAAGTGCTGTCTTGAAAAAAAATGTTTTGAGAGAGAGGCTGGGTGGTGGTGCACCTAGTTGAGAGCACATGTTACAATGCTAAAGGACACAGGTTCAAGCCCCTGGTCCCCACCTGTAGGGGGAAAGCTTCATGAGTGGTGAAGCTGTGCTGAAGGTGTCTCCCTCCCTATCACCCCCTTCTCTCTCAATTTTGGCTGTCTCTATCCCATCAATAAATATATAAAGATAATAAAATATTTTTAAATATGTATATTGAATGGGCTGGCGGTGTACCTGGTTAAGCACACATAGTACTGAGAACAAGGACCAATACAAGGTTCAAGTTTCAAACCCCACTCCCTACCTTCAGGGGGGTCACTTCACAAAAGTCTAAGTAGGTCTGCTAGTGTGTCCATCATTCTCCATCCCTCTCACCTCTTAATTTCTGTATTATCCAATAAAATGAAAAAATAGGCCACCAGGAAAAGTGGATTCTTATTGAGCCCCAGCAATAAATAACCCTGGAGGCAAAAAAAAAGGAAAAGGAAAAATCTGTTGATTGATTTATTCATTTACTTCACTAATCATATCTTTCTCTCCCCGCTCTGTATTCCCCTCCTCTCAATTTCTGTCCTGTCCAACAACAATGACAGAAATAAAAATCAATAATAACTACAACAAAGATACACAACAAGGGCAACAAAAGGAAAAAGTACCCTCCAGGAGCAGTGGATTTGTAGCATAGGCACTGAGCCGAAGCAATTACCCTGACGGGGAATTAAGTAAAAATGAAAAAAGAGAGAGAGGGACTTCTAAACCTACTTCACCACTCATTAAACATCCTTCCTGCTGGTGGGAAGCAGGGACTCAAACCCAGGTCCCTGTGTATGATAAGAGCAGTCTCAGCTGTGTGCATCACCAGCCATGCCCCATTCTAACATGGTTATCTAGTTGTTTGTGTTTAGGTTGCTTCCATATTTTGATTTACCAACTATGTAGCTATATAAACATAGCTGTGCATATGTCTTGGCATACAATTAAATATTAGAAATTAAAGTACAGATATATGTTTTTAACAGACTATTATTATTGGAAAGGGCAGAGAGAAATGTAGAATGGAGGGGGAGGTGGAGAAGGCGAGAGACAGAGAGGCACCAGCAGCCATGCTTCACCAATCTCAAAGCTTTCTCCACCTCAGTTGGAGATCAGAGGCCTCAACCTGGGTCACTGTGCACTGGAACATGTGGGCTCAACCAGATGTGTCACTGCCTGGACCCTAAAATATATATATATATATATATTTATAATTTTTAAAAGTTTTTTATTAATATTTATTCATTCCCTTTTGTTGCCCTTGTGGTTTTATTGCTGTAGTTATTACTGTTGTAGTCCTTGTTGGAAAGAACAGAGAGAAATGGAGAGAGGAGGGGAAGACAGAGGGGGGAGAGAAAGATAGACACCTGCAGACCTGCTTCGCAGCCTGTGAAGCAAACCCCCTGCAGGTGGGGAGCCTGGGGCTCGAACCAGGATCCTGATGCCTGTCCTTGTGCTTTGCGTCATGTGCACTTAACCCGATGCGCTAACACCCGACTCTTAATTTTTTATATTTTTAATGAGAGAGATGCAAAAAGAGAAAGATCAGAGCACTGCTCAGCTCTGGGTTATGGTGGAGGTGAAAATTGATCCTGGAACTTCAGAGCCTCAGGCATGGAAGCCTTTGACATATAAAACCATTATGCTGGCTCCCCAGCAGGGACAGTGGAAGATAAGGAAGTTAGATGAGTGACATGCCTGGAGACCATCTGAGTATTCAAGACTATGGGAAGTTCTTAAAAATTGAGAAAAGTGGGCAGTTTGTGTGTCACCCAGTAGAGCACTTAAGTTGCCATGTTGTTGACCCGGGTTCCAGCTCCAGTCCCCACTCGCTAGGTGGGGATGGGGGAAAGTTTTAGAAATAGTAGAACAGTTCCGCACCTCGGTTCTTCATCTTTGTCTCTACATACATTCAAAATGAATAAATAAAATAAAGACAGCTGCTGATGATCTTAGAGTCCTGTAGCCAATAATAAAATAACATAAATGATATATTTATTATATATGAATAAAATAAATCAAATTAAATGAAGACAGCTGATAATGATGATAGAGTCCTATAGCTAATGAGCAGAAGCCATAGCATTAGCAACAACAATGAAACATCAAAAAGAAAATGACACATGGGCCTTTAGAGTTTTTCAAATATTATGAATAGGGTACAGAAAAAGTACAGGTAGTCAATAAATACATAAAAATATTACACTTGTTATTAGGGAGGTGCAAAAGAAACTATAATGTTGATTGTATTTATAATTAGCTTAAAAAAGTGGGTCACGACCAGTCAACGCCCATGTTCAGCGGGGAAGCAATTACAGAAGCCAGACCTTCTACCTTCTGCAACCCACAATGACCCTGGGTCCATGCTCCCAGAGGGATAGAGAATGGGAAAGCTCTCGGGGGAGGGGGTGGGATATGGAGATTGGGCGGTGGGAATTGTGTGGGGTTGTACCCCTCCTACCCTATGGTTTTGTTAATTAATCCTTTCTTAAAGAAAAAAGAAAAAAAATAAAAAATAAAAAAAAAAGAAGGGGGAGAGAAAGACAGACACCTGCAGACCTGCTTCACCGCTTGTAAAGTGACTCCCCTGCAGGTGAGGAGCCGGGGGCTTGAACTGGGATCCTTTCGAGATCCTTGGCTTCACACCACGTGCACTTAACCTGCTGTGCTACTGCCCAACTCCCCAGTCCAAAACTTTAAAAAGAGAAACATAAGTAAAAGGGCAATTTGATGTGAGCTATATCAAAGCTTCCAGTGTCTACTCTCTACAACCCTCCACTGATGGCTTTGACTCAGACTTCACTGAGAAAACAACTTCCACAGACACCGACGTCTTTCCAGATTTCTTGTCTATTCCAATGGAAGCAACATTCCTCCATTGACCAAAGGTCAGGCCCTTCATCTGGGTTTGAGGTCACTGCCCCCCCCCATTACCTCCCCAGAGGTTGTGCCTCTGTTCCCTCCTCTCTGGCATCACTGAACTTGAACATCCCTCTTCTCCAGGAGTATTCTTATCAGCATCTAGACACATTCTAGCGTTTCCCACTAGTAAAAGACCAGAATCGAATCGACCAACATGCCCATTGGCTTGAACATTTTCTCCTGGCCTCTACTCTCATCTCTCTTGTACCTTCTATGGCAAACATTTTTATCTTTTGAAAAACTTAGGACCAAAATTGAAAGGGGTAGAAAAGATAGAGACCATACAGGCGGGGGCTGTGGACTTGCATCTTGGTCCTTGTGCGTTGTGCTGTGCACTCAGTCAGGGGCACCACTGCCCAGCCCCTTGTTTGCAACTGCTAGGTCATTTCACAAAAAAAAAAAAAAAAGTGGGTCACTATTGAAAAATATAAAAGAAAACTCCCGTGCTCAGTGATTTGGAACTGACTGAAATAATTGTTTCCATCTTTTCTTTAAAAAAGATTTTTATGGTGCATTTAAAAAATTTTATTTATATATTTATTTCCTTTTGTTGCCCTTACTGCTTTTATTGTTGTTGTAATTATTGTTGTCATCATTATTAGATAGCATAGAGAGAAAAGGAGAGATGAGGGGAAGACAGAGAGGGGGAGAGAAAGATAGACACCTGAAGACTTGCTTCACCACCTGTGAAATGACTCCCCTGCAGGTGGGTAGCTGGGGTCTAGAAACGGGATCCTTACGCCAGTCCTTGCATTTCACGCCACATGCCCATTACCCGTTGCGCTACTGCCCAACTCGTTGTATCTATCTTTTTTTATTGCCTTTCAGAGAGTGAAAACTTTTTAAAATTTATTTATTCCCGTTATTGCCCTTGTTTAGTTGTTTTAGTTATTATTGTTGTTGATCTTGTCGAATAGGATAGAGAAAAATGGAGAGACAAGGGGAAGACAGAGACGGGAAGGAAAAGATAGACACCTGCAGACCTGCTTCACCACTTCTGAATCGACTCCCCTGCAGGTAGGGAGCTGGCAGCTCTAACCGGGATCCTTACCCCGGTCCTCCTGCTTTGTGCCACCTGTGCTTTACCAGCTGTGCTACTGCCCAACTCCTGATCTTAAACTTTTATAATTTTCAGGTGTAGTAGTAGTGTACACAGGTTTTCATTTTTTTAATTTTGACAAAAGCATACTCTGATATTTTAGAAAGTTTGTGCTTTTAATTTTGGAAAATGTGAACTTGCTTGTTTAAAAATGTCACTTCTCTTTGAAAGGACATTGGGTGTTATATTTTTCTTTTTTTATTTTTTTTTAATTTTTTTATATTTATTTATTCATTCCCTTTTGTTGCCCTTGTTGTTTTATTGTTGTAGTTATTGATGTCATAGTTGTTGGATAGGACAGAGAGAAATGGAGAGAGGAGGGGAAGACAGAGAGGGGGAGAGAAAGATAGACACCTGCAGACCTGCTTCACCACCTGTGAAGCGACTCCCCTGCAGGTGGGGAGCCAGGGCTCGAACCGGGATCCTTATGGCAGTCCTTGTGCTTTGTGCCACCTGCATTTAACCCGCTGAGCTACAGCCCGAATCCCGGGTGTTATATTTTCTAAAGTTCTTAGTGTAGTACTAAGTTTTCCAAAAAAGAGAAAGGGCAGTCAGGTTGAACAGTGACCTTCATTTCCCCAGGAAGCCAGTTTTGACCTGTGACCTTCTGACCTGCATGTGGTGCAAAGAGGCCAGTGTCAGCATAATGAGTGGCTGTTCCATGACCATTTGTTCCCACACTTGGCTACTGTCTGGGAAGTGCTGGGCTAAGGAGTAAAAGGCTAGTAGCTGAGGGCCTATGGCACTAGGAGTGTCACTTGAACTTTGCAAGTGAAATGTGCTGATCACAGTAACAGCCATCCAGAAGTCTGAAGTGCGCCATCTTTAGTCTCTGCTACTGTCTCCTCCTGGGCTGACTGCAGACTCAGCCATGTCCTTGCTCTGGCCCATGGAACATGGACAAATGGGAAACAGGCAGAGACCTCAGTGGCTGTCTGGCTGTGGTATGGGAGCCCTTCTCCCAGCACTGAAGAATCTAGGTGCCACCCTGTGGAAGCTTGGGGAACAGGCAACACACAGAAAATAGATCCAGTTGATCTGTTAGCTGTCTGCAAACACAATGGGACCTCAGCTAATGCAGAGCTGCCCAGAGGAGTCCACCAAGGTTTCGTATGAGCCCTGTGCAAAGAGAGTGGTTGTATAAGGCACAGAGTCAGGAAGTGATATTTATTATGGCAGTACAAATAAGAAGAAAATACAGCAAAAGACTCTATAACTACATACATACAGTGAAAGGAATAAGAGAGAGATTTCTGTGAAAAGACCTTCAAAGCAGGATGTAAGAAGGGATCAAGGAAGATGCCTCAAATGAAATGAGCTGGATGTAGAAAGTTGACATTTTTTTTACTGTGACCACACTAGATAAAAAAGTTTAAAAGAACTGTGTTAGTCAGAGGGCTTCATGTCTTCCACCAGGAAGTTTTCACATAGATGGCAGGACTGAGAACTAACTCAAAATCCTGTAAAGGATTAAGAGAATAATTGTTCTCAATTGGATATTATAAAGTAACAGGGAAAAGAAAGGGTCAGTTCTAGAAAGGGGAAGCTGTCTGTTGGCATTACAGCAGACACCCAGGTGGCCTCGCTGACTGCAGATTTGCCAGGGGAGCCCCCAGCAAGGTGCTGAGAGGAGCCCTAGCCCTTCAGCTGAGCAGGGTGTTGCTAGGGGGCTCTCTGGATCCTGCTCAGAGAGGTGTGAGTTGGTCCATCACTGCTCCTTTTTGTAGGTTTCACTCTCCTGGCTTGGAATTAGGAGGTTGTCTTCTTGTCATGCCTGAAATGAAAAACAGAGAGCTATCTTAGTCAAAACATATTCTCATATACTAACTTCCTCTTGATTCCTGAAGAAATAAGTCAAAGGGAGAATGTCTCCTTGGAGATAAATTCATGAAAGGGCTAAGTGGTGCCCACCTGGTGAGCACACATGCCACAGTGAGCAAGGACCTGGGTTCTTGCCCCTATCCCCACCTGCAGGGGGGGAAGCTTCAGAAGCTGGAAAGCAAAGCTGTAGGTGTCTCTCCTTCTCTCCCCATATGTCTCTCCCTCCCACCTTAATTACTGTCTCTAGCCATTAGGTAAATTGAATTAATATCAAAAGTTAAATATATTAAAACCTAGTCAGCATGTACTAGAAACCTTTCCTCTCTATACAGCAAAATTCTGCAGCCTACTCTCAGACTGTGCTGCCACCAAGAGAATGAGTAAAGTCCTGCCATTGTTGGGATGTGATTCTCTTGCCCTGTTTTAATCAGCCAGAACACCTTGTGTCTCACACAGACTGGTTGCTCAAATTAATCTCACATGGCCTAGGCTCATCCAGACTCATGGTGTAGATGAGGTGTGTCCAGGAGCCTGGTCACCTTTGTACCACTGGCATCAGTCAGGAAGGAGGCACGTACCTCTAGCAGGAACAGGGGACCAGGATGGAGGGCCTCACTCCTCCGTGTCTTCCTTGTTACTCTCTGTGTGGTTGCTGGTGCACAGCACGGCCATGATGCAGGAGAACTGAGTGCTGGTGGCCTTCTCCTTCTGGTGGAGCAGAGTGGCACAGTCCATGATGTCCTCCACTGCCAGGTTCACAGGGATGATGGGGTGGTTCAGGGCATAGTTGTAGAGTGACAGCTTATGGGTGGCCCTGTCCCCACAACCCATCAGGTATTTAATTCTGAGCTCAGAGGCAGTGACGTCCAGCAAAGGTGGCCATGAGGGGCCCCCGTGCAGACGATTGAACACGGAGCTCTGCCTGATGCTTTCCACATCATGGAGGTTGCTGACAGTGTCATCCCTCTGGTCCAGAGCCACCAAGATGCTCTTGTGGTGGCCTCTGTCTACAGAGCTGCCCAAGGTAAAAGTAGAGTCACCCCCAGTCTGCAGACCTGTGAACATAGCAGTGGGATTAGCAGTGGACAAAAGAGGGGCCATAGGGAGCAGAGCACATGCAGTGAGAGGATGAAGGACATGGAGAACCAAGGGGTCGAACTTCCATTTCTAACTGAAATCTTTGTAGAAGGACAGTCGGAGAAAACAAACCCAGTTATAAGTGTAGGAGATGATTCCTGCATATCAGCAGGAAAATCTTTGAGGATTTGAGAAAGGAGACCTGGACTCCCTACTTTTGATTGAATTTGAAGGTGTATATAACTGGCCATGGCTTTTTATTGGAGAACTTAAGAGGTTTCTAGAAACTTGAAAGTAGAAGTTATCATGCTGGGTCACTATTAGTTCTGGTGTATATTCTGATCCCATTTCTCCAGTGAGGCTGGTTTTCAGTGTCATGAGCCTGTTTTCAGGAGGGGACAAATGGTTACAGAGGTGGCACTGGCAGCAAAGTGTTCAATTTCCCTCTCCTCTGCTGGCCCTGTCCTGGGGTCTGGGCTTGAGGAGGAACTAACCTGGGGTGTCCTCAAATAGCTGCTCCAAAAGGACGGACTCCTGGTGGCTGGAAGCCAAGCCAGAGATTTCCTGTTCCTGAGACTGGTCCTGAGTCACAGGCAGTGGAGCCATTCCATTTTCATGGTGATATTCACCTTAGTACGGAGAGAAATCCAAGCATAGGTTCAGGCTGAAGTGGTCATGATGAGCCCATCGTGACCACGGGATGTAGCCAGAGCATGGCAATGGAGCTATGTCTTCCTTGGAGATGTGCATGGTTTTCTGTGGGGCTACTGGGTCCCTGCCAATCCTGCCCCCACCCCCTCCTTTGGATTGATTTTCAATGTCATGAGCTTGTTTCAGAAGGAGATATGACCTGGCACCTAGCATATACAGGCACCCAGCTGGTCTCCACATGCAAGGCTGCGGGAATCATCTCCTTCTAGTGGAAGCCCCTCAGTGGCTGGCATTTGGCCCACTTCATGTTCATGCAGATGTTTGCCACCTACATGTAGAGAAATCTGAATCTAGGTCCAGGCTGACCATAAAGAGACTCACCTCACTGTAGAAGATGACACATGGGCCTTCTCCTGGACCTTCTGTGCAAAGAAGGCTGTGTCTCTGTGTCTCTGTGTCCATGAATTTGACAGGAGACCCTGCCCTAGCATGTGCCCAAGAAAAGAGTTGACAAAGTAAAGAGGAAGATGCTCTTATACATTCCTGTGCCTGGAATGCAATGAATTCCCCATGAGAAAGAGCTCTACAGAGCAACCCTGTCTGCCACAGAGAAGTAGAGAAGGACTATCATCAGAGTCTGTTACAGAGCAGTGAGTTGGTCAGTGTCTGTTGAATGCATGGAGGCCTATTGCCTGCACTTTTCCCTGTCAGAAGGTATTGAAGCTAAGCTGGAAACCATTTTCCCTGAGCCTTTGCAGTTAATGTCTCACTCCAGTCAGCCTCTTCTTAGATTGCCCTGACACTCACCTGCAGGTGGCTCTGTGGTTTTTTCCATCTTGGAACTCACAGACCCCTGATCAGGTTCCTCAGACTTCTAGGAGAGAAAGAAGTCAGGGTCACAATAAGCCTTTGGAGTGAGCAGTGGAAGAACACATTTCCCAGCAGCTCTGTTCCCCCATAGAGAGAGAGGGCGGGAGCGCCCTGTGTCCAGTATCAAAGCTACTTGACCCCTTGGGGGTGACTGTGGTTTAGAATCGCCACTGTAGATTTTAGTGAATCCTTGGATTTTCAGTGCATATTTAGAAGTATATTGACAAGGGTATTTGACTTTTTTCCTGCTTTCTCTCTAGTCTCAGGATACATACATAGGTAACTCCTGGTTGAGTAATTTGTTATTTAAAATGTCAACATTCTGATCAAATGCATTTAAAAAAATATACCCCCCCACTAGAGGAGAAGCATTGCCTGATGTATGAAGAAGCAGGAAAATGGCATCAATGCTACAGAGTGAAGGCCAACCCTGACATGATGCAGATGTTCAAATTATGCAGAAGAAAAATAAAAGAGAGGGCTAGGCGGTGTTGCAGCTGGTTAGGCACACACCTTACCAAGTGTAAGAATCCAGGATTCGGTGCCACTACCCTGCCAGAAAGCCTTATTATTGACATACTAAGCTGTTAATGAAGATGAGAAATTAAGGAGGAATTGGTTTGTGATAGGTCATTAAAAATGATCCCATTCTAATGCAGTAAAGAATTGTAAACAGAGCACACAGTGTCCAAGGGACATGCAGACATCATCCATGGGTCTAATAAGTGTTATCTTATGAGAATAGCATAGTGGGATCTCCTAGCATAATGGTTATGCAAAGAAACTGTCATGCCCAAGGCTCCAAAATCCCAGGTACAACCCCCAGGACCACCCGAAGCCAGAGCGGAGCAAAGCAGTGCTCTGGAAAAAGAAAGAAAGAAAGAAAGAAAGAAAGAAAGAAAGAAAGAAAGAAAGAAAGAAAGAAAGAAAGAAAGAAAGAAACCTTCCTTAGGGCCAGGTAAGGCAGTACACCTAGTTAAGTGCACACATTACCATGGACAAGGACTCATGTTCTAGCCCTGGCCCCACCTGTAGGGGGATATCTTCATGAGTAGTTAAGCAGTGCTGTAGGTGACTCTGTCTCTTTCCTTCTCTACCTCCCCTGTCAAATTCTTTCTGTATCTATCCATCGTTAAAATAGTAAAACAATAAAAAAAAAACTCCAAGGGAAGAAGATGTAGTCCCGTCTCTGAAAATGGGGAAAGATTTAAGATGGGAAAGATAAGATATCCAAGGTCACATGACTGAAAGATTCTAACATAATGAAAGAAGTACATTTACAAATTGGAGAAGATACTCATAATTACTTCGTTCAAGTTCACATGACTCATTGCTTTATATTCCATAAATGTGTGAAACCACCTAGTAGCTCTCACCTTCTCAATTCATTAAGCATAATCAGCTCCAGTCCCTCCCCCCAAATGGATGTGCCAATCTATCTCAAGGTTTGTGAGAACTATGGAGTTATCTCTTATGGGAGACACAGTGCTTTGGAGTGGGGTGAGCATGGAACTCTACCCCTATAGTTGTATAAGCTTATTAACCATTATTCAGTCACTACTGAAAATGTGGGTAAGAGAATGTCTTAGTTCCCCATAGTAAATGTCTTAGCTATTGTACTGCAATTCCAGAAACCAAATGATACGCAAAGAACTTTCTTTTGCCACTGGGCTTGGTGGCTGCATCATGACTCCACAGCTCCTGGCTGCCACTATCTTCTTTTTTCGTTTTCTTTTTTCGTTTTCTTTGACAGAGGGGAAACAGAGGGGGGAGAAAGGGGCAGAGAAAGAGAGAGAAACCTGAAGTACTGCCTCACCACTCATGAAGCTCCCCTGCCACAAGTAGGTCTCAGGGACTTGATCCCAGGTCCTTTTGCACGGTAACGTGCACTCTACCGGGTACACCACTGCCTGGTCCCTCCTAGCTTGCTTTTGGTCCAATAGCATAAAGAAAAGTGAGGTTGTTATTTTTTCTTTAATTAGTAGAGTCACCCATTCCAGGAGGAGATAATCCACAGGGAGCAATGCAAACCACTCTGTTTATGCAAGAGAGGGTTGCATCCTGTCTCAGCTCCCTTTTTGGTGGCCATAGAGACCTGTGTGTAAATAGGAAAACACATCTTTCTGGCTGGTATGTGCTGAATTCTTCTCTCATCTCTAGACCACTTTCTGTGTGAAGCAGGAACTTGGGATGTGAGTTCTATTCTTAGAAACACTCACACAGGTGTGTTCTGCCTCCTCTTGGTTGGTATCCAGGTATTCGAGAATGGCGGTATAAATTTTGCTAATGGATTCCACAGTGACCCAAAAGAGAGAAGGAGAAATGAGCTGTTAGACTGTTATCAAATGAACTTGTGTTTTGGCTAATCATTTCAACATTTTTCAATGCTTTTTCAAGATACCAAGTTTTTGAAGATATGTGCAAGATGTAATGAGAGAAACAGTATGCAAATATATTTCTGTAGAATGAGACAGATCCCAGAAAACATGTCTATGGTGTCAGGTCTTTGAGACCAGAGCTGAACATCCCATCCTCTAGGCCTGCCTGGAGTCCAGGCCAGACCCTGGGCTGTAGCTCTGGAAGGTTCATTTGCTTTGAGAATCGGCCCATGGAGAAACCTGCCCTTATGTCAGGGCCATTTAATACATGGTGCAGGGTGATGTTAGCTCCCATCACAGCATGAAGAGAAGGGGGACAGTAGGGATGGGCATTGACTGCTAGGACTCTGCATTCTGAGAACTTGAAGATTTCAAATACATGAAATAAGGACATACTCAGAAAGCTTGTTGTACCATTGCTCCATCTTCTCAACTGATCTGAAATCCAAGAGAAGGGGAGAAAAAAAATTAAAAATGCACAAAATTCACATAAACATATTGTGAGTGCAGGCCAGTGTAAACACCATCATTGATTGTTATTGGTGTGACTGTGTGATACAAGAGGCCTGTCCTGGTCACTGGGTGGTGAGGGGCCCTGTTCTTTGAAAGTTTGCTGGGTTGGCAAGGAAATCTTCTAAATGGAGGATTAATTGGAATTAGGTCAATATGGTCGTGCTGGTGGTTAACTGCACATGCTACCATGCACAAGGACCCGGGTTCAAGCCCTTGGTCACCACCTGAAAAGGGCTTAGCAGCTACATGTGTTTGCCTGAATCAGAGCCATTTTGGGACAGTGGAGAGCACACAGCTGTCCTTGTGGGGGTCAGAGCACGTGTGGCTAAGAGACCGCCCCAGATGGAGCTGTGCTCCCCCTGAGAGTCATAAAGAGACAGGCATGGCCTGGCTGCAGTCTTACTGAAAAGAGACCATGAAGCTGCAGTCAGCCCAGCCGAAGACCAGCGATGTGCGGGCTCTAGCAGCTTTCCTCATGTTGGGTTCCACCCACATGTCCATCAGGGGCACCAAGTACTTGATTCTGAAGTGACTCTTGTACCTGGAGAGGAAATAGAGCACAGCGCTGTTAGTTTGCATCCCTGCAATCTGGGAGCAGCTGGGTTTCTCCTGAGGAGATGGTGGGTGTGTTTCTTTATTTTTTATTGGGGGATTAATGTTTTACAGTTGACAGTAACTACAATAGTTTGTACATGCATAACATTTCTCAGTTTACCCTGAGAGTTTTCCACATAACAATACAACCCCCATTAGGTCCTCTGTCATCCTTTTCCAGGACCTGTACTCCCCCCTGCTCCTCCACCCCAGAGTCTTTGACTTTGGTGCATTACACCAACTCCCGAGGGGGCAGGTACATACTTTGTGTTGGAGATGAGCAGCACGTTGGAATATAAGATCAATTGCCTTTTCTGCCACCTCCGACCCTTCTGGAATTTTCCAGTGCCCATGAATTGGATATGGCCATAAGGCAACACTAGGATGTTCTCTTCCAGACTGCCCTCCTCCATAGAAGAGCTGCAACACAGCAGACCCACAGGGCAGCTTGTCACTGGCTGGTGGGACACAGGAGCTCATGCTGATGTCAGCCCTCACAGAGCATTACAGCAGTCTAGTTCCCCAGAAGGCTCAGCAGCCCAATTCAGGAGTCTTGAGCTAGACACAGCTCCTGTGACAGTTGTGGTCACTCAGGAATGGTGGTAATTGAGGGCAGCTTAAAGGACAATGCCCAGGATCTGTCACTTCAGTGTCAGGGGACAAGAAAGTAGCAGAGTCTCAGGACCTGTTAGAAAGGAGATACTAAGAGGGAGTGAGCAGGAGCAAGGGTATTGGGGCCCTGGTGCTTGGTCCTGGGTGAGGACCTGAGTGGAGGTGAGAGTGTTCTGCAGACACCCTGTGTCAACAAACCACACTGTAGTTAATTAAAACTGACCTCCACAATATAAGGATAAAAAATGTAAGGGGACACTAAGAGGTCAAAGGAGAGAGGATGAGAAATGTTTCAAAGAACTAACTCAGGGACACATGGCCAAGGCCTGAAAGTAGCACTGTGTCTATAGAGTGTTGCGGAGCATAATCAACCCCAAGTATCATTTGCAATTTTTGCCTGAGTGACTCTGCCTCACTCCCTACCCATTCCTCTCCCCCTTTTCTTTTCTCTTTCCTTCTTTTCTCTTCTTTTTTATTCTCTCATAAAAATAATTCTAAACAGATCTATGTGTGACTTATAGGAGTCAGATTGCATAGATCCAAGAGTGTGAAGAAGTCATTCCATTGTGGTCTCAGGTTAACATACACACTTAGATAACAGGATTCTGGAAAACTGACTCTAATCTTCTTTAATCAGTCATCACTTTGGGTTGAGGGGGCCAAGATCCCCATGATCAGCTGAGAATAAACCAAACATTCAAATGTTTCTCAACTCAAGGAAATACTAAGCTATTCCTTGGCTGTGCCCTGAGTAAGCCCACAGGACTCTGATCCTAACAAGTCAAGCCTGCTCTCTGGCATCAGCAGTTGGGAATCTCATGAACACAAGTACCTATTGATGAGACCAGGGCTGAACCTGAGGATCCTGTCAGTGGGAATCACACAGAGCACCTCCTGGGACCATCCTCCTCCTTTGCTGGTCACTCAGGGTATGTGAATAGACAGACTCTACCTTAAGCAGGGCAGCCAGTGCAGACACCCTGAAAGCCTCGAAGACTTTCTGGTAGACGCAGACATCCTCGACTCTTCACTCCTTGACACGAAAGAGAGAGCTAGGCACAGTACTGTGTGAACTGCTCATCTCAGTCTTCAAGACTGAAGATTCCGCTGTAGCCAGGGCCCGCTCCTGGGCTGTGATGTCAGTGGTTAAAGGTCAGCATCATAACTGACAGCTGACAGAGTGCCCCTCTAAAGCCAGTTGCACCTACAGGTTTGAGTCTTTTAATCTTTTCCGTTTGAGATGACTATAGACTTTCAGGCTTTTATTGGAAATAATAGAGATGCTACAAGCCTAGCCTCTATTTCATGCAGTGGTCATCTAATTATGTAATTCTAAACAGAGTAAATATCACAGTAGTATATTCACATGGATGCTGTCACAGACACACTATTTCCAGGAGCATAAGTGTGTGTGTGTGTGTGTGTGTGTGTGTGTCTATGTGTACATACACAAAGGCAATGTTATCTTCATAAAAACATTTTTGAAAGAATGAATCCATTGGCAAATGAGTTGTGGACATTCTTTGATGTCCTTGAACTCTAGTATAAAAGACACACATTCGAGGAACCATTGGAGGACTTGATGTAGCCTACAATAGATGCCTTAGCTTCTTGGTATGTTTTCTCTTTTAATAATTTATTTATCTTAATGAGAAATATAAGAGCACTGCTCAGCTCTGGCCTTTGGCAGTGGGATTGAACCTGGAATTGACCTGAGATCCTCACACATGAAAGTCTCTCACTTTCTTTTTTATTATTATTGTATTCATAGTTCACTGGTCAGCAACAGAAAAAGTAGAGTGAATGAGATGGAGGGAGAGAGGAGAGACTCCTGCAGCACTGCATCAACTGCTTGTGAAGCTCTTCCTTCTTTAGGGGGGACCCCTGTCTTGAACCCAGCAGCTTGTAACTAGTGCTCTGAGCCAGGTGCACCTCCCGCCTCTCCACGACTTCTTGTCTTAAACAGCTCTGTAGGATGCACTCCATCTGATCACAGACAAGAAACATCCAGATTAACATCAGTGAGAGAATCACTGGTCAGAAAAATCAGGGTGTTGAGCACCAGACAGTGTGTTTGTGTCTGTGCCTGCTTGTGTGGGAGAGGTGGGGAGAAGCCTGTTCTGTCTTGCTGCATCATCTGAGTGCTTGACTAGGCTGAGTGGTTCCTCAAACTTTTCTTTCTTTCTTACATTCCCTTAACTATTTGAAGGAAAATATGACATTCTTACTATGATGTAATGCTCAAACAGTGCTTTTCCTCACTCAATCCAGAAAAAGGAGACAGATGTTTGTCTTTGCCATAAGGGATGATTAAAAGATTAAGGAGGGAATGGATCACATATACTAGATTTACCTCATGTGTCTGGCACATGGGTAAAGCACAGACAGGTGGCCATGTTGTCATTCACTTCCCTTGTCTGTCAGAGACTCATTGGAACTTCTCTAAAAAGATTCACGCAGATTTGATTTAGCTGCAGTTTTGGGATTTAGCCACTTGAGGGCACTCATCCCCTACAAAGGGCAGCAAAGTTATTCTTCTAGCGTTTGCCCTTCTTCCATAGCCAGTCAACAGTGTCAGGTTGAGCCTTTTGTAAAGTTTGGAGACCTCCTTTGAATCTGGAGAGGTGGCAGTCGTTGACTATGTGGGTCATTGTCTGTAGCCGCAGGGCCATTTCGGGTTGTCTCTGGCTCCCCAGCGATGGAACATAGCAGCACACCGGCCATGGCCTGTTCGATAGGGATTGAGGAGGGCCCAATCATAACGTGCTAGGTCAAAGCCGGGTTGACGCTTGCAGGGGTCTGTGATGAGGTGTTTGTTCTTTTGGGACCCAGCTGGAGAGCCGGGGGGCCAGCCTTCCCTTTCCTCCCTGCCTAGAGAGGGTCCTCAGGTCCTGGGCCTCGCCCAGAGTGTCCGTGCTGGTGGCTTGGCTCTGAGTCCCCGGAGGGTGAGGACTCGCCCGCACAGCTGTAAGCCGACCAGTGTGCTCCCCGCCCACCCCAACCCCCCACACCTCTGCACCCCGGGCAGGAGGGGACCCCGGAACCCACCGGCCTGCAGAGGCTTCGGGTGCAGCCAGGCACAGAGAACTTTCTGCGCACCCGCCCACCCGAAATGTGCGTCTGTCCTTTCGGTCTGGCCCACGATGAGGTCCTGGGGGGCGGCTGTTTGGAATAGTGAACCCCGAGTTTGACCTGGGGCAACATGACGAGCCAGGCAACCAGACTAGGGTGAAGGCTGGGGCGCGGGATGCGGGACCAGCTTGGGGGGGGGGTCCACTCGCACTTCTAGAACTGGAATGTTTTCTCTGTGTTTCTCTCTGTTTCTCTGTCTCTGTCTCTGTTTTTCTCTCTCTCTCGGAAGAGACATGCATTTCAGAGCAGTGACCCAGATCGGCTGGCTGGAACCCCTGCATAGCCAGGCGCCCGGGCTGTGGATCTGGCCTGGTCTGAGGGTCTGGCACTTTGCAACCTGCTGGTTGCCACTCTGAGCCCCCCATCCCACCCCCAGCCTCACCCCTTCCCCTCAGCCTGGGCCTGGCTGGGCTCCCTGCCCGGTGGGGGGTGGGTAGGGGGCTCCTGTGGTTCTTGTGTGTGCAGGGACAGTGCTGGGAGGGGGGGACTGTTGTCTGCCTGCACACACAATGGGTGGCCAGGGCTGTGGAGGGTGGGAGCTGCACTAGGAGCTGAGCCTGCACTAGGATCCAGGAAGAGCCAGGCAGGAGCTGACCAGGAGCCAACCAGGAGCTGAGCTAGGAGCAACCCCGGGCCTACAGAGGTCACTCTTCCTGCACAGAGTGGCCAGGCCCGCCCAGCCTTTCCCCCCATCCCCTGACACTTTAACACCAGGCCTCTCTTGGGTGGGGTGAGGGCTGTGTGTGTGGATTTGGTTCCCCCCTCCAAGTCCCCCTCACCTGTTCAGTTCTGTGTTTCCCTCCTCTGCAGCTTGGAGCTGGCAGTGGAAGTGGGCACAGGCTTCTTGGAGAAAGCAGACTGGTCTTGACTTCCAGTGAGGGGCAGATCCAGATGCCTTCTCCAGGGGAATTGTGCAGGTGTGTGGGGGGCGGCTGCTGGTCTCTGCATCCCCTCCCTCTCTCTTGTGAGGAACAGGCTAGGTTTCTGAGCCTCTGCCTGGCTTGGAAAACCCCCTCCTGGAGGCCTGCATAGTGCAGAGGCTTGGTGGTTGTACTCCATACTGGGTCTTTGTGGAGGTTTTGCTCAGGCCTCCCTGGCGGGGAATTGCTTTTTTACATTCTCCTGAATGTGGCAGAGCAAATGGCCCAGAGGATCAGGCTCGCATGCTGGGGATTCCGGGTTAGATTCCCCAGGTCCTGCATGTGTGGATGTGATGCTCTGGTTTCTTCTCTCTCTGGTGCAACTGTCCTATGCAATCAAGACATCTTGAAAAATAGACATGACTGGGTTCACCTGATGGTGGAAATCTTGGTCAATTTCTCCATGAGGGGAAAAAAAAAAGAAGAAGAAAGCTTACCCAATAGAATCTGGGTTGCTCCCCAGCCTCAGATCAGGCAGCTATCTCCCTGAGAAAAAGGCTGTGAAATATTTTCTTTATTTTATTCTTTTCTCTACTCTTCTGTTTTCTTTCTTTTCCTTTCTAATTTGAAGATAGAGAGACTCTTCAGGAAGGCTTCTGAGGTGGGAGGGGGGGCCAGTTGACTGGTTTACTCAGTTACTTTCTGGGGAAAAGTTTCTGCAGCCAAGAGAGATGGCAGGAAGGCCCTGGGCTTCCAGAACACCCTTCCAGGAACCTAGGACACTGGGTCTGTGGGGGATTCAGCTATCTCTCTGGTCTTCTGCGGGCTGAGTTCTTTGGGCAGGTGGAGGGAGGATAGAGGAGTCTGGGTCCTTTGTCAGATTCCACCCTGTACAACCACCATCTTTCACTCACCCTGCTCGCCACTCTGTAGTTTCTGCTGTAGGAAGGGGGAAGCCCCACTCTCTCACTACCTGGACAGATGGTTTTCATCAGCTATCTGGTGTGTCTGTCTGTCTGTTGAGAGGGGTATGGTTGACTTGTAACCATTTCGATAGTGTAGCTATTTTATCGTTTTTTTTTTTCTTTTTAACAGAACAGCACAAAAACCTAGCTTCCATTTTTAATTAGCATTTCAGCCTGAGCAGTTTTTTTCCAATCATGTTTTTTGCCAAAATAAAATGGTTGGCCCATCCCCCCCAAAAAATATATTTTATCTTGGAGGAATTGGGCAGTAGTGCAGTGGGTTAAGCGCACATGGCGCAAAGTGCAAGGACTGGTATTAGTATCCCAGTTTGAGCCCTTGGCTCCCCACCTTCAGGGGAGTTGCTTCATAAGCGGTGGTGCAGGTCTACAGGTGTCTTTCTCTCCCCATTTCTGTCTTCCCCATCTCTCTCCATTTCTCTCTGTCCTATCCAACAAGTACAACAGTAAAGCAAGGGCAACAAAAGGGAATAAGTAAATATTAAAAAATATTATCTGATTTATTTATTGGATAGAGACAGCCAGGAATTGAGAGGGAAGGAAGAGATGGAGAGAGACATCTGAAGATCTGTTTTACCAATCATGAAGCTTGCCCCCTTTCAGGTGCGGTGTGGGGTTATGAGCCTAGGTCCTTGTGCCTGGGAACCTGTGCATTTACCCAGGTGCACCACTACCTGGCCCCAGAATTACTATTTAGTTAGAGCTGCAGATTCATAGTGAAAGAGACCTCAGCAGCCAGAACTTCTCCAATATGGTGGGGACCTGGCCAAACCTGGATCAAACACATGACAAAGCAGCACACTGCCCACCTGAGCTATTTTACCACGTTGGATGTCAGCATGCTTGCTCCTGGCTGCAGGAATGAGCCTGATATATCAGACCTAAGCATTTGCTACTGGGTGTGTCTTAGTGCATCAACCTCTTTGTACAGCTGTTCGACCTTAAAGTGGCCTTGGAATTTGCTTTATGTTTTTTCCACATCATGTTGCTATCAATATATTTCTTGTTCACAATCTTCTTCTTCTAGCGTTTGCCCTTCTTCTGTAGCCAGTCAACAGCATCAGGTTGAGCCTGATGTAAAGTTTCGAGACCTCCTTTGAGTCTGGAGAGGTGGCAGTGGTTAACTAGGTGGGTCATAGTCTGTCTGTAGCCGCAGGGGCATTTTGGGTCATCTCTGGCTCCCCAGCGATGGAACATAGCGGCACACCGGCCATGGCCTGTTTGATAGCAATTGAGGAGGGCCCAATCATAACATGCTAGGTCAAAGCCGGGTTGACACTTGCAGGGGTCTGTGATGAGGTGTTTGTTCTTTACCTCAGCTGACTGCCAACTCTGTTTCCAAGAGTCTGGAACAGAAATGTTCAGTGTAGGCGTAGGAGACCAGATTGGATGACGAGAAGTCAAGCGTTGAACAGGGTGGGCGAAGATATCTGCGTATATTGGCAGGTCTGGTCGAGCGTAGACATGGGAAATGGACTTAGATGATGCCGCATCCCGACGAATATCTGGCGGGACGATGTTGCTAAGAACTGGCAGCCATGGAACCGGGTTGGAACGGATGGTTCCAGAAATTATCCTCATGGAGGAATATAATTTGGAATTGACCAAGTGGACATGGGGGCTACGGAACCATCCTGGGGCACAGTATTCTGCAGTGGAATAGCATAATACCAGAGATGATGATAGTAGTGTGGAAGCGCTCGCGCCCCATGAGGAGCTGGCCAGTCTTGCAAGGATGTTATTCCTCGCACCCACCTTTGCTGCAGTTTTTATGAGATGTTCGTGAAATGACAGGGTGCGATCTAGAGTAATGCCAAGATAGACTGGCTGGGCTTCATGCCGGATTCTCGTATCGCCAAGCTGCACATTAAGCTCACGCGAGGCCGAGGCATGGGGTAGATGGAAAACAGATGATACCGTTTTTGCAGTGCTAGGGATTAGTCCTCATTTTTTACAGTAATCAGATATCAGAGACATGTCTTTCGTGAGTGTTTCCTCGAGGATGTCAAAGTTGGATGCCTGAGTTGCACAGCAGATGTCATCGGCGTAGATGAACTTCCTTGAAGAAGTTTCTGGGAGGTCATTGATGTAAATATTAAATAGTGTAGGAGCCAGAGCAGAGCCCTGGGGGAGGCCACATGAGACAAGTCTCCATCTGCTAGACTTGTCACCCAGATGCACCCGGAATCTTCTGTTTTGGAGAAGAAACGATATAGTGTTGGCCACCCATGGAGGCAGGCATCTTGAGATCTTGACTAGGAGACCACGGTGATGGACACAATAAATGTCTTTCAATACATTGCTTGTTTTTATATATATTGAGCACTTTTTTTCCCTTTTGTGGAGGAAAGATACTTCCTTTTGGTGCATAAGCCCATCAGTATTGTTTTAATGTTACACTTTGTGGGATTAATACAGAAGGGATATAGATTTGTTGTCTTTAATCATTTCATGATGTATTGCATGTGATTTTACTGGATTGGAATTGTATGATGTTTAAATTGTTAGGGCTTCATTTTGTCATGGTTACAGGGTAAGAGCTGAAGAGGTAGATTTAGTGGTTTACTTAGAGGCATGTGGATTCCTTCTAGATGCTGTTGGCATGAGGTGTAATGGCTATTATTAGAACATGCATATGATCTGTGCTATAGTTGTGATTTATATTTTTATCCTGCTTATAAATAGGTGGCAGTGGCTTTGAAAGTGGATGTGTGTGCTGTAGCAGTGGGTAGGAGCCAAATACCAAGCACTTGAAAAATTATGAGCTTCTTCAATGAGTTACATTCATAAGCTCCTAAGAAATCACCTAAATGAAGCTACAATGGCAAATGGGAGGAGTTTTCTGGGGTTTGGGTAGCCAGTTATGAAGCATTACCAGGCAAAGCACAATAAAAATGGTTTGTAACTTATACTCCTTATGCTGTGAGCCATATCTTGGAGTATGACCTGTTGCTACCTTCACACATCATAGGAAACTACACTGACAGGCATTTCATTGCAGCAAGGTTTATCTTTCACATGAATTTCTTGTTTGAGACTTTCTTATTTTAGTGTGTATGTGACACATACATATAGGGGGGAGAGACAACAGAGCACACACATACATATATGGAGAGAGAGTGAGGATACTAGAAAAGTTACGAGAGAGAGAGAGAGAGAGAGAGAGAGAGAGAGAGAGATAAAAGGCAGAGCACATACAGAAGAGCAGGGGGATTTTCTTATTTTGTAAGGTGTGTTTATTTACTAAGTGACTATGGGCAGGAGAGAGCCAGAGCATCATTCAAGCACATTCCACGTGAATACGATTCCAAGGATTGAATGACAGAACTTGTGCTTTCATTTCTAATACCTAGATTGCCTGTGCTAGCTTGTGTCATTTAAATAATTCATCAGGGTAACCACACTGGCCCTGTGCATACATGATTCTAAATGCCCCTTCTGGATTGTCTTTATTTTATAGAGGTGTGTGACAGTGAAGTGGGAAGGAGGGCGGTAAGAGAGTAACAAGACAATATCAACTGCTCCTGAAATCTTGAGGCTTCTTGTCACAGAGGCTGCTGTGTGTCCATGTGTGAGGGGGATGCGTGGTTCTGTGCTGTAACCTCACACATTGTATGATTTGTACTTTACACTCTGAGCCATCTTCTGACCCTCGGCTTGAAACCAAAATGTTATGCATGGTATTCTGTGTGTATGGGGAGGAACTTGGGCCTCATATATGTCTGTTCACTGCTCTTAGACACATTGAAATATCTGCATATAAATGAGAGGGGTTTGTGGAGTGGGGAAAGAGTATGAGTGTGTTTGTGCAAGAAAGAGAGAGAACTAGAGAATCAGTCTGGCACATGTAACAGGGTGCATCATACTTGGCACATTATGGATTTCAGCTGAATATTCTAGCCATTGTAGCTCTCCTTGGGTCATTGGTCATTTTTCTTGTTTTCAGATGCAAAGACACTGAGAGGGAGGGAGCTTTGCTGTGAAGCTTTCACTGGGACCTAGCATCTCCCATATGTTGCCAGACCTGGAAGCTTGGTGTTGTGCATGGCCATGTAGATACTTTCCTGGATGATTTCTTTCTCTAGGCTTTCTTCTCAGTCCTATAGGAGCTACATCTGACTTATGATTTGGAGATACTACTATTTTTGATATTTTTTTTCTTAACGAGCATTTTCTCCAGTTTTTTACTATCAAATTTTTAATATTTATTTATTCTCTTTGTTGCCCTTGTTGCTTTATTATTGTAGTTACTGTTGTTATTGATGTTGTTGTTATTGGATAGAACAGAGAAATGGAGAGAGGAGGGGAAGACAGAGGAGGAGAGAAAGACACCTGCAGACTGGAACCAGGATTCTTACACAGGTCCTTGCACTTTGCACCATGTGCGCTTAACCTGCTGCGCTACCTCTGGACTCCCTTTAAATTATTTTTAAGGAGTTTATATTTACAATTAAAATTTGATTTGATAGAACAAGGAAATTCATACAAGGAGCGGAGATAATGGAGAGAAAGAGAGAGAAAGGCATGTGCAGCTCTGCTTGCTTGTCAATAGACAGAACTTTGTCATGCACTTTTAGTCATTTTATCCTACAGCAATACTGTGTCCATTAAAATACAGGAAAGTCATGACAGCATTGTTTTAATTTAAAAAATGTTATCTTGGGGGACTCCTTGGCAGGGATGCGGGCTGGGAGCAGAAGCCGCACAGCACCAGAGCTGTCACACAAAGGCCACAGCTGCTGTCTCTGCTGAGGCCAACCTGACCTCGGAAACCTGCACCCAGGACATGGGATCCCTCGCCAGGGCACCGGTTCGCCGCGCACCAAGACCGCTTGCGCCCCTGGATCTATAGTTCCTGCGCCCACCCAGAGCACCCTGGAGCCTTTGTCTGCACACTGGAGCCACCTGGAGTTGGCCATCCCAGCTGCCTCCAGCGCAGCCATGGAGCCTAGCGGCCCGGCCCCTGAGGCCATGACGACCCCACGCAGTGTTGCTTCGCACCCAGAGGCCCCAGCGTTGGGGCCCCGACCCCCACGCTGACCCCCGGCCATGGCCATGCTGAGGGCCCCAGCTTAGAAGTACTGCTGGGAATTCGCGATGGTGCTGTGCTGCACAGCTGTGACCAGGTCCATTGTGCAGGAGCCCATCTACTGGGATTCCTCCTTTCTTCTTTTAGCGTTTGCCCTTCTTCCATAGCCAGTCAACAGCATCAGGTTGAGCCTGATGTAAAGTTTCAAGACCTCCTTTGAATCTGGAGAGGTGGCAGTCATTGACTATGTGGGTCATAGTCTGTCTGTAGCCGCAGGGGCAGTTCGGGTCATCTCTGGCTCCCCAGCGATGGAACATAGAGGTGCACTGGCTATGGCCTGTTCGATAGCAATTGAGGAGGGCCCAATCATAACGTGCTAGGTCAAAGCCGGGTTGACGCTTGCAGGGGTCTGTGATGAGGTGTTTGTTCTTTACCTCAACTGACTGCCAGCTCTGTTTCCAAGAGACTGGAACAGAGAAGTTCAGTGTAGGCATAGGGGACCAGATTGGGTGAGGAGACGTCAAGCGTTCCTCCAATTCCAAGTAAGTGTACCCCGGGTCCCCGAGCCCTCGGCAGCTAGGGTGTCGCGCCTGCCCAGGAAGGTGCTGGGTGGGTGGAGGGGCGAAGTTGGGGTGGAGCGCAGAGGGGCCGCGCGACTTCGAACCCAGCACCCTAGCCAAGAGAGATGGTGGCTGGGCTTGCCCAGACCCCGCGCCTCGGGCCAGGCACACCCTGGAGAGGGTGCTACGCGCCCCCTCACCCCCACCCCCAGGACCCAGCGGCCTTGGCCAGGCGCCCTTGGCGGGGCGCTCCCTGGGATTGCGGCCCTGCGCACCCCAAGCAGTGGCGCACCCTGGAGAGTTGTGCATGAGCCCCAGACCCCACACCCCCGGCAGGGACACTCTGGAAGGGTGGCTGCGAGCCCCCAGATCTCGCTGCTTTCAGCTTCAGCGAGGGCGAGCGTGAGCTCAGGGACCCTGTTGGAGAGTCTGGGCATTCCTTCCCTTTCCTCCCTGCTGGGAGAGGGGTCCTAGGGTGCCAAGGCCTCGCCCAGCTTGTCCCTGTAGGTGGCTTCGAGCACCCCGAGGGTGAGGATTGCGCCCACCCCAAACCCTCACACCTCTGCACCCCGGGCAGGAGGGGACCCTGGCACCCACCGGCCTGAGGGGGCTTCATGAGTGGCCAGGCCAGGAGAACTTTCGGCTAGCCTCCTCACTGAAAAAGTGCACCCACTGTCCTTCCTCTAGGTGTGGCCCATGAAGAGGTCTTCAGGGGGCGGCTGTTTGGAATGGTGAACATTTGACCTGGGACAACATGGGGAGCCGGGCTCCTAGACTAGGGTGAAGGCTGGGGCTGGGGGTGCGGTTCCAAGTTGGGGGTCCCCTCGCACTTCTAGAACGGAGTGTTTTCACTGTGTCTGTCTCTGTCTCTCTCTCTCTCTCTCTCTCTCTCTCTCTCTCTCTCTCTCTCTCTCTCGGCTGGCTCCAACCTGTGCAGAGCCCCGCGCCCGGGCTGTGGATCTGGTCTGGGCTGAGGGTTGGCACTTTGCAATGTGCTGGTCTGGGGAGGTCACTCCAAGTTCCCCCTCACCCCCACTGCTTCCTGGCTGCCTGGGCCTGGCTGGGCTCCATGTGCTGTGGGGTGTGGTTCGGGGCTCCTGGGGCTCTGTTTCTGCAGGGACAGTTCTGGGGAGTCCTGTGCTGTTGGCCTTCCAGCACAATGGGGATGTCTGGGCGCTGGCTGGTGAGAGCTGCTCTAGGAGCCAAGGAGAGCAAGACAGGGGCCTATCTTGGAGCTGAGTAGGAACCAGGCAGGAACCACGGTTTTAAAAAAAGGAAATTTAAAAAAGGAAAAAAATGTTATTTATTAATACAAAAAAGAGAAGCAGAGCATGACTATGCCACATGCAATGCTGGGGATCAAATTCAGGACTTAATGCTTATAGATCCATTGCTGTAGCCATTCTGCAATTCTAGAGTATAAATAGGTTATTTTATTTTGTTGTTGTTGTTGTCACTAAGGTCTCACTGTCTCCATCTCTTTTTTTTCTTTTCCATTCTTTTCTTATTTTTATTTTCCCTTTTTGTTGCCCTTGTTGCTTAACATTGTTGTGCTTATTAATGTCCTTATTGTTGAATAACAGAGAGAAATGGAGAGAAGAAGGGAAGACAGAGAGGGGGAGAGAAAGACAGACACCTGCAGACCTGCTTCACCACCTGTGAGGTGGGAGCCAGGGGCTTGAACCCGGATCTTCCCCATACAGGTGGGGAGCCAGGGGCTCAAACCTGGATCTTTCAGCTGGTCTTTGCGCTTTGCGACATGTGCGCTTAACCCGCTGTGCCACCACCCGACTCCAACTGTCTCCCTCTCTTAACACTTTTTAAATAAGATTATAATATAGTCCTAGCTTCGGTAGCACATATACTAAAATTGGCATGATACAGAGAAGATTAGCATCGCCCCTGCTCAAGGATTACACACAAATTCATGAAGCCTACCATATTTTTTAAAAGATTATAAAACATATGTACACACATATAAATAATTATAATATTTTAAAGAGCCAGTTAATGCAAGCTGGGAGGTGGTTCAGTGGCAAGAGGTCTGGATTTGCATGTGTGGGATCCTAGGTCTGTCTGAACTCTGGTTCTACATATGCTGGAGCTCTTTTAAAAGATTTATTAATCAGTGAGGGAGAAAGGGAGGAGAAAGAGAGAGAGAGAGAGAGAGAGAGAGAGAGAGGAAACACTATAGCATCAGTCTGGAACATGTGATGCTGGAGGTAGAACTCAGGACCTCATGCTTGAATCCAAAACTCCAACCACTGTGCCAGCCTCCAGGTCTGCAGATTGGCTATAAACTCATGGTAATATTGTTCTTTTAACTGTACATCTTTTAAGTAATACAAAGACTTTTTAAAATTTATTTTCAAATATTGTGCCTGGGGATCAATCCCACCCAGAACCTTGCACCTGCATGGAACAGCTGAGAAGCCTCCCCTGCCAATCTCCATTCTATATCCTTTAAGAGAGGGAGACATGCAAAGAACTGCTCCTCTATGCATGGAGTCCCTCCCATTGCCTGCCTGTGGTGTTCAATTGCGGTGTCCAGGATCGGACCCCCAGCCACATGCTATATAAAGCACGTGCTTTACCCCCTGAGCCACCTTCTGATCCTGAGTTTGGTGCAAATCGCAAGGACTGGTGTAAGGATCCTGGGTTGAGCCCCTTGTTCCCCACCTGCAGGTTTTCTCTTCATAAGTGGTGAAGTAGCTCTGCAGATGTCTTATTTTTCTCTCCCCCTCTCTATCTTCCCCTCCTCTCTCAATTTCTCTCTTTCCTATCCAATAACAGTGACATCAATAACAATAATAATAATAACCACAACAATGATAAAACAATGAGGGCAACAAAAGGGAAAGGAAAAAGAAAACAATTTTTTTTAATGAGAAGGATTGAGGGAAGAACCCGAGCATCACTGTGACCTATGGAATGCCAGAGATTAAACTGAGAACTTCATGCTTTAGAGTCCAATGTCTTATTCACTGTACCACCTCTCAGGACACTGCAGATAAGATTTATTTAGTAGAATCACTTAACAACTCTTCGAAGAGTCACTTTGCACATACCTTATTGTGGGAGTCCCTGGGCTTGATTCCTGGCACCACTGAACAGTAACACAGAAATAGCAAGTGAAGTTTCATGGATGGTATAGCTGTGCTTAGGTCACTATCTCAAAATCATAAGCATTGAACTGAGAGGTAATTTAGTGGTAAATTGCATACTGCACATGCATGAGGCCCCAAGTTTGATACCCAGCATACAGAAGTTCTGAGTGGTGCTCTATCCATAAAAATAAATAAACGAAGGGGTCCAGAGCTTGCTCCCCCAGTAGAGTGCACATCACATCACCATGCTTGCAGACCTGGTGTTGAGCCCTAACACAACATGGGAGCACCAGGCATGATGGCAGGTTCTGTGATGTTTCTCACATGCTCTTTCTCCCACTTTTTCTATTTCATTTTTAAAGTCAAATTTCTTTTATATATATTAATATATTTATTTATAATTGGACAGAGACAGAGAAATAGGGAGGGGAGGGGAGATAGAACAGGAGAGAGACAGAGAACCACCTACAGCCTTGCTTTACCACTTGTGAAGCTTCCCCTACCCCCTGCAGCTGGGGACCAGGGACTTGAACCTGGTTCCTTATGCACTGTAATTTCTGTGCTTAACCAGATGCACCACAGCTGGCCCCATGTATATTTTATTCATTTATTATTTCCTGGATAGAAATTGAGAGGGAACAGAAGATGTAGAGGGGGAGACACAGAGAGACACCTGCAGCGCTGCCTCACCACTTGTGAAGCTTCTCCTCAGCGGTTGGATCTTGGGCTTGAACCTTAGTCCTTGTGCATTGTTACATGTGCACTCCACTGCTTACACCACCTCCTGGACCCCATTTTTTCATTTTAAATTTAAAAGGAGAAAATAACTGTTGGCTACAGTAGAATCATGTAAGTATGAAACTCTGGTGTACTAAAATACATCAATATATACATCTTTTTTTAAAGGTCACTTTGTGAGGCACATGTTATATAGTGTGAGAGGACCAAGGTTCAAGCCCCTGATCCCCACTTGCAGGCGGAAGCTTCACAAGCAGTGAAACACTATCTTAATGTGTCTCACTTTCTTTTTCCACTCTATCTCCCCTTTCCATCTCTGTTTCTCTCTTACCAAGCAAAAAGAAAAAAAACTTTTAAAAAGGTTTCTTTATATTAAAAATGTTTTTTCATTATTCTTGACCAAGTAAAAATATCTCAGGACATAGAGAAAATATACTCCGCTGTGAATAAGAAATAACTTGAATGTTTAGGCTCTCTGTGTCTGTGCCAGAAGGGGGTTGCTAAGAAGTAGTGGTTTGGAAATCCAAATTCCTAGCTTCAAGTCTACCTACTGATGCTCCTCTGCAATCTGAGACCATCTCAGGCAAGGGATTAATATATCATTTGCACTCATTTACACTACTGCAGGCTAAAACAAGGGTAGGAAAGTGGAACGGCCAAAAGTAGGGAAAACTAAGATATCTAAATCAAAGTGACTTGTGACAGTTATTATAATGCTTACTGTTATGCAGCCCACTTTTCCTAAAATGCTACAAGTTTTACTGCAAATAACTCAAAAACATGGCTGTTTTGGCCTTCCAACCCCAAAATTCTCTTTCAACCCCATTCAGGTTTTACTTTTGTTTTTAAAGATTTATTTATTAGTTATAAAATTAGGGGAGAGGAAGAAGGAGAACCGCAGCATCACTCTGACACATCTGATGCCGGAGATCAATCTTGAGACCTCACACATAAGAACCCCAAAGCTTTATCCACTGCAGAACCTCCCAGACAGCGGCAGCCTTTATTTTTTATAATTTAAAATATTATGATACTTTGCTTACTTAAGAGGCAAAAGATTTATACAATCTGAAGAGAACAAGAGCATACATACTTTGCTTATTTAAATGATACATACACTTTAGTAGAACTTATACATTTGAATAAAACTACATACATATGTAATTCAAAATCTAGGAAATAGAGAAAAATGAAGTGGGGGAAAAACCCTTTCCTGACCCTCGACCTTAGACTCTCTCAGTAGAAAATATTACAGTATGGTGTTTTTAAATGAATTAATTTATTTTTCCTTTTTAGTTGCCCTTGTTTAACATTGTTGTAGTTATTGATGTTGTTGTTGTTGGATAGGACAGAGAGAAATGGAGATAGCAGGGGAAGACAGAGAGGGGAGAGAAAGACAGATACCTGCAGACCTGCTTCACTGCTTGTGAAGTACCTTTGCTGCAGGTCCAGGGAGCTGGGGCTAGAACCAGGATCCTTCCGCTGGTCCTTGTACTTTGCAGTATGGTTTTGGCAGAGCTATTTATTTCTGAACCCACAGGGAGTTGTAATAAATTTTTCTAATAATATGTTTTATTTTAAAACTTGAAAGTATCTTAATTTCCATAAAAATTTCATAAAAATGACCTTTAAACCAATTTTCTCTTTAGACAGTTATGATACAAATCCTGAATAGAAATAGCTTGAGGAAGAAATTTGAGTTAACACATTAGTAAACTTGCTGGAGAACGGACTGATGAGGGTAAAATATAGTTTTTTAATTATTTTAATTTCATGAATTACAGAAGGGGGTTGAGAGGCTCAGAAGCAGCACTCTAGCATATGCATGTTTGGGATTGGACTCAGGACCTAAAATTTAGAAGCTCTAATTTCTTCCATGGTGTAACCTACCCATCTTCAGAGATAGTTTTGTTTTGTCCTAAAGATCTTATTTATTTATTAATGAGAGAGAGAGGAGCAGGGAGGATCAGCACGTTACTCTGGTATATGTGGCACTGGGGATTGAACTTGGGACCTCATGCCTGAGAATCCTGTACTTTATCCACTCTGCCTCTTCCTCCCAGACCACTGATAATTTGGCTTTGATTGGAATTGGAACTACTGAAGAAGCACTATTGGGGGCTGGGTGGTAGTGCAGCGAGCGGGTTAAGCGCACATGGCACAAAGCTCAAGGATAGGGGTTGGGATCCCAGTTTGAGCTCCAGACCCGCAGGGATGTCACTTCACAAGTGGTGAAGCAGGTCTGCAGGTGTCTGTCTTTCTCTCCTACTCCTTGTCTCCCCCCCACCCTCAATTTCTCTGTCCTATCCAGCAACAATGATAAACAAAAAGAACAACAAAAGGCGGGGGGGGGGTGATGGCCTGCAGGAGCAGTGGATTTGTAGTGTAGGAAGAAAAAAAAAAAAGAAACACTCTTACTCCATAAGTAAACCTGAGATAACAAGAGTCTTAAACAATTAAATTCCTGCCACTCTTGCTCTTTGTCAATGTATGTGCCTGACCTTCAGAAGTAGAAATCCTTAGAAAAGAATTTGCGGGTGCCTTTTCCATTGTAGTAAAGATAGTAATTATGTTAAAATGTGAATTCCTTTCTATGTCTGCACAGGTTGGAACAAGAACCCAGTCAGAAAGAATTCAGACCTACAATTTCACCCAGAATAGTGTCACTGACCACAGGGTAGGATATGAAGTCCAAAATATTAAGGTAATATTACTGAATGTGCTTACTGTATCTTTGATTTATTAAGGAATCAAATTTCCGGGCCTGATGGTAGCACATCGGGTTAAGCGCACATGGCGCAAAGCACAAGGACCAATGTAAAGTTCCTGGTTGGAGCCCCTGGATCCCCACCTGCAGGGGGTTGCTTCATAGGCGGTGAAGCAGGTCTGCAGGTGTCTATCTTTCTCTCCCTCTCTCTGTCTTCCCCTCCTTTCTCCATTTCTCTCTGTCCTATATAACAAAGCCGACATCAATTGCGACAACAATAATAACTAGAACAACAGTCAAAAACAAGGGCAAGAAAAGGGAAAATAAATAAGTATAAAAATTTAATTGGCTAGCAATAATTTAGCAGGACCATTTAGACACATTGTTTTGTTAGAATTACTTTTCTTTCTTTCTATTTGATTGAATAGGAAAGAGAAATTGAGAAAGATGGAGAGAAAAAGGAAGAAAGACCTGGTTCACTGCTTGGGAAGTGTCCCTCTTGTAGGTGTAGAGCAGGGCTTTGAACCCAGAACCTTGCACATGGTTATATATGTGCATAACCTGGTGCACCACAGCCCAGTCCCCAAAATTTACTTATTTGTTAATATGAGGAAGAGAGAGAACTGGAGCATCGTTCTGTATATGCAGTGCTGGGGATTGAATTTAGGACTTCATTCTCAAGAGTCTAGCACTTATTCCACTGCACCGTATTCCAGTTTTCTTGTTCACATTGTTCTAATTATTCCTATGCCCTCAATAGTAACTGGTATTGTAGAATAGTGTTGGGTTTAAGGACCAGATGCCAGGAGCCTGAGCTCTATACTGAAGATTGGCAGGCACATGGTGTACCACTTACAAGATTCTGCCCTGTTTAAGCGCATGTCGTGCAAAGCTCAAGGACTGAGTGAAGATCCTGGTTCTAGCCCCCAGCTCCCCACCTGCAGGGGGTCACTTCACAGGTGGTGCAGCAGGTCTGCAGGTATCTATGTTTCTCTCCCTGTCTCTGTCTTCCCCTCCTCTCTCCATTTCTCTCTTTCCTAGCCAACAACAATGTCAGCACTAACAACAAGGGCACCAAAAGGAAAAAATAGCCTTCAGGAGCAGTGGATTCATAGTGTAGGCACTGAACCCAGCTATAACCCTGGAGACAAAAAAAAAAAAAAAGAGTCTGCCCTGTATGTGTTCTGCACTGGCAGCTCTTTTCGTTATATATTGGCTGTGTATACATGTAGCTATGTCAAGTATAAACATCTTAAGGGCATACACAGTAGAATGGTCTCTCTCCTCGTCTTTAACTGTTCTATATCAGACTTGTTATCTCCATTTTAGTGACTATATCAGATTCTCTGTTTACTTTTCAAATTCTGACCTTATGCCAAGGATGTAGGCATAATTCAGGGGTATCAAATAAGACAGGCTTATTTTTAACCTAAAGGGCCCTGTTGACCACTGTCTGAGTTTACCCTGATGTGTCCAAAACACTGTGAAAGCTGGAAACAGAACTACAAAGATGACAAAGAATTTGTATCATAACTAGTTTTAATACATAGCTGCCAGTAAGAGAGAAATGGGTCACATAAGTGATGAGACATTATAGTTTCAGGGTCCCCAACAAGCTGGCTCTTCCTAGAGACAGCTGCATTCTTATGAAGAATATTGTTTGCATTATCTCCTGTTGCCCACTGGCTGGAGGTCCCCACCTGTGTATGGTGACAGTGGCTCCTATGCTGAGTGCCCAGAGCCTGTCCTGCATGAGCTTCTCTGTAGGTGCATTGTTCTCTCATTTGAGCAGGGCCTTTAGGACCTGGGAGGAGGCCTTCCCCACCCCAGGGTGTGTCCAGTATCCTGGCAACCCCGGGATCAGATGCACTGTCAGGCCTGTCAATCCATACCTGTACTGGGGACTCCAATGCACAGGGACTATTGGGAGGGGGTGAAAGGGACTCTGAGCATAGCCTGGGCTGAAGTGGCCTTGACTCAACTAGAATGTGGCTCTAACCTCACTCCACCCTGACTTACTTCCCACATACTGACTGGATGTTGATGGTCAGAGCTAAATTTTTTTTTTGTAATTCTCCAGCTTCCTATTCCCCCATGCTTACATGTTATGCTTCTAATATGCCTACTAAAGAAAAAAAATGATTTGATAAGATTTTGCATCAGAGGAAGGGCAAAAAGCTGTCTTAGTGCACTTCATTGCTTTTATATGACAAAGCTTCAAGCCCAGACCCTCCACGATGAAAAAAGCTTTGGCTCTCTCTCTCTCTCTCCCTGTCTATTTGTCTGTTTGCCCCTCTGTTTTTTGTCTCTATCTTAAGAAGAAAGATTTTGCACCAAGAATGAAAATTGCATAAAATACCTTTTAGCAGGATGAGTCTTACTTTATGAACACCTAGTTTACGGTTGTTTTATTGTTGTTGTTGTTGTCAATAATATAATAATTTGTACATCTGGGGAACAATATAGTTGCTGGGTCTTTCTGTTTGTTTTGTCATCACAGTGTAATTTGTTTTAGGTGAAATGATTTATTAAAATAATGAAAGTAGAAAACAGGCATTGCACAATGTAAAGGCATCAATACCCCTGTCCCAAACTCACCTGTTCCCAGTGTCTTTTTCATCCCATTTTCCATGTTTTCAGCTACATGTTCTCGGAAAAAAACAAGCCTCAGACCTGCACCTCTGCACCTCTAACCACGCTTGATGGTGTTAGCCAGAGAGGTGAAGTCTCCTATCTATTTTTTTTTCACAAAGAAGTGCTGTCTTGAAAAAAAATGTTTTGAGAGAGAGGCTGGGTGGTGGCTCACCTAGTTGAGAGCACATGTTACAATGCTAAAGGACACAGGTTCAAGCCCCTGGTCCCCACCTGTAGGGGGAAAGCTTCATGAGTGGTGAAGCTGTGCTGAAGGTGTCTCCCTCCCTATCACCCCCTTCTCTCTCAATTTTGGCTGTCTCTATCCCATCAATAAATATATAAAGATAATAAAATATTTTTAAATACGTATATTGAATGGGCTGGCAGTGTACCTGGTTAAGCACACATAGTACTGAGAACAAGGACCAATACAAGGTTCAAGTTTCAAACCCCACTCCCTACCTTCAGGGGGGTCACTTCACAAAAGTCTAAGTAGGTCTGCTAGTGTGTCCATCATTCTCCATCCCTCTCACCTCTTAATTTCTGTATTATCCAGTAAAATGAAAAAATAGGCCACCAGGAAAAGTGGATTCTTATTGAGCCCCAGCAATAAATAACCCTGGAGGCAAAAAAAAAAAAAGGAAAAGGAAAAATCTGTTGATTGATTTATTCATTTACTTCACTAATCATATCTTTCTCTCCCCCCTCTGTATTCCCCTCCTCTCAATTTCTGTTCTGTCCAACAACAATGACAGAAATAAAAATCAATAATAACTACAACAAAGATACACAACAAGGGCAACAAAAGGAAAAAGTACCCTCCAGGAGCAGTGGATTTTTAGCATAGGCACTGAGCCGAAGCAATTACCCTGACAGGGGGAATTAAGTAAAAATGAAAAAAGAGAGAGAGGGACTTCTAAACCTACTTCACCACTCATTAAACATCCTTCCTGCTGGTGGGAAGCAGGGACTCAAACCCAGGTCCCTGTGTATGATAAGAGCAGTCTCAGCTGTGTGCATCAGCAGCCATGCCCCATTCTAATATGGTTACCTAGTTGTCTGTGTTTAGGTTGCTTCCATATTTTGATTTACCAACTATATAGCTATATAAACATAGCTGTGCATATGTCTTGGCATACAATCAAATATTAGAAATTAAAGTACAGATATATGTTTTTAACAGACTATTATTATTGGAAAGGGCAGAGAGAAATGTAGAATGGCGGGGGAGGTGGAGAAGGCACCAGCAGCCATGCTTCACCAATCTTGAAGCTTTCTCCACCTCAGTTGGAGATCAGAGGCCTCAACCTGGGTCACTGTGCACTGGAACATGTGGGCTCAACCAGATGTGTCACTGCCTGGACCCTAAAATATATATATATATATTTTTATAATTTTTAAAAGTTTTTTATTAATATTTATTCATTCCCTTTTGTTGCCCTTGTGGTTTTATTGCTGTAGTTTTTACTGTTGTAGTCCTTGTTGGAAAGAACAGAGAGAAATGGAGAGAGGAGGGGAAGACAGAGGGGGGAGAGAAAGATAGACCCCTGCAGACCTGCTTCGCAGCCTGTGAAGCAAACCCCCTGCAGGTGGGGAGCCTGGGGCTCGAACCGGGATCCTGATGCCTGTCCTTGTGCTTTGCGTCATGTGCACTTAACCCGATGCGCTAACACCCGACTCTTAATTTTTTATATTTTTAATGAGAGAGATGCAAAAAGAGAAAGATCAGAGCACTGCTCAGCTCCGGGTTATGATGGAACTGAAAATTGATCCTGGAACTTCAGAGCCCCAGGCATGGAAGCCTTTGACATACAAAACCATTATGCTGGCTTCCCCAGCAGGGACAGTGGAAGATAAGGAAGTTAGATGAGTGACATGCCTGGAGACCATCTGAGTATTCAAGACTATGGGAAGTTCTTAAAAATTGAGAAAAGTGGGCAGTTTGTGTGTCACCCAGTAGAGCACTTAAGTTGCCATGTTGGTGACCGGGTTCCAGCTCCAGTCCCCACTCGCTAGGTGGGGATGGGGGAAAGTTTTAGAAATAGTAGAACAGTTCCGCATCTCGGTTCTTCATCTTTGTCTCTACATACATTCAAAATGAATAAATAAAATAAAGACAGCTGATGATGATCTTAGAGTCCTGTAGCCAATAATAAAAATAACATAAATGATATATTTATTATATATGAATAAAATAAATCAAATTAAATGAAGACAGCTGATAATGATGATAGAGTCCTATAGCTAATGAGCAGAAGCCATAGCATTAGCAACAACAATGAAACATCAAGAATAAAATGACACATGGGCCTTTAGAGTTTTTCAAATATTATGAATAGAGTACAGAAAAAGTACAGGTAGTCAATAAATACATAAAAATATTACACTTGTTATTAGGGAGGTGCAAAAGAAACTATAATGTTGATTGTATTTATAATTAGCTTTAAAAAGTGGGTCACTATTGAAAAATATAAAAAAAAACTCCCGTGCTCAGTGATTTGGAACTGACTGAAATAATTGTTTCCATCTTTTCTTTAAAAAAGATTTTTATGGTGCATTTAAAAAATTTTATTTATATATTTATTTCCCTTTTGTTGCTCTTACTGCTTTTATTGTTGTTGTAATTATTGTTGTCATCATTATTAGATAGCATAGAGAGAAAAGGAGAGATGAGGGGAAGACAGAGAGGGGGAGAGAAAGATAGACACCTGAAGACTTGCTTCACCACCTGTGAAATGACTCCCCTGCAGGTGGGTAGCTGGGGTCTAGAAACGGGATCCTTATGCCAGTCCTTGCATTTCATGCCACATGCCCATTACCCGTTGCGCTACTGCCCAACTCGTTGTATCTATCTTTTTTTATTGCCTTTCAGAGAGTGAAAACTTTTTAAAATGTATTTATTCCCGTTATTGCCCTTGTTTAGTTGTTTTAGTTATTATTGTTGTTGATCTTGTCAGATAGGATAGAGAAAAATGGAGAGACAAGGGGAAGACAGAGACGGGAAGGGAAAGATAGACACCTGCAGACCTGCTTCACCACTTGTGAATCGACTCCCCTGCAGGTAGGGAGCTGGCAGCTCTAACCGGGATCCTTACCCCGGTCCTCCTGCTTTGTGCCACCTGTGCTTTACCAGCTGTGCTACTGCCCAACTCCTTACCTTAAACTTTTATAATTATCAGGTGTGGTCCTAGTGTACACAGGTTTTCATTTTTTTAATTTTGACAAAAGCATACTCTGATATTTTAGAAAGTTTGTGCTTTTAATTTTGGAAAATGTGAACTTGCTTGTTTAAAAATGTCACTTCTCTTTGAAAGGACATTGGGTGTTATATTTTTCTTTTTTTAATTTTTTTAATTTTTAATTTAATTTTATATTTATTTATTCATTCCCTTTTGTTGCCCTTGTTGTTTTATTGTTGTAGTTATTGATGTCATAGTTGTTGAATAGGACAGAGAGAAATGGAGAGAGGAGGGGAAGACAGAGAGGGGGAGAGAAAGATAGACACCTGCAGACCTGCTTCACCGCCTGTGAAGCGACTCCCCTGCAGGTGGGGAGCCAGGGCTCGAACCGGGATTCTTATGCCAGTCCTTGTGCTTTGTGCCACCTGCACTTAACCCACTGAGCTACAGCCCGAATCCCGGGTGTTATATTTTCTAAAGTTCTTAGTGTAGTTCTAAGTTTTCCAAAAAAGAGAAAGGGCAGTCAGGTTGAACAGTGACCTTCATTTCCCCAGGAAGCCAGTTTTGACCTGTGACCTTCTGACCTGCATGTGGTGCAAAGAGGCCAGTGTCAGCATAATGAGTGGTTGTTCCATGACCATTTGTTCCCACACTTGGCTACTGTCTGGGAAGTGCTGGGCTAAGGAGTAAAAGGCTAGTAGCTGAGGGCCTATGGCAGTAGAGGTGTCACCTTGAACTTTGCAGTGTAATGTGCTGATCACAGTAACAGCCATCCAGAAGTCTGAAGTGCGCCATCTTTAGTCTCTGCTACTGTCTCCTCCTGGGCTGACTCCAGACTCAGCCATGTCCTTGCTCTGGCCCATGGAACATGGACAAATGGGAAGCAGGCAGAGACCTCAGTGGCTGTCTGGCTGTGGTATGGGAGCCCTTCTCCCAGCACTGAAGAATCTAGGTGCCACCCTGTGGAAGCTTGGGGAACAGGCAACACACAGAAAATAGATCCAGTTGATCTGTTAGCTGTCTGCAAACACAATGGGACCTCAGCTAATGCAGAGCTGCCCAGAGGAGTCCACCAAGGTTTCGTATGAGCCCTGTGCAAAGAGAGTGGTTGTATAAGGCACAGAGTCAGGAAGTGATATTTATTATGGCAGTACAAATAAGAAAATACAGCAAAAGACTCTATAACTACATACATACTGTGAAAGGAATAAGAGAGAGATTTCTGTGAAAAGACCTTCAAAGCAGGATGTAAGAAGGGATCAAGGAAGATGCCTCAAATGAAATGAGCTGGATGTAGAAAGTTGACATTTTTTTTTACTGTGACCACACTAGATAAAAAAGTTTAAAAGAACTGCGTTAGTCAGAGGGCTTCATGTCTTCCACCAGGAAGTTTTCACATAGATGGCTGGACTGAGAACTAACTCAAAATCCTGTAAAGGATTAAGAGAATAATTGTTCTCAATTGGATATTATAAAGTAACAGGGAAAAGAAAGGGTCAGTTCTAGAAAGAGGAAGCTGTCTGTTGGCATTCCAGCAGACACCCAGGTGGCCTCACTGACTGCAGATTTGCCAGGGGAGCCCCCAGTAAGGTGCTGAGAGGAGCCCTAGCCCTTCAGCTGAGCAGAGTGTTGCTGGGGGGCTCTCTGGATCCTGCTCAGAGAGGTGTGAGTTGGTCCATCACTGCTCCTTTTTGTAGGTTTCACTCTCCTGGCTTGGAATTAGGAGGTTGTCTTCTTGTCATGCCTGAAATGAAAAACAGAGAGCTGTCTTAGTCAAAACATATTCTCATATACTAACTTCCTCTTGATTCCTGAAGAAATAAGTTAAAGGGAGTATGTCTCCTTGGAGATAAATACATGAAAGGGCTAAGTGGTGCCCACCTTGTGAGCACACATGCCACAGTGAGCAAGGACCTGGGTTCTTGCCCCTATCCCCACCTGCAGGGGGGGAAGCTTCAGAAGCTGGAAAGCAACGCTGTAGGTGTCTCTCCTTCTCTCCCCATATGTCTCTCCCTCCCACCTTAATTACTGTCTCTAGCCATTAGGTAAATTGAATTAATATCAAAAGTTAAATATATTAAAACCTAGTCAGCATGTAGTAGAAACCTTTCCTCTCTATACAGCAAAATTCTGCAGCCTCCTCTCAGACTGTGCTGCCACCAAGAGAATGAGTAAAGTCCTGCCATTGTTGGGATGTGATTCTCTTGCCCTGTTTTAATCAGCCAGAACACCTTGTGTCTCACACAGACTGGTTGCTCAAATTAATCTCACATGGCCTAGGCTCATCCAGACTCATGGTGTAGATGAGGTGTGTCCAGGAGCCTGGTCACCTTTGTACCACTGGCATCAGTCAGGAAGGAGGCACGTACCTCTAGCAGGAACAGGGGACCAGGATGGAGGGCCTCACTCCTCCGTGTCTTCCTTGTTACTCTCTGTGTGGTTGCTGGTGCACAGCACAGCCATGATGCAGGAGAACTGAGTGCTGGTGGCCTTCTCCTTCTGGTGGAGCAGAGTGGCACAGTCCATGATGTCCTCAACTGCCAGGTTCACAGGGATGATGGGGTGGTTCAGGGCATAGTTGTAGAGTGACAGCTTATGGGTGGCCCTGTCCCCACAACCCATCAGGTATTTAATTCTGAGCTCAGAGGCAGTGAGGTCCAGCAAAGGTGGCCATGAGGGGCCCCCGTGCAGACGATTGAACACGGAGCTCTGCCTGAAGCTTTCCACATCATGGAGGTTGCTGACAGTGTCATCCCTCTGGTCCACAGCCACCAAGATGCTCTTGTGGTGGCCTCTGTCTACAGAGCTGCCCAAGGTAAAAGTAGAGTCACCCCCAGTCTGGAGACCTGTGAACATAGCAGTGGGATTAGCAGTGGACAAAGGAGGGACCATAGGGAGCAGAGCACATGCAGTGAGAGGATGAAGGACATGGAGAACCAAGGGGTCGAACTTCCATTTCTAACTGAAATCTTTGTAGAGGGACAGTCAGAGAAAACAAACCCAGTTATAAGTGTAGGAGATGATTCCTGCATATCAGCAGGAAAATCTTTGAGGATTTGAGAAAGGAGACCTGAACTCCCTACTTTTGATTGAATTTGTAGGTGTATATAACTGGCCATGGCTTTTTATTGGAGAACTTAAGAGGTTTCTAGAAACTTGGAAGTAGAAGTTATCATGCTGGGTCACTATTAGTTCTGGTGTATATTCTGATCCCATTTCTCCAGTGAGGCTGGTTTTCAGTGTCATGAGCTTGTTTTCAGGAGGGGACAAATGGTTACAGAGGTGGCACTGGCAGCAAAGTGTTCAATTTCCCTCTCCTCTGCTGGCCCTGTCCTGGGGTCTGGGCTTGAGGAGGAACTAACCTGGGGTGTCCTCAAATAGCTGCTCCAAAAGGAAGGACTCCTGGTGGCTGGAAGCCAAGCCAGAGATTTCCTGTTCCTGAGACTGGTCCTGAGTCACCGGCAGTGGAGCCATTCCATTTTCATGGTGATATTCACCTTAGTACGGAGAGAAATCCAAGCATAGGTTCAGGCTGAAGTGGTCATGATGAGCCCATCGTGACCATGGGATGTAGCCAGAGCATGGCAATGGAGCTATGTCTTCCTTGGAGATGTGCATGGTTTTCTGTGGGGCTACTGGGTCCCTGCCAATCCTTCCCCCACCCCCTCCTTTGGATTGATTTTCAATGTCATGAGCTTGTTTCAGAAGGAGATATAACCTGGCACCTAGCATATACAGGCACCCAGCTGGTCTCCACATGCAAGGCTGCGGGAATCATCTCCTTCTAGTGGAAGCCCCTCAGTGGCTGGCATTTGGCCCACTTCATGTTCATGCAGATGTTTGCCACCTACATGTAGAGAAATCTGAATCTAGGTCCAGGCTGACCATAAAGAGACTCACCTCACTGTAGAAGATGACACATGGGCCTTCTCCTGGACCTTCTGTGCAAAGAAGGCTGTGTCTCTGTGTCTCTGTGTCCATGAATTTGACAGGAGACCCTGCCCTAGCATGTGCCCAAGAAAAGAGTTGACAAAGTAAAGAGGAAGATGCTCTTACACATTCCTGTGCCTGGAATGCAATGAATTCCCCATGAGAAAGAGCTCTACAGAGCAACCCTGTCTGCCACAGAGAAGTAGAGAAGGACTATCATCAGAGTCTGTTACAGAGCAGTGAGTTGGTCAGTGTCTGTTGAATGCATGGAGGCCTATTGCCTGCACTTTTCCCTGTCAGAAGGTATTGAAGCTAAGCTGGAAACCATTTTCCCTGAGCCTTTGCAGTTAATGTCTCACTCCAGTCAGTCTCTTCTTAGATTGCCCTGACACTCACCTGCAGGTGGCTCTGTGGTTTCTCCCATCTTGGAACTCACAGACCCCTGATCAGGTTCCTCAGACTCCTAGGAGAGAAAGAAGTCAGGGTCACAATAAGCCTTTGGAGTGAGCAGTGGAAGAACACATTTCCCAGCAGCTCTGTTCCCCCACAGAGAGAGAGAGCGGGGGGGAGCACCCTTTGTCCAGTATCAAAGCTACTTGACCCCTTGGGGTTGACTGTGGTTTAGAATCGCCACTGTAGATTTTAGTGAATCCTTGGATTTTCAGTGCATGTTTAGAAGTGTGTTGACAAGGGTATTTGACTTTTTTCCTGCTTTCTCTCTAGTCTCAGGATACATACATAGGTAACTCCTGGTTGAGTAATTTCTTATTTAAAATGTCAACTATCTGATCAAATGCATTTAAAAAAATATACCCCCCCCACTAGAGGAGAAGCATTGCCTGATGTATGAAGAAGCAGGAAAATGGCATCAATGCTACAGAGTGAAGGCCAACCCTGACATGATGCAGATGTTCAAAGTATGCAGAAGAAGAAAAATAAAAGAGAGGGCTAGGCAGTGTTGCAGCTGGTTAGGCACACACCTTACCAAGTGCAAGAATCCAGGATTCGGTGCCACTACCCTGCCAGAAAGCCTTATTATTGACATACTAAGCTGTTAATGAAGATGAGAAGTTAAGGAGGAATTGGTTTGTGATAGGTCATTAAAAATGATCCCATTCTAATGCAGTAAAGAATTGTAAACAGAGCACACAGTGTCCAAGGGACATGCAGACATCATCCATGGGTCTAATAAGTGGGATCTTATGATAATAGCATAGTGGGATCTCCTAGCATAATGGTTATGCAAAGAAACTGTCATGCCCAAGGCTCCAAAATCCCAGGTACAACCCCCAGGACCACCCGAAGCCAGAGCGGAGCAAAGCAGTGCTCTGGAAAAAGAAAGAAAGCAAGCAAGCAAGCAAGCAAGAAAGAAAGAAAGAAAGAAACCTTCCTTAGGGCCAGGTAAGGCAGTACACCTAGTTAAGTGCACACATTACCATGGACAAGGACTCATGTTCTAGCCCTGGTCCCACCTGTAGGGGGATATCTTCATGAGTAGTTAAGCAGTGCTGTAGGTGACTCTGTCTCTTTCCTTCTCTACCTCCCCTGTCAAATTCTTTCTGTATCTATCCATCGTTAAAATAGTAAAACAATCAAAAAAACTCCAAGGGAAGGAGATGTAGTCCTGTCTCTGAAAATGGGGAAAGATTTAAGATGGGAAAGAAAAGATATCCAAGGTCACATGACTGAAAGATTCTAACATAATGAAAGAAGTACATTTACAAATTAGAGAAGATACTCATAATTACTTCGTTCAAGTTCACATGACTTTATATTCCATAAATGTGTGAAACCACCTAGTAGCTCTCACCTTCTCAATTCATTAAGCATAATCAGCTCCAGTCCCTCCCCCCAAATGGATGTGCCAATCTATCTCAAGGTTTGTGAGAACTATGGAGTTATCTCTTATGGGAGACACAGTGCTTTGGAGTGGGGTGAGCATGGAACTCTACCCTTATAGTTGTATAAGCTTATTAACCATTATTCAGTCACTACTGAAAATGTGGGTAAGAGAATGTCTTAGTTCCCCATAGTAAATGTCTTAGCTATTGTACTGCAATTCCAGAAACCAAATGATACGCAAAGAACTTTCTTTTGCCACTGGGCTTGGTGGCTGCATCATGACTCCACAGCTCCTGGCTGCCACTATCTTCTTTTTTCGTTTTCTTTTTTCGTTTTCTTTGACAGAGGGGAAACAGAGGGGGGAGAAAGGGGCAGAGAAAGAGAGAGAAACCTGAAGTACTGCCTCACCACTCATGAAGCTCCCCTGCCACAAGTAGGTCTCAGGGACTTGATCCCAGGTCCTTTTGCACGGTAACGTGCACTCTACCAGGTACATCACTGCCTGGTCCCTCCTAGCTTGCTTTTGGTCCAATAGCATAAAGAAAAGTGAGGTTGTTATTTTTTCTTTAATTAGTAGAGTCACCCATTCCAGGAGGAGATAATCCACAGGGAGCAATGCAAACCACTCTGTTTATGCAAGAGAGGGTTGCATCCTGTCTCAGCTCCCTTTTTGGTGGCCATAGAGACCTGTGTGTAAATAGGAAAACACATCTTTCTGGCTGGTATGTGCTGAATTCTTCTCTCATCTCTAGACCACTTTCTGTGTGAAGCAGGAACTTGGTATGTGAGTTCTATTCTTAGAAACACTCACACAGGTGTGTTCTGCCTCCTCTTGGTTGGTATCCAGGTATTCGAGAATGGCGGTATAAATTTTGCTAATGGATTCCACAGTGACCCAAAAGAGAGAAGGAGAAATGAGCTGTTAGACTGTTATCAAATGAACTTGTGTTTTGGCTAATCATTTCAACATTTTTCAATGCTTTTTCAAGATACCAAGTTTTTGAAGATATGTGCAAGATGTAATGAGAGCAACAGTATGCAAATATATTTCTGGAGAATGAGACAGATCCCAGAAAACATGTCTACAGTGTCAGGTCTTTGAGACCAGGGCTGAACATCCCATCCTCTAGGCCTGCCTGGAGTCCAGGCCAGACCCTGGGCTGTAGCTCTGGCAGGTTCATTTGCTTTGAGAATCGGCCCATGGAGAAACCTGCCCTTATGTCAGGGCCGTTTAATACATGGTGCAGGGTGATGTTAGCTCCCATCACAGCATGAAGAGAAGGGGGACAGTAGGGATGGGCACTGACTGCTAGGACTCTGCATTCTGAGAACTTGAAGATTTCAAATACATGAAATAAGGACATACTCAGAAAGCTTGTTGTACCATTGCTCCATCTTCTCAACTGATCTGAAATCCAAGAGAAGGGGAGAAAAAAATTAAAAATGCACACAATTCACATAAACATATTGTGAGTGCAGGCCAGTGTAAACACCATCATTGATTGTTATTGGTGTGACTGTGTGATACAAGAGGCCTGTCCTGGTCACTGGGTAGTGAGGGGCCCTGTTCTTTGAAAGTTTGCTGGGTTGGCAAGGAAATCTTCTAAATGGAGGATTAATTGGAATTAGGTCAATATGGTGGTGCTGGTGGTTAACTGCACATGCTACCATGCACAAGGACCTGGGTTCAAGCCCTTGGTCACCACCTGAAAAGGGCTTAGCAGCTACATGTGTTTGCCTGAATCAGAGCCATTTTGGGACAGTGGAAAGCACACAGCTGTCCTTGTGCGGGTCAGAGCACGTGTGGCTAAGAGACCGCCCCAGATGGAGCTGTGCTCCCCCTGAGAGTCATAAAGAGACAGGCATGGCCTGGCTGCAGTCTTACTGAAAAGAGACCACGAAGCTGCAGTCAGCCCAGCCGAAGACCAGCGATGTGCGGGCTCTAGCAGCTTTCCTCATGTTGGGTTCCACCCACATGTCCATCAGGGGCACCAAGTACTTGATTCTGAAGTGACTCTTGTACCTGGAGAGGAAATAGAGCACAGCACTGTTAGTTTGCATCCCTGTAATCTGGGAGCAGCTGGGTTTCTCCTGAGGAGATGGTGGGTGTGTTTCTTTATTTTTTATTGGGGGATTAATGTTTTACAGTTGACAGTAACTACAATAGTTTGTACATGCATAACATTTCTCAGTTTACCCTGAGAGTTTTCCACATAACAATACAACCCCCACTAGGTCCTCTGTCATCCTTTTCCAGGACCTGTACTCCCCCCTGCTCCTCCACCCCAGAGTCTTTGACTTTGGTGCATTACACCAACTCCCGAGGGGGCAGGTACATACTTTGTGTTGGAGATGAGCAGCACGTTGGAATATAAGATCAATTGCCTTTTCTGCCACCTCCGACCCTTCTGGAATTTGCCAGTGCCCATGAACTGGATATGGCCATAAGGCAACACTAGGATGTTCTCTTCCAGACTGCCCTCCTCCATAGAAGAGCTGCAACACAGCAGACCCACAGGGCAGCTTGTCACTGGCTGGTGGAACACAGGAGCTCATGCTGATGTCAGCCCTCACAGAGCATTACAGAGGAGTCTAGTTCCCCAGTAGGGCTCAGCAGCCCAATTCAGGAGTCTTGAGCTAGGCACAGCTCCTGTGAGAGTTGTGGTCACTCAGGAATGGTGGTAATTGAGGGCAGCTTAAAGGACAAGGCCCAGGATCTGTCACTTCAGTGTCAGGGGACAAGAAAGTAGCAGAGTCTCAGGACCTGTTAGAAAGGAGACACTAAGAGGGAGCAAGCAGGAGCAAGGGTATTGGGGCCCTGGTGCTTGGTCCTGGGTGAGGACATGAGTGGAGGTGAGAGTGTTCTGCAGACACCCTGTGTCAACAAACCGCACTGTAGTTAATTAAAACTGACCCCCCCCCAATATAAGGATAAAAAATGTAAGGGGACACTAAGAGGTCAAAGGAGAGAGGATGAGAAATGTTTCAAAGAACTAACTCAGGGACACATGGCCAAGGCCTGAAAGCAGCACTGTGTCTATAGAGTTTTGCAGAGCATAATCAACCCCAAGTATCATTTGCAATTTTTGCCTGAGTGACTCTGCCTCACTCCCTACCCATTCCTCTCCCCCTTTTCTTTTCTCTTTCCTTCTTTTCTCTTCTTTTTTATTCTCTCTCTCATAAAAATAATCCTAAACAGATCTATGTGTGACCTATAGGAGTCAGATTGCATAGATCCAAGAGTGTGAAGAAGTCATTCCATTGTGGTCTCAGGTTAACATACACACTTAGATAACAGGATTCTGGAAAACTGACTCTAATCTTCTTTAAGTCAGTCATTGCTTTGGGGTTGAAGGGGGAAGGAAACCCATGATCAGCAGAGAATAAACCAAACATTCAAATGTTTCTCAACTCAAGGAAGTACTAAGCTATTCCTTGGCCGTGCCCTGAGTAAGCCCACAAGACTCTGATGCTAAGGGGTCAAGCCTGCTCTCTGTCATCAGCAGAAGGGAATCTCATGAGCACAAGTAATTGTTGATGAGACCAGGGCTGAAGCTGAGGATCCTGTCAGTGGGAATCACACAGAGCACCTCCTGGAACCACCCTCCTCCTCCTCTGCTGGTCACACAGGGCATGTGAACAGACTCTACCTTAAGCAGGGCAGCCAGCGCAGACACGCTGAAAGCCTCGAAGACTTTCTGGTAGACGCAGACATCCTCTACTCTTCACTCCTTGACACGAAAGTGAGAGCTGGGCACAGCACTTTGTGCACTGTTCAGCTCAGTCTCCAAGACTGAAGATTCCACTGTAGCTAGGGACCCTGGCCTGTGATGTCAGTGGTCAAAGGTCAGCATCATAACTGACAGCTGACAGAGTGCCCCTCTAAAGCCAGTTGCACCTACAGCTTTCAGTCTTTTAATCTTTTCCTTTTGAGATGACTATAGACTTCCAGGCTTTTATTGGAAATAATAGAGATGCTACAAGCCTAGCCCCTATTTCATGCAGTGGTCATCTAATTATATAATTCTAAACAGAGTAAATATCACTAGGATATTCACATGGATGCTGTCACAGACACACTATTTCCAGGAGCGTGTGTGTGTGTGTGTGTGTGTGTACACACACACACAAAGGCAATGTTATCCTCATAAAACCATTTTTGAAAGAATGAATCCATTGGCAAATGAGTTGTGGACATTCTTTGATGTCCTTCAACTCTAGTGTAAAAGACCCACATTCAAGGAACCATTGGAGGACTTGATGTATCCTAGAATAGATGCCTTAGCTTCTTGGTATGTTTTCTCTTTTATTAATTAATTTATTTATCTTAATGAGAAAGATAAGAGCAATGCTCAGCTCTTGCCTTTGGCAATGGGATTGAACCTGGAAAGGACCCCAGATCCTCACACATGAAAGTCTTTCACTTTCTTTTTTTATTATTTTATTCATAGTTCACTGGACAGAGATAGAAAAAGTAGAGTGAAGGAGATGGAGGGAGAGAGGAGAGATATCTGCAGCCCTGCTTCAACTGCTTGTGAAGCTCTTCCTATTTAGGGTGGACCCGTGTCTGGAACCCATCATGTTGTAACTAGTGCTCTGAGCTAGGTGCATCCGAGCCTTCCATTACTTCTTGTCTTAAACAGCTCTGTAGGATGCACTCCATCTGATCACAGACAAGAAACATCCAGATTAACATCAGTGAGAGAATCACTGTTCAGAAAAAACAGTGTGTTGAGCACCAGACAGTGTGTTTGTGTCTGTGTCTGCTTGTGTGGAGAGAGAGGTGGGGAGAAGCCTGTTCTCACTGTCCTCCTGCATCATCTGAGTGCTTGACCAGGCTGAGTGGTTCCTCAGACTTTTCTTTCTTTCTTACCTTCCCTTAATATAAACTGTTTGAAGGAAAATATGGCATTCTTACTAATGATGTGATGGTTGAACAATGCTTTTCCTCACTCAGTCCAGGGAAAGTGAGACAGATGTTTGTCTTTGCCATAAGGAACAATTAAAAGATTAAGGAAGCAATGGATCACATATACAATATTTCTGTCATGCTGCTGGCACACTGGTAAAGTAAAGTCAGGTGGCCGTGATGTCATTCACTTCCCTTGTCTGTCAGAGACTCATTGGCACTTCACCTCTAAAAGGTTCAGGCAGATTGGCTTTAGCTGTTGTTTTGGAATTCAGCCTCTTGAGGGCACTCATCACCTACACAGGGAAGCAAAATGAACAAAACTCACTCAGTTTTTTTCTTCAACTACTTACTTAGAAAGGAGATTCTTCTAACAGATCCATTCACATAATTTAATTGTGAATGATCAACTTATAACAGTGCATAATGTTGAATAAGAATCAGAAATTCAACATACATGTAGATTGATATTAACTGTCAGCTGGAAGCAGTCTGCAATATTTTGTAAAATGATTTTTTTCTATGGATTATGTTTTTCAGAACTTTGGAATGATTCTATTCCATACTTTAGAGATACATCTGGATCTAAATTTACACAACACTTTTTTGTTTTTTTATATTTATTTATTTATTTATTTATTTTCTCTTGTTTTGACCTTGTTTTTTGTTGTTGTTATAGTTATTATTATTGTTGTTATTGAAATTGTTGTTGTTAGGATAGAGAGAATGTATAGAGGAGAGGAAGACAAAGAGGGGAGAAGAAAGATAGACACCTGCAGACCTGTTTCACCGCCTGTGAAGTGTCTCCAGCAGTGAGGAGCTGGGGCTTGAACTGGGATCCTTAGCCAGTCTTTGTGCTTTGTGCCACATGAGCTGAACCCACTGTGCTCTCATCTGACTCCCTACACAACATCCAGCATTAACTACCACAATAAGAGTTTGAGTTTCCTTAGGACATTTGGGGTCAGTTCTCTTCCTTGTGTCCATGGTTATAACCGCTGGGGCTTATTGCAGGCACAGGAAACCACTGCACCTGGTTGCCATATTTTTACCTTTTTTTTTTTTTTTACTAATTCCCTATTTTTTGGATAGGACAGAAAGAAATTCAGAAGAGAAAGGAAGGATATATATATATATAGAGAGAGAGAGAGAGAGAGAGAAAGAGAGAGACCTACAGACATGCTTCTCCACTTGTGAAGCCTCCTTGCTGCAGGGATGAGCAGGACCTGGAAGGCCCTTGACCATGTACTATGTGTGCTTATCTGGGTGCACTACCGCCAGCCCCATAATGAAGTGATTAAATGCACAGCTTTTTACCCTCCAGCCTAGAGAAACACCAGTAAGTGCTCTCTTACATCTTAATATGTCATTCATATAGCCATTGAGTAATAACTTTGTCTCATACATTTGGGGCCAAGATTGGAACATGCATTTTTCTTTACATAGTTCTGTCTGCAAAGGAGATTCTGCAGATGAGAAAGAGGGAAAGCATCCAGCAGGAGGCAGCCTTTTCTGGCCTCAAGTTTCAAGTTGAGCCCCAGGGGCTGGTCAGCTCCTGACAGCCAACTCCAGAGAATCTCCACAGGTGTGCTGGTTGGTGGCTCACCCTGATGAGAGCACATGTTTTCATGCCCAGGAACCTATAAAAGGTTAGGACAGTAAATATCCGGGAGTCTGGAGTTGGGCTGTAGTGCAGCAGGTTAAGCACAAGTGGCAGGAAGTACAAGGACTGGCATAAGGATCCTGGTTCAAGCCCCCGGCTCCCCATCGTGAAGTGACAGGGGAGTCACTTCACAATTGGTGAAGCAGATCTGCAGGTGTCTTTCTCTTCCCCCTCTGTCTTCTTCTCTCTCCATTTCTTTCTGTCCTATCCAACAACAAGGACATCATCAACAACAACAATGGTAACTACAACAATAAAAGAAGGGCAACAAAAGGGAATAAGTAAATATTAAAAAAAAAAAGACAGTAAATGTCCAGGAGCACTGGCTGCCCTGTGGGTCTGGTTTTTGCAGTTATGTGTGAGAAATAGTCAGCTAGCTTGCTGGAAACAGTCTTTCAGGTACTGGCTTAGATAGCAATCCTAAACTCTTGGACATCTGATGTGATGTCCCCCAAATTTGAAGGTAGACAGTCTACAGTGCCTGATAGAAGGTTAAGGATGTGCTGGTGGCCTTCAACTTCTCTAGAACCAGAATGAAACAGCTTATGTCCTCCACCACTATGTTCTCAGGGAAGAAGGGGGTCTCCTGGATAGTAGCTACTGTACAGGAGCAGTTTGGGGTGGACCTGTCCCCAGAGGACATCACAGATTCAGGGGTGAGCTCAAGGCACTGAGGAGGAGTAGATTTGGCCAAGTTGGGACCATGGGCGTGTGGTATATGGTGGAGTGCTTGCAGCTAAGTTTCCATATCATTGATGGTGGTGATGATGTCACTGTTCTGGTCTACTGCCACCAAGAAACTGTGATGGATGGTGTCTGATGACAGATTGTACAAGGGCCGGGGATAACCCACCCTCTCCCAGCAAATAGACCTGTGACATAGCAGTGTGTGTAATGATGAGCTCAAGTGGCCACTCTGTGTGCTGAGAGGAGGTGGAGAGCCAGGCGGTCACCAGGCCCACTTTCTAGTTGAGAGCATTATAGAAGGAGAGAAGGAAGAAAGCCCAACCAGTCTTACGTCCAGGAGGAGAATGTACCTCACCATGGAAATATTTGTGCATGGGCTGATGTATGAGTTTTGCCTTTGCTACTTTTAACAGAATTTAAGAATTCGAAGGTGGAATCCAGATATATTGTGTTATTCATCTTTCACAGGCAGAATGCCTGTAGAAAGAACGCCCTGTCCCTTGACATACAGTCCTACCTCCAAGGACACCTCTATGAGCAAAGACAGAAAGCAGAGAGGGCACTGAGTCTTGTCTCATACTGTCTGTCAGGCTTCAGCCTTTTGAATGGACAGTATTTGTTGCAAGAATCACCAGGGGCCTAGCAGTGGTGCACCTGGAGCCCAGGCACTACCTGGTTTTGAGTCCCTGGACCCTAATCCTGGGTGGAGGGAGGGAGTGTAGAACACCTCCCTGTTGGGAACATGTGTGAGCCTGATAGAGCTTAGGGAGAACCACCCCCATCTTTGGATGGAGGTCTGAGAAGATAACCTCTTGGTAAATCTCTCTCAACCGAGGTGAGCATAAGGGGGGAAACTCAGACTTGGTTCTTTCCTTCTTGACTCTCAGGCCCACAGATACCCCAGTACTTCCCTCCATTAACTGCAGGCCACATGGCCTCAGATTCACTCATTCAAAGTCACCTTCTGATCATAGAAGAACACATCTTATCACACACTTCATCACACACCTCAGACCCCAGACAAGAGAAATGCCAAACTATATGGCCTTTTGATATCCATCTTCTCTCTGTCTCACCCTACGGGTTTAACCCCTATGCTTCTCTTAAATACCTTTGGATAATTAAGTTGCTTGTGTTATGGAAAATAACTGTCTTGTATCTCATCAATTCCTGTCATACCAACACCCTACCTTAGGGGCATGCTGACTGTTAAGAAACCTGTAATTTCTGTCATATCGCAACAATAATTAACTCCATTGCTTTTCTATGTAACTCATGTCAATTTTGCTAATAAACGGACTCTAGGATTCTGGGACTCTAAAGACTCAGATTCTAGATTCACGCTAAGAGTCCCCTGGTGTCTTTTACTTCGTGTCACCCCTGTCGTGAGCGAGAAAGAACCAGCCTGTTACCTTTCTCCTGGAGGACACCCTGCCGAAGGAGAGAGACACCCCGAAACCTCCCAAGTGCTTGAGCAGTGCTGCTGATGTCTGCCTTTATCCTTCTCTCCCCATCTCTGTATCTCTCTGGCGCAGCAAATTAGAAAAGGGAAAAAATGACTGTGGAGAGCAATGGAGTCATTGTGCAGCCAAGAGCCCCAGCAATAACCCTGGTGATAAAAAAAAAGTCATAATAATAAATTATTTAATTAGACATTTTAGTCTGGTTATACTACAAAGCAAGCCAATACACTTTTTTCAATATATAATTATTGATGGGAGAGTATTAGAATGGTATGGATAAAATGGCTCCTAAGAAATTTAAAAATAATAGTAAAAAACATTCCTGTCTTCCTTAAGGGCAGGGAATGGGATATAGAGATCTGGTGTTGGGAATTGTGTGGAGTTGTACCCCTCCTATCCTATGGTTTTGTTAACATCTCGTTTTTTAAATAAATAAATAGAAATGTAAAAAAATACTGGTCAAAAACATTCCTGTCTTCTTTCAGCATAACCTGGCTCTGAGGCAGGTAGGGATGCTAAGACACTGTGGGATGAAATGGAGTTTCTTTCTAATGGGAATCCCAATTCTACCACCTCCCACTCTCATAGTAGACTCCATGCCTAATCCAGACACTGACTGCATCACTTTCTGGATTGCCTGAGACACTAGAGAAATCTAAAAACATCCCCAATCCATCCATCAACACAGATACAGCATCACTGTAAACAATTTGAGTCTTCCTTTTAGGTCAGTCTTCCAGGATCTTCTCTGCTTTTTCTTGCCACTCTTGCCAAAATCAGTTCAGTCCATTTTCTCCTAGTAGGTCAACTGTGACAGCTCATCCTTGTTTCTGGACACAGAGACCAACAGGCCAACAACTTTTGATCCCACAGACAGTTCTGTCCTAGTTAGTTTCTGGTTCAGAAATGTTCCTGTACAAGGAATGGCGACTGGAGCTTCAGAGGCATGTGGCCATTAGTCCCCCTGGGCATTGTTGGGCTCCTGCCTCTCCTCCCATGGGTGTTAAGCCTGGATATTTTAGGATCCTGTGGGAGGCTGTATGGGGCAGAGTTGTCCAGCAGCACAGAAGTGACCATGTCCAGCAGGGCCTCGGTACAGAAGTGAAGCCTCAGCCAGGCCAGCTCAGCACTGGTGAGAAGGGAGCCCAGTGTAGATGCTGCAGACAAGGAAGGCAGACAGGCTTCTCCCTGCCCTAGAGAGCCCACCTGGCTGTGTCCAGTTTGCAGATGTTGTGGTGCTCATTCATGCATTTGAAATGCTCTCTCCTAAGTATTTCTGCCTGTGACCATTGAGTTTAGTGAACCTGCTGGAACCTGCGGGGAATGGCGTTTTTCCAGAGGTGACCCCAGGAATGCAGGACTTCAGTCTGCTAGGGGAAGAAGCTGCTCAGCTGTGTGGCAGATGGGCAATGACTGAGGTGTTGTGAAAAGTAGAAAGCTTAGTTCATGAGGAGAGAAGCTGCTGTCAGCAGGTTTCTTTTTGGCGACAGGAACACTGAGCTGGATGGTTGAAGACTGAGGTGGATTTGGGCAGTTGGGCAAGAACTATCCTTCAGAAGTCACAGGCAGCAGTTGCAGAGGTAGCACAGCATGGAACTGGATGGTGTGAGAAGATGTTGAACATAGATATTTTAAGCACCTGAACAGAGGCTGTGGTATAAAAGCTAGCCATAACAGGATTCATTCAGAAATATTCAGAAGGTAATTTCAAAAGAATAGAGTGTGTTGGGCTGGGGAGATGGTACTAGCATTAAAGCTCCAAACATTCAGTCCCAAGATACATGAAGCCCTAAGTTTAATTCCCAATAAGCCATGGCTGATCAGTGCTCTGTTTGAAACAAAAAAAACAAAAAAGCAAGCAAGCAAACAAAAACTAAATTAAATAATACTCTGTAGAGGTAGCCATGAGGGGGCTTTAAACAAAGTGAAATCAAATCTCCTACAGCTAATGGTTCTCTGTCACTACCAGTGCCGGCACCTGCCACCTCATTGCAGCTCTTTGCCTGCATGATTTTCTCTCTTCAGATACTGGCCTGCAAGTAGAGCTGCACAGAGGATATATAAACAGATCACCAATGCCTCCTTTCAAAATACCCAGTTAATGTATTTGTTTCTCTAAACTGGTCGGTAGGCCTGCATCCATGAAAGCTAAATCGTAAAATCACGGGTTTCTTGTTTTTTACTCAAAGAGATAGAATAAAAATATTTTTGAGGCCTACAACCCCACAGTCTATTCTTCAAAGCTCTTTCTGGACTTTCTCAGATTGATTTACACTGATGGGACCTTGCTTGTGACTACTGGGGACATTCTAACCTTCCCTTCAGTTATCTTTTTGCCTTTCTGTCATTCCATTAACTCAATCCTCCAAAGTTTTACAGAATACTTTCTCTAGAAGTCAGTTATAGTTGGAAAGGCTTCTTCTAAACCCTGGAATCACCTTCTCCTATTCCCATATTTCAATTACCAGAAGCCAGGCTCTAAGGACTGCAGAGTAAGCTCTGCACCTTAGTGCTTATTTTGTTATTATTATTTTTAATATTTATTTTATTTATTTGTTGCTCTTGTTGTTTTATTGTTGTAGTTATTGTTATTGTTGGATAGGACAGAGAGAAATGGAGAGAGGAGGGGAAGACAGAGAGGAGGAGAGAAAGATAGACACCTGCAGACCTGCTTCACCACCTGTGAAGCGACTCCCCTGCAGGTGGGAAGCCGGGGTTCGAACCGGGATTCTTATGCCGGTCCTTGTGCTTTGCGCCACCTTCGCTTAACCCGCTGGAACTTTTTTACAGCCCAACTTTTTTGTTATTTAATATTTATTTTTCTAGAGAAGGAAATTGAGAAGAGGGAGACAGAGACTCCCATATCCCTGCTTTAGAATCTGTGAAGCTTTTCCCCCTGCAGGCAAGGTCACGGGGCTTACTCCCTGGCATCCTTAGGCACTGTAGTGTATGTATTTGTGTGTGGCAGCCGGGCCATGCAATGTATTGTTTAAATTTCATGGTGAAAGGGTGAGCAGCCCCACAGTCCTGGCACAGTAGTTAGTGCTCAGACTACCTCTGGGCCTCTTAATCCTTTCTCACCTTGGCACATCCAAAGTGTGGATTTGTAGTGCAGGCACTGAGCCCTAGAAGTTACCCTGGAAGCCAAAAAAAATCTCTGCAGGGAGGCAATTTTCAAAATGTTTAATTTTTAAAAATTTCTTCACCTTCTTAATTTAATTTATTTAAAAAAGGAAATATTCACAAAACCATAGGATAATAGGGGTACAACTCCACACAATTCCTACCACCAGTACTCTATATCCCATCCCCTCCCCTGCCAGCTTTCCTATTCCTTATCCCTCTGGGAGTATGGACCAAAGGTCACTGTGGGATGCAGAAGGTGGAAGGTCTGTTTTCTGTAATTTCTTCCCCGCTGAACATGGGCGTTGAATGGTCGATCCAGATCCATACTCCCAGCCTGCTTCTCTCTTTCCCTATTAGGGTGGAGCTCTGGGGAAGCAGAGATCCAGGACACATTGGTGGGGTTGTCTGTCCAGGGAAGTCTGGTCAGCATCATGCTGACATCTGGAACCTGGTGGCAGAAAAGAGAACTAACATACAAAGCCAAACAAATTGTTGACAATCATAGACCTAAAGGCTGGAATAGTGCAGATGAAGTGTTGGGAGGGTACTCACTGCAGACTCTTGTGTACTTCTGCTTTCAGGTATATATTTTCCCTAGTTTATGGATACATGTGAAAGGCTGGAGTAGTACAGATGGCATGTTGGGGAGGCGGGCCCTCCATTTTGGAGATAGCTAATAGGCATATTTTAGTAATATTTCAAAGGTCCTGTAGCTATACTAGTTTGTTTTTTATTTTTCCTCTGAACCTGAAATCTGATATGCAAGTGGATCCCAGTATTGTCTGGGGAGGTGATGTCATGGCTGGAAAAGGGACAGAAAGCTGGATCAGGGAAGAGAGTAGTTCCATAATATGGGAAAGGGGTATAAATATTGTTGACTGTAAACCCCATCAATTTGATATGGACTGGGGCCAATATTCAACTTAGGAGCCTATGTGAATTCTGCATCCCTGTAGATCTGAGCTCACATTCTGTGGTCACGAGTAGGAGCATTCCAAGCTGCCCCAATATCAGGACCGATCTTCCTTAGGTGTAGCATAGCTTATGTTCTCCATCCTCCAAAGGGAGGATAGAACATTCTCTACCATTGTTGATCCAAGGTGAGGACAGGGTCCTATGGGGGGCCCACATAGGGTTGTTTTTGATAGAGATGACTGGTAACAATGGAGAGAGGGAATTATTTGATGTCTAGGCCCATCATGTCTGTTTGAGAATCTCAGGACTCCCCGAATAGGGCCCCAGCTGATGGGGTGGCCTGATAGTGACTAAAGAGTCATCATTAACGTAAGCCAGTCTCTTGCCCTTATTCAGGTTTGCAGTCCTTGCTTTGTTAAGGTTAGCTTTGGAGTGAGTGAGAGAACTGTAATAGGAAGGAGGTGAGGAGGGTATCTAAGTCTAATTAGATACTATTTCATTAGGAACTTTATACTGACTCACTGCAGACTGTTGTGTACTTATGCTTTCAGGTATACATTTTGCCCTAGTTTATGGATGGTGTGAACATATGCTCTATCTCATGGGACCTGGTCTACATCTAGGTTTTGGGACTTTGTTGGGAGTGAACCTCCTGGGTTGGAATTAGAGAATACTATGGAAGGAAAGGTCTCACCCGAGTAATGAAGCTGAAGGTTGTCATTCCACACCTGAAGTCTCTTGACACAGTCTGAAGTGAAGCATGCTGAGGTGGTACATTGATTAGGTTGATTAGGTTGGGACTGGCAAATGCAATATTATCATTATTGTTGTTAGTAGTATTGTTGTTGGATAGGACAGCCAGAAATGGAGAGAGGAGGGGAAGATAGAGGGGGAGAACAAGATAGACACCTGCAGACCTGTTTTAACATCTGTGAAGTGACCCCCTGTAGGGGCGCAAACCCAGATCCTTATGCTGGTCCTTGCACTTCAGGTCATGTGCACTTAACTGGCTGTGCTGCTGCTCAGCACCCAGGATCCTTTCTTTATCCTTACTTCTTTTCATTGTAACTACGATGTGTCATGGTGTCTTCAAGTTTGGGTTTATCCTGTTTGGGACTCTCCTGGCCTCTGAAATCTTAATGTCCTTTCTATTGTTGAGAGCTGGGAAGTTTTTCTCTCTTATTTCCTCTAGGATATTTTCTTCCCCTTCCTCTCTTTTTTCCTCTGGTAGGCCAATTATGAAGTGTTACTCTTTTTGAGATCATCCCATATATCTCTGTTATTGTTTTCAGTGTCTCTCAATCTCTTTTTTAGCTGTTTTACATCCTTCTTTTATTTCTCTAGCTCATCCTCTCTGTCTGGTAATTCTTTCTTCTGCTTCTGTTAATCTTCGTTCCCTTCCTTCACCTTCCTTCTTCAGCTCAGTAACTTGTTCTGCTAGTTGGCCTTTTAGCTCAGCTATGTCAGCTTTCAGTTCTCTAATTACCTTGAGGTAGTTGGTATTTTTCTTGAGGGTCTCCTCTGTTGTTTCCCTATTTCTGACAGTCCTTTCCTCCATAGTTGTCTTCATTTCTGTGATCATCAGGTCTATTAGTGTTTGCATACCTTTCTAATCTATAATTACTTTTGATTTATCTGGACTCTGTTCTGGGGTCTTGTCCTGATTCATTGTGCTAGCAGTTTTATTTGCTCTCAATTTAACCTTTATTTTTTCATTGACGTGGTTTGTAGTTTTCTGTCCTGTCATTCTTAAGTTGTTGTGTGTGTGAGTATAAGGGCACACTAGAGTCTTTTCTCAGATGAAGTCACAAACCCCAGAGTGTACATTAGCAGCTGAAGCAGAGATTGATGCAGTTCAATCAAAACCAGTTAGCCAGACAACACCACCACTGTAAAAACAACAACAGACATTATGAAAAGAAGAGAAATGAAAAATGGAAAGGCAAGAATAGACAATTACAAAAATAAGCCATCAACTATACATTCTGAGATAGTGGGAAGGGAGAGTGAAGGAAGGGGAAAGAGGCACAGGGAGAGATAGAATCATAGAGAGAGTCCACTCCGCTACTGCTATAAGCTCACCCATCTCTGACTCGTTTCAGGAGTCAGATCCTGGCATCTGCTTTGAAGGATTCTGAGCAATGAGTCAATCCTATTTCTGAATTATGCCATTTCCCAGAATAACCATAATAATTCTTTGTTGTGATAGAGATAGATGATACATAGGTAGATTGATTGATAGATTGTTAGATAGATAGATAGATAGATAGATAGATAGATAGATAGATAGATAGATAAAAGCACTAAAGCTTGCTTCCGTGAAGTGGGGGTAGGGTTCAAACCTGCATTAGACACATGGAAAAGCCAATGCACTATTCAAGTGAGCTATTTCACCTGCCTAGCAAAATCTTTGTTTCTTAGTCTTTTTAAAAGGTTTTTAAAAATATTTATTTCTGGGAGTTGGCAGTACTGCACTGGGTTAATTGCATGTGGGACAAAGCACAAGGACCATCATAAAGATATCGGTTTGAGCCCCTGGCTCCTCACCTGTAGGAGAGTCACTTCACAGGTGGTAAAGCAGGTCTTCAGGTGTCTTTCTCTCCCCCTCTCTGTCTTCCCATCCTCTTTCCATTTCTCTCTGCTCTAACAATGATGGCGTCAATAACAACAATAATTAGTACACAAACAATAAAAAACAACAAGGGCAACAGAAGGGGAAATAAATAAAAATCTAAAAAATAAAAATATTTATTTACTTTCTTCTTTGTAGAGACAGAGAGAAATTGAAAATGAAAGGGGATATAGGGAGAGAAATATACCTACTACACTGCTTCTCCTCTCATGAAACCTCCCCCCAGAGGTGGGGACCTGGGCCTTGAACCCAGGTCACTGTACATGGTAACCTGTGTGCTCAATTGGCTGCACCACCCACCATGCTCTGCTCCATATAATATTTAAATATCTTTGCTAGGGGCTGAGAGAGGTCGGATGCATACATAGTAGGGTGCTCCTGGCCCAGATGAACCCTGGTACCACATAGGAGTACCATAGCACCAGGGGCTGGGCAGAGGTACACCCAGTAGAGTGTATATGTTACCATGTGCAAGGACCCTAGTTGAAGCCCTCAGCCCCTACCTGCAGGGGTTAAAGCTTTAGGAGTGGTGAAGCAGTGCTATAGGTGTGTTTCTGTCTCTCCCCTCTCTATTTCTCCTTCCTTCTTAATTTCTCTCTGTGCTATTAAATCAAATACATTTATTAAAAAATGAGAGTCACAGCACCAAGGGGGAGTGCCTGTCTCTCTGAGTGAAATTGGGGGGACTACTTAGTAGTTCATGCAGAAGACTTTAGTGCTTGAGGCACTAGAGATTCCAGATTCAGTCTCCAACAGCATAAGCCAGAGTTACGCAGTGGTCAGCTAAAGAAGGAAAAGGAAAGGAAGGGAAATACAGAAAAGGAGAGGAAGGAGAAGGAGAGATATATGGCGTATAGTGGTGCTTTTGTATGACCATTATGCTATCTCCTCAGTCTTTTTTTTTCAGTTTTTTTTTTACCACTTATAGACCAAATTAGAAAAAACCACAAATCCCCATTCATCCACCCTCCAAATATAAACAATAATCGTACTCTGTCTCTCACAGTTTGTCTGTTCTTTCCTACTCCTATTTTTTTTTGAAAAAAAACAATTTTCCCTGTTGTTGTTATTGTTGTTGGATAGGACAGAGAGAAATGCATAGAGGAGGGGATGGCAGAGAGGGGGAGAGAAAGATAGACAACTGTTAACCTGCTTCACTGCCTGTGAAGCGACCCCCCCTGCAGGTGGGGAGTTAGGGGCTTGGACCAGGATCCTTATGCTGGTACTTGTGCTTTGTGCCATGTGTGCTTAACCCACTGTGCTACTGCTGACTCCCTAGATGTCTTTACTTAACATAATGGTGTTACCACTATAATGGATTTTACTTTTTTTTCTTCTTAATATTGTGTTCAGGATCTTTGCCAGTTAATAACATCTAAACTTGGAGGCTGGGGAGCTAACTTAAAGTTTACATAGAAAGCTTTCATGCTTCAGGTTTCAAGGCTTCAGGTTGAATCCCCAGCTCTCCAGCATAAGTCTGAGCTGAGCAGTGCTGTGCTTTCACTCTGATACACACACACACACACATACACACACTTATTCATTAAAAATTTACTTTTTTACCAGAGCCTTGCTCAGCTCTGCATCATGGTGAGGCAGGAACCCTAGAGCTTCCAGTATGAGTCTCTTTCCATCAGCATTATGTTATTTAACCCTGCCCATTCTCATACTTTTTGTATCATTCCATTTCTCTAGCTTTCATTACTAAACATAACAATAAAATAAAATGTGATAAAGTAGTAAATAAATAAGTAGGGCTTGGGCAGAAGTGACTGCCTAGTTATCATCTTTCTGTCTTTATACCTATCTCTCATTAGTAAAGCTATTTAAGAAAGTAATGGAAAATAAAAATATTTTTCAAAGAAGCCCTTCGACTGGGAGAGCATTGACATCTTTCTCTCTCCCCATAACTAAATATAATAATACAATAAAATACAACTATTTAAAATAAAAGAGAGTGGGGGTAGAGAGCATAGTGGTTATGCAAAAATACTTTCATGCCTGAGGTTCCAAGGTCCCATTTTCAATCCCTAAGACTACCATAGTCCAGAGCTGATCAGTGTCCTGGTTAAAAAGAAGGAGAAGAAGAAACATACCTTGTGTGACCCATATTTGAATGTGGTATAAAACTTTGTGAGTTCTTTAAATAAAATAAAATAAGAAGAACTTGTGCTTAGGAGTTCTGCTGAAGCCTGTCATACCTGTGGCTTTAAGAGCCCAGTTTCAGTTCCCCCGCGCCCCTTGAGCTTGAGCTGACAGTGAAAAACATACAGTTTTTCTCCCTGGATCTGTGTCTGGAAAAGAAAGTGAGGTGAAATTTGGGAGAAATATGGGAGCCCTTTGGTTGGCTGTAAGGTGCATTCTGCTCTGTGACCACAAGGCGGCAACATAACACAGCAGGGCCCCTCCTGGGCTGGCCTTGCTCTCATTGCACTGCCCCTTGGTCTGGAATAGTTGTTACTTTGGGCAGGGTGTTTGCAGTCTGTTCCCAGGATCTGTTCCTGGGAGCTTCCTTCCCAGGAGCTAGAGAGAGGTAAGAGACGGTTCACTGGACATGGCACCAGGTTTACGAGGCTGAGGCGCCAAGTTCCCTGTCCTGGTGAGGTGGCCACAGAGACAGAAGGGTCCTGGAGCTCTGCCTTTGCTCCCCCTGTGTTTGTGTCATGGGTGTATCCCCTTCCATTTCTTTCACTGCTCCAACCCCTTCCAGGAAAAATGATTTGAACACCTGTGCTGGGCTGCTGGGCTGTGAGGAACCTGCTGGAGTTCCCAGACTTCCCTGCACAAGGACCAGGGTTGGAGCCCTGGTGGTTCCCCACCTGCATGGGGAGGAGAGGTGAGGCAGGTCTGTGGGGGTCTCTTTCTCTCCACATCTCTATCTCTCCCCTTCCTCTCAATTTCTCAGTAGACTTTAAATTCAGAGAGAAAGAACAAATGGGATGTTGTTAGGTGGCAGGAGTGGGGTGAGCCATCAGCATCCCTGGGTTCCTAGTGTTGGAAATGATGTCCAATTAAAAATAGTTGTCAAGGCAAAAAATAGGAATTGAAGCAAGGCATTTATTTATTCTTTTGCAAAAGGGCGTGCCACCAACAATGGCCTTCAGGCAGCAGCATGTCCCCCTCAGCCTTCTCCCATCTTTTATATATGAAGCAGAACTGACTCCTCCACCCCTGGGCTGGGCTTCAGAGCTCACAATCTCTCCGTTGTCTAACGGAGGAAAGGAGGAAGGGAGTATGAGGGTCTCTGCTGGAGGATTGGGAGGCACTGCAGGGAGCTGACCTAAAGAATACAAAACTACTGGCCACAGGTGGTCACAGATAACAATTTATAAAAAGAATGTACTAAAAAGTTGTTATATTCATGTTCTTTTGAAGAGAAGACCTAACCATCTCTCACAGTCGATTGACTTTTTCTCTGCATGTTCTTTCTTTGATAACCACAGGAAGGCTCCCTTAACCTCCATGAAAATAAAGAAGGAAAAAATGTAGATGGGAAAGAGCTGCAGTTCAAGTCACAGCAATTCTGCTGATCCTCAGATTCCTTAGAATACAGCAGAAGTGTCTAAAATTCTAGTTCAAAATGTATCAGAAGTACAAGAGATAAAGTTTCTGAAATATGTTTTCCTAGTAGATAAATAACGACATAGTATTGCTTTAACGTTCCCTATTTCTACATGTCTCTATCTATACATACAAATGCAGTTATTTCTCTACCTCTCTGCCCATTTGTGTACTACAAGAGAGAAATTGAGTAATGAACAGCAAGGTAGGAAGCAAAACTCTCACAAGAATATACTAAAAAGTTACGTGTCACACTGTTTATTTGGAGTTATTCATGACTTTAATCATAAAAGAGGACTGGAAAAAAAAGCAGTGGATGGGACTTGGGTGGTATAGTGTAGTGGGTAAAGTACAGGTGGCATGAAGCATGAGGACCTGCATAAGGATCCTGCTTTGACCACCACCACCTGCCGGGTTCCCCACCTGCAGGGGAGTCCCTTCACAAGCTTTGAAGCAGGTCTGCAGGTGTGTATCTTTCTCTGCCACTCTCTGTCTTCCACTCCTCTCTCCATTTCTATCTTATCCAACAATGACGACATCAATAACAACAACTAGAACAAGGGCAATAAAAAGGGAAAAATAAATAAAAAGGGAAAATATAAAATAAACATAAATTTTAAAAATTGAAGAAAAAAAAGGAAAAAGCACTTGATACCAGGTCTCACTATTAGATATTTTCAGTATTAGGCCAGATTTCACTATTAAACATCCATGATCAATGTTGGTAAGTTTGCTTGATAACCCAGTGGACCAGAAGTCATTCTGCTTGTGTTCCTACATTAATGACTGGAAACAACACTATTCATTGTTTCCAGTAAAAAAAGATTCATTTAATTCTACAGAACTTTCAAGAATGATTAATACCTATTCCCATAACTTCTTATTCAGTGATCTGTTATTGGCTATTTGCTTTCCTGTTTGGCTACTGTAAGCAGTGCAGCTGAGAACATGGGGCTCAGATACCTTTTTTTTTTAATGTGTTTGCCTCCAGGGTTATCTGTGGGGCTGGGTGCCTGCACTACAAATCCACTGCTCCTGGAGGACATTTTTCCAACTTTGATGCCATTGTTGCATTGCTGTTGTTGGAAAGGACAAAGAGAAATTGAGAGAGGAGGGGCAAGAGAGAGTGGAGAGAGAAAGACAGACACCAGCAGACCAGCTTCACCCCCAGTGAAGCGACCCCTCCCTGCATGTGTGGAGCAGGGGGCCAGGGGCTCAAGCCAGGATCCTTGTGCTGCCATGTGCAGTTAACCTGCTGCAATACCACCTGGCCCCCGGGCTCAGATATCTTTGAGAACCAGTGCTTCCATGTCTTTGGATAGAAGCCTAGGGATGGTATTGCTGGATCTTAAGGCACTGCCCTTTTTGTTTGAGGACTCTCCCTGCAGCTTTCCAAAGGGGCTGCACCAGTTTGCATTCCCACACCTTCCCAGACCCCAGATCTTAAAGGTATGTTGATGTGTGAGCTGGGAGTCTCACTGTGATCCCAATCTGCATTGCCAATGTCCCTGTAATGGGTTGGCCAGTCAGCAGAATTGTTGTGCAAATGACTTGAAAGCCTAGGGCTCTGAGATCCCAAATCCTGTTTCAGTACCAGAATCAGCCAGAGCTGAGCAGGAAGTGAGCAGCTGAGAAAAAAAAAAAATCAAAGGCCCCTGTAACCTCTGAGGTCATGACCTTGGTGTCTTCCTGGCCCTTGACTTGGGCCAGTGCTGGTTGGGGACCTGGGTCTCCCTTTCACAGGAGCTCTTGGGGGAGCTGCTGGGCTTTGACACAAGACCTGCCCCTGCCTGCAGCAGCCCCTCAGTCTTCCCTGTGATGGTGGCCAGGAGGACACAGTCCAGGTCACCTGAGTGAAGTGACACTGCTGGGCCTTTATTGGGGATCCCAACACTGACTCACAGCCCCTCCATCCCACACAATTGTTAAAGAGATAATGTGGTGGGGGGGCATCTGCCCCCATTCTGAAAGTGCCTCACGCCAATCTCAACAATGAATTAAAAAGAGAGCATGATTATCCAAGTAAACTAAACTGTAGAGAAAACGAAACATGTTAGTGTACAAGAGAGGGAGAGGGAGAGGAAAGAACTCACTTACTTTCTCCTTGATCACATGGTATTCCCCAGAAAGAGAGCAAGCCCCACAAGGTTCACCACTTTTAAAGCCAAAGGCCCCACCTACAGCTGTAACCACTCCCATTTCTGGGTTGTGCCTCCTCTCCCTCAACACCATGACTCATCCAGGAAAGACTCACCCCTGCTCTCTCTATGCCCTGAGCCTCTGCCTCCTTCTCCTGCTCCCACTCCTGCTCCTGCCTGATTTCCTGGGTCCACATGGGTCTGCACTTCTGCTCTGAGAGGAGGCACCAGGACCCGGGTTGGAGACCACACCCCAAGTCCACCAGGAGTCACAGTGCACAGGGGGATCCCGTCCTGCTGGATGGTAAGAAGGGGTGCACTCAGTGATGTGGGTCTGAGACCTCAGCCACATGCCTATGACCTTGACGTCACTGCTTCCCACCTGGAGCTTCCAGAAGCTTCTTCAAAGGCGCTTCTGCTTTCTGAGGGCAGGAGACAGGGTGTCTCCATAAGTTACAGAGACAGTGATTGGGATTGTGCCCTTATGTCAACTCTCCCATAAACCTGGAGGCCCCCATTAAGATGATGGCAAAAGGAAAACAGACAAAGAGCAAAAGCTAGAAGGAAGGCAACAGTGAGGTGAACACTGAACCTTTGAAAGTTCACAGAAATGTTTAGTGTGAGACGGCCTTTACTCTGTGCTTCATTTTGTCCCTCCAGGGCTGGGCCTCCACACCTGCCCAACTCCACCATTCCTAGAGGCCATTCTTTATCTTCTTCTATTCCCATTTTTCATTCGATGGAGCACCCAGATGGATGGGGAAAACAGTGTCACACACTATAGAGCTCAGCTACGATAATGTACAAGGACCCAGGTTTAAGCCTCAGGTCCTCACCCGGGGGGAAAGGAGGCTTCACAGAGCAGTTAAGCAGAGCAGCAGGTGTCTCTCCCTTTCTATAATCTCTCTTTCCACTTTCAATTTCTCTCTCTATTCAAAATAAAGAGAGAAGATGATCGCATGCAGCATTGGTCACCTGCTCCTGAGTTCTTACCCCTTCAAGAGGGAACCAGGGACTTGAACCCAGGTCCTCTACTATGGTATCATGTGCTCTCTACCAGATGAGCTAGCACCTGAGCCATGGCTTTTGCCCTGAGCCCTCTCATCAAACATGTCAGGGGTAGTGATGTGTGGATGTAGACACATACATATGCACACACAGAGCCCAAACCTTTTGGTTCCTACTGAGTTAGCTTCTGATGTTGGAGTCCTACCGGCCTTACCTATGAACATGACACAGCATAGCCAGGACTGAACACGATAGGGAAATAACTGAACAGTCTGGGGCCTGGGATTCAGCATCCAAGATACACGCAGATGCACTTGCATTTTCCCAGCAGCTGTTAGACGTTCTCTTCCGTCAGAATGAACTGCATATTAGAATTTAAACATACTTCTGAAGGAAGCTCAGAGTTACTATTATTGAGGTGAGGGAGCAGAGTTTAGTGCAGAACACAGCGTTCTTAGCACATCAGTGTGCAGAGATGAAGCCTGGCTGCAGGTGGGCACCATCTGAGGAGTTTTTAGACCCCAGAAATTCTGTTCTGTCACAGGATGGACTTCCTCTGGGGGGCCGAGCTCAGTGCTGAATAGCTCCAGGTGAAACTCCCTGTGCTTTACATTTATTTGGAGGAACAGCCACGGGGCTTCAGGGACATTGACATCAACTTAGAGAAGTGGGGTCAGTTAGTCCTGTGAGTGCCCACACACGTCTGGTTTGGTAAGAGCATGCTCAGTGAATATGAAGATAAGATTAAGACAGAGCATTGCCAGTGGTGGTGGCCAGGCTGGTGAGGAAGCCGAGATGCGGAGATCGCACCATAGTAACAGTGTGTGGATTGTTGTTCTGGGGACCCTTCTGAGCAGCTCATGTTCTTTGGAAGTACATGTCAGGCTGTTCTGTAACTTAGAGTCTTTCCATTTTTCCTTTAAAAACAGAAACTGATGTGAGTGACTTGAACCATGTCTAAATGAAAGAGTGGGGCTTGTCTCACTGATACTGTGGACATAAACATGTTCATGTCTGGGTCCAGGACGTAACACCAATTTTAGCTAAAAATATCAGTGAGAAGTGTAATTTTCCCCTTCAATTTTATATCGTTCCTGCAGTTATTCACAGTGGCATTTTAGATGAATTCAAAGTGTGTTTACATTTTGGTGACTGGAGATAGCTCATCTCTTAGAGTGCATGCCTCCCATGTTTGAATCCCTGCATTTGAGCATCAGCACCATACATGGCCTTAGTCTCGTCATGGGTGGTGACAGGTGCTGTGATGACTCTGTCTCTCTTTCTCCAACTGCTCTCTCTCTCTCTCTCTCTCTCTCTAAAAAATTATTTTAAATATTATACAGTTGGGCATTAGGGCCATTCAGTGGCACTGTGCAGATGGCAGGGCCAGGATTATTCCCTGCAGTGATTAAAATAAATCAAGAGCCAGGGAGAGAGCATAATGGCTATGCAAATGACATTTATGTCAGAAGCTTCAGGGTCCCAGGTTCAAACCCTGCTACCACCATAAGCCAGATCTGAGCAGAGCTCTGAAAAAAAAAAAAGAAATTAAATTCAAATAAGTCTCCTTTCAAATGAGCTCTTCCAAGGAGCCTTCCTTGTTTGTCCTCTCCACAGTATCATTCAGATTTCATCTTTCACCTTTACTCCCTCACTTCCCTCTTTGTTTTTTTCTGGGTAATATTTCCAGGAGTCTAGAATCACATTGTGATTGGTAGTCTCTTCTGTTGAATTTCTGTCTTCCCCATTCAAAAGTTGGTTGCATGAGAATTGGGCCTTTTTTCTTTTCTTTTTTTTTTAGTTCTTACTATAGGACACTATTTCATTTCCTCAGGAAAATAACTTATATATGTAGGCCAATCTGAAGATGCAGATAAGAATTCATTAGTAGCCACTTGTGGTGGACGGTCATTAGCACCTAGAGGTCCGGGACCTGGACAGTGTTGGAAACTTCCCCTGGAAGCTGCATGGACATGTCTGAAACATATAGTCTTGCAAACCAAGGTCTCATCCAAAACTGTGAATGATGCCTGGCAGAGGCATAATGTTGAGGTGGTTGTGTGTCTAGTGGTAAATAAAAGACAGGCGTCCATCAAGCTTCCTGAACAACTAGAAAAACCACAGCCCACATTTCTCCAGTTTAGGACCTATATAGCCCCCATTTGGAAGCAACCCAAATGCCCTTTGACAGATGACTGCATAAAAAAGTTATGGGATGGGGGTCAGGCGGTGGTGCAGTGGGTTAAGCGCATGTGGCGCAAAGCGCAGGAACTGGCGCAAGGATCCCAGTTTGAGCCCCCGGCTCCCCACCTGCAGGGGAGTTGCTTCACAAGCGGTGAAGCAGGTCTGCAGGTGTCTATCTTTCTCTCCCCTTCTCTGTCTTCCCCTCCTCTCTCCATTTCTCTCTGTCCTATCCAACAACGAATCGCGTCAACAAGGGCAATAATAATAACCACAATGAAGCTACAACAAGGGCAACAAAAGGGGGAAAAAATGGCCTCCAGGAGCGGTGGATTCATGGTGCAGGCACCAAGCCCAGCAATAACCCTGGAGGAGGAAAAAAAAAAAAAGTTATGGGACATATACTCAATGAAGTATCCCCTAGGAAAGTAAAGATGATGTTGTATCCTTTGGGATAAATAGGATTATGCTTGGTGAATAAGTAAAGAGGTAAGTGACAGCTACAGAATGGTTTTTGGCACTGGGTAGAAACAACTCAGCAACATAAATCTCAGGTCTGGTCTGTGGCACTGCATATGCTTGTGTCATGTGTCATTCTATCTCTGTCTCTCTCATCAATCAACAAATGGAGTTTTGAAGTAGGCTACCTGGTGATCTATTCCTCTCATCCTAAATAAATACTTGAAAGAAACTCTAAATAAATTTATTTATTTCATTCTTTTATGAAAAGGCTATTGAAATCTTTTTTCCAATCATGTATTCTTTTCTGTGAAGGCCTGAAATAATTTAGAAGGCCCGGCTTAAAAATTTCATCATTTCTACTAATGTATGAGGTTTAGTAATGTAGTATATACATTAAGTGTAACAAAGTATAAATATCAGAAATTCAGCAACAGGAAAGGAACTCTCAGCATTCTCTGAATGGCATTTGTAAACCCAGAAGTGAAGAGTGCAGCCACACTGGAGCCTCAGCTCTGAGGGCAGGACCTTCCTGCCTGTGGTGTGGTGTCTCCAGGGTCAGTGAGCACACACAGTGCTCAGGCCCCTCTCCCCACCCTTGCTGAGTTGCCAGATGAGGACAGAGCTGCAGGAGCTCCATGGGTTGGGCTAAGAGCAGAGGGGAGAATGACAGAGTGCTTCTCTCTGTCTCTCTGAGTTTGAAAGGAGCTTCAGGATCAAGCACTCAGTGCCTCTGCTTAGCCTGTGGGTGTCTGCCTACTTGCAAAGATCCAAGAGAGCCACCAGCAGAGACAAGAGGTCACTGGTTCTAGGCTGGCCCAGCTTCGTGGTTACTTTCTCCTAAGACCTCCATCTTGGTTTTCCATGTGGTCATGACTTTTACATTTAAAACCTTTTCATCTACTTGTCTGTAAAGCCAATGGCTCAAGCATGAAGCTTTAGTCTTTGTTATTCTCTCTCGTTCCCTTCTGAACATTAAAAGGGAAAAACAAAAGAAAACACGGGTCATCTGGCACAGTGTAATCATGCACAGGAGGCCCACAGATAAAAAAAGGAAATATGGACATCAGTATTTTGTGGAGTTGAACTTATTTCTTCCCAATTTCTTGCACTGCAGGTCAGTTCAGCAAAAACAAGAGTGGCATTCCTGTCTGGAGAGGGTGGAGAGGAAGAGAGTCAGACACCTATAGCACCGCGTCATAGCCCATGAAGCTTCTCCAGAGCAGGTGGAAGCAGGGAACGGAACCCAGGTCCTTGCTCTTGCTAACATTTGCACTCTAATGGGTATACCACCTGCATGCTGTGCAGTTGGTTTACTAGGGAAACTACAGATATTTATGTTTATGGGAAACTGTAAAGGCATAGGAAGCAAAAGGAATTCTTAGTGGCTCTACAGCCTAAATATAGAAATAATGTTGCTTATTAAATTCCATAATGTTGATCAGGTTCTTCCTGATGTCAGTCATCATACTCCTTGTAAGGAAGTGAGTTTGAGGGCCAGGTGGCCATGTCCTGAAAAAGCACACACATTACAGAGCACAAGCACACAGGTTCAAGCCCCTGTTGAAGCTTCTGGAGTAGTGAAGCAGGCCTGCAAATGTCTCTGGCTCTCTCCTTCTCTGTATCCCCTCCTCTCTCAATTTATCTCTGTCTCTATCCAATGATACATATTTTTTTTAAAAAAGGGAGTGATGTTTACTAACTGGAAACTCCTACAAGAATCAAATAAATTTTCTAAAAGCAGGGGAGAGGCCCAAAGCCCTGTGTTCAAGGGAGATAGCATATGGCTGAGGGTGAGAGTTTCTACATGTAGTTTAGGGAGATATGAATGTGAACCCATCAGATGACTACAGTCTTGCAAAACATCATTCCTGGGGGCCAAGAGGTAGCACAGCAGGTTAAGTGCACATGGTAAGAAGTGCAAGGACCAGGTTAAGGATCCAGGTTCTAGTTGCAGGCTCCCCACCTGCAGGGGCCACGCTTCACAGGCAGTGAAGCAGGTCTGCAGGTGTCTGTCTTTCTTTCTCTCCCCCTCTGTCTTCCCCTCCTCTCTCGATTTCTCTCTGTCCTATCCAACAACAGCAGCTATAACAACTACAACAATGGGAAAAATGGCCTCTAGGAACAATGGATTCATAGTGTAGGCACCAAGCCCCAGCAATAACCCTTGGGGGTGTTGGTATGCTTCTAAAAACCCCTTCTGTTTCATTAGTTTAATCCCCCCTGCTTAACACTATTCTATTTACATAACCCCTTCATTCTATTTACATAACCGCTGTTAACAAGCACCACCCTCCCTCCAGGGCATTGGTGGTTCAGTGGTAGAATTCTTGCCTGCTCCACCCCCTCTCCTTGTCATACCCTGATTTTCACCAGTCACTTTTCTCTCCACCCTCTCTGCGTTGCATCCTGTTCCCACCCTACTGGGCTAGTTTATTTATAAGGACAAGATTGTTTGTAGTTAGTTTAGCTTAGCTTGCTATAGATTGCGCTGTGTCCTGTATGAATAAAGAGATACTGCATACAGCTCAACCATGAGTCCCTCGTCGTCTATTACCTGCCCGTGAAGCCAGCCCGTCGAAAACAACATAATGGCGCTTACAACGTGGGACTGGACCTGCACAGATAAGTGAAGACTTTGCCTACCTATGCACTATGGTCTTCTCTTCCACTTATGAAGAGGATAACTCCCAGATAAGTGAAGACTTTGCCTACCTATGCACTATGGTCTTCTCTTCCACTTATGAAGAGGTTTGCCAAAGCCTCTACTGTTTCATCATGAGACAGTTACTCTGTCTCTGGAACATTTTGCTCTGGGCCACACTTTGTTTCTGACCAGGAACTTTGGTTTCTTGTGACCCTAATCATAGAGCTTGGGAGATGCACTGAGATTTCTCCTTGGACTTTCTGGATTCCCTCTCCCATGTTTCCTGAGGAAAAGGACTACATTTTACTCCGGGCCACAATTTGGTTATGACCATGATCATAGACCTTGAGATATGCATGGGGATTTCCACTGAGACTTTCTGGACTTCTTCTCGCATGTTTCCCATGGAGAAGGAATACTCTAATTTGAGGAGCGTTCTCCAGTACCCTGGCAGAGGAGGGGGTGGGATATGGAGATTGGGTGGTGGAAATTGTGTAGATTTATACCCCTCCTATCCTATGGTTTTGTTAATTAATCCTTTCTTAAATAAAAAAAAATTTTTTTAAAAAGGAAGTGCAAGGACCAGGTTAAGGATCCAGGTTCTAGTTGCAGGCTCCCCACCTGCAGGGGCCTCGCTTCACAGGCAGTGAAGCAGGTCTGCAGGTGTCTGTCTTTCTTTCTCTCCCCCTGTCTTCCCCTCCTCTCTCAATTTCTCTCTGTCCTGTCCAACAACAGCAGCTATAACAACTACAGCAATGGGAAAAATGGCCTCTAGGAACAATGGATTCATAGTGCAGGCACCAAGCCCCAGCAACAACCCTTGGGGGAAAAAATAAAAAGTTCCTCAGCATAAACAAATAACAGTTTCCCTCAGTTAATTGTCATCCTTACAAATGGTGTTTTCAGTGTTTTCACAGGTCCCTGTCCCTTATGATTTACTGAGGTAACCTAGAAAAAAATGGTAAATGTGAAAGGATCATTCAGAATCCCCTCAGGTACTTTATCTGGACTCACCATTTCATGGTCTTTTCCCACCCTCAAGGAGCCCTTCCATCTGGAGCAGATGACTTCAGAGACCCCAGGGCAGCTGGTCCACAAGGCCAGGCAGTAGAGAAGGAGCCAGCAGGGGAGAGGTGAGCCCCAGCCTTCCCAAAGTGCCTCCTCTGGGATGTCTCCCTTTCTGAAGCAGGATCATGACACAGGACCATTCGCATGTGCGGGGTGCGGGGGTTCAGGGAAGGTTACAGACAGGGACCCAATTCTCATCCGAAGTCATTTCTAGAACGGTATTTTATTTTGGGAATTGCTCTAGGTCAGTGTGGGCAACCCTTTTTCTGCCAGGGGTGACATAGATATTTAAGAGATAATTTACAGGCCCTACAATTATCAGCTTGAACATGAGCATTGGATGCTATGTGCTGACTTTGATTCCCAGTTGAAATGACTCCCTGGGTCTCGTGTTGTCCACAGGCTAGAGGTGGCTTTTATTTCAGATGCCCAGATCCTGTTCTTCATGGGTTTCTCTGTAGGTGCATTGTTCTGTCATTAGAGCAGGACCTTTAGGGCCTGGGAAGAGGCCTTCCCCACCCCAGTGTGTGTCCAGTATCCTGGCCACCCTGGGAGCAGATGCACTGCCAGGCCTGTCAATCCATACTTGTAGTGGGGAACTCCCATGCACAGAGAGTATTGGGAGGTGAAGGGACTCTGAGCACAGCCTGACTCAGCTAGAATGTGGCTCTGACCTCACTCCACTGACTTACTTCCCACATATTGACTGGATGTTGATTGTCAGGACTAATTTTTTTTAATTCTCCAGCTTCATATTCCCTCATGATTCCATGTTATGCTTCTAATATTCCTACAACAGAAAAAAAATGATTTGATAAGCTTTTGCATCAGAGGAAGGGAAAAAGGCTCTCTTAGGTAAAGCACTACCTTGCTTTTGTATGACAAAGCCTCAAGCCTAGACCCTCCATGGTGAAAAAAGCTTTGGCACCATCTCTCTCTCTGTCTCTGTCTGTCTATTTGTCTGTCTCTTCGCCCCTTTGTTTTTCTGTCTCTATCTTGAGAAAAAAGATCTTACACCAAGAATGAAAATCATATAACATACCTTTTATTAAGGTGACTCTTACTTTATTAACATATAGGTGACTCTTACTTTATTAACATATAGTTCAGCTTTTTGTTCTTGTTGTTGTTGTTGTCAATAATATGTTTACTTTACTGAAACCTGAGGAAACTGTACTTGAATCTTGCCTTAACAGATGGTGAAGGATGAGGTTGCATTAAATTAACTTGTTTAATAATCTCCATTTGCCCTGCCCCCCAAAAAATAAAATAGACCAGCTATTGTCATCAGTCACAGAAAATCAGAGCCTACACCAGGGCATGTCTATCTGTAATTAACAATACAGCTGAGCCTGACAGTCCTTCTCGGGATGAGACTCCTTTTCTGACTGTCGGTGTTCTGGAGTCACTATTATAAGATTGCACAAAGGCTCTGTTCCATCAAGGAATAGAGCGTTCTTGCCGAAAGCCTTTGTAAGGGACTATATTTGGGTTCCATTTTAGAAGTCTTGGGTCTCAGGTAGGAAAACCAGGATGCATGTATCAACTCATCTATTAACAAATATTCCCATGTTGATGTAGGAGAATCCCTTCTTGTATTAAATAGGAGTTTGCTGTCCCCTCCTTTCTGTCCTACTGAGCCTCAGTAGGAAGTGGACCTGCCCCAGGCCCCATATTTAGCTGTCCTCCATTCTCTCCAAGCCTCTACTGAGCAGACAGGAACCTCTTCCTCTGCTCCTCCCATAGCTCAGTGTCTTGTTGACAGGTGTCCTTGCTGATGGGCGAGTCCCCTGGTCGGGATTCCAGGGCATTACCAGGAACTCCCAGGCCCTGGGAACCCTGTTGGATGAGCAGAACTTCTCCCCCTGTATCAGCAAGAAGCCACCTGGCAGCAATCCCTGTTCATGCAGATGCGCGTGGCCCTGGTGATACTGCGGGGCCCGTCCATGCTGGCCCTGGGTACAACTCAGTGTCCCCCATCTGTGCGGGTGTGTAGTAGCCTGGGTGCTGCAGTGCACCACAGTACAGCAGGACGGCCCTGCGTTGCCCCAGTTACATCTTCATTGCAGTGACTGGCCTCATAATATGTGTCAGTATCCCCTAGGGACACCCACTAGTCATATGCTGCTGGGCATTTCAGTGTTTCTTTTCCCTTTTGCTTTTATTATTTTTTTTTATATTTTCCCTTTGGTTGCCCTTTTTTATTGTTGTTGTAGTTATTAGTATTGATGTCTTCATTGTTACACAGGACAGAGAGAAACAGAGGAGGGGAACAGACGATGGGGAAAGACACCTGGAGATCTGCTTCACCGCCTGTGAAGTGACTCCCCTACAGGCAGGGAGCTGGGGGCTCGAACTGGGATCCTTCAGCAGGTCCTTGCATTTTGCACCACATTGCTTAACCTGCTGTAGTACTACCCAGCTCCCCTTTTCCCTTTATTAAAAAAATTATTTATTTATTTTTATTCCATTATGTTTCCCTTGTTTTATTGTTGTAGTCATTATTGTTGTTGTTACTAATGTCTTCATTGTTGGATAGGACAGAGAGAAATGGAGAGAGGAGGGGAAGACAGAGAGGGGAGGAAAGATAGACACCTACAGACCTGCTTCACTGCTTGTGGAGCAACTCCCCTATAGGTGGGAAGCCAGGGGCTCTTACCGAGATCATTGCCTTTTATGCCATGGCCGAGAAGCCTGCTGCGCTACCACCCAACTCCTCTCTTTTCCCTTTCTATATACACTGAGTATGTGCTTGTCTCTGAAGTTCATGTATACCTTATGGGTTTTTGTCTTTTTTTTTTTTTGCCTCCAAAGTTATCATTGGGGCTTGGTGACAGCACTACAAATCCACTGCTCCTGGAAGCTGTTTTTCACATTTCATTGCCCTTGTTGTTGTTGCTGTTGTTATTGTTATAGCTGTTGTTGTTGGATAAGACAAGAGAATCTGAAAGAGGACAGGAAGCAGAAAGGGGGAGAGAAAGACACCTGCAGACCTGCTTCACTGTTTGTGAAGTGACCTCCCACATACACAGGTTGTTGTTTTCGACGGGCTGGCTTCATGGGCGGGTAACAGAAGATAAGGGACTCATGGTTGAGCTGTATGCAGTATCTCTTTATTCACAGGACACAGCGCAATCTATACCAAGCTAAGCTAAACTAACAGAACTACCAACTCACAACTCACTAAAACGAACAATGCTATCTTTAAATATTTTCCAAGTAGGGTGTAAACAAGATGTGACATACAGAGGGTGGAGAGAAAAGTGACTGGTGAAAATCAGGGTATGACAAGGAGAGGTGGTAGAGCAGCTGAGAATTCTACCACTAAACCACCAATGCCCTGGAGGGAGGGTGGTGCTTATTAACAGAGGTTATGTAAATAGAATACACTGTTATGTAAATAGAATGCAGTGTTAAGCAGGGGGTATTTAAACCAAATGAAACAGAAAAGTTTTTTAGAAGTAGAATTAGAAACATACCAACAACTCCCCCTTTCTTTTTGTTTTAGGCAATTCTTTTTTTATTTTTTATTTATTCCCTTTTGTTGCCCTTGTTGTTTTATTGTTGTAGTTATTATTGTTGTTGTCGTCGTTGTTGGATAGGACAGAGAGAAACGGAGAGAGGAGGGGAAGACAGAGGGGGAGAGAAAGATAGACACCTGCATACCTGCTTCACCGCCTGTGAAGCGACTCCCCTGCAGGTGGGGAGCCGGGGTTCGAACCGGGATCCTTATACCGGTACTTGTGCTTTGCGCCACCTGTGCTTAATCCCCCTTTCTTTTTAACTAATGGCCATAGTATCAGGATTGTGTGGTGAACAGAAACCTATATCATACAGGCATTTTCAAAAGAACTGGCATAAGACATGGAAAACAAAATAGGCGAGCAGCAATAACCAGTGTGTTGCCAAGGGGAACATTTCTTGCCTCAAAGGGCAATGTCTAGCAGGCAAAAGTGAATTGCTCCCCCTCCCCATTCCTCCAGCATTCCCTCTCCTTCCCCAAAGCCTTATAATGCCTGTGAACACAATCAAATTTTGCAGCTTGATCAGAAACCTGTCTTGCTGTCGTTCTTCGTGTCTTGTGTCCCTTTCATTGCAGGTTTTTTTGGTTCCTAGCCCCTGTTCACCGCCCTGCTGGTCGGGGCACCCATCCAGAATGACAGTCTGCAACTTTCTTTCCTTCTCCTCCTCCTCCTTTCTCTACTCTCTCTCTTTCTCTCATTAAGAAATGAACCATCCCACCTGCAAAGGAGTCACTTCACAGGTGGTGAAGCAGGTCTCTCCCCCTCTCTGTCTTCCCCTCCTCTCTCCATTTCTCTATCCTATCCAACAATGACAACATCAACAATAATAACTACTACAACAATAAAAACAACAAGGGCAAGAAAAAGGAAATAAATAAATAAATAATTTCAAATGTCTTTAAGAAAACATTTTAGGAAAAAAAAAGAAAAAGAAATGTACCACATTTTTAAAACTCAAATCCACACCACAGCAAACTGTCTTTCTCTAATTTGGGAAGGGCAAGGGAAAGCAATTCTAAGCATGAAGTACTAGCCACTGTTTTTATGCACAGTTACTCCCTGTGTCAGCTCTGGCTTTGTACTTGGCTTCTGGGTTTTCAGTCCCCGGCGTCCTCTCTTTGGTGACTTCATGGGCTGGGAGGAGCAGTGGGATGGGAGCATAGAGCAAGGTGCCTGCTGTTCCTTTGTAGCCCTGACAAGGAGAAGGATACTCTAGGACTGGCACAGAGCTCCCACAGCAAAGTTCATTTTATTGTGTAGGAAGCCCCAGGTTCACACCTCAGGTGCACATCAGATCAGCTCAAACAGCACAAAGGGGAGACTCCATGATCAGTGGAGGCTTGCGGTGAGCCTGGATCTCTTATCTCAAAACCTCTGTCTCTCTCTCTTTCTCTGCCTCCAGGGCTATTGCTGGGGCTCTGTGCCCTGCACTATGAATCCACTGCTCCTAGAGGCTATTTTCCTCTTTTGTTGCTCTTGTTCTTTATTGTTATTATCATTGTTTTTGTTATTGCTATCATTGTTGTTAGACAGGACAGAGAGAAATATAGTGAGGAGAGGAAGAGAGAGAGGGCAGAGAAAGACAGACACCTACAGACCTGCTTCTGCACTTATGGGCCAGGGGCTAGAACCGGGATCCTTAGGCCAGTCCTAGAGCTTCACACCATGTGCACTTAACCTGCTGCACTAGCGCCCGGCCAACTTGTCTCTTTTTAAAGGATTTAAAAGAAAAGATCTTCTGAAATAGTGGGTCACAAGACATAGCAGTTAAGTAAATAATAAAAGAAAAGAAACATTTAAAGTCTCTTAGACTGACCTCATGTGTCAGTATAGTGAGCAGAGCAATTCCACACAATGTGTTGCAGTTATTTAATCACAGCAGTCATCAGTGTTCCTACCTTCATTTGTTTGACTCCTTAACAGATCTCTGTAAAGGAACAGTTTAAAAGGGCAATGTAAGTTTACAAGTGGCATATCTGGTAGAGCGCACAGATTACAGTGCACAAGCATCCAGGTTCAAGTCCCTAGCCCCCACCTGCAACAGGGAACCTTGATGGACAGTGAAACAGAACTACAGGCTCCAGTCTATCTCTCTACCCCCCTATCTCTCCTCTCAATATCTCTTATCTTTATTCACAAGAAATAGTAAATCAAATCTTTTCTAAAGAAGGACACATTTAGTGTCAGAACTGACAAATAATCTGCCATAGAAATAAAGATCTCAATGGTATTGGGCATGGATGAGCAGGAGTGTTCTCAGGCAGGATCCTAGCAGAAGTTACTAATGGGCCCAGGGGAAGAGCCCTCGTACTGCACAGTCGCCAGCTTTTCCTGTGCCAGATCCAGGTTCAAGCTCAATCCTCATCACATGATGGAAATAAGTGTGAATGCTGTGTTGCTGCTTTTCTCTCTCTCCCTCTCCCTCTCCCTGTCTCCCTCTCTCTCTGCTATCCTGTAATTCAGTGGAGCTGGTAATTGGCACCATGAATTCACTGGTCCTGTCAGTCATTTTCCTTTTTTTTTTTTTCTATTTTATTGAATAAAGATATATTGGAGGGGAAAAGAGAGAATAGAGAATGATAGACACCTGCAGCGTGTTTCATCTCTAAGCATGTTGGGAACTTGGACTCAAACCCAGATCCTTGCACATGGTCATGTGTGCCCTCATCCTGGTGCCCCACCTCCCAGCCTCTTGTTGTTATTTTTGATCTATCTCCCTCCTCTACTGGAAGAAAGACAAACCCAGTGCAATGTCACCCCAGATATCACGTAATATAAAGTTCCTATTGCACCCTGTACTAAGGGATGTCTGCATTCTAAGCAAGGGCACCTGGGAAGCCTGCTCCCATGGACTCAGCAAATTCTATGCCTGGGCACCTGCTTTCTGTAGGGTTTCCCTGGCTGAGTGCAGTGATCCTCCCACAGACACAGTGGCTCCATCCTGAGGCCCAGAGGGAAAACCTAAGGCACCATGTGGGCACTAGCTCAAGGTGAGTTGGCCTGATTGGTACCATTCTTCAGCCTGAGTCTGCATGTTGACTGTTCTCCCTGTAGGGCATCAACAAGACTGTGGACAGGAAATGAGTGAGCTGCCAACTACTGAGCTGCTGCGCCTGGGACCACAAGACTCCACTTCTGTCTCCATCATTGTAGAGCCCTGCCATCTGGAGCAGACCTCTGAGGAGACCCCAGGTCAGTGTGTCCTCAGGCCCAGACACTGAGTAGGAACCAGCAGGGAGCACTGGTGAACCCCAGCCATTCTGCAAGTGTCCCCTCTGGGCCCATGACTGCCATCCTGATGTGGCTCCTGACATTGAAAGCCACCTGTAGGGGTGAGGGGGTGGTACAGGCAGGGACCAAGACCCACCCACAGTCCAACTTGGGGACACTTCCTGTTGTGAAATCAGACCCAGCTCACTGCTAGGGAGGGCGCTTATTTTTCAGTGGCTGTAGGTAGATAGTGGCTCCTCCTCTTTGTCTCTGGAGCCTCTCTCACACAGGACTCTGTCTCTGTGCACTGTGTCTCTTACCAGACCAGAGTGAAAGAAAGTGAAATGTATACATATCATAAATCCTCACATTTCCCCTTGTAAAGGGCCCAGGGATTTGTACTCAGTCTTCATGCCGGGGAACATGTGCTCTCTGTTATCCCAGATTCACCCTGGTCCCTTTTGGAATTTCTGAAAGCAGCAAGGTGTTCATCACCTCCTGTTTGTGAAAGGCTCAGGCTGTAGCTAGAGGACCTACAAGGCCAGGCTCCCACAGTGGATCAAGTTCAGACATCACAGAATATTAAGAGAGCCATTGTGTTAAAACCTTGGCTGTTCAATTTCAGCTGAGAAGTCACTATAAACAACCTGTCTGCATTGCCTGTACTGACCAGTCTGAACACTTGCTAGAGTCTGCTGGTGACTGGTAACTTTGCAACAGTTACTCAACTCACACAAGGTAGCAAAGGATATTGATGAGGTGCTTTCTGGTCATAAATACATGTGGCAGTTTACAAATATATATATATAGAGAGAGGAACAGGGAGAGGGAGAGAGAGAGAGACATGAAGGAGGGAAGAGAAGGAAAGTATAAAGAAAACAAAAGAAATGAGAACTAAGGAACAATCTGGCCCATTTGATGTCAAAGAGAGGAATCTGACTGATCCCCAGCAAAGAGAGACCAGGTGGCAGTGCTGGCCTTGTGATTGCAGACAGATAGACACAGGGTCACAGAGGGACTGTGGGCCCTTTCCCACATTGGGAGCCCAGAGCGGGCCAGTCAAAGTCAGTGTTACATTAGAAGCATTTGAATGAAATGTTGTTGTCAGGTAAGTTGAGACAGCAATGACTTCTAGTTGTGGGAAATACACACACACACACACACACACACACACACACACACACACACACACACGCCCAACTTAGGCACACACAGAAAGGAAATAAACAGAGGAATTAAAAAACTGCCATGCAAAAGGAGACAAAGAGGTCTCCAAAGTGATGAGTGCACAGGTGGGTCCAAATCCGGGAGCAACCCCGAAGGTTAACAGAGGGGAGTGTTTTAAATGCTTGTGGTCCATATACACAAGGGAAGTCTACTCACCCATTGAAGATGGAGAAATCATCCTCTTGCGTCCTGCTGTATGGAACTTCAGGTGGCCATGTTTAGTACCATTTGTTGGAAGGAGAAAGATGAGTATTTGGCAATCTCACTTATAGATGGAGCTTAAGATATAAGGAAGAGGTTCAAGGCCCTGGCTCCCCCACCTGCAGGGGAGTCTCTTCACAGTCAGTGAAGCAGTTCTGCCGGTGTCTATCTTTCTCTCCCCCTCTCTGTCTTCCCCTCCTCTCTCCATTTCTCTCTGTTGTATCCCACAACAACATCAACATTAACTACAACAATAAAACAAAAAGGGCAACAAAAGGGAATAAACCAATAATTATATTTTTAAATGCCCTTTCCCTTCATTTAAAAAAAAATAGCAAGAAAAAGCCAGATACATGGCAGAATTTAGACTGGGCTTGGCCTGTTGCAACAAGACCAGGCCTTGTGCTGTAACAGGAAGAGGAAGAGTGGGTGCTGGAGATACCCACTCTGCCCAAGGGTGGCAGAAAGGCTAAGATGGCTGTGGAGTCAGTGTGCAGGTGACTGTCAGAGACGGGGAGAAATTGTGCCCACTTGATAACTACTATTTTTAAATCATTCTCTCCCAAGTAGAAAAAAAAAAACGGAAAGGAATTTTGAAGATTAACAGTAGGCTGTTTTGAGTTGAGGTAGATTCATAAACCAGTGTTTCAGAAATTGATATCTTCCCTTTTTCAAAATGTGTTGCAACACCTTATCTTCCACCAGAGTCCACTGAACCCCCTGCACCCCATCTGCAGACTCTGGGGTCTAAGCACTAAACTCTAGTTTTCCACACAAAGAACTTCTACTGTCCTTAATTTAAACTAGAGTTTATGGACAGAAGTTACTTTCCTAATTCAGGTGGCTCACTTATGTATTGTTACGATTAAACTGAAGTTATGTAGAATACAGTTTTTAGATCAGTATATAGTGCATAGTAATAGCCTCTCAGCCATTTATTTTTATTTCCCCAAATGTATTGTTCTTAATTTTACAAATACCTCATGTGTTTTAGATTTTGCCCATTTGGCTTTGGCTGGAATTCAATTACTCTGCGGGTCCTTGTCTCATCATCTAGTGGGTAACAACCTTTTCCAAAATGGGCCAGGGAGTGAGTTACTGTTGTTTCCTTTCTCTTAAAGTTAATAATACAGGGTGGAGGAGAGAGCATAATGGTTATGCAAACAGAATCTCATGCCTGAGGCTCCTAAGTCCCAGGTTCAATCCGCCAAGCCACCATAAGCCAGAGCTGAGCAGTGCTCTGGTGTTTCTCTGTGTGTGTGTGTGTGTGTGTGTCTCTCTGCATTGCTCTAAAAAATAAATAAAATTAATTTAAAAAAAAAGATTAGAATACCATTCCAAGCACACATGAGAAAACTCCATTTAGTCTGGACTATGAATGCCCTAACACAGTAAGGATTAATACTCTTCTGAAATCCCTTCTAGAAAGGTTTTGCAGTACATCTGGTGTCTCTGCTAGAATTATTTTATCTCCAAGAATTTAAAGTATTAACTTAGTGCTATTAGTCATAGGAAATATTCAAAGGCTGTAGCAATACAAAAACCATCCTTGATTAGGTAGCATCATGAATGAATCTCAGCTTGTAAGGAAGTGTGTATCTGTATATATACACATACACATAGTTGTATGAGAAGTTTTCGCTAAGGAACTCAGTGTTCTAAGAAACATTTAAGATTGTTTTATGTACTGCATAATCCTGAAGTGTGAGGGCTTTATTTACATTTATGGTTTTTCATTCCATCAGTGAATGTCCCTCTCTAGTTAAGTGGATTTGAACTGCATTTATACTTCAAGCATTATTGACCTTGTGGATCTAGGACCTCCTGTATGCTTGATTTCACCACTTCTAGGCTGCTTTTTCATTCAGACAGAGGGACAAGAGAGGTGAAGAGAGAAAGATGGTGTACTGACTACATTCAAACTTCTCCTGGTCCATTCTCTTCCCATGTAGGGCCAGGGCCCAATTCTGGGCAGCCTGCTCTACTTGGTGAACTATGTGTGTTAAAGGGTTCATTTTCCACATTATTTTAAACTGTTTTTCACAGGTAGCATTTGCAAAACAGTGTCTTGGAATGAGGATAGGTTGACTTTAGATGCCAGTTATAGGCATAGCTGCTCTTTACAAATTAGTGAAAATTCAGTTTTCTACATCATGGATATTGCTTTATTATAAATTCCCTTTTCTTTATTATTCCCCACTCCTTCTCTCTGTCTCTCTGTATTATTTGTTTGTTTGTTTTACCAGAGCACTGCTCAACTCTGGCTCATTTTATGATGGTATAAGCTGCTGAGCCTGGGACTTTGGAGTGTCAGGTGTGAGAGTATTTTTGCAGAACCAATGTGCTCTCTACACCTGCTGGAACAGTGACTTCTTTGTGTCAAATTCTTCTCAAGAGAACATACCAGAGCATCATTCTGGCACATTCAGTGCTGGAACCAAATTCAGGATCCTATGCTTGCAGATCCTGCTTTCTGACTTTTGAGCTCCCTCCTGGGTCACAGTAATTCTGCTTTTAAAAACAACCAGAGCACCTCTGAGCTTTGCTTGTGGTCATGCCAGAGGTTCCACTGGGACTCCAGAGCCTCAGGCATGAAAACCTTTTGTATAACCACTATTATGCCTCCCAGTCGCTGCAGTTGTGTTTGCAAAATGGACTTGTAGCACCAAGGTTTGGTGCAGGGACCTGAAGGAGCAAGGAGCAGCCCTGAGTGCTGCCATGTAGCTGTTGTGAGCTGAAGCTGGGTTTGGAGGTTAGTTTACCATGTCAGGAAAACTTCACGGAACTCATTGTGACACCTGTGCTTTTCCTCCCTTTATTATGCTTTCATCAAAGTCTAGGTGTTCTTTAAAGGAGGCTTGGTGCTCTTCTCTTTTCAGAACCACTAGAATTCCTTTCGTCATGGTACTCTCAGCATCATGACTGCCATTGGTTTGAAGCTCATCACTAACTCTTTAGAATCACTGCTGCTTGAATGTTGCTAACATTATGCTTGTTTACACTTGAATTGTGGCTTCTGGTGGGCAGAAGACGTGTGCTTTCTTTCCTCTCTCAGAGCCTAAGTCGTGTCTGATACTACGCAGTTGTAAAATCACTAGTAGCCACAAACAACTTTTCATGCTTCTCTTTTCTGTTTTCATATTAGTATAAGTAGAGATTGCTCTGGCTCTGTGCATGTCTTTTTTCCTTCCCAAGGGATTTTCTGATTGAGTATGATATGTAGTTATTTTTTGTTGTTTTCATTTTTATAACTTACAGGTTTAAATTTATTCTGCTTTGCAATGGCACTTAGTCTTCCTGAGCTAAAACTGCGAAAACTGTTTTAAAAAGACCAGAGGCATAAAGGAGGAAAATGATAGTTATAACTAAATATCTTTTTTAACATTTGTATTAGGGATTTAGTAATGCTTTATAAGATTATAAGATGCACAGCCATGATGTGACACCAAACCTATTGCCAAAGTTCTGTACTGCTGTCCACAAGAGGAACCACCATAGTTTTCACAAAATCTTAGAAGTTAGCTTGGCTGCTGCTGTTTCTTTCACTTTTTTCCAAGTTCATTTGTTTCAGTTTTCTATATTCCTTGTCCAAAAGGACATGGTGCTATCTCTTTTTTAAATTAGAAAATATTTTTCTATAACTATATACCTGAAATTATTATTATTATTATTATTTATTATCAACAAATTTATCAGTGGTATGGTAGAATGAGTAATGGTCATTATTTTTCTGTTTTATGTGTTAGAACAGAAAGAAATTAAGAGGTGAGTGGGAAGAGAAAAGGGAAGGGGACAGGTGTAGTGGGTTAAGAGCCCATGGTAGGAAGTTCATGGACCAGTTTAGGAATCCACATTGGTGCCACCCACTCCCAACCTACAGAGGGGTCACTTTACAAGGGGATGAAGCAGGTTTGCATGTGTCTGTGTTTCTCTCCCCCTGTCTGTCTTCTCCTCCTCTCAATTTCTCTTTGTCCTGTCCAACAACAATGACAGAAATAACAATAATAATAACTACAACAAAGATAAACAACAAGGGCAACAAAAGGAAAAAATAGCCTCCAGGAACAGTGGAGTTGTAGTACAGGCACTGAGCCCCAGCAATTATCTTGGGGGGGGAATTAAAAAAAAGAGAAAAAAGAGAGAGATGGACTTTTAAACGTACTTCACCACTCATTAAACATTCTTCTTGCTGGTGGGGAGCAGGGGCTCAAACCCAGGTCCCTGTGTATGGTAAGAGCAGTCTCAGCTGTGTGCATCACCAGCCATGCCCCATTCTAACATGGTTATCTAGTTGTCTGTTTTAGGTTGGTTCCATATTTTGACTTACCAATTATATAGCTATATAAACATAGCTTGTGCATGTGTCTTGGGATTAGCATACAATTTAATATTAGAAATTAAAGTGCATATATATGTTTTTTAACAGACTATTTACTTATTATTGGACAGGGCAGAGAGAAATCTGGGGGGGGGGATGGAGAAGGCGAGAGACAGAGAGGCACCTGCAGCCCCGCTTCACTGCTCTTGAAGCTTTCCACACCTCAGGCAGAGACCAGAGGCTTGAACCTGGGTCATTGTGCACTGTAACATATGCGCTCAACCAGGTGTGCCACTGCCTGGACCCTAAAAATATAAATATGTAATTTATATTTTTAATGAGAGAGAAAGAAAAAGAGACAAAACAGAGTACTGCTCAGCTCCAGGTTATGGTGGAGCTGATAATTGAACCAGGGACTTCAGAGCCTCGGGCATGAAAGCCTGTGACATGCAGAACCATTATGCTGGCTCCCCAGCAGGGTCAGTGAAAGATAAGGAAGTCAGATGAGTGACATGCCTGGAGACAATGTGAGTATTCAAGACTATGGGAAGTTCTTAAAAATTGAGAAAAGTGGGCAGTTTGTGTATCACCCAGTAGAGCACTTAAGTTGCCTTGTTGGTAACTTTGGTTCCAACCCCAGTCTCCACCCGCGAGGCGGGGAGGGGGGAAAGTTTTAGAAATAGTAGAGCAGTTCCACATCTCGGTTCTTCATCTTTGTCTCTACATACATTCAAAATGAATAAATAAAATAAAGACAGCTGATGATGATGTTAGAGTCCTGTAGCTAATAATAAAAAGGACATAAATGATATATAAATTATATGTGAATAAAATAAATAAAAATTAAATTAAATGAAGACAGCTGATAATGATGATAGAGTCCTATAGCTAATGAGCAGAAGCCATAGCATTAACAACAACAATGAAACATCAAGAAGAAAATGGCACATTGGCCTTTAGAGGATTTCAAATATTATGAATAGGGTACAGAAAAAGTACAGGTAGTCAATAAATACATAAAAATATTACACTTGTTCATTTATGATCTAGGAGGTGCAAAAGAAACTCTAATGCTGATTGTATTTATAAGTAGCATAAAAATGTGGGTCACTATTGAAAAAAAAAAAACTCCCATGCTCAGTGATTTGGGACTGAAATAATTGTTTCCATCTTTTTTTAAAGAAGATTTTTTAAGGTGCATTTAAAAATTTTTTATTTTCCCTTTTGTTGCCTTTGTTGTGTTTATTTTTGTAGTTATTATTGTTGTTGTCCTTGTTAGATAGGTTAGAGAGAAATGGACAGAGGAGGGGAAGACAGAGAGGGGACAGAAAGACACCTGCAGACTTGCTTCACTGCCTGTGAAGGGACTCCCCTGGAGGTGGGGAACTGGGGTCTAGAACCTGGATCATTACACCACTCCTTGCATTTCAGCCACATGCACTTAACCCACTGCTCTACTACCCAACTCCCTGTTTCTATCTTTTTTATTGCCTTTCTGAGCTTTTTAACTTTTTATTTATTTATTCTTTTGTGCCCTTTTTTAGTTGATGTAGTTCGTATTCTTGTTGATGTTGTTGGATAGGACAGAGAGAAATGGAGAGAGGAGGGGAAGACAGATATGAGGAGGGAAAGATAGACATCTGCAGACCTGCTTCACCACTTGTGAATAGACTCCGCTGCAGGTGGGGAGCTGGCGGCTCTAACTGGGATCCTTACACTCGTCCTTCTGCTTTGTGCCACCTGTGCTTTACCCACTGTGCTACCGCCCAACTCCTGACCTTAAACTTGTATAATTTTCAGGTGTGGTAGTAGTGCACACAGGTTTTCATTTTTTTAACTATGATAAAAGCATATTCTGACATTTTAGAAAATTTGTACTTTTTATTTTGGAAAATGTGCACTTGCTTGTTTAAAAATGTTACTTCTCTTTGAAAGAGCATTCATTGAATGTTATATTTTCTGAAGTTCTTAGTAGACAGTGTAGTACTAAGTTATCCTAAAAAGAGAAAGGGCAGTCAGGTTGAACAGTGACCTTCATTTCCCCAGGAAGCCAGTTTTGACCTGTGACCTTCTGACGTGCACATGGTGCACAGATAACAGTGTCAGCATAATGAGTGGCTATTCCATGACCATTTGTTCCCACACTTGGCTACTGTCTGGGAAGTGCTGGGCTAAGGAGTAAAAGGCTAGTAGCTGAGGGCCTATGGCACTAGGAGTGTCACTTGAACTTTGCAGTGAAATGTGCTGATCACAGTAACAGCCATCCAGAAATCGGAAGTGCAGCATCTTTAGTCTCTGCTACTGTCTCCTCCTGGGCTGACTGCAGACTCAGCCATGTCCTTGCTCTGGCCCATGGAACATGGACAAATGGGAAGGAGGTAGAGACCTCAGTGGCTGTCTGGCTGTGGGAGCCCTTCTTCCAGCACTGAAGAAGCTCGGTGCCACCCTGTAGAGGCTTGGGGAACAGGCAACACACAGAAAGTAGATCCAGTTGAGCTGTTAGCTGCCTGCAGACACATGGGACCTCAGCTAATGTAGAGCTGCCCAGAGGAGCCCACCAAGGTTTCATCAGAGCCCTGAGCAAAGAGAGGGGTCATATAAGGCACAGAGTCAGGTAGTGATATTTATTATAGCAATACAATCAACAAGAAGATACATTAAAAGATTCTATAAATACATACATACAGTGAAAGGAATAAGAGAGAGATTTCTGTGAAAAGACTCTCAAACTAGGATGTAAGAAGGCATCAGGGAAGATGACTCAAATGAAATGAGCTGGATGTGGAATGTTGACATTTTTCATTGTGACCCCACAAGACAAAAAGTTTAAAAGAACTGTCTTATTCAGAGGGCTTCATGTCTTCCACCAGGAAGTTTACACATAGATGGCAGGACGGAGAACTAAGTCAAAATCCTGCAAAGGATTAGGAAAATAATTGTTGTCAGTTGGATATCATAAACTGACAGGGAAAAGAAAGGGTCAGTTCTTCAAAGGGGAAGCTGGCTGTAGGCATTCCAGCAGACACCCAGGTGACCTCACTGATTGCAGACTTCCCAGGGGAGCCCCCAGCAAGGTGCTGAGAGGAGCCCTTAGCCCTTATCAGCTGAGCAGGGTGTAGACAGGGGGCTGTCTGGATCCTGCTTAGAGAGGCCTGAGATGGTCCATCAGTGCGCCTTTCTGTAGGGGTCACTCTCCTGGCTTAGAATTAAGAGGCTGTCTTCTTTTCATGCCTGAAATGAAACACAGAAAACTGTCTTAGTCAAATCAAAATGTCATATACTAGCTACCTCTTCATTCCTGAAGAAGTAAGCCAAAGAGTGAATTTCTCCAAGGAGATAAATACATGAAGGGGCTAAGTGGTGCCGACCTGGTTAGCACACATGCCACAGTGAACAAGCACCTGGGTTCTAGCCCGAGTCCCCACCTGCAAGGGGGAGGCTTCAGGAGCTGAAAACCAGAGCTGTAGGTGTCTCTCCCCCTCTGTCTCTCCCTCCCGTCTTAATTTCTTTGTCTAGCAATTAGGTAAATTGAATTATTATGAACAGAGTTAAATATATTAAAGCCTAGTCAGCATGTAGTAGAAACCTTTCCTCTCTATACAGCAAAATTCTGCAGCCTCCACCCAGACTGTGCTGCCACCAAGAGAATGAGTAAAGTCCTGCCATTGTTGGGATGTGATTCTCTTGTGCTGTTTTAGTCAGCCAGAACACCTTGTGTCTCTCACAGACTAGTTGCTCGAATTAATCTCACATGGCCTAGGCTCATCCAGACTCATGGTGTAGATGAGGTGTGTCCAGGAGCCTGGTCACCTTTTAACCACTGGCATCAGTCAGCAAGGAGGAACCTACCTCTAGCAGGAAGGGGACCAGGATGCAGGGCCTCACTCCTCCCTGTCTTCCTTGTTAAGCTCTTTGTGGTTGCCAGTGCAAAGCACGGACATGATGCAGGAGAACTGAGTGCTGGTGGCCTTCTCTTTCTGGTGGAGCAGAGTGGCACAGTCCATGATGTCCTCCACTGCCAGGTTCACAGGGATGATGGGGTGGCTCAGGGCATAGTTGTAGAGTGACAGCTTGTGGGTGGCCCTGTCCCCACAACCCATCAGATATTCAGTACTGAGCTCAGAGGCAGTAAGGTCCAGCAAAGGTGGCCATGAGGGGCCCCCGTGCAGACGATTGAACACGGAGCTCTGCCTGATGCTTTCCCCATCATGGAGGGTGGTGACAGTGTCATGCCTCTGGTCCACAGCCACCAAGATGCTCTTGTGGTGGCCTCTATCAACAGCTGCCCAGGGTCCAGGTAGAGTCACCCCCAGTGCAGACACCTGTGAACATAGTAGTGGGATTAGCAATGGACAAAGGAGGGGCCCTAGGGAGCTGAGTCAGTGAGAGGATGAAGGACATAGAGAAACAAGGGGCTGAGGGTCTACTTCCTAACTGAAACCTTTGTAGAGGGACAGATGAAGAAAGCAAATCGAGTGTTAAGTGTAGGAGATGATTCCTGCATATCAGCAGGAAAATCTTTGAGGATTTGAGAAAGGAGACCTGGACTCCCTACTTTTTATTGAATTTGAAGGTGTGTGACTGGCCTTGCCTTTTTATTTCAGAAAATAAGAGGTTTCTAGAAACTTGGAAGTAGAAGTTATGCTGGGTCACTATTAGTTCTGGTGTATATTCTGGTCCCATTTCCCCAGTGAGGCTGGTTTTCAGTGTCATGAGCTTGTTTTCAGGAGGGGAGAAATTTCCAGAGAGGTGGCACTTGCAGCAAAGTATTCAATTTCCCTCTCCTTTGCTGGTCCTGACCTGGGATCTGGGCTTGAGGAGGAACTAACCTGGGGTGTCTTCAAATAGCTGCTCCAACAGGAAGTACTCCTGGCAGCTGGAATCCAAGCCAGAGACTTCCTGTTACTGTAACTGGTCCTCAGTTACAGGCAGTGGAGCCAGTCCATTGTCATGGTGATATTCACCATCTGTATGGAGAGAAATCTAAGCATAGGTTTAGGCTGAGGTGGTTGTGATGAGCCCATCATGACCACAGGATTTAGCTAGAGTATGGCAAGGAAGCAGTGTCTTCCGGGGAGACGTGCATGGCTTTCTCTGGGGCTACTATGTCCTTGCCAATCCTGCCCCCCACTCCCTCCTTGAGACTGATTTTCAGTGTCATGAGCTTGTTTCATGAAGGAGATATGACGTGGCAGGAGGCATATGCAGGAACCCAGCAGGTCCCCTCTCCCCTGCTGGTCTCCACATGCAAGGCTGCAAGAGTCATGTGCTTCTAATGGAAGCCCCTCAGTGGCTGGCATTTGGCCCACTTTATGTTCATTCAGATGTTTGCCACCTACATGGAGAGAAACTGAATCTAGGTCCAGGATGACCATGAAGAGACTCACCTCACTGTAGAAGATGACAGAAGGGCCTTCTCTTGAACCATCTGTGCAAAGAAGGCTGTGTTTCTGTGTCCATGAATCTGACAGGAGACCCTGCCCTAGCATGTGCCCAAGAAAAGAGTTGACAAAGTAAAGAGGAAGATGCTCTTATACATTCCTGTGCCTGGAATGCAATGAATTCCTCATGAGAAAGAGCTCTATAGAGCAGTCCTGTCTGCCACAGAGAAGTAAAGAAGCAAGGACTGTCATTAGAGCCTGTTACAGAGCAGTGAGTTGGTCAGTGTCTGTTGAATGCATGGAAGCCTATTGCCTGCACTTTTCCCTGTCAGAAGGTATTGAAGCTAAGCTGGAAACCATTTTCCCTGAGACTCAGTTAATGTCTTACTCCAGTCAGCCTCTTTGTAGATTGCCCTGACACTCACCTGCAGGTGGCTCTGTGGCTTCTTCCATCCTGGAACTCACAGACCCCTGATCAGGTTCCTCAAACTCCTGGGAGAGAAAGAAGTCAGGGTCACAATAAGCCTTTGGAGTGAGGAGTGGAAGAACACATTCCCAGCAGCTTAGTTTCCCTAGAGAGAGAGAGAGCCCTGTGTCCAGTAACAAAGCTACTTGACCCCTGGGAGTGACTGTGGTTTAGAGTCAACACTGTAGATTTTAGTGAATCCTTGGATTTTCAGTGCATGTTTAGAAGTGTGTTGACAAGGATATGTGGATTTCTTCCTGCTTTCTCTCTAGACTCGGGATATACACACAGGTAACTCCCAGCTGATTAAATATTTTTTAATTTAAAATGTCAACTATCTAATCAAATGCTTTGAACTGCCCCCTCCACGTGAGAAGCATTGGCTGGTGTATGAAGAAGCAGGAAAATGGCATCAATGCTGCAGAGTGAAGGCCAACCCTGATATGATGCAGATTTTCAAATTATGCAAAAGAAGAAATAAAAAAAGAGGGCTAGGCAGTTGTGCAGCTGGTACGGCACACACCTTACCAAGTTCAGAACCCAGGATTGGGTGCCACTGCCCTGCCAGAAAGCCTTATTGACATACTAAGCTGTTAATGAAGATGAGAAATTAAGGAGGAATTGGTTTGTGATAGATCATTAAAAATGATCCCATCCTAATGAAATAAATAATTGTAAAAAGAGCACACAGTATCCAAGGGACATGCAGACAGAATCCATAGGTCTAGTATATCAGTAAGTGGGATCTCATGAGAATAACATAGTGGGACCTCTTAGCATAATGTTTATGCAAAGAGACTATCATGCCTGAGGCTCCAAAGTCCCTGGTTCAATCCCCCAGACCACTATAAGCCATAAGTCAAAGCTGATCAGTGCTCTGGAAAAAAGAAAGAAAGAGAGAAAGGAAGAAAGAACCCTCCTCAGGGCCAGGCAAGGCAGTACACCTAGTTAAGTACACACATTACCATGGACAAGGACCCACATTCAACACTTAGGCCCCACCTGTAATGGAAAAACTTCATGAGTAGTTAAGCAGTGCTCTAGGTGACTCTGTCTCTTTCCTTCTTTATCTCACCTCCCCACTCAATTTCTTTGTGTATTTATCAATAGTAAAACAAACAAAAGAACTCCAAGGGAAGAAGATGGTGTCCATACCTGAAAATGGGGAAAGATTTAAGATGGGAAAGAAAAAATATCCAAGGTCACATGACTGAAAGATTCTAACTTAGTGAAAGAAGTACATTTACAAATTGAAGAAGATACTCCGAATTACTTTGTTCAAGTTCACATGACTCATTTCTTTATATTCCTAAATGTGTGAAACCACCTAGTAGCTCTCACCTCCTCAATTCATTAAACATAATCACCTCCAGCCCCTCTCCCCTAATGGAAGTGCCAAGCTATCTCAAGTTTTATGACAACTATGGGTTTATCTCTTATGGGAAACACAGGGCTTTGGAGTGGGGTGAGCATGGAACTCTACCCCTATAGTTGTATAAGCTTATTAACCATTATTCAGTCACTACTGAAAATGTGGGTAAGAGAATGTCTTAGTTCCCCATAGTAAATGTCGTAGCTATTGTACTGCAATTCCAGAAAACAAATGATACTCAAAGTACTTTCTTTTGCCACTGGGCTTGGTGGCTACATCATGACTCCACAGCTCCTGGCTGTCATTGTCTTCTTTTTTCATTTTATTTGATAAAGGGGAAGAAGAAGGGGGAGAAAGGGGCATAGAAGTAGAGAGACACCTGCAGTACTGCCTCACCACTCATGAAGCTCCCCCTGCCACAAGTAGGACTCAGAGACTTGAACCCAGGTCCTCTTGCATGGTAACATGTGCACTCTACCAGGTACACCACTGCCTGGTCCCTCCTAGCTTGCTTTTGATCCAGTAACATAAAGAAAACTGAGCTTGTTATTTTCTCTTTAATTATTAGAGTCACCCATTCCAGGGGGAAATAATCCACAGGGAGCAATGCAAACCACTCTATGTGCAAGAGAATGTTGCATATAGTCTCGACTCCCTTTTTTTGTGTCTATAGTGATGTGTGTAAATAGGAAAACACATCTTTCTGGATGGTAAGTGTTGGATTCTTCCCTCATCTCTAGACCACTTTCTATGTAAAGCAGGAACATGGGATGTGAGTTCTAGTGTTAGAAACACTCACACAGTTGCCTTCTGCCTCCTCTAGGATGGTGTACAGGTAGTCGAGAACGGCAGTGTAAATTTTTCTAATGGATTCCACAGTGACCCAAAAGAGAGAAGGAGAAATGATCTGTTAAACTATTTTCAAATGACTTGTGTTTGGCTAATCATTTCAGCATTTTTCAATGCTTTTTCAACATACCAACTTTTTGAAGATATATGCAAGATCTAATAAGAGAAACAGTATGCAAATGTATTTCCAGAGAATGAGACAGATCCAAGAAAACATGTCTATGGTGTTAGGTCTCTGAGACCGGCTGCAGATCCCATCCTCCTGGCAGCTTTCCTGCCTGGCGTCCAGGCCAGAACCTCCCTGGGCTGTAGGGCTGGCAGGTACATTTCCTTTGAGAACCAGCCCGTGAAGAAATCTGCCCTTAAGTCAGGGCCATTTAATACATGGTGCAGGGTGATGTTAGCTCCCATCACCGCGTGGAGAGAAGGGGGAAAAGAGCGATGGGCATTGACTGCTAGGACTCTGCATTCTGAGAACTTGAAGATTTGAAATATGTGAAATAAGGACATACTCATAAAGCTTGTTGTACCATTGCTCCATCTTCTCAACTGATCTGAAATCCAAGAGAAGGGAAGAAAAAAAGTTAAAATGCACAAAATTCACACAAACATATTATAATGCCAGCCAGTATAAACAGCATCATTGATTGTTATTGGTGGGACTGTGTGATCCAGGAGGCCTGTCCTGGTCACTGGGTGCTGAGGGGCCCTGCTCTTTAACAGTTTGCTGGGTTGACGAGGAAATCTTCTAAATGGAGGAGAAATTGGGTTTGGGGTCAGTTGGTGGTGCTGGTGGTTAACTGCACATGCTACTATGCACAAGGACCTGGTTTCAATCCCTGGGTCCCTACTTGCAGAGATCTTAGCAGCTACATGTGTTTGCCTGAATCAGAGCCATTGGAGGACAATGGAGAGCACACAGCTGTACTTGTGGGGGTCAGAGCACCTGTGGCTAAGAGGCCCCCAGATGGAGCTGTGCTCCCCCTGAGAGTCATGAAGAGATAGGCAGGGCCTGGCTGCAGTCTTACTGAAAAGACACCATGAAGCTGTGGTCAGCCCAGCCCAGGACCAGTGATGTGCGGGTTCTCGCGGCTTTCTTTATGTTGGGTTCCACCCTCATGTCCATCAGGGGCACCAAGTACTTGATTCGGAAGTGACTCTTGTACCTGGGAGGGAATAGAGCACAGCACTGTAAGCTTGTATCCCAGCGATCTGCGAGCATCTGGGTTTCTCCTGAGGAGATGATGGGTGTGTTTCTTGCTTTTAGTCATTTTTTATTGGGGGATTAATGTATAGTCGACAGTAACTACAATAGTTTGTACATATATAATATTTCTCAGTTTTCCCTGAAAGTTTCCCCCATAATAATACAACCCCCACTAGGTCCTCTTCCATCCTTTTCCAGGACCTGTATTCCCCCCCCAGTCCTCCACCCCAGAGTTTTTTACTTTGTTGCATTACACCAACTTCAGGTTGAGCAGGTATATACTTTGTGTTGGAGATGAGCAAAACGTTGGAATATAAGATCAGTTGCCTTTTCTGCCACCTCCGACCCTTCTGGAATTTGCCAGAGCCGAAGAAATGGATATGGCCATGAGGCAACACTAGGTTCTTCTCTTCTGGACTACCCTCCTCCACAGAAGAGCTGCAACAAAGCAGACCCACAGGGCAGTTTGTCACTGGCAGGTGGAACACAGGCTCCTGCTGATGTCAGCACTCACAGAGCATTACAGAAGAGTCTAGTTCCCCAGAAGGGCTCAGCAACCCAATTCAGGAGTCTTGAGCTAGACAGAGCTCCTGTGAGAGTTGAGGTCACTCAGGGCTGGTGGTAATGGAGGGAAGCTTCAAGGACAGGGCACATGGCCTGTCATTTCTGTGTCAGGGAACAAGGAAGTAGCAGAATCACAGGACATGGTAGAAAGGAGACACTGAGAGGGAGTTAGGGGGAGTGAGGTATTGGGGCCCTGGTGCTTGGTGCTGGGAGAGGACCTCAGTGGGGGTGAGAGTATTGTGCAAGACACCCTGTGTCAACAAATCACACTGTAGTGAATTAACACTGACCCCCAATATAAGGATAAAAAAATGTAAGGGGACACTAAGAGGTCAAAGGAGAGAGGATGAGAAATGTTTCAAAGAACCAACTCAGGGACACAGGGCCAAGGCCTGAAGGCAGCACAGTGTCTAGAGTGTTGCTGAACATAATCAACCCCAAGTATCATTTGCAGTTTTTGCCTCAGTGACTCTGCCTCTCTCCCTACCCATTCCTCTCCCCCTTTTCATTTCTCTCTGCTTCTTTTCTCTTCTTTTTTGTTCTCTCTCTATTCCTTTCTAATAAAAATAATTTTAAACAGATCTATGTGTGACCTATAGGGGTCAGATTGCATAGATCCAAGAGTGTGAAGAAGTCATTCCACTGTGGTCTCAGGTTAACATACACACTTAGATAACAGGATTCTGGAAAACTGACTCTAATCTTCTTTAAGTCAGTCATCACTTTGGGGTTGAGGGGGGCAGGAATCCCATGATCAGCCGAGAATAAACCAAACATTCAAATGTTTCTCAACTCAAAGAAGTACTAAGCTATTCCTTAGCTGTGCCCATAGTAGCCCACAGGACTCAGATCCTAACAGGTCAAGCCTGCTCTCTGGCATCAGCAGAAGGGAATCTCATGAGCACAAGTAATTGTTGATGAGACCAGAGCTAAAGCTGAGGATCCTGTTAGTGGGAATCACACAGAGCACCTCCTGGGACCACCCTCCTCCTCCTCTGCTGGTCACACAGGGCATGTGAACAGACTCTACCTTAAGCAGGGCAGCCAGCGCAGACACCCCGAAAGCCTGGAAGAGTTTCTGGTAGACGCAGACATCCTCTACTCTTCACTCCTTGATGTGAAAGAGAAAGCTGGGCACAGCACTGTGTGCACTGTTCAGCTCAGTCTCAGAGACTGAAGATTCCGCTGTAGCCAAGTACCCTTGGCTGTGATGTCAGTGGTCAAAGGTCAGTGTCATAACTGAGAGTTGACAGAGTGACCCTCTGAAGCCAGTGGCACCTACAGCTTTGAGTCTTTTAATCTTTTCCTTTTGAGATGACTATAGACTCCCAGGATTTTATTGGAAAAAATAGATATTCCACAAGCATTGCCCCTATTTCATGCAGTGGTCATCTAATTATATAATTCTAAACAGTAAATATCACTGTAGGATATCCACATGGATGCTGTCACAGACACACTATTTCCAGGAGCATAAGAGTGTGTGTGTGTGTGTGTGTGTGTGTGTGTGTACATACACAAAAGCAAGGTTATCCTCATAAAACCATTTTTGAAAGAATGAATCCATTGGCAAAGGAGTTGTGGACATTCTTTGATGACCTGTGTGCTGAGAGGAGGTGGAGAGCCAGGAGGCCGCCAGGCCCACTTTCTAGTTGAGAGCATTATAGAAGGAGAGAAGGAAGAAAGCCCAACCAGTCTTACGTCCAGGAGGAGAATGATGTACCTCACCATGGAAATGTTTCCTTTACATACAGTCCTACATCCAAAGACGCCTTCATGAGTAAAGACAGAAAGCAGAGAGGGCACTGAGTCTTGTCACATACTGTCTTTCAGGCTTCTGCCTTTTAATGGACAGTATTTGTTGCAAGAGTCACCAGGGGCCTGGCAGTGGTGCACCTGCTAGCGCACACATAGGAGCTAGGGGCAGGACCTTGTTTTAAGTCCCTGGACCCTATTCCTGGGTGGGGGAGGGAGTGGAGAACACCTCCCAAGTGGTGGAGCAGTGCTGCTGATGTCTGCCTTTATCCTTCTCTCCCCATGTCTATATCTCTCTGGCGTGGCAAATTAGAAAAGGAAAAAATGACTGCGGAGAGCAATGGAGTCATAGTGCAGGCATGAGCCCCAGCAATAACCCCAGTGGTTAAAAAAAAAGAAAAAAGTCAGAATAATAAAATTATTTAACTAGACATCCTAGTCTGGTCATACTACATAGCAAGCTAATATGGTTTTTCAATATATAATTTTTGATGGGAGAGTATTAGAATGGTATGGAGAAAATGGCTCCTAAGAAATTAAAAAAAAAGAAACTGGTCAAAAACATCCCTGTCTTCTTTCAAAATAACCTGGTTTTGAAGCAGGTATTCATGGTTAGGCACTGTGGGATGAAACAGAGAGTTTCTTTCTAATGGGAATCTGAATCCTACCTCATCCCAGTCTCAGAATAGAGTCCATGCCTAATACATACACTTACTGCATCACTTCCTGGATTGCCTGAGATACTAGAGAAATCTAAAAACATCCCCGATCCATCCATCAACACATATCCAGCATCACTGTACACAGTTTGAGTCTTCTTTTAAGGTCAGTCTTCCAGGATTTTCTCTCCTTTTTCTTACCACTCTATTTCCTTCCCTTAGGCTCTCAGTCTTCCTCAATATATTCTAAGATAGTAATAATATAAGTGAATGAAAACAGATGTACAAAAATTTACAGATCTACTTATATCCCTCTATATAACACACTTGTACTTGTACTACATGAACAATCTATACATTTATAAATAAGTAATATTATAAGTCATTATCAAGACAATATATTAGATTCACTAAAAAGGGTTATTTCAGTTTTTCTAGGAAGGAAAGGTATCTCAGCTATATTATCTTTTTGTTTATCTGGTACTATTATTTAAATTCTAGACACCACTTTTTTGTGTGTGCATTAAGTATCTGAGTGTCAAAGGAACTGAAAGGACTAGTTTATACCCCTTTGCCTTTCATTATTTCTTTCTTCTCTTTCCTTTCAAAGAAATCTTTTCCTTTAAGCAAAATGTACTCTTGGTTATCACAAATATAGTAATGAGAAAATGAATACATAGTATCTGGACAGAAAAGTCAATATTTTTATGCATGGTGTGTGTGTGTGTGTGTGTGTGTGTGTGTGTGTGTGTGTGTGTGTGTGTGTGTGTGTGGTGTAATAGAGAGAGGGAAAGAAACAGGGAGAAGGCCTGTGAGTTTCCTGAGTCATAATCAGCTCTGATAATGATGCCTGATGACCCTGTCCCCAGAGAGGTTGCAGACCTGGCTCTAGACTAGCCAAGTCGGATTCATGTCTTGCTGTCCTGGTGTCAGACCAGTTCCTTTATAGGCCTCCAGCTTTATAAAGGCAAAGCCCTTCACAGAGATTGAACCCATTCTTCCAGGCCCTGGCAAATATGAAGAGGGCTGCACCCTAGTGTTTGAATTAAAACACCAGCCATAATCCTGTTTCCCAAAGCCAGAGGCCGGAATCTCATAGTAGGTCATCTGTGGCGGCTCACCCTTGCTTCTGAACACAGAGACCAACAGGCCAACAACTTTCAATCCCACAGACAGTTCTGTCCTAGTTAGTTTCTGGCTCAGAAATGTTCCTTGTAGAAGGAATGGCGACTGGAGCTTCAGAGGCATGTGGCCATCAGTCCCCCTGGGCATTGCTGAGCTTCTACCTCTCCTCCCATGGGTGTTATGCCTCGACATTTCAGGACCCAGTGGGAGGCTGTCTGAGGACAGAGTTGTCCAGCAGCAGGGAAGGAGAGGAAAGAGCAGAAGCTGCTTAGTCTGAGGTTGGCCATGTCTGAGGCTTCTCAAGTGGTCCTTGTCACAGTGGGCACAGGTAGAGCCATCATGAGCAGTGAGGCTGCAGCTCTGTGGGCTGCATCACAGGTGCCATCACGGCCACCCATCCCGGAGCCCAGCCCCTCCCTGGGCCATGTCCCCCATGACAGTAGAGCTGTGCTGTAGGTCTGTGGATTGAACAAGAGTGAGGTTGCTGAGGAACACTATTTATAATCAAGATGACTGAAGCCGAGGTGGGTGTAGGAGGAAAGGAGCCTTTTATTTATGCTTGAGCCAGGGTCTCAGATCTTTCTCATAAGTCTGGCACAGGACAAAGGGGTGGTACACCCTTATATCAGGGCACAGGCTGGAGAACAAAAGGCATCATCCCAGAAGCAGAGGCTGCAAGGTTAAGGGGTGGGACTTGGACCCACTGCTCAAGGTCTGTTTGCCTTAGTTATTATTATCTTTCAGCAGAGCTGTGCCTGGGAAAGAAAGTTTAGCCTCCACAAGAGAGAACCCACTGGTGGTGGGGGAGGGTGTCTAGTTGGGCAGGAGTTAGTGGGGTTATTGAAGCCTCTTATTAGTAAACATTTAGTCTGTGTCCCCATCCCCACACCCAGTCTTAGAAATAGGCTCACAGTTTGTTTGTTTTTTCCCACACATGTAGACTCACTATGCCACATATGAGTGAAACCATTCTGTAGTTGTCCTTACTCCTAACTTGCTTCACTGAGCATCATCTTCTCCAGTTTCAGCCACTTTATCTCAAGGACAAAACGCCATCCTTTTTGATTACTGCATAATACTCTTTTTTTCATCTAAGCATCTGTCAGAAGGACATTTTGGTTGTTTCAAGATCTTTGCTATTGTGACTAAAGCAGCTGTGAACATGGGGGTGCACAAATCCCTCTGAACCAGTGCTTTTCTGTCTTTTGGGTATATGCCAAAGAGTGGAATTGCTGTGTCATGTGGTATTTCCTTTTTTATTTGTTTAAGGATTCTCCATACTCAGTTCACCAGTTTGCATCCCACAGGCAGTGCAGTAGTGTTCCCCTCTCTCCACATCCTCTCCAACACTTACCTTCTGTTGTTTTACTGATGGAGTCCGTATCAAAGGTGTGAGGGGGTATCTCAAAGTGGTTTTGATTTGCACATTTCTGATGATGAGTGAACTGGAGCATTTCTGCCTATGTCTGTGGGCCAGGGGTATCTCTAGAGAGTCACCTACTGGTATATTCTGACCACATTTTATTGTGTTCTTTTTGTTGAGTTTAAATCTCAACTTTCTCAATTTCTCTCTATATTTATCAAAAATAAAACAAAAATGACCCCTAGTAGGGCAACAAAATTGAAAATAAGTAATAAATATAAATTTTTAAAAAATAAGACCACTAGCAGCTGTGGATTCGTCATTCATGCAGGCACCAAGTCCTAGTGGTAATCCTGGTGGTAAAATAAATAAATAAATGCCTTTAGAGAAAATCCTGGAGTCCTTGCACTTAAACATCATTATTCCTACTATGCAGGAAGAGTGCACTTAATAAAATTCAGGGCGCTGGGTGGAGATGGGCCCTTCTCCATGTGAGGGTGATGGAGAACTGCAGCCCCTGTCCCTGTCCTGCCCCTTGGGCTCAGAGCAGATTCGCCACTGCCCTTGGCGTGGGTCACACTCCCAGCTCATGCTCATCCTCACCCAGAGACAACTTTTCCCTCAATCCACAGCCCGCAGTGACCATGTTCAGCAGGGCCTTGGGACAGAAGTGCAGCCTTAGCCAGGCCAGCTCAGCGCTGGGGAGAAGCAAGCCCAGAGAAGATGCTGCAGACAAGGTAGGCAGACAGGCTTCTCCCTGCCTGGTAGAGACAACCTGGCTCTGTCCAGTTTACAGATGTGGTGGTGCTCATTCATGCACTTGAAATCCTGTCTCCTAAGTATTCGTTCCTGTGAAGGCGAGGTCAGTGAACCTGCCAGAACCTGCAGGGACTGTTGTTTTCCAAGATTTGACCCCATGAAAGCAGGACCTCAGTCTGCTAGGGGAGGAAACCGCTCAGCCATGTGGCAGATGGGCACTGAGGTGTTGTGAAAAGTAGAAAGCTTACACCTTGAGGAGAGAAGCTGCTGGCAGTGGGTTCCTTTTTGGCGACAAGAACACTGAGGTGGATGGTTGAGGACTGTGGTGGATTTGGGCATTTGGGCAAGAACTATCCTTTAGAAGTAATAGGCAGCAAATGCAGAGGCAGCAAGGCATGCAACTGGATGGTGTGAGAAGAGACAACTGACATCCTGAGGACAGTGTGAAGGGGTCAGCTGAAAGGGGGTTAGGGTGGGGTTGTCCTTGTGCCTTGGCAGTAACTCAGCAAGAAGAGCCCCAGGCTTGCCTTTGTGACACTGAACTTGGATGTGTGAGGTCTTCTAAACCAGCACTGCTTGTGTGAGAGATGAGTTGCTTTGCCAGAGGATGTCTTTCTCCTTAAGTAAGTGCTTAAAACTGGAAAACAGAGTTTTTTTTAAATGAACTGTAGTTCAGGGAGCCTATGGCCATTGGAAGGTGTGTAAGAAGGATGTTGTAGCTGTGAATCTCAATGTTATGTGTATTTTTCTCCTTTTTAAATATGAAGGTCAAGTCCATTGGATAAGAGGGGTACAATTCCACACACAATTCCCAACACCAGATATCTCCAAACTACCCCCTCTCTTGGAAGTTTTCCTATTCTTTATTCCTCTTGGAGTATGGGCCCAGGATCATTATGGGGTGCAGAAGGTGGAAGGTCTGGCTTCTGTAATTGCTTCTCTGCTGGACATGGGCATTGACAGGTGGATCCATACTCCCAGCCTGTCTCTCTCTTTTCCTGGTGGAGCAGGGATATGGGGATTTGGGGCTCCAGGACACATTGGTAGAGTTGTCTGCTCAGGGAAGTTAGGTTGGCATCATGGTGTGTGTATTTTTTTTAATGAAATTATACATATAGTAGTGCCTGTGGATAGTAAGTTGTATCTTTACACCTTGATGTGGATGGGTATCAGATCACTCTGAGTGTTGAACCTAGTTATTTAAAGCATCTAAACAGAGGCTGTGGTAGAAAAGCCAGCCATAACAGGATACATTCAGAAATATCCAGATGGTAATTGCAAAAGAATAGAGAGTGTGTCAGGCTGGAGAGATGGAACTAGAATTAAAGCTCCAGACTTTCAGTCCCAAGATACATAAGGCACTTAATTCCATGGTGAATGGGTGAACAGCCCCACAGTCCTGGCACAGTAGTTAGTGCTCAGACTACCTCTGGGCCTCTTACTCCTTTCTTGCCACGGCACATCCACAGTGGTGATTTCTGGTGCAGGCACTGAATCCCAGCAGTAAAACTGTCATTTATGACAAAGAGATGATACAGACACATGGGAAAGCTCCTTTTCTGTAAACACAGATTCCCTCCCCCATTTTATTTAATAGGACTGAGAAAAATTGAGAGGTTAGGGGATATAGAAAGGGAGAAAGATTGACACTTGTAGACCTGCCTTGCCACTTGTGAAGCATTCCCCCCCTGCAGGTGGAGAGTGGGGGCTAGAAACTGGATTCTTTAATTTAATTTAATTAATTTATTTATTTGCTTTTGTTGCCTTTGTTGTTTTATTGTTGTAGTTATTATTGTTGTCATTGTTGTTGGATAGGACAGAGAGAAATGGAGAGAGGCGAGGAAGACGGGGAGAGAGAGAGATAGCTGTAGACCTGTTTTACTGCCTTGAAGTGACTCCCCTGAAGGTAGGGAGCTGGGGGCTTGAACTGGAATCCTTATGCAGGTCCTTGGGTTTGCACCACCTGCATTTAACCCACTGTGCTACAGCCCGACTGCCAGAACCTTGATTCTTGCATGGGCCTTGTGCTTAGTAATATGTGCGCTTAACTAGGTGCACCACCGCCAAATCCTGACTTTTTTTTTATTGTCAACTTAATACTTATTTACAAAATTGTATGATAATGGGGGTATAATTACATACTGTTTCAACCACCAGAGGTCTGTGTCCCATTCCCTGCATTGAAAACTGCAGTCTCCCAATGTTACCGATATGGGCTGATTCTACTACTTACCATCTGCCTGTCTATCTAAAATCTATCTTTATCTATGTATATATATATTTTTCTCCATTATTTTTGTAGTCCTACCTTCACTTCCTTTCTAGATCAGCCCTACACCTATTAACACTTAGAAGGTCTCTCCTTGTCACACCCTGATCTTCCACCAGTCACTTTTCGCTCCACCCTCTATGTCACATCCTGTTTCCACCCTACTCAGAGAGTATAAAAACAGCTGCTCTTCTGATTAAAGACATTTGGAAATTGCTTTCCAGCTCCGAGAGTTCCAGAGTGTATCTCCTGCGAAGTTAGTGCAGCATGAGTTCCTGATCCCTCTCCCATGCAGCAGCCTAGATCGGCTCCAGTTGAGTTCTCTCCAACCCAGAGAGCACTAGCTCGGGAAGAAGCACCCTCCGGCTATCCCGGCAGGTGTTGGTCGGTCAGTCTCTACCCCTGGACTGTTCTAGTAGAGTAGGGCTCTGGAGAGGTGAAGTTCTGGGAAGCATTGGTGAGATCATCTTCCCAGGGAAGTCAGGATGGAATCACAGTAGCACCTGCAATTTGGTGGCTGAAAGTCAGTAAGATGGAAAACAGGACAAAATGTTTAGTTAACAGGAACCATAAGGTAAGTATAATGCAGATGAAAGTACAGAGCTTAGGGTACAAGGGAGCTAGGAAGTCTATTTTAGGAGTGTTCCTAGGAACTTATGTCTTAGTAATCTTTGCTTGAGCTTATGAGCTAACATGGAGGTGGACTAACAATATTGTCTGAAAAGATGGTGTCAGAGTTGAGAGTAGTACTAGAAATCAGGATTAAGGTAGAGAGTTGCTTGCAAATTTAACAAAAAAATATATAAATGCAATTAACTGTTTACCTCAGTGAGCTAACCTGGGGCTCATATTTATTCATGTTTAGCACTAGAGCCTCTGCAACTTCCAAGTCTCTGTCAGGCTTAGCTCACAGTTGATAATCACATCTGAGAACATTCTAGGATACACTCACTTCAGAATCAGTCTTCTTTGAGTGGCAGAATAGGATAATCCAGCCTCCCTTTGGAGAGTAGTTCATAGTGAAGGTATGGTCCTGAGAAGCCCACAGAAGGGCTTATGATGATGTTCCTAATAGATATAACCAGTTATAATAGAGAGAGGTCTAGGGGAGAATCTATGGGGTATTCAAGGATTCCCTGTCTAGGACCCCAGGTGATGATAACATGGCCTAATGGTGGCCAAAAAGGTCATAGATAAGTGAGCTAGTCTTTTGCCCTTATTTGTAGTCCCTTTATCTGATAAGATTAGACTTTCTCCCCATGTTGAGTGTAATTTGTTGTATCCAAACCAGTATTGGATTTATGGAATATGGCCTCATGTTGGGGAGGAAATAGACCTAGGATTTTAGTGAGGTCTTAGTTAGCCTCAAGTTTTTCTTCAGTTACTTGATTAATGATTTTTTTTTTAATACCAGAGCAGTGCTCAGTTTTGGCTTATGGTGGTATGGGGGGTTGATCTTTGGTCATTGGAGCCCCAGGCATAGAGTCTGATTACGTAACCATTATGCTATCTCCCCCTCGTTTTTTAATGATTCTAATAATGGTTGTCATTGGGACAGTACTTGTCCTTTACTTGATGTGTAATTTTTGCCTGTATATCTCTTGGCCAGTTGTATAGTGTCTCTTCTAAAATTAACCTAAGGGTAACAATAATGCTGATGCTCTGTCAGAAGAGATTTAAAAAGATGGAAGAATATATCTTACTTAAATTATTTTTGAGTTATTTGATACTCAATTAACTACATAAAGTGATTGAGAGAAGTGAAGTAAGGGGTAGGAGAGGAGGGTGTATAAGCCTAAATAATAAATATGTGATTAGAGAATTTATGATGCCTTCTTTAGGACATTCTACTAGAATACCAGGCTTATGCTATCTAAGTCTAATCATAAAGGGCTATTTATTAAGCACTTTTACTTTGAGGTATATAATTGTCCCTTGCTTATACTAGGTACATGTAGGCCCTTGCCTGTATTTAATATCTGTAATTTTGTTAGAATATGTGCCATCTGGAATGGAACTAGGTAGTCCCATGGAAACACAGACTTTCAAAGTTCTACTTTGCTTATTAAATGCAAGAAGCAATGGCTACTACTCAGATGGAGAACCTTAGCCATATGCTAGGACACTGAGATCCCACCCATCCAAATAGCTAGTCTGAGGAAGTCTGGAGGGATGTTCCCAGATACCTCAAGATGGGAGACTGTCCGGTGTATCACTGATCAGAACTCCATCAAAGATTTTATGGATAAAACCACATGTAAAGGAACAAGAAGATCAAAGATGTTTTTAGTTGAACATACATCAGGAACAATAGTCAAGGTACAAATTACTTTCAAGGTAGGGGAGACACCAAGAATGTGTTGGCCTTAATTATGATAGTCTTCTCTCAATATGCACTTTTTTGATGCTCCAAGAAATATTTGTTTATTCTTAGGTCATTTTCTGCACAAACCCCAAAGCCCTCATGGAAGGAGTCAAACATCAGAGTTACAGATAATTAATATTTTTTTAAAAAAATTAAAAAATGCATTTATTAATAATTTTCCTTCCTTTTATTTTATTTCTTTAATGTAATTTTTACCAAAGCATTATTCAGCTCTTGCTTATAGTGGGGCAGGGGATTGAACTTGGGTCATTGGAGCCTCAGGAATGAGAGTGATTGCATAACCGTTATGCTATCTACCCTTTGTCCTTTTAATCTTTATTTATTGGGTAGAGACAGCCAGAAGTCAAGAGGGAAGGGGGTGATAGAGAGGGAGAGAGACAGAGAGATACCTGCAGCACTGCTTCACCACTCACAAAGCCCTCCCCCTGCAGGTGGGGACTGGGGGCTCAAACCTGGGTCCTTGCACATTGTAATACATGTGCCCAACCAGGTGCACCACGACCTGGCCTCCTGACAAAGAAAGAAAGCTTCATGGAACTCATTGTGACACCTGTGTCAGTACCCCCAGCCATTGGTACTGACCAGGAGTGGGAATCTTACCTGCTCAGAGGATTCCAATGCACTGACATCATTGTTTCTTAACCAGGAGGAACAGGGGCTCCCACAGCACACATTCCACCAACTGAGCAAGAGACCACAGGCACAGAAGAGGGCACCACAGCAGGACAGTCCAATCAGGGCGCTAGGGCCACTCAACCAGGCTCTCCAGGCAGTGCCAGTGACTCCACTGTGTTTGGATCATCTGTGGCAGGGCAACACACCAAGGCTCCATCATCCCAGGGCTCTGGCACCACTGGACCAGCACCTAATGACTCTGGAAAAACAGGGCCACCTGCAGAAAGCTTTGGGACCTCAGGCGAGCCTCAGGAAGGATGTCAGTCCACAAGCTCATCTGTCAATCAACCTCGCACCTCTCAACCAGCTGCAGTGCAGTCTAGAACCACTGGGCTATCTGTCATGGAGGCAGGAACCACAGGGCAATCCGTTCAAGACTCCAGAACCACCCGGCCTGGCTCAGCAGGCAGTAGCAGTGGACCCACTGGGGCTGGAACAGCAGGAGCAGGGCGCCAGACCACGGCTCCATCATCCCAGGGCTCTGGCACCACTGGACCATCTTTTGTTGTCTCTCAGACTTCAAGCCAGTCTAAGGAAGGATCTGAATCCACAGGCTCATCTGTCATAGGATCTGATTCCACTTCAACCTCCTTGGTGTACCCATGGGCACCACTGGCTTCTCTTCTACCCTGCTGGGCACTACTGCTTCCTCGGTGGGCATTGTCACAACCACAAGAGTTTTTCCTCAGGGATCCTCTGCTGACACAGCTCCAGGAGGTAAGCCTACACACAGTATATACAAACGTCTTTTTTCTCCTTTACATTCTCTCTTTGGTATTTTCAGGCCATTTTGAGCTGTTAATGGCTTCCTGAGTCTTCTTAAAATAATGAAGCTTTCATATTCTAAGTCAGGTCATCATATATTCATCATTTATACATCATGTTCTGTTTAGTCTTTTTTTTAAATTTCATTATTAGAAATAGAAAGAAATTGAGATGGGAGAGGGCCATAGAGGAGAGAGTCAGACACCTGCAGTTCTACTTCACCACTCGTGAAGCTTCCCACTGCAGGTATGGACTAAAGGTTTGAACCTGGGTCTTGGAGCACTGTAATATGTGTGCTCAACCAGGTGTACCACCACCTGGCTCATCAGGTTCTGGTCTTTTAATTTATCAATATATTATTTAGAAGTGTGCTAGTTGTTCTTATTTAACCCAACATTACAATGGAATTATTTTAATGCTTGCAGATAATTCATCTACATAACAAGTTTATTTTTACCCTAACCCTTGTGATACATGCTCTTTTGTTTCCCCCTCTCTTTCAAATGGAATTCTCGAGAAATAATATTTTTAGGGTTTAATGAGGACTGAAGCTTAGGCTGTCTAGTCTCCAGTCCTGTTCTCAGCCCCTACCCTCCTCACTCCAGTGGCTGTAGGAACAATCTGGGTATAGCACGTATATCCAACCACCCTCTGCCCCTGGAACTTGCAGTACAAAAGCAATGATTAATAAATGTGACTCAGGTATTCTTCCATAAGTAGAATGTACTATCCACTCTGTTTTATGCTTAATAATAATAAGATGTAGCACAGACCTCACTTAGTTGTTGTTAAAATTTGTAGGCTCCAGCCGGCAGGGCTAGCTTCACGGGCGGGTAACAGAGACGCGGAGACAACGGCTGGGCAGGGAAGCTGTATTTCTTTATTCAGGAACAACGATTCACAAACTAAGACAAACTAATCACCAAACAGAACTCTGCTGTCTCTTTGCGGCGGCGCAAGCACTCTTTCTTTTACTCTCGAACTCAGGAACCCTCTCCCTTACTCTGGAACTCAAGAACTCTCGTACTGGGGAACCCTCTCAAACTCTCACACTCTCGAACTCAGGAACCCTCTCCCTTACTCTCGAACTCAGGAACTCTCTTACTCAGGAACCCTCTCTCGGGGTTCCTTGGGGCGGGTCCAAGCAGGCCCACGAAATTAAAAGGACTGATCCAATTCTCTTGGCGGGGGAGGGCTAGAACAAACCAATGTAAAGCATAGGACACTTAGTAGCATGGTTCACTGTGTTATCAATACTGCAGGCTTTATTTCCCCTTTTCATTTGTGATTAATGGTGGTTACAATCTATTAAGATTATAATATGTAGGTCCATGATATACTCCTTATCACTGGTTTTTTTTTTCCCCTATTTCAAACAATTAATCACTTCTGGCCTTTCCACTGCTACTCAGTGATGATGGAGTATAGCCAAGTTTGTTACCTACCTGAGTGTATATTTGTCACACATAAACTCAACCAAGAATTAGAAATTTCAAGCTTTTTTAAAAATTTATTTATTTATTTATTCCCTTTTATTGCCCTTGTTGTTTTATTGTTGTATTTTTTATTGATGTAATTATTGTTGGATAGGACAGAGAGAAATGGGGAGAGGAGGGGAAGACAGAGAGGGGGAGAGAGAGACACCTACAGACCTGCTTCACCGCTTGTGAAGTGACTCCCCTGCAGATGGGGAACTGGGACTTGAACTGGGATCCTCACGCTGGTCCTTGCACTTGGCGTCACATGTCCTTAACCCACTGTGTTACTGCCCAACTCCTGAAATTTCAAGCTTTATTCAGGAAAATTGAGAACAGACATTTTAGTGTACATGTGTGGAGAGAGGAGAGAGAGAAATAGAGAGAGAGAGAGAGAGATCGAGAAATGAGCGTTGGAGTAATTTACTGATATGTTGAGGGCCCCATGTTAGCAGAGCTAGAAAGGGAGAAACCAGGCCTGTAACAGAGCCTTATCAACCCCCAAACCCCGCCTCCACCTTCTTTCTAAGCCATGCCCATACCTGTTGCCACTCCCATTTCCTGTGCATTCTTTACTTTTTTAACAATTTTATTTATTCATTTATTTTCCCTTTTGTTGTCCTTGTTTTTTATTGTTGTAGTTATTATTGTTGTTGATGTCATCGTTGTTAGATAGGACAGAGAGAAATGGAGAGAGGAGGGGAAGACAGAGGGGGAGGGAAAGATAGACTCCTGCAGACCTGCTTCACCACCTGGGAAGGGACTCCCCAGCAGGTGGGGAGCTGGGGCTGGAACAGGGATCCTTACACTAGTCCTTGAGCTTTGCACCACCTGTGCTTAACCTGCTGCACTACTGCCAGACTCCCCCATTCTTTCCTTCCTTCCCCACTGTCTTGGGAAACATGTTCTGGCAGTGGTGCTCCAGGGAGTGTCTATACTCCCCAGGTTCTCCCTATCCATTCTCTGACCTGAGCAGCTCTAAGGGGCAGCACACCTGAAGACACAAAGTCTGTTAATGCCCCTCCCAGAAAGTGAGAGTATCAACGATGTAACACGGGAAGCCTCTCCTTAAAAAAGGGCTGTGGTCCAGGAGTGGGCGTGGTGGGTGGAGCATCTCACCTGTGGACCTGAGGTCCTAGTTTATTCCTGCCATCTCGGGTGCTACAGGGATACTGTGCCCTCTGTGTCTGTCCCTTGAGGTCCCCTTCATTAATACATATGTCACTGTAACCACAGGACTGTCATTTATACTTAAGACTCAGTTACCATTGCTATTAGAGCTGCTTCTGACCTCTGTATACTCCAGGAATCTGAGCTGTGGATGCTAGGATAGAGAGTCAGTATTCAGGGGCTGGGTGATGGTGCCTGTGGTAGAGTGCATATGTTGCTATGAACAAGGACCCCACCTGCAGGGAAGCTTCACGAGTGGTGAAGCAGGTCTGCAGGTGACTCTTGGTCTGTCTCACTCTCTATCTCCCCATCTCTCTCAATTTTTCCTTATCTATCTGCTAGCAGATCTATATGCTGAAATTTAAATATATTATTTCTTTTTTCTTTTTTTTCTTCCAGAGTTATCGTTGGGACTTGGTGCCAACACTATGAATCCACTGCTCCTGTGGCCATTTTTTCCATTTCTTTTTAATAGGATGACAGAAATTGAGTGAGGAGGAGGAAGACAGAGAGGATGAGGGTGGGGAGCCGGGGGCTCGAACTGGTATCCTCACACTGGTCCTTGTGCTTCATACTGTTGTAAATGAAGTCCAGTTAAAATTACTTGTCAAAGCAAAAAACTAAGGACCTGAAGCAAGGCATTTATGCTTTTGCAAAAGGGTGTGCCGCCAACAGTGGCCATCAGGCAGGAGCTTATTCTCCACCACCACTCCCCTTCTCCCAACTTTTATGCTTGAATCAGAACTGTCTCCTCAACCCCTGGGCTGGGCTACAGAGCTCACAGTCTCCTCATTGTCTAAATAAGGAAAGGAGGAAGAGAGTCTGAGGGTCTCTGCTGGAGGAGTAGCAAGCACTGCAAGGAACTGACCTAAAGAATACAAAACTACTGGCCACAGGTGGTCACAGATAACAATTTGTAAAAAGAATTTTTGTACTAAACAGTCATTCTATTTTTGTTTCCTTGAAGACCTAACCATCTCTCAGTACTATGTGCGCTTAACCTGCTACACTGCTGCCCATTCCCCTGTATGCTTTAAAGTATGAATTTACTTTTTCTTAATTAGTCTCAAGCAATGGAATTCCTCCAGAACTCGTTGAATGTAAGTTGAAATTAACATGAGAAGAATATAATATGCATATCCTTCTGCATAATAGAGCTTGAAAATAATATTTCTGGGCCAGGATAATAGTTCACTTGCATAGTGCACTGCTTTGCTATATGTGCAATCCTGGTCCGAGCCTGGACCCTTTGCATTGAAAGTGTTCTCAGTGCTGTGGCTTCTCTCTGTGTGTGTCCCTCTCCCCTTCTCTGTCTGCTTCTAAAAAATAGATGTAGCTTTTCTGTCTACTCCAATTGAGCATTAAAAATATCTATAGAACTATGGTCTTCTTTCCAAAGTATAATCTAATATAACTAAGAACTGTACAAACAACTATCACAAAATAAGAAGTTATTAAAATGTAGTATGATTCATCATTACAAATTTAGATATTAAAATGTATATTTATAAATCTATTTGTGTTTTTAAATTTCAGTGCCATCAAAACAGCCAGAAGTAACAGGTGAGAAAACATAGGACTGTAGATAACCATTTGAAAGAACTGATATGACAGGAACAGAATAGGAAACAGGATACCAAACATCAGACTTACCAGATCAGCAACACATGAATTTCAGATTAGATGCTGGACTTTTTTCTGTTTTTTGTTTTTCTCCCAGAGCCCTGCTCAGCTCTGGCTGATGGTGGTGTGGGGGATTGAACCTGGGACCTGTGAGCCTCAAGCATGAGTCTCTTGGTATAACCATTATGTCGTCTACCCCTGTCCACTTTTTCTTTTTTTTTACACCTTTTTTTGAAATTTAAAAAATATTTATTTATTTATTTATTTATTTATTTATTTATTTCCTTCTGTTGCCCTTGCTGTAGTTATTGTTGTTGTTATTGATGTCATCGTCATTGCATAGGACAGAGAGAAATAGAGAGAGAACGGGAAGACTTGTGAAGTGACTCCCCTGCAGGTGGGGCTCCAACCAGGATCCTTAAGCTGGCCCACCATGTGCACTTAACCTGCTGCACTACCACCTGCTGCACTACCACCTTTTTTACACTTTTTTTTTATTAAATCTTTATTTATTTGACAGAGACAGCCAGAAATTGAGAGGAAGGGGGAGATAGAGGAGAGAGGAGACAGAGAGACATCTACAGCATTGCTTCACCACTTGTGAAGCTTTCCCCCTACAGGTGGGGACCAGGGGCTCAAACCCAGGTCCTTGCACACTATAACGTGTGCTCAACCAGGTGTGCCACCACCTGGCCCCTTTTTTTACACCTTCTTACATTATAACAAAGTTGTGTTGACTTCCTTTCTTAATATAAAGTCTGTACTAATTTTGTACAGTCTTCAGTGTCAACCAAATAAAGAAAATATCTCCTAAGAATATTCACATTATTTAAAATAATACTAATGTTATTTGTGACTTACTATTTCCATAAAGAAAAATTGAGATTTTATTGCAAACCGACATCTCTGTTTAGTTTAGGATAAAAGTAAGCAAAAGTTTAATCTCATTTCTGGCTGATGGCTGATGCCTGGGGGTTGTGGGGTAGAGTGGAGGAATGGAATCTGGGACTTCAAAGCCTCAGGCTTAAGAGTCTCTTTGCATAACCATTATACTGTCTGCCCCCAACCAAGTTCTTTAGAATACCTTATTTTTTGTTATTTGGCCTTTTTGCATTCTCCTAGCACTTACTGGTTGAGCTAAAAGGCTTTCATGCTTGAGGCTCCAAAGTCCCCCACTACCACCACCACCAACAAGACCTGGTAAATACATGTACATTTTTTACATACAAATTTGAACTCCAGAAAAGATTCCAAAAGGCTGGATTTTAGCAGGAGGGAGTCATTTTCCCTTGGAGTGTGCAGAGAGAAATGTGGCAGAAGAAAGCCTTGCAGATGCTTTGTGTGGGGGGACTCAGCTAGACCTCTGCTCCTCTGTCCCTCTGCTCCCTGGAGGACCTCCACCTTGGGTTGCCCTTTGTGACTGTGGCAGCAAGTTCCTGTGGGAGCCCCCAGGCCCTGGCACAGCCCATGGCCTTGGCTACAGACTCTCCATCTTCCCTTGTCCTCCTTTCTCTTACTAAAACCACTTTTAAAGAATTTCTTTATTGGGGGATTAATGGTTTTCAGTCAACAGTAAAATACAATAGTCTGTCCATGCATAACATTTCTCAATTTTCCACATAACGATTCAGCCAGCCCCCACTAGATTCCTCTGTCATCATGTTTCAGGACCTAAACCTTCCCCCCCACCATAGTCTTTTACTTCTGTGCAGTACACCAACTCCTACTTTTTTATTCTTAAGTTTGCTTTATTGTGAATTACATTCCTTATTTTTTTTTTTTTTGGATAGAGACAGAAATTGAAAGCTGAGGGGAAGAGATAGGAAGAGAGAGAGACAGAGAGACACCTTCAGCCCTGTTTCCCCACTCATGAAGCTTTCCCCTTTCAGGTGGGGACCGGGGGCTTGAACCCTGCTCCTTGCACAGTACCATGTGTACTCAACCAGGTGCAACACCACCTGGCCCCACATTTTTTATTTATTTTATTTTTAAATTGCCACTAAGATATTTATTAGTGATGGAGAAAGAGGACATGACTAGAGTATCACTCTGGCACATGCAGTGGTTTCAAACTCAGGCCTTTGTATGTGAGAGCCCAACATTATTTACTGCACTACCTCCTGGGCTTCTGATGATTTAATATTGATTTTAAAAAAACTATATTTGTCTTCACAACATAGTTACATATCTTGACATTGGTAATTCTAGGTAAAGTGCAGCAACCCTGTGAAGTCGAGGAAGGTGGCATGGTCCTCAGGAAGTCCCCGAAGCTGCTGAGCACCATTTCTGCAGAGACTTCTAAGCTGGCAGGGGGTTTAATCAAGAAAATGACATATCATCTTATTTCTTCCCAGAAACCACTGGAAAAGGAGAAGAAGACCAAGAAGCAAAATGTAAAACAGGTCAGTAGAGGGGAGGAAAATCCCAATTTTAAAACTTATTCAACTAACATTTTAATAGAAAACTATATGTGAGGGACTGAGTGGTGATACACCTGGTTGAGTGCACACATTACAGTGCACAAGGACCTGGGTTCAAGCCCCTGGTCCCCACCTGCAGGAGAAAAGTTTTGCAACTGGTGAAGCAGATCTGCAGGTTTCTCTCTCTCTCTCTCTCTCGACTCTCTCTCTCTCCCCCTCTTCTCAGTTTCTATCTGTCTCTATCAAATAAAGACAAAAATATAAGTAAATAAAATAAAAAGGGGCTTGGCAGTGGTGTACTGGATTGAGCACACACATTACAGTATACAAGGACCTGAGTTCAAGCCCCTGTTCCCCACCTGCAGGAGGACAGCTTCACAAGTGGTTGAACAGGAGGGCTGCAGGCGTCTCTCTCCCTTTCTAACAACTCCTTCCCTCTTGATTTCTGGCTGTCTCTAGCCAATAAATACATAAAGATAATTAAAAAATCAGCTTTTAAAAACGAGGGAGAAAAGTTTCTTTTAAGAAAAAAGAGACTAAAAAGTTTGTACATTTCTTCTTTTGATTCTCCTATGTTCTTTCAACCAACATTACCATCTTCCAGTGATAGATCAGTGAGCCAGGTGTGTCAGTGACTGTTCCGGTGACCTCAAGGCCTGACTGACTGAGATTCTGTGTCCACAGGTTGTCCAGCTTTCCTGCCTCCACCTCCAGGTATGTATCCTCGCTCTGAGCTGACCAGTAGGCTTCACTGGTCCTCTCAGGCCTCACCTGTCAGGAATCATCTGGTGAACGCCACTCCTGTGGGAATGTTGCTGAACGGGAAAACCTGAGTGACTACATTTTGATTTTTGTCCCCAAATGCACAGTGAATGTTGATCACAGATAAATAGTCAGACAAAAGAAGTGGGTTTCATGACTTGAGTGAAAATACAGCTTAACTACTGATTCATGAAATCAGATGCTATCGACAAAAATCTGGGAAAAAAAATCTCAGTGATATTTTTAAAACTAGGTAACTTATCACCCCCTTTTTTAAACCCTGAATTGTAGCAAGACACATTTGTATGGTCAGAATTTAGTTAGAAAAGACAGACACCCTGCAGCCCTGCTTTACCATTCGCAAAGCTTTTCCCGGCAGGTGGAGACCAGGGCCTTGAACCCAGGTCCTTGCACACAGTAGTGTGTGTGCTTAACCAGGTGGACCACTGCCTGGCCCCCTAAAGAGGACAGTTTCAACATAAGTGTTTAAAATTCACTGCTTGCCCAGAATTTGAAAACTGAGAAAGCCCTTGGAACTGATCCTTTAAGAAGTCTTGGGTGGCCTGTAGGTTTACAGAGGCAGAATTTGGACTGTAAAACAGTAAAAAGTGGTAGCTAGAAAATCTAGTGACCACTCCCAGAAGCAACCAAGAATTACCCTTTACTTAAAATTATAGAATAAGACATGGGGGCCAGGCAGTGGTGCGCCTTGTTAAACACACATTATAGTGCACAAGGACCAGGCTTCAAGCCCCTGGTCCCCACCTGCAGGGGGGAAGCTTCACAAGTGGTGAAGCAGGGCTGCAGGTGTCTCTCTGTCTCTGTCTCTCTCTATCTCCCTCCCTCTCCCTTCTCATTTTTTCTCTGTCCAATAGTAAATAAATAAAGTGGAAAAAAAAGGAATTATAAAAATAAGACATGGGGGGCCAGGTGGTGGTGCACCTGGTTAAGCACACACATTACAATGCACGTGGATCTGGTCCCCACCTGCAGGGGGAAAGCTTTGCCAGTGCTGCAGGTGCCTCTCTATCTCTCTCTCCCTTTTTATCTCTATCTCCCCTCAATTTCTCTGTCTCTATTCAATAATAAAAATATTTTTTAAAGTGATTTTAAAAAGATAAAGAAAAAATAATAAAGGGGCCTGGGCAGTAGTACACCTGGTTAAGTGCACATAGTACTAAGTATAAGAACCCAGTGAAGGATCTGGGATTGAACCCCTGGCTCCCCACTTGCAGGGGGAAGCTTCACAAGCAGTGAGGCAGGTCTGCTGGTCTCTTCCTCTCCTCTCAGTCTCTCTGTTCTTTTTTTTTTATTTTTTATTTATTTAAGAAAGGAGACATTAACAAAACCATAGAATAAGAGGGGTACAATTCCCATAACCTGATCTCCACATCCCAGCCCCTCCCCTGATAGCCTTCCCACTCTCTATCTCTCCGGGAGTATGGATTCAGGGTCCTTGTAGGTTGCAGAGGGTGGAAGGTCTGCCTTCTGTAATTGCTTCCCCACTGAACATGGGCCTTGACATGGGTCGATCCGTACTCCCAGTCTCTCTGTTCTATCAAATAAAAATGGCCACTAGGAGCAGTGGATTTGTAGTGCAGGCACAGAGCCCTAGCAATAACCCTGGAGGTAAAAATGAAAAGAAAATTAATTAAAATAAGACATGTGCTCATGCATGCTGACTAGGATGGTTTCTTCCTGGTAGATGGGTGTCATTTATGCACCTGTGGGAGCACATATTCAGGGACTCTGAAAGCCAAGGCCAGTGATCATTATCCACAAATAACCTGTTGCATGTTGCCAGATGTAACCTCCATTTTATTAACTTCATATTAACAGTTTGCCGTGGTCCACTGGGAGAAGAAAAAGTGTTGAGTATCCCATTTCTCTTTGCTTGAGTCCACACTTGCTGTCACCCCTCTCTTGAATAACATGACATGACCCATAGCCTGGAGACACATGGAAGGCCAATGGCCACCAGTGCACCTGCATGGCTGCCAGGTCTGTGGACTGTAGACCACGGGAGTGCCCCGCCCCACCCACATGTGGGGTTGGAGAGAAGGTGGTCACCTTCTCATCTAGTGATACATACCTGCTGTGACATTGGACACTATGGTGAGTCATAACAGCATGTTTAAAAAAATATTAATAAAAACTTCAGAGGGTCATATAGCATAATGGTTCAGCAAAAAGACTTATTCCTGAGGCTCCTAGGTCCCAGGTTCAAAACCCCACACCAACATAAGCCAGAACTGAACAGTTCTCTGGTAAAACAGAAAAAGGAGGGGGCTGGTGGTGACACACTTGGTTGAGCGCACATGTTACAAGGTGCAAGGATGTGGTTCAAGTCCCCATCCCCCACCTGCAGGGGGAAAGCTTTGTGAGTGTCTCTGCAGGTGTCTCTGTCTCTTTCCCTCTCTACCTCTCCTTACCCTCTCGACTTCTAGCTGCCTCTATCCAGTAAATAAAAGTAATAAAAAAATTAGAAATATTAAAGCAGCATGTTTGAACTGAAGGGCCTAGTTTACTTTTGCATACCTAGGAGATATTTATTGAGCTACTTGTATGCGGTGCTTATGTGACGTTTACCATCCTAAGAGATGCTAACAGATGCTCTGTTTACTGGGTTCAAGACCCTGTTCCCACCTGCACAAGTGGTGGAGCTGTGCTGCTGGTGTCTCTTTCTCTCCCTCTCTTCTTCTGTGGCTCACCTCAAAGGGCACCAATAGGGTTGGCCATTAAGTACCGGGCATGGAGGTTCTGAGCCATTGTCCCAAAAAGACGTGCTTTATGACATTCAGATCTGTGAGCTGGAAATCTGTGGTTGTGACTAGAGGAAATAGGTGGCCCAATTCTCAGAGATCAGAGAAGAAAACCCAGAGAGACCAGAACCTCATGTTATGTAAATAACAGCACAACATCTTCAGGATTGGATTCTGACAACTGATTTGTCATCTTGGAAAGTTGTTTCATGTGTTTTTTTTTGCAGTTAAAATCAGATTCCTTTATTGTATCAAAGTATAATCTGAGTTTTACAAAGTATTTTCCATATATATATATTTTTTTTCTTTCTTTCTTCCCATTTTTTTTTTTACCAGAGCACTGCTCAGTTCTGGATGATACTGCTGCAGGAGATTTAACCTGGTACTTTAGTGTCTCAGACATGAGAGTCTCTTTACATAACCATTAAGCCATCTACCCCACCTGTATTTTACATTTCTTAGAGGAGAAATACAATTTAACATGTTGTATAAAGGTAATATAATCTTCTAATTAATTAATTAATTAATATTGAAAGCATATAGTTGTGAGGGAAAACATTTAATTTTTTAAGGAACACTATCAAGCAATCCTAAAAAACAGATGATTCTCAAGTTGATACCACTATAGTTTAACTCTTGATACTATCAAAACATCTAAAAGGTATGTGGTGGAGCTGGGAAGACAGTTAAGTGGTTTTGCTAAAAGACTTTCACTCCTGAGGCTCCAAAGTTCCAGGTTCAGTCCCCAGCAGCAATATCAGCCAGAACTAAACAGTATTCTAGTAATCAACAAATAAATTAAATGAAAAATAATAACATATAAAGAAAAAAGAGTGGGTGTTGGGCGGTAGCGCAGTGGGTTAAGCACACGTGGCCCAAAGTGCAAGGACTGGCAGAAGGATTCCTGTCCCAGCCTCCGGCTCCCCAACTACAGGAGAGTCGCTTCACAGGCGGTGAAGCAGGTCTGCAGGTGTCTCTCTTTCTCTCCCCCTCTCTGTCTTCCCTCCTCTCTCCATTTCTCTCTGTCCTATCCAACAATGACGACATCATCAACAACAACAATAATAACTACAACAACAGTAAAACAAGGACAAAAAATGGGAAAATCAATAATAAAAAATAAAAATGGAAAATGGAAAAAATACCCACCAGGAGCAGTGGATATGTAGTGCCAGCACCCAGCCTGGAGGCAAAAAAAAAATTTAACTGTGAAAAAAAAATTAAGAATGGGGAGTCGGGCAGTAGCACAGTGAGTTAAGTGGATCAAAACGCAAGGACCAGCTTAAGGATCCTGGTTTGTGCCCCCAGCTCCCCACCTGCAGGGGAGTCGCTCCACAGGCAGTGAAGCAGATCTGTAGGTGTCTATCTTTCTCTCCCCCTCTCTGTATTCCCCTCCTCTCTCCCTTTCTCTCTGTCCTATCCAACAACTATGACATCAGTAACAACAACAAAACAACAAGGGCAGCAAAAGGGAATACATAAATAAATATTTAAAAAAATTAAAAATATAACCCCTAGGATTTTAATTGACAACTTATTTATCACACTGAAATTATCATCTACCCTTCCTAGTTTTTAGTTTCCAAAGGTGATCTGACTGGAGAATAGATGAGTTTGGTTTTTTATAAAATCTTTTATTTATATATATTTATTTTCCCTTTGTTGCCCTTTTTTGTAGTTATTTGTTGTTATTGATGTCATTGTTGTTGGATAGGACAGAGAGAAATGGAGAGAGGAGGGAAAGACAGAGTGAGGAGAGAAAGAGAGACACCTGCAGAACCTGCTTCACTGCCTGTGAAGCAACGCCACTGCAGGTGGGGAACCACGGGCTCCAACTTGGATCCTTATGCCACTCCTTGTGCTTTGCGCTGCCTGTGTTTAACCCACTGTGTAACAGCTAGACTCTCTGCTTTTTTTTTTTTAACATAAACCTATGGTGATGTTTAGAAACGATGGAAACAGTAGGAGGTGGCTTGCAGCACTGCATAGAACTTGCTGGCAGGAGACTTGATCCTAGATGCCATGTATGCCAGAGTGATGACCTGCTTCTTACTCTCACTAATAAATATAGAAGTGCATCTACTAAGAAAGAAAATGTTTTAACTCAAGTCATTTATATGACAAAAAAAGTTCAGATAAATAAATGTCAGTTTATTAGTCATCTTATGGTTTGAGACCCAGAAATAAATACAACTTTGATTTTCAAACAAAAATTAATAATAGGGGTCAGGTGCTGGTTCACCCAGTGAAGTGCATAGTACTATGTGCAAGGACCCGGGTTTGAGCCCCTGCTCTGTGGCCCTGCTCCCCACTGGCAGGGGGGAAGCTTCACAAGCAGTGAAGCAGGTCTGCAGGTACCTCTCTGTCTCTCTCCCTCTCTGTCTCTCCCTCCTCTCTCTATTTCTCTCTGTCCTATTAAATAAAAAGTAGAAAAGAAAAAGCAAGCAAACAAAAAATTATGAAGCACTCTGGGGAGCTTGACAGGGCACACAAGGAAGAAGATAATTTGTGGATCTTGCCTTTTGTTCTCATCTGATGAGCCAGTTATTCTGTGCCATGTTACCCTTATTGTTCGTTATCCTTAAATTTAGACCGTGGTGGCCAGGTGGTGGAGTGCCTGGTTGAGTGCTCACATTATAGTGCATAGGGACCCGGTTCAAGCTCCCAGTCCCCACCTTCAGGGGGAAAGCTTTGTGAGTGGTGAAGCAGTCTGCAGGTGTCTCTGTCTCTCTGCCTCTCTATCTCCCCCTCCCTTCTCAATTTCTCTGTCTCTATCCAATAATAACAACAACAACAATTCAGAGTGTGGTGGTGACTGGCTGCCTGCTTACCATAAAATAACGTTCCTTGAAACCCTGGTATAGTAGAGTAACATTGTGATAAAAATAAAGATAATAATAGAAAATTAATTTACATGATAGAAGTCTACATCAAATTGGCATTTGAAATAAGAAAGCTCTTTTTTGAGGTCCCCTGTTACGGAGCACATGAGTGGAAACAAACTGCTTCTGGAAAGCCTTGTTTTCAGTAGCTTAACTTTTTCCTTTCCTTAATTTCCTTTTCTTTTTAAACTATCTCTGTGCATTGTTGTGTGTTTAACCAAGTATACCACTGCCTGACTCCCCCCTTTTTTCTCTTGGCTTTTCTTTCTTTGTTTATTTTTCCTTTCTTTCTTTTTTTGCTTTTGGGCTTATCACCAGGATTCAGGGCCAGCACTATGATTCCACTGGTCCTAGCAGCCATATATTTATTGATTCATTTATTTATTTATTTTGGCTAAGACAGAGAGAAACTGAGAGGGGAGGGGGTGTATAGAGAGGGATAGAGACCTGTTTCTCTGCTTGTGAAGTGTCCCTCTGCAGGTGAGGAGCCAGGGCCTCCAACCAAGATCCTTGCATGGGTCTTTGTGCTTTTATACTATGTGCACTACACCCAGTGCACCCCCACCTACCCCACCCTCCCATTTGCATTCCTTTATAGGTGAGAAGAAATACAAAATAAGAGGCAAAATCTTCACCCAGCACTTTGTTTAGGTCAGAAGAAGCTCTGCAAATGTCCCCCCTCAGCTTAGAGGGAGAGGGGAGTTTCTCTGCATGTGATGCCTCTTTTTTTTTTTAAATTATCTATGTCTGGATTGACTGATTGATTAGATAGAAACAGAGAAATTGATAAGGGAGGAGCATATAGAAAGGGAAAGAGATGGAGACACCTGTAGCTACATTTCACCACTTGTGAAGTTTTCCCTCTGCTGGTGGGGGGCCAGGGGCTTGAACCCAGGTCCTTGTGCACTATGATGTATGCACTTAACCAGTTGCACCACCACCTGCCCCCCTGTTTTTTTGTCTTTTAAAGAAGCTCCCACTGATTTTTTTTGTATACAACCATCTATATATGCTATTCTCTTTTAAAGTTTTATTTATAAAAAGGAAACATTGACAAGGCCATAGGATAAGAGGGGTACAGTTCCCACCACCAGAACTCCACATGCCATCCCCTCCCAATAGCTTTCCTATTCTTTATCCCTCTGGGAGTATGGACTCAGGGACATTATGGTGTGCAGAATATAGAAGGTCTGGATTCCGTAACTGCTTACATGCTGAATATGGTTGTTTACAAGTGGATCCATACTCTCAGCCTGTCTTTCTCTTTCCCTAGTGGGGCAGAGCTCTGGGGAAGTGGGCTCCAGGACACATTGGTGGAGTCGTCTGTCCAGGGAAGTCCAGTAGGCATCTTGGTAGCATCTGAAACCTGGTGGCTGAAAGAAGAGTTAACATATAGAGCCAAACAAATTGTTGACCAATCATGAACCTAAAGGCTGGAATATTGCAGATGAAGATTTGGGTTCTCCATTTTGAAGATTGCTAGTAGGCCTATTTTAGTTCTATTCCAAAGGGTTATATATTCCAATGGGATATTATATTCCAAAGTTATATATATTCCAAAGGGATATTATATTCCTACTGCTTTGTCCTCCTCTCAGGCAGTCTCATCGTGCAGGTAGCAGGGGTGGGTCTGGGCAAAGCCCTATTTCTTTTTCTGGCTCTGAGATTTTGAACTTTACATCCTAGATTTTATTCAAACTTAAGTCTGTCTCTAAACCCTAACACCATCAAAACAAAATGAGTTGAGTTAGATTCTTAAAATTTATTTTGGATTTGAGTCCCCACCACACCTGCAGAGGAAAAGCTTTGTGAATGGTGAAGCAGTGCTGCAGGTCTCTCTCTTTCTCTTCTCCCTTTTTACTTCCCTTTCCCCTTTTGATTTCTGCTGTTACTACCCAATAAATAAAGATAATAAAAATATTTTTAAATTATTATTTTTAATTTTTAAAATATTTATTTTCCCTTTTGTTGCCCTTGTTGTTTTATTGTTGTAGTTATTATTGTTGTTATTGATGTCCTTGTAGTTGGATAGGACAGCGAGAAATGGAGAGAGGAGGGGAAGACAGAGAAGGGGAGAGAAAGATAGACACCTGCAGACCTGCTTTACTGTCTGTGAAGCAAACCCCCTGCAGTTTGAGAGCCAGTGTACTTAACCCACTGTGCTACTGCCTGATTTCCTTTAGATTAATTTTAAGGAATTTATATTTAAAATTATATTTTGATTTGATAGAACAAGTCAATTCATACAAGGAAGGGAGATAATGGAGAGAGAGAAAGACACTTGCATCTCTGCTTGCTTGTCAAGCTTTCCTCCACCCCCTAGCAGGTAGGCACTAGGGCCTTGAACCTGGGTTCTTAGTCATGGTTATGTGCATGCTCAACTGAGATCACCACCACCTGTGCCTATTTTAAAATTATTAAAGAATTTTTTAAGAATCCCCTCAACTCATCATCTGCACTATTCCAGCTTAGGTCCATGTTTGGTCAATGATTTGTTTGGCTTTGAGTGTTGACTCTTTTCAACCACCAGGTTCCAGGTGCTAGCATAATGCTGACCAGACTTCCCAGGACAGACAACCCCACCAGTGTGTCCTGGAGCTCTGCTTCCCCAGAGCCCTTCCCCACTAGGGAAAGAGAGAGACAAGCTGGGAGTATGGATCAACCAGTCAATGCCCATGTTCAGCGAGGAAGCAATTGCAGAGGCCAGACCTTCCATCTTCTGCATCCCACAATGACCTTGGGTCCATACTCCCAGGGTTAAAGAATAAGAAAGCTATCAGGGGAGGGGATGGGATACAGAGTCTGGTGGTGGGAATTGTGTGGAGTTGTACCCCTGTGCTTTACTCAATATTTCCTTTTTATAAATAAAAAATTTAAAAAAGGGAGTTCGGAGGTAGTGCAGCGGGTTTAGCGCAAGTGGTACAGCATAAGGATCCTGCAGGAGCTCCTCCATAAGGAGCTCCCCACCTGCAGGGGTCTGGCTTCACAGTGAAGCAGGTCTGCAAGTGTTTTTCTCTCCTGGTCTTCCCTTCTTCTCTTCTTCCCTTTGTCCCAGCTGCGTCCAGCGCAGCGCCATGGAGCCCAGCGGCCTGCGCCCTAATGCCTCCTCGCCCCCACGCTGCATTGCATTGCTTCACCCATAGGCCCCAGCGCTGGGGTTCGACCCCGTGCCCTGAGCACCTGACCACGACTGTGCGGAGGCCCCCCGTGTGGAAGTACTGCTGAGGACTCGGGACAGTGCTGTGCCAGACAGCCTCGGCCAGGTCCATCGTGCTGGAGCCCATCTACTGGGATTCCTCCAATTCCAAGTAAGTGGCCCCAGGGGCCCTGTGCCCTCAATGGCTTGGGTATTGCGCCTGCCTGGGAAGGTGCTGGGTGGGGGGAGGGGCGAAGTCAGGGTGCAGCTGCTGAGGGGCCAGAGTCCCCTGACCCTGTCCCTAGGCAGGGACACCTTAGAAGGGTGGCTGCGCACCCCCAGATCCAGCTGCTTTCGGCTTCTGGGAGCAGGAGCGCAGGGACCCCGCCAGAGAGTCTGGGCGGCTGGCCTTCCCTTTCCTTCCTGCCGGGAGAGGGGTCCTCGGGTCCCAGGGCTTCCCCAGCATGTCCATGCCGGCAGCTCCCAGCGCCCCGAGGGTGAGGACCCTCCTGCACAGGAGGATTCCAGAGTGTGCCTCCCACCCACCCCAACCGCCGGGTAGGAGGGGACCCTGGAACCCACCAGCCTGCTGTGGCTTCAGGAGCGGCCAAGCCCAGAGAACTTTCCGTGCACCCCACCCACCCACCCGAAATGTGCGCCCACTGTCCTTCCTCTCGGTGTGGCCCAGGATGAGGTCCTCTGGGAAGGTGGTTTGGAATCCTGAACTTCAAGTTTGGCCTGGGGCAACATGGCGAGCCAAGCTCCCAGACTAGGGTGAAGGCTGGGGCGCGGGGTGTGGGTCCAGGTTGAGGGTCTCCTGGCATTTCTAGAACTGGAGTGTTTTCTCTGCCTCTGTCTCTCTCGGAAGAGACATGCGTTTCAGAGAAGTGCCCCAGGTTGACTGGCTTTAACCCATGTGGAGCTGTGCTGGGCTGTGAATTGAGTCTGGGCTGAGGGTCTGGCACTTTGCAACCTGCTGGTCCGGGGAGGCCACTCTCAGCGTCCCCCCAACCCCCCACCCCTTCTGGAAGGTTTGGGCCGGGCTGGGCTCCATGTGCGGTGGGGGTGGGCGGGGGGCGCCTGGGGCTCTTGTGTCTGCTGGGACAGTCCTGGGGGGACTGCAGTCCGCCTGTGCACAATGAAATGGCCAGGGCGCTGGCAGGTGGGAGCTGCACTAGGAGCTGGGCAGAGCCAGGCAGGAGCCAATCTTGGAGCTGGGTAGGAACCGGGCAGGAACCGTGGTTTTAAAACAAAGGAAGTTAAAAAGGAAAAAAAAATGTTACTTATTAATACAAAAAAGAGAAGCAGAGCATGACTATGGCACATGCAATGCTGTGGACTGAATTCAGGACTTAATGCCTACAGATCCATTGCCCTAGCCATTCTGCAATTCTAGAGTATAAATAGGTTATTTTATTTTTTTGTTGTTGTTGTCACCAAGGTCTCATTGTCTCCCTTTTTTTTTTCTTTTCTATTCTTTTCCACTCTTTCTTTATTTTTATTTATTTTTCCTTTCTGTTGCCCTTGTTGCTTAACATTGTTGTGGTTATTAATGTCGTTGTTGTTGGATAGGACAGAGAGAAATGGAGAGAGGAGGGGAAGACAGAGAGGGGGAAAGAAAGACAGACACCTGCAGACCTGCTTCACCACCTGTGAAGGGACTCCCGGGCAGGTGGGGAGCCAGGGGCTCGAACCACGATCTTTCCGCTGGTCCATGAGCTTTGCGCCATGTGTGCTTAACCGGCTGTGCCACTGCCCGACTCCAACTGTCTCCATCTCTTAACACTTTTTAAATAAGATTATAATATAGTACTAGCTGCAGATTATATAAAATATAAGATTATAATATAGTACTGGCTGCAGATTGGCTTTTTTGAAAAAAATCATGGTAATATTGCTCTCTTAACTGTACATCTTTTAAGTAATACAAAGTCTTTTTAAAAATTTTTCTCAAATATTGTGCCTGGAGATCAATCCCACCCAGAACCTTGCACCTGCATGGGACAGCTGAGAAGCCTCCCCGCCAGTCTCCATTCTGTATCCTTTAAGAGAGGGAGACATGCAAAGCACTGCTCCTCTATGCACGGAGTCCCGCCCATTGCCTCCCTGTGGTGGGCACTTGCAGTGTGGAGGATCAGACCCCCAGCCACATGCTATATAAAGCATGTGCTTTACCCCCTGAGCTGCCTTCAGATCCTGAGTTTGATCCCTGGCATTGCATGTACCAGAATGATGCTCTCATTCTCTCTCATGAATAAAAAGTTATTTTATGTTATGTTTTTAAGAAACGTATGTTATGTTGTGTTTTCTGTTTAAGAAACAGACAACCTGCACCTATATTTAGGCTGGTAACTGAACTCAACAGTAGTCCAGGCCTACTTAAAATCCAGAATCAACAAATTTAGAACCAAGGCAAAGGAGAGAACAGTCATACAATCTTTTTTTTTTAAGACACTGAGTAGCTTCTTTTCATTGGTCTACATGTACTACAGAAGGGGGTGGAGGGGCACAGAAGCAGCACTCTAGCATATGCAGTACTTGGGATTGGACTCAGGACCTACAATTTAGAAGCTCTGAGTTCTTCCATTGTGCAACTTACCCATCTTCAGAGATAGTTTTCCTTTGTTTTGTTCTAAAGACCTTATTTATTCATTAAGGAGAGAGATAGGAGCAGGGAGGATCACTGGGGATAGAACTTGGGACCTCATGCCTGAGAATCCTGTACTTTATCCACTCTGCCCCCTCCTCCCAGACCACTGATAATTTGGCTTTTATTGGAATTTGAACTACTGAAGAAACACTCTTGGGGGCCAGTTGGTAGCACAGCAGGTTAAGAGCACATGGCATGGGAGTCGGCCTGTAGCGCAGCGGGTTAAGCGCAGGTGGCGCAAAGCACAAGGACCAGTATAAGGATCACGGTTCAAGCCCTGGCTCCCCACCTGCAGGGGCGTCGCTTCACAAGCAGTGAAGCAGGTCTGTAGGTGTCTATCTTTCTCTCCCCCTCTCTGTCTTCCCCTCCTCTCTCCATTTCTCTCTGTCCTATCCAACAACAATAATGACAACAATAATAACTACAACAATAAAACAACAAGGGCAACAAAAGAGAATAAATAAAATAAATATAAAAATATTTTTAAAAAAAAGAGTACATGGTATGAAGCGCATGGATGGGTGTTGGGATCCCGGTTTGAGCTCCCCACCTGCAGGGATATCACTTCACAAGCGGTGAAGCAGTTCTACAGGTGTCTATCTTTCTCTCCCTGTCTCTGTCTTCCCCTCCTCTCTCCATTTCTCTTTGAACTATCCAACAACAATGACAACAATGATAAACAACAAGGGCAACAAAAGGGAAAAAATAGCCTTCAGGAGAAGTGGATTCATAGTGTAGGCACTGCGCTCAGCAATAACCCTGGAGACAAAAAAAAAAATAGATTTTGCCCTGTGTGTGTCCTGCACTGGCAGCTCTTTTCCTGACATACTGGTTGTGTATGCATGTAGCTATGTCAAGTATAAACATCTTAAGGGCATACACAATAGAATGATCTCGCTCTTAGTCTGTAAACTGCTCTATATCAGACTTGTTATCTCCATTTTAGTGATTATATCAGATTCTCTATTTACTTTTAAAATTCTGACCTTATGCCAATGATGTAGGCATAATTCAGGGCTATCAAATAAGACAGGCTTACTTTTAGCCGAAAGGGCCTTGTTGACCACTATCTGAGTTTACCCTGATGTGGCCAAAACACTGAGGAAGCTGGAAACAGAACTACAAAGATGACAAAGAATTTCTAACATAACTGCTTTTAGTACACAGCTGCCAGGAAGAAAGAAATGGATCACATAAGTGATCAGACATTATAAGTTTCAGGGTCCCCAACAAGCTGGCTCTTCCCTGAGACAGGTGCATTCTTATCAAGAATATTGTTTGCATTATCTATTTATTTATTGTGCTGAGCTGAGGAATTAACCAAGGGCCTTACACATGTAAAATACTACAGTGCACTCCACCCACCTTATTATTTTCCACTCTGTATCCTGATTGAATAAATACAGAGATAAATAGAGAAGGAAAAACAATGGGAAAACACGAGGATATCATTCCTCCAGCCCGAGAGCCCCTTGGTGCTCCTAGTGAAGTCTAGATCTTCCCACCAACTGCCTACTAGCCTATTCTTTATACTCACTTACCTATCTACATACTTCTGTGTGGCTTAGGGGTCTCGCACCTGTATGATCTCACCACTCAGCAACCCTCTCCTAGTCAATTTTCTTATTCTGTTGATTCTTGGGGGCACAGAGGAAAAAGCAGAAAGAGGAAAGAGACCACAGTACCACTCTACCATCCATGGAGCTCCTCCCTTGTCCCCAGTGCTCCTTATAGCACTGTGGGATCACTCTATTTATATTAAAAGCCAGTACACTGAGAGTCCCACTTTAGTGACTCTGCTATATTGGGTAACCACATTAATAGCAATCCTTTTTTGATATGAACTCATGTCTTTAAAGAAGCAAAATAAATATACACTTAACTCTCTTCTTGATTTCTCCTTTACTCCCAGCAATTGTATTTGTGTCATAATTCTCTTTTATTCTAGGATTTTTTATGTGGGGAGAAGTGCCTGGATCAACCAATTCAGAAGCTGCTCTAATCAGCAGATGAAGAAGCCATTACTGCATTTTTGGAAGAAAACTTTAAATCTGCCAAATGAATGATGACTCATTATTGACATTATGGTAACGTTTATGTTATCTATCCAATATGTGAAATGGATCTTTTTTAAGAAGCAGACCGAGGGGTCAGGGAAATGGCTCGGCACCTCATATTCAGGAACATTGCTCTGGTCCCTTGTTCTGGTTTCTCTCTTAAAGCAAAATCTAAAAAGTAAAAAAGAATAGATTGGCACATGGAAATACTCTGCTATTTATTTTGCTTTTTTTTTTAGAGGGAGGGGGTTTGTTTGTTTGTTTGTTTTGAAGGCAGTCTTGGGCAAAGCATGCTCTCTACACTGAGCTCTGTTCCAGGCCCAGAATTGTCTTGTGATGTTATGGAAATCTTTGAAAGCTTTTGAAACATAACTTAAAATACACAGCCATCAGGGTTATCACTTGGAGCTCGGTGTCTATATGACTCCACTGCTCCCAGCACTTTTTGTTGTTGTTTGTTTTCTTTCTTTTTGATAGAGGGTGAGAGAGAGAGTGAAATAGAAAGTAAGAGAGTAGTAGCACTGCTCTAGAAGCTTCCACCCTGCAGGCACTCATATGGTGGCTGAAGTTTCAAACCTGGCTCCTTACTTTTGGTAACCTGGATGCTCACTGGATGAGTCACCTACCAGCTCAGAGTTCTTCACCCCAAGAAGCTGGAATACGCATTCTTTTCAAATCCACACAGCGCATCCTCCAGGATAGACCACATGTTAGGCTACAAAGACAGTATCAACAAATTCAAGAGCACTAAAATCATCCCAAGCATCTTCTCAGACCACAGAGGAGTAAAGCTAACACTCAACAACAAACATAAAATTACTAAAAGTCACAAAATTTATAAACTCAACAACATACGGCTGAATAACCACCCAGTCAAAGAGGAACTCAAGCAAGAAATTCAAATGTTTCTAGAAACAAATGAAAATGAAGACACAGGCTACCAAGATATTTGGTACACAACTAAAGCAGTACTTAGAGGGAAACTCATAACTATACTAGCACTCATTACAGAACAAGAAAAAGCTCAAGTAAAGGACTACACTGCACACCTTAAAGACTTAGAAGAAGAACAAAGGAACCCTAAGGCATCCAGAGGGACCGAAATGGCAAAAATTAGAGCTGAACTAAACAATGTGGAAAATAAGAGAACCATACAAAAGATCAATGAAGCCAAATGTTGGTTCTTTGAAAAATTAAACAAAATTGTCAAACCCTTAAACTCACTAGAAAAAGGGAGATGGGCTTGAAGACAGAAAAGATATAGAATTGTAAATGATAGAGGAGATAGCACAACAGACACCACAGAAATCAAAAAAATTAAGCGAACCTTCGACAAACTACATGCCACTAGCTTAAGAATTTGGAAGCTTCTGCACAGCCTAAGAAACTATCACCCCTCACAGAATGGGAGATCTTCACATGCCATACATCAGATAAGAGACTAATCAGTAAAATATACAAAGAGCTCAGCAAACTTAGCACCAAAAAAGCAAGTCACCCCATCCAAAAATGGGCAGAGGATATGAACAAAACATTCACATCAGAGGAGATCCAAAAGGCTAACAAACATGAAAAACTTCTCCAGGTCGCTGATTGTCAGAGAAATGCTAATCAAGACAACATTGAGATACCACCTCACTCCTGTGAGAATGGCATACATCAAAAAGGACAGCAGCTACAAATGCTGGAGAGGCTGTGGGACAGAGGAACCATTCTGCACTGCTGGTGGGAATGTAAATTGGTCCAGCCTCTGTGGAGACCAGTCTGGAGAACTCTCACAAGCTAGACATGGACCTTCCATAAGACCCAGTAATTCCTCTCCTGGGGATATACTCCAAGGACTCCATAACATTCAACCAAAAAGATATGTGTAAACCTATGTTAATAGCAGCACAATTCGTAATAGCTAAAACCTAGAAGCAACCCAGGTGCCCAGCATCAGATGAATGTCTTAGAAAGCTGTGGTATATATACACAATGGAATACTATGCAGCTACTAAGAACAATGAACCCACCTTCTCTGACCCATCTTGGATGGAGCTAGAAGGACTTAAGTGAACTAAGTCAGAAAGATAAAGATGAGTAGGGGATGATCCCACTCATCAACAGAAGTTGAGAAAGAAGAACAGAAAGGGAAACTAAAAGCAGGATCTGACTAAATCTAGGGTAGGGCACCAAAGTAAAAACCCTGTAGTGAGGGGGAGGGTGGACATTCGGCTTCCCAGGGGGTCGGGGGTGGATGGGGTGGGAGGGAACACAGTCTTTTGGTGGTGAGAATGGTGTCTTTGTACATCCCTATTAAATGGTAGTCATATAAATCATTAACTAATATGAGAGGGGAAAATTGATTGTATGTCTTAAACTTTTTAAAACACAGACTGAGTCTTTGTAATACATAGGCTGAGTGTTTGATATGTTGACTCTCTCAAAAGCTAGATGAGGGAGAACAGAAGCAACCTGTGGCACAGCTTTATACAAATCCTAACAAAGAGACTTTTCAAAGTTAACCCAATGACCAAACAATGTGATGATAACAATAACTATCCATTGTCTTCTTGAACCCTAATTCAGCAGGAACCTTACATTTCCTGCATGCTTCTCTCAATTCATATCAAATAATATTGCATCCACTGATCACAACCTAATCAACGCAATGAGTGCCACCTCAGCATGCTTCACTTCAGACTGTGTTCACAGACTTCAGGTGTGAAATGACAACCCTTCACCTTCATTACTTGGGTGAGACTGTTCCTTTCATAGTATTCTCCAATTCCTTTCCAGGTGGTTCACTTCCTAACAAAGTCCCAAAACCTAGATATAGACCAGGTCCTCTGAGATAGAGAATATGTTCACACGTATCTATAAACTAGTGCAAAATATATACCTGAAAGCAAAAGTACACAATAGTCTGCAGTGAGTACCCCCCAACCATTCATCTGCACTGTTCCAGCCTTTAGGTCCATGATTGTTCAACAATTTGTTTGGCTTTGTATGTTAACTCTCTTTTCGGCCACCAGGTTCCAGATGCCAGCAGGATGCCTACCAGACTTCCCTGGACAGACGAGCCCACCAGTGTGTCCTGGATCTCTGCTTCCCCAGAGACCCACCCCACTAGGGAAAGAGAGAGGTAGGCTGGGAGTATGGATTGACCAGTCAATGCCCATGTTCTGCAGGGAGCAAATACAGAAGCCAGATCTTCCACCCTCTACAACCCACTATGACCTTGGGTCCATACTCCCAGAGGGAAAAAGAATAGAAAGGGTATCAGGGGAGGGGATGAGATATAGAGATCTGGTGGTGGGAGTTGTGTGGAGTTGTACCCCTTCTATCCTACAGTTTTGTTAATTTCTCCTTTTTAAGATAAATAAATCTGGAAGAAGGGCTGAGGGTAGATAGCATAATGGTTATACAAACAGTCTCTCATACCTGAGGCTTTGAAGTCCCAGGTTCAATCCCCCACATCACCATAAGCCAGAGCTGAACAGTGCTCTGGTGAAAAAAATGAATAAATAAAAACTAAAAAAGAATCTGTAAGAAATGGAAAATTCCTAGAAACATACACACTTCCAAAACTGAACTAGGAAGAACTATAAACCTACATGCACCAATCACAGACAAAGAAATGAAAACAGTTATTAACATCTTCCCAACAACAAAAGTCCAGGACCAGATGGCTTTATAAATGCATTCTACAAAACCTTCAGGAAATAGTTAATACCTATACTTTTTATTTATTTTTTCTTTTTTGTTGCCCTTGTTGTTTAACATTGTTGTGGTTATTAATATCGTTGTTGTTGGATAGGACAGAGAGAAATGGAGAGAGGAGGGGAAGACAGAGAGGAGGAGAGAAAGACAGACACCTGCAGACCTGCTTCACCGCTTGTGAAGCAACTCCCCTGCAGGTGGAGAGCCGGGGGCTCGAACTGGGATCCTTACGCAGGTCCTGGCGATTTGCGCCACGTGCGCTTAACCCGTTGCGCCACCACCCGACTCCCATACCTATACTTTTAAAGCTCTTCCAAAAGATCGAAGAAACAGGAACACATCCTTCCACCTTCTGTGAATACAACATCACCCTGCTCCAAAAGTAGACAGGGACACAATAAAAAAAGGAAAGCTCAAGACCGATATCTCTGATGAACATAGATGCTAAATCATTGAACAAGATCCTAGTCAACCTGATACAGCAGTATAACAAAATGATTGTTCATCACGACCAAGTGGGATTTATTCCTGGAATGCAAGCCTAGTTCAATATGTATAAGTCAATCAACAGCATTCACCACATCAATGAAAGCAAAAACAAAAATCACATGATTATCAGTAGATGGAGAGAAAGCCTTTGACAAAATCCAACACCCATTCATGATCAAAACTCTACAAAAAATGGGAATAGACGGGAAATTTGTCAAGATAGTGGAATCCATATATAGCAAACCTACAGCCAATATCATACTCAACGGACAGAAACTGAAAACATTCCCCTTCAGATCAGGGACTAGACAGGGCTGCCCATTATCACCATAACTGTTCAACATAGTATTAGAAGTTCTCTCCACAGCAATAAGGCATGAGAAAGGAATCAAAGAAAGGGAAGAAATGCCAAAGGTTCACCACTTTTATAGCCAAAGGCCCCATATACAGCTATAAACACTCCCATTTCTGGGTGGTGCCTTCTCTCCCTCAACACCATGACTCATCCAGGAAAGACTCACCCCTGCTCTCTCTATGCCCTGAGCCTCTGCCTCCTGCTCCTGCTCCCACTCCAGCTCCTGCCTGATTTCCTGGGTCCACATGGGTCTGCACTTCTGCTCTCAGAGGAGGCACCAGGACCCGGGGTTTGGAGACCACACCCCGAGTCCACCAGGAGTCACAGTGCACAGAGGGATCTCAGTCCTGCTGGAGAGACATAGGGAACGCTCAGTGGGTAGACTTCAGCCACATGGCCATGTCCTTGATGTCACTGCTTCCCACCTGGAGCTTCCAGAAGCTTCTTCAAAGGCGCTTCTGCTGTCTGATGGCAGAAGACCCGAGTGTCTCCAGAGGTTAAGAGACAGTGGTTGGGATTGTGCCCATATATTGACTCTGTCCATAAACCCGGAGGCCCCCTTAAGATGATGGCAAAAGGAAAACAGACAAACAGCAAAAGATGGAAGGCAACAGTGAGGTGAACACCTTCAGTGAACTTTCAAAGGTTCACCTTTTTTTTTTTTTTTTTTAAATTTTTTATTTAAGAAAGGATTAGTGAACAAAAGCATAAGGTAGGAGGGGTACAACTCCACACAATTCCCAACACCCAATCCCCATAACCCACCCCCTCCCATGGTAGCTTTCCCATTCTCTATCCCTCTGGGAGCATGGACCCAGGGTCGTTGAGGGTTGCAGAAGGTAGAAGGTCTGGCTTCTGTAATTGCTTCCCCGCTGAACAAGGGCGTTGACTGGTCGGTCCATACCCCCAGTCTGCCTCTCTCTTTCCCTAGTAGAGTGTGATTCTGGGGAAGCTGAGCTCCAGGACACATTGGTGGGGTCTTCAATCCAGGGAAGCCTAGCCAGCATCCTGGTGGCATCTGGAACCTGGTGATTGAAAAGAGAGTTAACATATGAAGCCAAACAATTTGTTGAGCAATCATGGATCCCAAGCTTGGAATAGTGGAGAGGAAGTGTTAGGGAGGTACTCACTGCAAACTCTAGTGTAGTCCTGCTTTCAGGTATATATTTTATAGTTTATGGATACGTGTGCACATAAGCTCTCTCTCACAGAAACTGGTGTATATCTAGGTTATGGGACTTTGTTAGAAAGTGAACTACCTGAGATGAAATTAGAGTGTACTATTAAAGGAAAGGTCTCACCCGAGTAATGAAGCTGAAGGGTTGTCATTCCACACGTGAAGTCTCTGGATACATTCTGAGGTAAAGCATGTTGAGGTAGCAATCGTTGCTTTGGTTAGGTTGTAATCGGCAGATGCAATGTTATTTGGTTTGGATTGGGAGATGCATACGGGAAAGTGGGCCCTATCCAAGGGTTCCAGGACTGGGGGAAGTAGGGGCTCTATAGTGAAGATGTGAGGTTCCTGCTGTCTTAGGGTTCAAAAAGACAATCAATAGTTAATGTTATCATCACATTATTTGTTAATTGGGTTAACTTTGAAAAGTCCCTTTGTTATGGTTTGCTGGACAGTACCCAGTATCTTGTATATAGCTGTGCTATTAGAAGCTTCTAATCTACTTGGTCTAGGCTTTTGAGAGAGTCCGCATATCAAATACATAGCCTATATATTAAAAAGATTCAGTTTGTCTTTTGAGAAACTTTGAGACATACAATTGATTTCCCCCTCTCATATTAATTAGCTACTGATTTATATGTCTACATTTTGCTAGGAGTGTACATAAACACCATTCCCACCACCAAAGGACTGTGACCCATCCCTCCCGCCCACTCCCACCCCCCACTGGCCCAGGAAGCTACATGCCTACCCCTCACCACTGGGTTTTTACTTTGGTGCCCTACTTACAATTTGATCAGGTCCTGCTTTTAGTTTCCCTTTCAGATCTTCTTAGTCAGCTTCTGTTGATGAGTGGGATCATCCCATACTCATCTTTATCTTTCTGACTTAGTTCACTTAACATAATTCCTTCTAGCTCTGTCCAAGATGGGTCAGAGAAGGTGGGTGAAATGTTTCGTGTGAGAAGGCCTTTACTCTGTGCTTCATTTTGTCCCACCAGAGCTGGGACTCAACACCTGCCCAACTCCACCATTCCTAGAGGCCGTTCTTTATCTTCTTCTTTTTCCAATTTTTCTTTTGATGGAGCACCCAGATGGGTGGGGGAGACAGTGGCACACACTATAAAGCACAGCTGCTATAATGTACAAGGACCCAGGTTCAAGTCCTGTGCCCTCAACCCTGGGGAAAGGAGGCTTCACAGAGCAGTTAAGCAGAGCAGCAGGTATCTCTCTCCCTTTCTGTATATCTTTCCTCTTTCTTTTTCCCTATTAAAAATAAACACAATCACATGCAGCACTGTTCATCTGCTCCTGAGGTCTTGCCCCTTGAGGAGGGGACCACCAGGGACTTGAACCCAGGTCCCCTACCAGGTGAGCCAGCACCTAAGCCCTGGCCTTTGCCCTGAGCCCTCTCATCGCACATGCCAGGGGCAGTGATGTGGACATGGACACAAACACAGAGCCCAAACCATTTAATTCTTACTGTGTTAGCTTATGACTTTGGTGTCCTACAGGCCTTGCACAACTATGAACATGACACAGCATAGCCAGGACTGAACATGTTAATAAAATAACTGAACAGTCTGGGTCTTGGGATTCAGCATGCAGATAAATGTAGATGCACTTGCATTTTCCCACCAGTTGTTAGTTCTCTTCCATTGGAATGAACTGCATATTGGAATTTAAACATACTTCTGAAGGAAGCTCAGTGAGTTACTATTATTGAAGTGAGGAAGCACAGTTTCATTCAGAGCATAGTGTTCTTAGCACATCAGTGTGCAGACATGAAGCCTGGCTGCAGGTGGGCACCAACTGAGGAGTTTTTAGATCCCAGAGATTCTATTCTGTCACAGGATGATGGACTTCCTCTGGGGGCCTGATCTCAGTGCTGAATAGCTCCAGGTGAAACTCCCTGTGCTGCACATTTGGAGGGACAGCCTCAGGGCTCCAGGGACATTGACATCAACTTTGAGAAGCAGCCTTGGTTAGTCCTGTGAGTGACCACACACACATCTGGTTTGGCAAGAGCATGCTCAGAGAATATGAAGATAAGATTAAGACAGAGTGTTGCCAGTGGTGGTGGCCAGGCTGGTGAGGAAGCCTAGATGCAGAGATCGGCACCACAGTAACAGTGTGTGGAGTGTTGTTCTGAGGACCCTTCTGAGCAGCTCATGTTCTTTGGAAGCACATGTCAGGCTGTTCTGTAACTTAGAGTCTTTCCATTTTTCCTTTAAAAACAGAATCTGATGTGACTGACTTTGACCCATGTCTAAATGAAGGAATGGAGGCTTGTCTCACTGACACTGTGGACATAAACATGTTGATGTCAGGGAGTCTGTTGGTAGCACAGGTGGTCATGTGCTGGTGGTGCAAAGCACAAGGACCGGAGTAGGGATCCCGGTTCAAACCCGACTCCCCTCTTGCAGTGGAGTCCCTTCACAAGCAGTGAAGCCCGTCTGCAGGTTTCTATGTTTCTCTCCCACTCTATGTCTTCCCCTCCTCTCTCCATTTCTCTTGTCCTATCCAACAACGACCACATCAGTAAGAACAACAGTAATAGCTGAAACAAAGAAACAAACAAAACAAGGCAACAAAAGCGAATAAATAAATAAAATATTTTAGCAATGTTGATGTCTGGGAACAGGTCTTATAATAATTTTAGCTAAAAATGCCAGTGAGAATTGTAAACCCTCCCCAAGTTTATATTGCTCCTGCAGTTATTCACAGTGGCATTTTAGATGAATTCAAAGTGTGTTTACTACATTTTGGTGACTGGAGATAGCTCATCTGTTAGAGTGCATGCCTCTCATGTTTGAGTCCCTGCATTGGAGCATCAGCACCATACATGGCCTCAGTCCATGGGTGGTGACAGGTGCTGTGATGACTCTGTCTCTCTTTCTCCAACTGCACTCTCTCTCTCTCTCTCTCTGAAAATTTATTTTAAATATTATACAGTTGGGCATTAGGGCCACTCAGTAGCACTGTACAGATGGCAGGGCCAGGATTAGTCCCTGCAGTGATTAAAATAAATCAAGAGCCAGGGAGAGAGTGTTGTTGAGGCGGTCTGGTGTCGGGCTGCACCGCGGAGAAGAGAGCGGACGTCCAGAGCAAAGGGGTACACAAATCTTTATTATAGGATGGGGGGGTGTTTGGTTCAGACCATGTGGAGCCAGCCAGCAATGGCCGACCACGGGGGGGGGGGGGAGAGCAGGGAGCGAGATCTCAGAGAGGGAGAGCTGAGAGCCCAGAGAGAGGGAGAGGGTAAGGGGGCTTTTTATTGGGCGACAACCAGAGGTGACATGTAGGGCCAGGATTGGTTGAAGGGGGCAATGCTAGGGTTTCGCGAAGCATAGTAAAACCTGGGGGCGGAGACTGCATCAGAATAACTCCTCAGCAACAAGAGAGCATAATGGTTTTGCAAATGACATTTATGTCAGAGGCTCCAGGGTCCCAGGTTCAAACCCTGCTACCACCATAAGCCAGATCTGAGCAGAGCTCTGAAAAAAAAAAAGAAATTAAATTCAAATAAGTCTCCTTTCAAATGAGCTCTTCCAAGGAGCCTTCCTTGTTTGTCCTCTCCACAGTGTCAGTCAGGTTTCATGTTCTACCTTTACTCCCTCACTTCCCTCTTTGTTTTTTTCTGGGTGATATTTCCAGGAGTCTAGAATCACACTGTGATTGGTGGTCTCTTCTGTTGAATTTCTGTCTTCCCCATTCAAAAGTTGGTTGCATGAGAATTGGGCCTTTTTTTTTTTTTTTGTTCTCACTATAGGACACTATTTCATTTCTTCAGGAAAATAACTTAAATAGGTAGGCCAATCTGTAGATGCAGATAAGAATTCACTAGTAGCCACTTATGGTGGACGGTCATTAGCACCTTGGGTTCCAGAACCTGGACAGGGTTGGAAACTTCCCCTGGAAGCTGCATGGACATGTCTGAAACATACAGTCTTGCAAACCAAGGTCTCATTCAAAACTGTTAATGATGCCTGACAGAGGCAGAATGTTGAGGTGGTTGTGTGTCTAGTGGTAAATAAAAGACAGTTGTCTATCTAGCTTCCTGAACAACTAGGAAAACCACAGCCCACAGTTCTCAAGTTTAGGAACTATATAGCCCCCATTTAGAAACAGCCCAAATGCCCTTTGACATATGACTGGATAAAAACGTTATGGGACATATACTCAATGAAGTATCTCTTGGAAAATAAAAAAGATGATATTGTGTCCATTGGGATAAAATGGATTATACTTAGTGGATGAGTAAGGAGGTAAGGGACAGCTACAGAATGGTTTCACTCACATTCAGAATGTAGAGAATTAAACATACAAATGTGAAAAAAAAAGATGTGCAGCTTTATCTAAGAATGTGGGAGAACTATAATGGTTACCAGGGGGTGAGGTGGGGACACAGATGTTTGGTAATGGGAGCAGTGAGAAACTGTACTCCTAAATGAGGGGGGAAAAAAGAAAGGAGGAAAGAGGAAGACAGAGACAGAAGGATACAGAAAAATGAGGAATGTTATACAGGTACTAACAACTGAATTTATTGTAAACCATTAATCCCCCAATTAAAAAAAGAGATGAAGGAGGAATTCAGTAAAACATTTTTGAAATTTGAAAGTAGTGATAGAGGTGGAAAAAAAAGCTTAGGTGAGTTTAAAGGTATCATGAGCAGATAAATATATATGTCTGACTCTGTCCTTGTGAACATCCTGACCATGATACTATAATCTAGGCAAGTACTACCACTGTGTCAGTAGAACTAAAAGTCCTTTCTTACACCTGCATGTGAGGCTGCTGTCATCTCACAAGCGAAATACTGGTTTTTAAAGATCAACAGCGGGAGGCACTGCTGGCCCCAGGAGGCTGTTCTGCAGTGTGTCAGTGATGTCAAGAGCCTTAGACTGTGACATCACGGCACAGCTCCAGTGGCCAAGGCTACTGCAGAATCTTCAGACTTGAGGACGAAGTTGGCAGTACTCGGGGTATTGTACTCTTACTTTACTTCAAAGTCAAGGAGTAAGAGTGAAGGATGTCTGCTTCCACCCAAAAGCCCTCCAGGCTTTCAGGGTGTCTTGGCTGGCTCTCCTGCTTGAGGTAGACTCTCCCTGTGCTGGGTGTGGTTGTCAGAGGAGCAGGGCAGTGATGGGAAGTGCTCTGGTTCATTCGCTCTGAAACATGGGAACGGACTCTGCTGGTCTTCAGCTCTGGTTTCATGAAGAGAGAGTCCTGTTCCTGGCACTCAGTCCTGCGGAATATGAGAAAGCAGGTTAGACATTCTTAGGCAGACACTTCTCAGGGCCCATGGGAGGGTTTTCTGTATAAATAATGAAATGAGTAAAATAATCTGCCGTGTTTGTCAAGAACTTTCATGTTCTATTGAATTGAGTTGTCATAGCTGTTAAGACTGGACAGTCCTATTGAAGTCCACCCATAGTTCAGTATTATTTAGCTACTTCCTTGCAGTTAGAGATATTTGGATCTTTTAGTGTTATTTTCTGATTCTGATAATTTTCCCCAAAGTGTAATAATTGCTTTAGACAAGATTGGAGTCAGTTTTCCAGATTCCTATTACCTAAATTTTTAGACTCATCTGCAGCCACATTGCCCTCACCTCTCCACAGCTCTACATGCCATTTAATGTAACCTCTGCTAGTTCCCAGAGAACCTTCTTATTGTGTTGAAGATTTTTTTATTTCTCTCTCCCTTTGTCTATTTGCTTGTTTTCTTCCTCGCAGCTCTGAGTGGCCTAGCTGCTTCCTCTAGCCCTCCCGTCTGGATTGTCTGGCGAGGCCCAGTGTCCTGACTTCAAACTGCTCCCTTCTCCATCAGTCCCTGAGCGACCTCATCTCTCACAGGGGCTCTCTATAACCCAGGGACTCCTGACTGGAAGTCTGGGTTTCTGTTTGGCGGATTAAAATAAATGACTAGCCTGTCATGTCACTGAGGATGTTAAGCATACAAACCTGCTGTCTATTTGAGCCCTTAGTGGCTGTGGTTGATGTGTTCCAGGCGGTCTTCTGAGGACTCAGCCACTTCTGAAGGAGAGGATGCTTGGGAGGGGCCCTGTGGCAGGCTGCTGCTGGCCACCACAGCCAAGGTCAAAAGGGGCCGCAGGAGGCAGGCGCGACAGATGCACCTATACTCCAACGTCTTGCTCATCTCTAGCTCAAAGTCTGTAGATGCTCCATTTCCACGTATGACCTGGGGGTGGGACAGTGCAGGCCATGTGGGCCAAAGCAGCACTGAATGCTGCCTCCTGGTGCCACCTCCTGGGCTGGTTGGCTATAGTGGTTATGTTTTGCATGTGCAAGGCCCCAGCAGTGCAAAAAAAAAAATGTACATACATGGGGGGGAGGGAGAAGGAGAGTGACTCTGTGACTGGAGAAGTTTCTGGCACTGGGTAGAAACAACTCAGCATAAATATCAGATCTGGTCTGTGGCACTGCATATGCTTGTGTCATGTATTGTTCTCTCTGTCTCGCTCATCAGTCACCAAATGGATTTTTAAATTAGGCTACCTGGTGATCTGTTCCTCTCATCCTAAATCAATACTTGAAAAAAATTGGAAATAAATTTTTTTCATTCCTTTATGAAAAGGAATTGATTTTTTTTCCAATTGTGTTCTTTTGTATGAAGTCCTAAAATAAACTAGTAGGTCTGAAGTAAAAAGTGCATCACTTCTATTAATTTATGAGTTTTAATTATATACTATATACAATTAAAGGTAACAAAATATAAGTTTCAGCAACAGGAAAGGACACTTATTGTTCACTGAGTGGCATTTGTAAACACTGAAGTACAGAGTGCGGCCACACTGGAGCCTCAGCTCTGAGGGCTGGCTGCTTCCTGCCTTTGGTGAGATGTCTCCAGGATCAGTCAGCACACACAGTGCTCAGGCCCTTCTCCCCACTCTTGCTGAGCTGCCAGATGAGGACAGAGCTGCAGGAGCAGGTCTTCATGGGCTCGGCTGGGAGTACAGGGCAGAGTGACTGAGGTCTTCTTGCTGTCTCTCCAGGTTTGAAAGCAACTTCACGATCAAGCACTCGGTGACCCTGCGTAGCCTGTGGGTGTCTGCCTACCTGGAGAGGTCCAGGAGAGCCACCAGCAGAGACCAGAGGTCACTCATTGTAGGTTGGCCCAGGAAAAGCTTCGTGGTCACTTTCTCGTAAGACCTCCATCTTGGTTTTCCATGTGGTCCTGACTTTTACATCTAAAACATTTTCATCTGGTTGTTTGTATAGCCAATTGCTCAAGCATGAAGTCTTTGTTTTTCTCTCTCATTCTCTTCTGAACATTAAAAGGGAAAAACAAAAGAAAGCATGGGTCATCTGGGACAGTGTAATCATGCACGAGAGGGCCAGCAGACAAAGAAAGAAAATATGGACATCAGTATTGTGTGGAGTTGATCTTGCACTGCAGGTATGTTCAGCAAAAGCAAGAGTGGCATTCCTGTCTGGAGAGGTATTTTTGCCAGTACATATTTTCTATCTTTCAAGTGTAATGAAATAATGCAGATATCTGTACAGCAGTGTGGCCCTCTCTCCTGCCCTGCCCCATGGTGGTGAGTTCTGGTTTAGAGCCACCTGCCACTCAGGCAGGTGTTAGTCCCTCCTTCACATATGTATCATACTCCATTATTGATTTATGAGGGACTTGTGGTCAGCACTCTTTATTTTCCCTTCCTTACAACTTGTGATTGGAGACAACAGCTGTTTTCAAAGGTGAATTGAAATGCCATAAACTGCAGACACTTATCATGGTGAGATGGGAAATTTTACCCATGTGAGAACAACTAGACCATAAACCATCACCCTTAATCCTGAACCCCCCCCCACACACACACACACTGTTGTTGGGTGAATCAATAGGCCCAGGTTTCCCCTTTGCATGATTCTCAAAACAAGTTTCCTTCCCTCCTTCCCCAGAGTCCTGGGCCATGGGTTCTCGGTCAGAAGTTGAGAGAAGTTGCAGATCTGGAGCTCCAGTCTCACAGACCATGTCATACTTTCCAGGGCTCATCTCATTTGCCTGAACTAAAACTCCTTACTTTCCTGAGATTTAGACTTGACTTCATAAGAATGTTCATCCACTTTGAAAAGTAGCACAGGATATTAAACATAGTAGCAACAAATACTGACTTGGGGGAAAAACAGACTAATAGCTCATCCTTTCTCCTTTCTTTTGGGTCCCTGTTGGGTTTGATTAGCTGCATCTTTCTTGCTGACAGGGACCAGCCTGGAATGACTCCCCAGGACACCCTCCCTGCCCTGTACAGAGGGAGGATGGGGCATGCGGAAGGTTTTTTTTTTAATTTCTTTATTGGGGAATTAATGTTCTACATTCAATAGTAAATACAATAGTTTGTACATGCATAACATTTCCCAGTGTTCCATATAACAATACAACCCCCACTAGGTCCTCTGTCATCCTTCTTGGATTCTCTCCACCCACCCAACCCAGAGTCTTTTATTTTGGTGCAATATGCCAATCCCAGTTCAGGTGCTACCTGTGTTTACCTTTCTGATCTTGTTCTTCAACTTCTGCCTGACAGTGAGATCATACCATATTCATCCTTTTGTTTCTGACTTATTTCACTTAACATGAATTTTCAAGGTCCATCCAAGATCGCAAGATTGGCTGAAAATGGTAAAGTCACCATTTTTTATAACATATATATATATATATATATATATATATATATATATATATATCATAAATTTCTCAGCCACTCATCTGTTGTTGGATACCTGGGTTGCTTCCAGGTTTTGGCTATTACAAATTGTGCTGCCAAGAACATATGTGTACACAGAGCTTTTTGGATGGGTGTATTGGGTTCCTTAGGATATATCCCCATGAGAGGAATTATAGGATCATAGGGTAGGTCCATTTTAGCCTTCTGAGAATTCTCCAGACTGTTCTCCACAGTTGGACCAATTGACATTCCCACCAACAGTTTAGGAGGGTTCCTTTGACCCCACAGTCTCTCCAGCATTTGCTGCTGTTGCCTTTTCAGATGTATGACATTCTTAGAGGAGTGAAGTGGTATCTCATTGTTGTCTTTACTTGCATTTCTCTGACAATCAGAGACTTGGAACATTTTTTTTCATGTGTTTCTAGACCTTTTGGATCTCTTCTGTGGTGAATATTCTGTCCATGTCCTTCCCCATTTTTGTAAGGGGTTATTTTTTTCTTGTTGAGATTTGCAAGTTCTTTATATATTTTGGTTATTAGCCTCTTGTCTGAGGTATGGCATGTAAAGATCTCCCATTCTGTCAGGGGTCTCTTGGTTTGGGTAGTGGTTTCTTTAGCTGTGCAGAAGCTTTTTAATTTGATGTAGTCCCATAAGTTTATACTTGCCTTAGTCTTCTTTTTAATTGGATTCGTTTCATTGAAGATGTCTTTAAAATTTATGTAGAAAGGGGTTCTGCCAATATTTTCCTCTAAGTATCTGATAGTTTCTGATCTAACATCCAAGTCCTTGATCCACTTGGAATTCACTTTTGTATTTGGTGAAATATAGTGATTCCGTTTCATTCTTCTGCATGTTTCAACCCATTTTTTCCAACACCATTTGTTGAAGAGACTTTGCTTTCCCCATTTAATAGTCTGGGCACCTTTGTCAAAGATTAATTGTCCATAGGTGAGGGGGCTTACTTCTGGCCTCTCAATTCTATTCCACTGGTCAGTGTGTCTATTCATGTTCCAGTACCTAGCAGTTTTTATGACAAGGGCCCTATAATACAATTTGAGATCAGGGAGTGTGATGCCTCCGGTTCTGTTCTTTTTTCTCAAGATTGTTTTGGCAATTATAGGTCTTTTCTGGCTCCAGATAAACATTTGTAGCATTTGTTCTATTCTCCTAAAAATGTGTTTGGGATCTTGATAGGAATAGCATTAAGGTTGTATATGGCTGTAGGTAGTATATTCATTTTAATGGTGTTAATTCTTCCAACCCATGAGCATGGAATATCTTTCCACTTCTTTGTGTCTTTTTCAATTTCCTTGAGTAGTGACTCATAATTTTCAGTATACAAGTCTTTTACTTTTTTCTTTTTTATTTCAGAAAGGATTAATTAACAAAACCATAGGGTAGGAGAGGTACAACTCCACACAATTACCACCACCCAATCTCCATAACCCACCCCCTCCCCTGATAACTTTCCCATTCTCTATCCCTCTGGGAGCATGGACCCAGGGTCATTGTGGGTTGCAGAAGGTAGAAGGTCTGGCTTCTGTAATTGCTTCCCCTGCTGAACATGGGCGTTGACTGGTCGGTCCATACTCCAAGTCTGCCTCTCTCTTTCCCTAGTAGGGTGGGTCTCTGGGGAATTGGAGCTCCAGGACACATTGGTGGGGTCTTCAGTCCAGGGAAGCCTGTCTGGCATCCTGATGACATCTGGAACCTGGTGACTGAAATGAGAGTTAACATACAAAGCCAAACAAATTGTTGAGCAATCATGGACCCAAAGCTTGGAATAGTGGAGAGGAAGTGTTAGGGGGATACTCACTGCAAACTCTAGTGTACTTCTGCTTTCAGGTATATATTTTACAGTAGTTTATGGATACATGTGAACATAGGCTCTCTTTCACAGAAACTGGTGTATATCTAGGTTTTGGGACTTTGTTAGAAAGTGAACCACCTGAGTGGAATTAGAGTATACTATGAAAGGAATTAGAGTATACTATGAAAGGAAAGGTCTCACCCGAGTAATGAAGCTGAAAGGTTCTCATTCCACACGTGAAGTCTCTGGACACAGTCTGAAGTGAAGCATGTTGAGGTGGCAATCGTTGTGTTGATTAGGTTGAGATTGGCAGATGCAATATTATTTGATATGGATTGGGAGAGGCATACAGTAAAGTTGGCCCTATCCAAGGGTTCAAGGACTGGGGGAAGTAGAGGCTCTATAGTGGAGCTGTGAGGTTCCTGCTGTCTTAGGGTTCAAAAAGACAATGGATAGTTAATGTTATCATCACATTATTTGGTAATTGGGTTAACTTTGAAAATTCCTTTTGTTAGGGTTTGCTGTACAGTACCCAGTATCTTGTATATAGCTGTGCTATTGGTTGCTTCTTATCTACTTGGTCTAGGCTTTTGAGAGAGTCCACATATCAAATACACAGCATATATATATATATATATATATACATATATATATATATATATCCACCTGACTTTTATGGCTGGAAGGGTGGTTTCAAGCCAGCTGCAGTGGGACCCAGTTTCAATCAAGCATAGAGGGGCCAGGACCCGAGTTCAAGCCTCAAGGAGGTGAGACACGGATTCAAGACTCATGGGAAGAGGGTGCCCATCAAGCGACCCGAGAGCTGCTCATGGGTCCCAAAGGCAAGTCACAGGAGTCGGGGACTGCTGGCTTTACTATACTCCTTTCGCATTAGCAGTAAAACCTATGGCCAGTGTGGGAATTGAGCTAGAGTTAGTAATTAAAAGATAAGCAGGCCTGGACTCTAGCAACCTGAAGGCTACACAAACAATTAGAGAAAACAATTAGAGAAAGCAATTCTCAGAATTCAAGGCAGACTGCAGCTGCTGATCCCTGAGGTGAGGTGAGAGATGATAATAAAGGAAGACCTTAAAGAGACACCTCTGGCTGGAGGCACTGTGAGAGATCATAACAAAGGCAGACCTTGAAGAAGTTATCTCCGGAGTCTGGTGGCAGGAAAAGAGATAACCATAAGAATTGTAAAAACCCTTCACACACCCTTCATATAGATAGTGAATAACTTCAAATGTAAGACTGTAATCAATCACTGTGAAAAATGAGTTGTGTCACTTATGCCATATATACTTTAGTAGAACCTAGGTGGGGAGGTCAAAGACTAGTGGCGTCTGCAACCGATACTCGGTATTTGACCCCAGCCTGGCTGGAATATTAAAGCTCTGTTCTTACATCATTCTGGTCTCTTGGTATTTTTCTTTGAATAACTGTACCCCAACATTTTGGGGGGCTTGTCTGTGATTCTTATATCCAAAGGAATCCACCAGTAAGACTAGAGTGCTGAACCTTTAATATTAGGAACTCCAGAGAATTAGGGAACAGGCCTAAGTTTTGAATGTAGGCAGAAGCCTAGGGGGATGCCCTGTGTATGGCCACCAACAGAGAGGGTGTGGAAGATGTTCCCCTTGCTCCACCTGGACCCTTAGGGCATGGGGCACCAGTCAAACTAAGGGTCAAGAGTAGCCCAACGTGAAAACTGGGCACCCCGACATAGAATCCAGGGTTAGTATTGGGGTGTCTAGACATTTTTTTGGCTGGTCCAGTCAGGGAAAATTTGTTCAAGCGCGCTTCTCTGTTCATTATCTTATCCGTGTTTCTGTGTTTGTGTGTCTCTGTTTACTCTCACTTTGCAGGAATGGGTCAGGCAGCATCCACCCCTTTAGACTTGGTTCTCAGCCATATGAACTCAGTTAAGGCATGGGCTCACCTCTTACGGGATGCACGTAAGAAAATCTAAAGACCTTTTGTTTTTCAAAATGGCCCACCTTTGGCATGGGATGGCCCCGAGAAAGAACTTTTGACCTCAATATCATCATGAGAGTGAGGGATGTTGTATTTAACCCAGGTCCAAGTGGAAACCTGAACCAGGTGCCTTACATCGTTGTCTGGCAAGATCTAGTTGAAAACCCTCTCCCTTGGATTAAGATTTAGTTCCTTCGCAGGTTCCCTCAAGGGAACTGGTGACTGAGATGCCTAAGCCTGGGGACAAGATCCCTACCAAACCTGCAGTGCTTCCCGATGCTTCACAAGACCTCTACGATCTCTTAGGACCAGAACTCCAACTTCCACCGTGTTCCCCACCCACTGGAGTCTGCAACCAGACCTGTCCTGCCCAATTCCAGCTGCCGACAGCTCCTCTGCCTCCTCCCCCTAAAGAGGTGGAGATGGCAGGACGCTCTGGACCGGTTTTCAGTCTCTGGTCCCACCAGGGACAGAGTGAGCTCACTCCTGAGCCAACTCTCATTTCCCGAGCCCTTCCCCTGCGAGCGGTGGGTCCCCCAGATGAAGAGGGGAACCAGATGTTGTAATACTGGCCTTTCTCCACTTCTGACTTATATAATTGGAAATCTCAGAACCCCCCTTCACTGAGGACCCCAAGGCCTTGATTAACCTGCTAGAGTCTGTCATATTTACACATCAGCCCACCTGGGATGACAGTCAGCAGCTCTTACAGGTATTTACCACCAAAGAAAAAGAAAAAAATCCAGAATGAGGCACGGAAAGCTGTCCCTGGACCAGACAGGAGACCTACCCAAAATCCTGATTTAATCAGGGCAGCTTTTCCATTAGTGGGATCATAACTCGGCAGGAGGTAGGGAGCTTTTCAGAGTCTACCACCAGTTGCTAATGGCTGGTCTCTGAGCTGCGGCCAGAAAGCCGACAAATCTGGCCAAAATCAGGGATGTAAGACAAGGACCACAGGAAAGCCCCACCGCCTTCTTAGAAATAATTATAGAAGCTTTTAGACAGTTTACTCCTATGGATCCAGAGGCAGAGGAAAGTAAAGCAGCAGTGGTTATGGCCTTTGTTAATCAGCCAACTTTATACATTAAAAGAAAGTTGCAGAAGATTGATAGGTTAGGGGAAAAGTCGTTGAAAGATTTGGTAGAAGTAACAGAGAGGGTGTTTAACAATAGAGAGACTCCAGAAGAAACAAAAAAAGATTGAGGGCAGAGAACAGAAAGTATTGGACCGCAGAAGGGAAGAGGCAAAATAGAAACTTAGCCAAAATCCTATTTGCAGCCACCAGAGGAGAAAGTCAGGATGGAGAAAAGAACAAGAAAGTCAGGTTCAAAGGTAAAGAGAGAAAAAGCAAAAAAAAAGAAAAAAGAAAGTTAGAAAAAGATCAGTGCAACTTTTGCAAGGACAGAGGACATTGGGCAAGAGAGTGTTCCAAGAAGAAGCAGGCAAATAAGTCCAGGAATATCTTTGTGGCCAAAGAAGACAGTGAATAGGGCCATCATGGCTCAGAGCCCCTCCCCAAGCCATGAATAACACTCAAGTGGAGGGGCAGCTAGTGAACTTCCTTGTGGACACCGGAGCCCAACATTCTGTCCTAACCCAGCCCTTGGGGTGCCTAGATACCAGACAGAGCTGGGTACCAGGGGCCACGGGAAAGAAAATTTATAATTGGACTACTAACAGGAGAGTTAATTTGGGCACCAGACAGGTCACCCACTCCTTCATAATCGTCCCTGAATGTCCAGCTCCCTTGCTAGGAAGAGATTTATTGAGCAAAGTCGGAGCAAGAATTCATTTTGGAAAAAAGAACAGTCAAAGTAGCAGACCTCCAAGACCAACCCCTACAGATTTTAACTGTCTCCTTGGCAGATGAGTATCACCTTTACAGAAAGTCAGAGACCTTTATCTGGAACCAGAAAAGACCGTTAACTGCCAAAACAATCTTGAGAAAAAAAGAACAGAACCAGAGGCATCACACTCCCAGATGTCAAACTGTATTATAGGGCCGTTGTCATCAAAACTGCTTGGTACTGGATCATGAATAGACACATTGACCAGTGGAATAGAATTAAGAGCCCAGAAATGAGGCCCCACACCTATGGACATCTAATCTTTGACAAAGGGGCCCAGACTATTACATGGGGAAAGCAGAGTCTCTTCAACAAATGGTGTTGGAAACAATGGGTTGAAACATGCAGAAGAATGAAACTGAATCACTGTATTTCACCAAATACAAAAGTAAATTCCAAGTGGATCAAGGACTTGGATGTTAGACCAGAAACTATCAGATATTTAGAGGAAAATATTGGCAGAACTCTTTTCCGCATAAATTTTAAAGACATTTTCAATGAAACGAATCCAATTACAAAGAAGACTAAGGCAAGTATAAACCTATGGGACTACAGCAAATTAAAAAGCTTCTGCACAGCAGAAGAAACCACTACCCAAACTAAGAGACCCCTCACAGAATGGGAGATCTTTACATGCCATACATCAGATAAGAGTTTAATAACTAACATATATAAAGAGCTTGCCAGACTCAACAACAAGACAACAAATTACCCCATGAAAAAATGGGGGGAGGACATGGACAGAATATTCACCACAGAAGAGATCCAAAAGGCCGAGAAACATATGAAAAAATTCTCCAAGTCTCTGACTGTCAGAGAAATGCAAATAAAGACAACAATGAGATATAACTTCACTCCTATGAGAATGTCATACATCAGAAAAGGTAACAGCAGCAAATGCTGGAGAGGGTGTGGGGTCAAAGGAACCCTCCTACACTGCTAGTGGGAATGTCAATTGGTCCAACCTCTGTGGAGAACAGTCTGGAGAACTCTCAGAAGGCTAGAAAAGGACCTACCCTATGACCCTGCAATTCCTCTCCTGGGGATATATCCTAAGGAACCCAAGACATCCATCCAAAAAGATCTGTATACACATATGTTCTTGGCAGCACAATTTGTAATAGCCAAAACCTGGAAGCAACCCAGGTGTCCAACAACAGATGAGTGGCTGAGCAAGTTGTATATATACACAATGGAATACTACTCAGCTGTAAAAAATAGTGACTTCACCGATTTCAGCCGATCTTGGGTGGACCTTGAAAAAATCATGTTGAGTGAAATAAGTCAGAAATAGAAGGATGAATATGGGATGACCTCACTCTCAGGCAGAAGTTCAAAAATAAGAGCAGAAAAGAAAACAGAAAAGAAAACAGGAGTAGAACCCAAAATGGAGTTGGCATATCGCACCAAAGTAAAAGACTCTGGTGTAGGTGGGTGGGGAGAATACAGGTCCATGAAGGATGATAAATGACATAGTGGGGGTTATATTGTTAAATGGGAAACTGGGGAATGTTATGCATGTACAAACTATAGTATTTACTGTTGAATGTAAAACATTAATTCCCCAATAAAGAAATTTAAAAAAAAGGAAAAAAGAAAGAGACCTTAATCCCTCTACCATAATGGTGGCTACAAACATACCCACAGGCGTGGGCAGAGACAGGGGGTCCTGGACTGACAGTGAATCAAGCTCCCCTATTCATTGAACTAAAGCCAGGAGCTGAACCGGCCCACATTAAACAGTATCCTATGACATTAGAAGCAAAAAAAGGGATCGCACCCCACATCCAGTGCCTCCTAGAACAAGGAATTGTAAGGAAATACCAGTCAGCATGGAACACCCCTTGCTACCAGTCAGATAGCCTGGAGCCAGGGATTATTGACCAGTGCAGGACTTGAGAGAAGTAAATGTCAGGGTTATGGACATACACCTCATGGTGCCAAACCCCTATACTCTACTTTCAGCCTTGTCCCCGTCTCATACCTGGTACACCATTCTAGATCTGAAAGATGCATTTTTCAGCCTACCCCTGGCACCCAAAATCCAGGAGATCTTTGCCTTTAAATGGGTGGATGAGGAACAAGGACTCAGTGGGCAATTGACTTGGACTTGGCTTCCCCAGGGCAACAAGAACTCACTCACCCTTTTTAATGAGGTGCTGCACCAGGGCCTGGGTGAGTACCGAAATACCTACACTGAGCTCACCCTTTTATAATACGTGGATGATATTATTCTGGCAGCCCCTGATAAAAAATAGTGCTTGGAGGGCACACAAGACTTATTAAAGACTCTTGGACACTTGGGGTACCGGGCCAGTACAAAAAAAGCACAGATTTGTAGGGAAGAAGTCATATACCTGGGGTATAAGTTAAAGGGTGGCCAAAGGTGGTTAACTGAAGCCATGAAGCAGACAATTCTGGGCAAAATCATGCCCAAAGGGAAAAGGGAAGTGCAGGAATTCCTGGGCTCAGCCACATATTGCTGCCTGTGGATCCCCCGGTTTTCTGAGATAGCTTGCCTACTATATGAGAGTACAGCAGAAAACAGGAGATGGGAATGGACTGGGGCCATGGAACAGGCCTTCTGTAAACTTAAAGAGGCTTTCCTAATGGCATCGGCTTTAGCTCTCCCCGACCCTACCAAGCCTTTTCAAATATACGTAGATAAAAAAAAGGGGTGGCCAAGGGAGTGTTAACCCAGACTTTGAGACCCTGGAAACAACCTATAGCCTATCTATCCAAAAGGCTAGACTCAGTTGCCGCGGGATGGTCTCCTTGCCTAGAGATTATCACAGCCACGGCTTTGCTGGTAAACGATGCAGACAAGCTCACCCTGGGTCAACATTTAAAAGTTACAACTCCCCATGCCATCGAAAGAGTTTTAAAACAGCCCCCGGGTAGATAGATAAGCAATGCACGCCTGGCTGCGGTGGTAAATGAAGAGAGACGAGTGATTTGGAGCCAGGCCTTGCTGCCAGGGACATCAACCAAGAAGGTGGAGCTAGTAGCATAGATGGAGGACCTCAGAAGAGCAGCTGGGAAAAGACTGACTGTGTACACAGACAGCCAGTATGCCTTTGCAACGGTTCATGTCCATGGGGCCATATATCTAGAAAGGGGCCTGGTCACTGCAGAGAGAAAAGACATTAAAAATAAAAAAGAGATATTAGATCTCTTAGAGGTGGTACAGTTACTCTCCAAATTGGCTATGATCCACTGTCCAAGACACCAAAAGGGAGAATACCCTATAGCTAAAGGAAACAGGGCAGCCAATCGAGCAGCGAAAGAAGTAGCTAAGAAATTGTCAGAAAGAGCTATCCTGACCTTACAAAGACTCGGGATGGGAGAGCTAACCCCCAAGCCAGACTAAAGCCAAGAAGACAGACAATAGATATTAACACAAAGAGAAACAGAAGAAAATGATTCATGGGTGTACAAATTTTTGTTTTGCCAAACAAAAATTTGTTATTGCCCAGAGATTTGGGTGCTCATCTGTTGAAAAATCTACATTGCACAACACATTTGGGCTACAAAAAGATGGTCCAGCTCCTGCAGAATGCATGCCTCCATTTCAGAAAAATCCATAGTGTAGCAGAAGAAATTTTCAGATCCTGTAGAGCATGCCAAATGATGCAGCAGAGTGGCAGCAGAGAAAGGAAGAGGACCAGGGTCTGAGGTACCAGACTGGGGACAGTATGGGAAATAGACTTCACTGAGGTAAGACCAAGAAGGTATGGCTATAAATATTTGCTTGTCATGGTACATAATTTTTCATGGTGGGTAGAGGCTTTTCCTACAAAAAATGAAACGGCACGGACAGTGGCTAAGTTAATCTTAGAAGAGGTAGTGCCTCAGTATGGAGCACCTAAAAATATGGTTCGGACAATGGTCCAGCCTTTACAGCCCAAATTATACACAATTTGGCCAAGCAACTGGGGGCAGATTAGAAATTACAGTGTGCATATAACTCCCAGAGCTCAGGCCAAGTAGAGAGAATGAATAGAACAATTAAAGAGACTTTATCAAAATTGGCAATTGAGACTGGCAGTGACTGGGTGACCCTATTTCCCTTTGCCTTGTTTAGGGTCAAGAATACTCCATACACAGGAAGATTTACTCTTTATGAAATTCTTTATGGAAGGCCCCCTCCCATAATACTGTTACATCTAGAGTTCAGGGACACGGGCAAAAGTGACCTGACTAGCGCAATGTGGGCCCTCAGCAGAGTACACCAAGACATTTGGCTGATATCAGAGGCCATATATGACCAGAAGGGAAAACCAGCCCCAGTTGGATCCTACCATGTTTTTCAACCAGGAGATTGGGTCTTGGTAGAGAAACACCAAACTAAGACCTTAGAACCTAGATGAAAGGGACCATACCAAGTTATTTTTATCACCCCTACTGCTTTAAAGGTAGATGGACTAACCCCCTAGATTCACTACAGCCACACAAAAAGAGCCAGCGACGAGCACATTCCTTGGTAGATGGTGGAAAGAGACCTAGAGAAGCCACTGCGCATCCAACTGAAAAAAAAGAGATGAACATGAACAGTCTGGTGTTTCTTGTGAGCTTCCTCGGAGCGACTGTGAGTGACCTACCCCAGACGGCTGAAACTTGGGCTCATCTACCTTCCAGCCTTACCTGGGTGGTTCACCGATATGACTCAGAAATGCGAGAACCCATCACGTCCTGGTCAGAACTACGCCCTATCGGGACCTGGTATCCAGACCTTCAGCTTGATCTCTGCGACTTGGTAAAAGCTGATTGGGACCCTACCCCAGAAAACGGCCATTGGTATGGTTGTGCTCACCCTGGACGGGGGTATAGGGTGGGCCTTAGAAAACATAAATTCTATGAGTGTCCAAGGGGGGGATTGTAAAAGGAAAGGCTGTGAAGAATCAAGAGAATACTATTGTTCTGACTGGTCATGTGTATCCATGGGACAAATTTCATGGGCACCTCCAGTTAAAAATGACTATATTATAGTTAAATGTGTGGGAGGCTTGATCACTGGGATCTGAGTTTATGCCCAATGGACGATGGGGAGGGCCCTGTCACTTGCCGCCCGCTCCACGAGGTACACCTGGGGGCAAGTTCAACCAGGTACAAATCAACTTTACACCAGAAAGAAAAGAGGCAACAGAATGAGAGAGAAGAAAGATCTGGGGATTGAGATTATGGGATACAGGAACAGATTCAGGGGTGCTGTTCATGATTTGCCTCATAGTCCAGAGGTGGCAGCCACCCTCTCCCCAACTCAGACCCGAGCCAGTACAAACCCTACACCTACCTTGACCTAAGGAGATAGAGATCCCACGTAGTACCCCTGATCCCAGACCCCCCCCAGCTGTCACCCCTCAGGCTATCTAACTCAAACTATGGGACCCTTCAGAATTGCTCAGGAGGCCACCCTAAAGACACACGCTCATGACATGAGTAACCATCCTTTGTGGCCCCTACTAACAGGAGTGTACCGGGTTTTAAACCAGACCTACCCTGAAATGACTGTTGGTTATGTTTTAATGTACAACCTCTTTATTATGAAAGCATAGCAGAAACTGCTCCCCTTACTGAGGCTGCAACCTCCCAGACACAGTGCAAGTAGACTCACACAGTTGAACAGAAAATCACCATCTGAGAAGTTAGCAGAACACGGACATGTTTAATAAGTAAAAAGGTGGGTACAGAATTCTTCTTCTTCTAGCATTTGCCCTTCTTCCGTAGCCAGTCAACAGCGTCAGGTTGAGCCTGATGTAAAGTTTCAAGACCTCCTTTGAATCTGGAGAGGTGGCAGTCGTAGGCTATGTGGGTCATAGTCTGTCTGTAGCCACAGGGGCAGTTTGGGTCGTCTCTGGCTCCCCAGCGGTGGAACATAGCGGCGCACCAGCCATGGGTACAGAATTAAAAAATGTAATGCAACGTCAAGCCACTGGGTTGATCCAGATGCCGGGTATTATCCAAAACCAGATGAGATGTGGTTGATCTGTTATAAAGCTGGATTAACCCCATGTGTCTCAGGAGTTGTCGTAGATTGAACTGAAGATTATTGTTTATTGTGTTGCTTCCAAAAATAATGTATCATACTAACCAAGAATTTCTGTCCAAAGACCTATCAAGGCCCAGGCAATGATAAGAGCTGCCCTTACGGTAGCCACCATCCTAGGAATTGGGGAAGTTATTTTAGGAGGGACAGCACTAGCTCGCCAGGAGGGACATCTAGCTGCACTCAGAGAGGTGATAGATGCTGATCTTGGACAGATTGAGCGGACCATATGTAGTCTTGAAGAGTCCTTAACTTCCTTGTCTGAGGTGGTCCTACAGAACAGAAGGGGACTGGATTTTTTATTTCTGCAAGCAGAGGGTGTATGTGCGGCCCTAAAAGAAGAGTGTTGCTTCTATGCAGACCTACACGAGTTGTGAAAGATTATATGAACAAACTTAGGGAGGGGTTAGAAAAGAGAAAGAGAGAGAGAGACAACAGGGACAAAGCTGGTTTGAGTCATGGTTTAACTCTTTCCCTTGTTAACTACACTGATTAGCACCATTGTAGGACCTCTAGCCATGCTATTGTTAGGTTCTGGAATCCAAGGAAAACACCAAGAGACACCAGGCTGATGCAAAAACAAAGAACCTTTATTGTTCTAGCCTGGAGTTGGGGGCCAGGGCCAAGACCTCACATCTGTTCTAGGTGCTCGACCTCGAACCCCAGCACACCAAGAGATATATAGAGTATGGATTACATAGCATATATGACAAGCTTAGCCTCTTGTTTGTCTTCTTTAAACATCTGGGGGAAATGTGGGGAAATGTTTATCAGTCTCTGTCTCTCTGGAGATGCCTTGGAAATGCTTAATGGTCTCTATCTCTCCAGAGATGCCTTTCTTAATGCTGAATGGTCTCTATCTCTGTTCCTGTTGACTCAGGACAATGAGGATTAAAAAATAGAAAGGGCATATTGCTGTAAAAATTAAATACAGGGGGGTCGGGTGGTATCTCAGAGGGTAAAGTTCTCCTGGCGCAAAAGGAAGGGATCCAGTTTGGAGCCCGGCTCCCCACATGCAGGGGAGTGCATTCACAGGGGGTGAGGCAGATCTGCAAGGGGTCTATCTTTCCCCCATCTTTCCCCTCCTCTCTCCTTTTCTTTCCTATGCAAAGACAGTAACAACAACAACAACAACAATAATAATAATAATAACCACAACAATTATCAAGCAACAAGGGCAGCAAAAGGGGAAAAAATGGTCTGCAGCAGCAGTGGTTTCCTAGTGCCGGCACCAAGCCCTGGCAATAACCCTGGACACAATAAATAAATAAATAAATACATAAATACTTACATAAAAAATAAAGGTAATATACATGTATACAGGTCTGTGTGTTTCCACTAAGTAAATGTAGATGCTGATTTATTTATATAATGAAGCAGATCTGCAGAGGACTATCTTTCACTCCCCATCTGTCTTTCCCCTCCTCTCTCCCTTTCTCTCTTTCCTATGCAAGTACAGTAACAACAACAACAACAACAGTAATAATAATAACCAACACAAGGATCAAGCAACAAGGGCAGCAAGAGGGGAAAAAATGGTCTGCAGGAGCATTGGATTCATGGTGCAGACACTGAGCCCTGGCAATAACCCTGGAGGCAATAAATAAATAAATACATAAATTAAAATACAGTTAATATCCATGTATATGTGCCTGTGTGTTTCCACGCAGTAAATGTAAATAAACTTTTATTTATTTATTTATTTATTACCTAGCCAAGAGAATTTCTTTCATTGCTAAAGAAATGTTACAATCAGGGGCCAGGACAAGCCGCACATGGTTAAAAGCACTCAGGGTACAGTGCAGGAGGAAAAGGGTTCAAAACCTTGGTCCCCAGCTGCAGGGGGAAAGATTTATAAGTGGCGCAGTAGTGCTGCAGGTGTCTCTCTGTTTCACACCCTCTCTATCCGTCCCTTCCCTCTCAATTTCTGACTGTGTCCATCTAATAAATAAATAAGACTATCAACCCTGTACATGTAGGTTTCCTGGTGTCCTGGTCACCTGAGGAGGGCTTTGGGGCTGATCCAGGATCTGGGTTGGGGGGTGTGGGTGTGTGGGTGGATGGAGTGAGCAGGTGAGTTGTGAGCTAGGTCAGGTCAGGGGCGAGGAGAGGGGAAAGGGTTATGCAGGCGGCTGTCAAGGGAGCACTTTCACGAGAGCCCTTTCAGGAGCTCTGGAGCTAGTGAGCAGGGAACACGGAAGAGAGGACAGAGGAGAGGTGAGTAGAGGAGATGATAGCGAGAGGGCAGGAAATTAGAGGAGAGGAGATAAGTGGAGAGGAGAGGAGAGGAGAGGAGGCTGGAGAGGAGAGGAGAGGAGAGGAGAGGAGAGGAGAGGAGAGGAGAGGAGAGGAGAGGAGAGGAGAGGAGAGGAGAGGAGAGGAGAGGAGAGGAGGCTGGAGAGGAGAGAAGAGAGGAGAGGAACTGGGAAACCTACCTCAACAGAGGTAGGCATATAGGCAGGCAGGATGGCAGGCAGGCATGCAGGCAGCTGTATCCCGGGCTCCCTGGCTCCCGGGAACACCTCCTCCTTACTTCTCTGGGCTGTCAGACCTGAGGTCCATGGTCATTCAGCACTATCCCCCCCGTCCTTCCGTTAGTCTGTGCCAAGGAGCTGGGGTCACGGTGTTGCCCTCCGCTCTAGTGGCAGGGCAGTTGGGCTGCCCAGTGTCAGTGCGCCTGGGCACAGAATCCTGGGGGAACATCACAGAGGGCTCCTGCAGTTGCTTGGCGACCAGGACCCCGCCCTTATAGTTGACCCCAAGGGAGGTGGTGGTGGCATTGGCCATGACCCCCATCCCAAACTTGACCTTAGGGGTGGGTGGTGGCCAGCCACCAGAGGCAGAGCCCCAGGCCAAAGCTAGTGCTGCTGGGCAGGGCCTTAGGCCAAGGGGCGTGGTGGGGGCGTGTCCTGGGGGCGGGGCTGTCATCTGACAGCCCAGGGCTGGGGTCAAGGGCTGCCAGGCCCCTTTTCCAGACATGTGCTTTGACAGACAGACTGACTGACAGTGCCCGCCCAAGAGACACCGCAGGTCCCTGGGCCCCCTGAGCTTCCCTGGGTTGGGCGGGAGACCGCCTTGACAGACCTCTGTAGTGGAGACCCTTGTGGACCCCAATGACCACTGACAGCTGCCCTCCTCCCCCTCCTTCTCTTACTCCTCCTCAGAGGGTCCTCACATGGGGCCCTTGGCCTAGGCAAGCCAGGGCTGCTGATCAGGCTGCTGCAGCTGTTATTGAGTGGGTGGGTGTAAATGTCTGCATCTGTCAGTCAGTCCCTGATTCTTGGGAACTGCCTGCATCCAGCTCCACGCACTCTTCAGTCTAGCCCCCCCCCCAAAGATGCCCCCTTTCCCCTTGCCCCCTGTCGCCTAGTTCCCCAATTGTCATCTACTGTGTGCCTCCCTGCGCTACCTTCCTGCCACCCTGCTGCTGCCCTCCAGCCCTGGGGTCCCTGGACCAGCCCAGCTGCCATCTCACCATCCAGAAGGAGTTATCTAACCACTGCCCCCACACACACACACATACCAGCACACACTCAGGGACTCCCGAGTCTGCAGTCTGGCCCCCATACAGTCTCCCTCTGCCCCTCAACACCCTTCTAACCTCTGCCACAACCCCCCACACACACACCTGGCCCAAGGTAGCAATTCTCTCTCTCTCTTCACCCCTCCACTCCATTTGCACTAAGGAAGTGAAGATACTTTTTCTTTGGGTGTAGGGGAGGTAGTTGAGTCCTTCCAATGTTCTGGAGAGCAGGAACTCCAAACAATCTACAAAGTAACATTTGGGTCTCTGGTCTCCCCACCCCCTAGTGTGCAGTGCAGTCCTATGACTGGCAGAAAACACCCCACCCTGAGCACTCGTCTGGCTGGAGTAGTGACTCTACCTGCAGATTTCGAGACAGAAACACAGATTTTGCAGGTTCAAAACCTGTACTTCCCAGAAACTTGCGATTCACTCAGGGGAACAAAAAGAAAACCCTCTTTTTTTTTTTTCCCCTGCTTGGCTCTCCTGTCTGATGCTTGTTTCTCAGTGAAAAAAGGGAAAACCTTTTTGCAAGGGAGCAGGACCAGGACAAGGGCAGGCAGACTCCATGGAGAGTGGATGGAACTGCGCTCCTGCAATGGCTCCAGAGCCGCAGTGGCTGTGCCAGGCGATCTCTGATACCAGAGATCCCCCTGTGTCGTCTCATGACACTATTTCCAGGAGTCATCCTCAGGATAATGAGGATTCAAAAATGGAAAGGTCATACTGCTGTGAAAAGTAAATACAGGGGGGTCGGGCAGTATCTCAGAGGGTTAAGTGCTCGTGGCGCAAAATGAAGGGACAGGTGGAAGGATCCAGGTTCAAGCCCCTGGCTCCCCATCAGCAGGGGAGTTAATTAACAGGGTGATGCAGATCTGCAGGGGAATCTATCTTTCTCACCCCCCTCTGTCTTTCTGTTGTTTTAACCGGGCTGGCTTCATGGGCAGGTAATAGAGATGAGCAGAGACACTCGGCTGAGCTGAGAATGCAGTTTAATCTTTATTCATGAGTGGGCAAACATGTGCTCCTCCATCTTTCTCCTCCGGAGGCAGAGAGGGACTCCTAATCTAATCACCACACAGATCTGTCCTGCATCCTTCTCCTCTGGCAGCTTCCACAGGAACCCAGGAAGTATGTATTGAGAGGGATTCCAGAGTTTTACATATCAACAAGTCTATTTAACCTTTTGTTACACCCATTGAAGATGGAGACACACCCTAGGTCTTTCCCCTCCTCTCTCCCTTTCTCTCTGTCCTATGCGATGACAGTAACAACAACAACAACAATAATAATAATAACCACAACAATGATCAAGCAACAAGGGCAGCAAAAGGGGAAAAAATGGTCTGCAGGAGCAGTGGTTTCCTAGTGCCGGCACCGAGCCCTGGCAATAACCCTGGACGCAATAAATACATAAATACATAAATAAACACATAAAACATACAGGTGATATACATGTATACGTGCCTGTGTGTTTCCACTAAGTAAATGTAGATGCTGATTTATTTATATAATGAAGCAGATCTGCAGGGGTCTATCTTTCACTCCCCTATCTGTCTTTCCCCTCTTCTCTCCCTTTCTGTCCTATGCAAGGACAGTATCAACTACAACAACAACAACAACAGTAATAGCAATAACCAACACAATGATCAAGCAACAAGGGCCACAAAAGGGAAAAAAATGGTCTGGAGTAGCATTGGATTCATGGTGTAGACACCGAGCCCTGGAAATAACCCTGGAGGCAATAAATAAATTAGTAAATAAATACATAAATATAAGTTAATATACATGTATACGTGCCTGTGTGTGTTTCCACGGAGTAAATGTAAATAAACTTTTATTTATTTATTTAATTCTTACGTATCCAAGAGAATTTCTTTTATTGCTAAAGAAATGTCACAGAGGGAGTCGGGCTGTAGCGCAGCAGGTTAAGCGCAGGTGGCGCAAAGCACAAGGACTGGCATAAGGAACCCTGGCTCCCCACCTGCAGGGGAGTCGCTTCACAGGCGGTGAAGCAGGTCTGCAGGTGTCTATCTTTCTCTCCTCCTGTCTTCCCCTCCTCTCTCCATTTCTCTCTGTCCTATCCAACAACAACGACAACAACAATAATAACTACAACAATAAAAAAAAAAACAAGGGCAACAAAAGGGAATAAATAAATAAAATAAAATAAAAAAAAAAAGAAATGTCACAGAGGACCAGGCCATGCCACACCTGGTTAAAAGCACTCAGGTTACTGTGCAGGAGGACAAGGGTTCAAGACCTTGGTCCCCACCTGCAGCTGGATTTACAAGTGGCGCAGTAGTGCTGCAGGTGTCTCTCTGTATCACACCCTCTCTATCCATCCATTCCCTCTCAATTTCTGACTGTCTCCATCCCTAAGCTTTGCACCACAAATGCTTAACCTTCTCTGATATCACCAGGCACCCCTGTATTTACTTTTTACAGCAATATGACCTGTGTATTTTTTGAATCTTCATTATCCTGAGGATCAGTCCTGGACAGTGTCATGAGATGACATGGGGGAATCTCTGGTATCAGAGAACTCCTGGAATAGCAGCTGGAGCTCTGAAGCCATGGTAGGAGCGCCATCCCATCCACCTTCCATGGAGTCTGCCTGCCTGCATCTTGATCCTGCTCCCTCCCAAAAAGATTTTTCCATTTTTTCACTGAGAAATAGGCATCAGACTGGAGAGCCAAGCAGCAAAAGTGCTTTTTTTGTTTTTGGGTTTTTTTCATTATCTTTATTTATTGATTGGACAGAGACTGTCAGAAATCAAGAGGAAAGGCAGGGATAGAGAGGGTAAGAGACAGAGAGACATCTGCAGCACTGCTTCACTACTTGTAAAGCTTTGCCCCTGCAGGTCAGGACCAGGTCTTGAACCCAGGTCCTTGATCACTGTAATTTGAATGCTTAAGCAGGTACAGCATGGACTGTTCACCTGAATGTGACATTTCTTTAGCAATGGAACATAATTCTGTTGGATAGGTAAGAATGAAAAATAAATAAATAAAAGTACATTTACATTTACTCAGTGGAAACTCACACACACGTACATACGTATACATGTAGATTAACTGTATTATTTGTTTATTTATTTATTTATTTTTGCTTCCAGGGTTATTTCTGGGGCTTGGTGCCTGCACCACAAATCCACTGCTCCTTCAGATCATTTTTTCCCTTTTGCTGCACTTGATTATTTTTGTGATTGTTTTTGTTGTTGTTTCTTTCGTTGCATAGGACAGAGAGAAATGGAGAGAGGTGGGGAAAGACAGGTGAAGAGAAAGATAGACCCCTGCCGATCTGCTTCACAGCCTGTGAAGTGACTCCCCTGCAAGTGGGGAGCCAGGGGCTGGGAATGGGATCCTTTTGCCTTTTCCTGGGCTTCATGTCATGAGCTCTTAACCCTCTGCAATACCACGTGACCCCCCTGTATTTAATTTTTTAAAGCAATATGACCTGTATGATTGCTATGGCATGAACTTCCAATATCATATTGAAGAGTAATTATGGTAATGGCCATCCCTGTATAGTCCCCTATCTGAGGGGGAATGCTTTCAGCTTCTGTCCATTGAGTATGATGTTGGCTGTAGGTTTGCTATATATGGACTCCACTATGTTGAGATATTTCCCATCTATTCCCATTATTGTAGTGTTTTGAGCTTGAATGGGTGTTGAATTTTGTCAAGGGCTTTCACTGAATCTATTGATATAGTCATTTGGGTTTTGGTTTTGCTTTTATTGATGTGGTGTATGACATTGATTGACTTACGTATATTGAACTGGCATTGCATTCCTGGACTAAATCCCACTTGGCTTTGATGAACAATCTTTTTGATATACTGCTGTATCCACAGTTGGCCAGGATCTTGTCTTATATTTTGGCATCTATATTCATCAGAGATATTGGTCTGTAGTGTTCCTTTTTTGTTGGGTCCCTATCTGCTTTTGGTATCAGGGTGATGTTGGTTTATGGAAGGTGGGAGTGTTCCTGTTTCTTCGATCTTGTGGAAGAGCTTTAGAAGTATAGGTATTAGCTGTTTCCTGAAAGTACTGTAGAATTCGTTTGTGAAGCCATCTGGTCCAGGACTTTTGTTGTTGGGAAGATTCTTAATGTTTCAATTTCTTTGTCTGTGATTGGTGCATTTAGGTTTTGTAGTTCTTATTGGTTCAGTTTTGGAAGGGTATATGTTTCCAGGAATTCTTCCAGATTCTCTAGCTTGGTTGTGTATAGATCTTTTTTTTTCTTGCCTCCAGGGTTAACCCTGGGGCTCAGTGCCTCCACCAGAAATCCACTGTTCCTGGTGGCCATATTTTTCCACTTTTGTTTTTATTGTTGGATAAGGTCAGAGAGAAATTGAGAGAGGAGGGGAACACAGAGAGGGGGAAAGACCTGCTTCTCCACTTGTGAAGTGTCCCCCCTGCAGGTTAAGAGCTGGGGACTTTAACTAGGATCCTTGAACTAGTCCTTGCACTTCATACTAAGTGCACTACTTAAACTAGTGGACTATCGCTATGTCATTACTTTTTAAAAACATACCATAATCTGTATTTTATGAGCCATAACCACTTAAGAACAGAAGCTATATTGTATTTAAACATTAAAGAAAGGGAAATCATAGAGGAGGAATTCAAATGGTCAGTGAATACCTAAGCATGTTTAAATTTACTATAACTGAGGCAATGGACACTAACATAACAAGTATGGTATCTGTCAAATCCGCTGGACAAAATTGACTTAAAGTAACATTTACACTGTTGCTTCTACCTTCAACCCATTCTTCCCTTTGTTGTACTTGGTGATGTTTGGGTTCTCATATGTAGGATAAGTAGCAGGACATTCTTATGTGCTTGTTCATTACAGCTTCTCTAGTGTCTATCATGGTTCAATAAACTTTGTTGAATGAATAAACTGACTCAGTGTATTCACTGGCCAATAAATTATCATACCTTACCTCTGATTTTGAAGAATTCTTAAATCTAAAGAGAACTTATTCTGTGTCAGATGATGTTATCTATATGTACAGATGGATGGCATATCTGGAAGAATATAGAAGCTGACTTACAGTGGACACGTGTTTTTTTAAAAATATATTATTTATCTTTATTTCTTTATTGTATAGAGATACCCAGGAATCCAGAGGGAGAGGTGGTATAAAGGGAGAGACAGAGAGACACCCACAGCCCTGCTTCACCACTTATGAAACTTTCCTCTGCAGGTGAAAACCTAACCTGTGCACTTGACCAGGTGCACCACCACCCAGCCCCACAATGAATGTTTTTATTTTCTGTGATTTGGCAGATATTTCCACCCTGTTCCTCTTTGAGGAGAGTTTGGGATTAACAAGTAATGAACTTACACATATTGTACCTATTACACCTATTGTATCTGGCAGAAGTTCCAGAAATGTAAGGAAATCAGGAAATGTGGATATGTGGCTTCCCCAGCATTCAAAAAGCTGACAGTTCTGGTGCTTCTCTATCCCACAAGGTGAGCAAAGCCTGTAGGGGAGGGAGTTAGAAGGAAGTGGAAGAGGTAAACTGTTACCTGGAAAATATTTGGAATGGTAAAATCTTCAACTGCAAGAATTTAGAATTATGAGGTTGAGGTTGAAAACATGAACATTCCCATAAGGGATCTAGTTACAACACTGACTATCTCATGGTTTCTCTGAGTTTCCACATGTTGTTACACTAAATAACCTAGATTCTGCTCTGGCAGCTTCTGATTAGTGCACAGTCCCTATAAAATATCAAAAGTAGTGCTCTCAAAGCAGAAACTTCCCTTCTCCTTCTCAGAAACATTCAGGTCTATGCATCATAGGAAGTTATAATTCTCTAATCTTACCATGTTATCATTTTTAAATTTTTATATTTACTTATTTATTTTTCCTATTGTTGCCCTTGTTGTTTTATTGTTGTAGTCATTATTATTGTTATTGATGTCATTGTTGTTGGATAGGGCAGAGAGGAATGGAGAGAGGAGGGGAATACCGAGAGGGGGAGAGAAAGACACCTGCAGACCTGCTTCAATGCCTGTGAGGTGACTTCCCTGCAGGTGTGTATCCGGGTTCTTTACACTAGTCCTTGTACTTCACGCTCCATGCACTTAACCCACTGTGCTACTGCCTGACTCCCACCATGTTATTCTTAAACATGGAGTGGTGGGGCATTTGCTGCTTTGATTTATTGCTAGAATGTTACCAATTTCTTCCAGTGTGTCTTCTGTTTACTTTCGCAGTTACTACTGAATAGACTATATTGTAATTTTCTTAAAAAGGGGTTTTGGTTGGGAGCTGTTTGCAGCATGTGAAAAGATTCACAGTGGGAGCTAGGAACTGGTTTAAATAATACAAGGTTTATTAGGGGGGAATAAGGAAAGGCTAAATAAGCACTTATCATCAAAGGTTAAAAGTAGGCTAGGTCCATAACGTCTGAATATAGTTATCAAAAGTTTAGACCCATAAGATAAACAATTACCAGCACTGGTAAAGATTGCTCATGGCTGTAGAGGGGTCTAAAAGTTTACCAGTTAGCAGAGTCACATGTGGTCAGTTCCCAGGAGAAGTAGCCATGGCAGATGGATGCCTGGAGCACTTCCAATGAGATGTTGCGAGTTCTGACTGGCAAAACTTTTCTTTGTACACTAGCACAGACTGGATCTGCCCACAAGCCACCATGCTCCTGCGCAGATCACTACATACTCTGTCACCAAAGCTTACTTCAGCACTGTGTCAGGACTTCCATCCAGGGTCGCCAGTATACCGTGTCACCACAATTGCCCACTTTTGGTCCACATGTACAGTCTGTATGAGCACAGGAGAAATAAGCAAATCTTCAGCGATTCTAGGATTACCCCTGCAAGCTCTGCCTTCACGCCCAGAGTTCAGGTGCAATAGCTGGATATCAGTTAGCCTGAAGACCTGTGGTTTGGTATCTATCTAACCACAGAGACAGTCCACCATTCAGGGAAGCTCAGAACAGAGACTTACAGAGGAGTCCCCAAGTTCAAGTAACTCACGAGAGGCAATTGTGGCATATGCAGGGTGTTGCACTTCTGCAATCTATGCGTCACCTTGTGTTCTTGTGAGAAGTTCACAGATGACAAGAGTTTAACTGCTCAGAATGAGTCCAAGCAGGACCTGTGAATGATAAACTAGAACAAACATACTCTATGCCTTAAGTCAGTAATTTTATATCAGTCGCAAAGACTAGACAAATCATGAGGCCATGTGCTGGAGAAGGAATAGCTCTGTGGAGAAAAGTAATGCTTAGCAGCTATCTGCAGCTCTCCTGCAGAAGTTCTGGATGGACAGTGGATTGTCCAGTGAAAGCCTCTTTTACAGAGTGGGCATTTGATTAAGGGATGGTTTAAATATCTGTCATCTCCAGATATGTTATTATCAAGCTGTTTGAGATTCATTTTGCAATTCTTTTGTAAATGGCCCTCATTATTACATCTGAAACAAACCTTGCTTGTGCATGGGCTGTACTGAGCCTGTCACTTATGTGGCCTGATTAAATGCATGTACTTTATGAATTTGAGTCTGTACCTCAGTACATGCTTTTATCTTCTGAGAAATACTTAAATCTAGATCCTTAAGTGGCCCAAGAATTCCTTTATAAGCTTGGTTTGCATTTTCATAGGCTAGTCACTTAATAAAAATTCTGGTTGCTTCTTTATTGTCTACTTGTCTACGGATAGCTTCTTGTAGCCTGTCCACAAATTCTCTGTTGGGTTCTGTGGCTTCCTGAATAACAGAGCTGAAAGACTCTACATTAGTGCTAGGTAACTTGTCACTTATTCTGACTGCTGATTGCACAGCAAAGTGCCTGTCACTTTTTATAATGTTCTTATGTTCACTAGGATAAGTAATAGCACCCTCACCCACTAACTGACTGGGTGAGATATCTCTGGACACCTGATCTGGCCAAAATTTATATTTATATATTCAGTTCCTTTGCCTGTAGGGGGCATGGGAAAATAATCAAATTGAAGGCCTCGTTCAATAGGAATTTTTCTGTTTTTATCACTGGTAGCAGGACAATCTGGGTCTATTGTGGGTGAAGACAAAGGAGGATTAGGAGTTAGGAAGGGGTTGAGTGAGTCACATGGCACAGTAGGAAGAGGTGGTAGGGGTAAGAATGGGTTAAATGGTGTAGAGTCACAGTGGGTAGCTGGTTGAAGTGTATGTGGAAGGGGGTTGGTGACCACACAGGAAGAGGGGGTGGAGGTGAGGCACCACAGAGGGTGGAGGTAGAGGCTCTAGAGGCAGCATGGAGGAAACTGGGATCTGGGCTAAGTAAAGGATTTCCACGGGTTATAGATTGTGGTGGTAGGATGGTGTTTGGAATAGCGAGACAGTGTAGACAAGGTCCATACAAAGGCAGGCTAGCTGATTTAGGCTCAGTAGAAAAATTTGAGAATGTTTGAGTTTCAGGCATGACAAACAGTATCTGAGAAGAAGGTGAGGAAGGAGAAGTGGAACTGGAAGTAGAAGGAGGAGGCTTTAGGCAACAGTCTTTCAGAAAAGCCTGTAATTGATTTAGAGCAAAAAGACAAAGCTTATAAGTCTGAAGTTGTTTTTCTGTGACTATACCAATATTTTTCAATAAATAATCTCCAATTTGTGTCCATATCATAACTGACATAGCTGTATTCTTGGGAAGAGGTCCAGAGTCCACCTCTATTGCATTTAATAACTTTCTTAATTCTTGGCTCTAACAGTGATTTTTACATATCTTTAAAGTTTGTTTCAACTGTCTGAGGTGAAAACTATCTTCTTTAGAATGAAATATACCCATTGTGGCAGTTTAGAAAGGACGAGAGTAAAAGAAACAAAATTAATTGTCGGTCACTTACCAAATTAGCATATGTTTGTTGGGTCCCTAACTAGCTTAAAGTAAAGTCAAGTGGTAAAGGGTATGGGGTAAAAAGAAAAAAATTTGTGTGGTAAATAAAAATCAAGGCAAAAGCTACTTTGAGCAGAAAAAACTAACAAAAAACAACAACTGGAGTGGGTAACCATAGAAACAGTTGGAGCAGATTAAAGTCACATGGGGGTGGGGTAAAAATTTGAAACATGTTTTGGACCCTCAGTGGGGAAATCAAAGTGGATCATATATAGTAATTCGGCACTTGGGAGATAAAGTAAACCACATAGAGCAAAAAGTGGGTAGGGCGAAATCAAAGTCAAAACAAATATGGGGTGGGGCAAAAAAATTGCAACACGCTGAGGCGCTATTTGTTTTAACTTAAAAAAGGTTTGTGTTTGGGGGCTTCTTGCAGCATGTGAGAGGATTCACAGTAGGAGCTTGGAACTGGTTTTAACAATACAAGGTTTATTAAGGTGAAACAGGTAAAAGGCTAAATAAGCATTTATCATGAAAGAAAGGTTAAAAGTACGCCCAGTCCTTAAAGTCTGAATATAGTTATCAAAAGTTTAGCCCCATAATATAAAAAATTATGAGTTCTGGTAAAGGTTGCTCATGGCTGTAGAGGGGGTCTAAAAGTTTACCGACTAGCAGAATCATACGTGTTCAGTTCCCAGGTGAAGTAGCCATGATGGATGGATGCCTGGAGCACCTCCACTGAGAAGCTTCTGACCAGGAGAAGCAGCAACATCCAAAGAGTGGGAGTTCTGACTGGCTGTACTTTTCTTTGTACACCAGAACAGACTGGATCCGCCCACAGTCCACCACATGCGCAAAGACCTGAGTAAGCATCCTGGTTCGAGCCCCCAGCTCCCCACCTGCAGGGGGCTTAAACTCGCCACATCCTTGTACATTGTAACACATATGTTCAATCAGTTGCACCACTGCCTGGTCCCTTTAATTACCCTATATCTTCTGAAAACTGGTTTAATTCACACAATAGCATAAGGAAAACCAATACAATTGCCCTTGTGTCTGAACCTCCAGCTTTGTTGACACCTATTCCAGTCTATTCTTTGGATGAACATTTTTTGACACTTCTGAATTCAGTGCTGTTTAATATTAATCTCATTGTACGTTGCAGTTAATGAAGTCATATTCTTCATCCTTTTTTTTTTAATCTTCTTGATAATGCATTTTGTTTTCTTTTGTAGCCCTTGACAAGTTGAATGACTTATTTTCTATTAACTAGTGGATATTCACCTTGGGCTTCAAGATTTGATCCTGCTGATTTGGGCCAGTGATTTCTCTATTTGATCTTATCCAACCTTGCCTACCAAATCTTTCAAATTAACTTATTTACTTCCAAATAAAAATAATTAACAGCAACACCAAAAATTAATTTTATTTAGGAGTAGGTTCCTTACCTATTGTTTTAGTCAAGTGACAAATGATAGACACTATGAAATTTATTAATTACATTTTAATGTAACTTCTGAATAATAAATTTATTTTATTTTTATTCTTTTACTTGATAAGTCAGAGATGAACTGAGAGGGAGATTGAGATAGATAGATAGACAACAGGGGACTTCTGGGAGGCATGACCATGTAATAACTGGCATTGAATAATCTCTCACACTGACACAACAAATAAATGCATGGGGCCCAGCTGAACTCATAATCTACAGCTAAACGATGTGCAGCCTCAGGTGGGTGCTCCCAAGAGGTTGGGGCAAGAAGGGGCCCGGGTTGCAGACAGCACTGTCAAATCAGAGTTCCAGGGAGCAGAGTGCTGAGCTGTGCCATTTTGGCGATTTTGCATTAAGTGCAGTAAGCAGTGAAGGTTGTTCATAGTGCCGGAAGAAAGAGAAAGGGGCCTAAAATCCCTCAGTCTTTAACTGGGAGGGGAGGTGTTAGTCTACGGAATTTAAGGCAAGGACACAACATTAAACAGAACATCTGTGACCACAAGACAGCCCAAAGCAATAGCCTTGAACCCCATCCCACCCACCAAGGATCATACTAACAAAAGAAGCCTAGTAATCACAACAGCACCACCTGCTGGCCATCAATAACCACACAATAAACATGCAAGCAGAGAAACAGAACTCAACAGCTAACCATGCCATATCAGCAGGACAGAAATGAAACAGAGGAAATGCAAGAATTTACAGATTTAGAGAATCTCAGAGACAGACTACAGAAACTCTGAGAATCATATGCAAGAACTGAAAGAGGAAAACTACAGACCAATGTCTCTGATGAACATAAATACCAAAATATTAGACAAGATCCTGGCAAACTGGTTACAGCAGTACAAAAAGATTGTTGGTCATGACCAATTAGTATTTATCCAAGGAATGCAAGGCTGGTTCAACATACGTAATTCAATCAGTGTCATAAAGCAAAACCAAAAACTATATGATTATCTCAATAGATGCAGAGAAAGCCTTTGACAAAATCCAACATTCATGCTCAAAACACTACAATAATGGGAACAGATGGGAAATTCCTCAAGATAGTGGAGTCCATATATAACAAACCTATAGCCAACATCATACTCAATGGACAGAAGCTGAAAGCATTCCCCCTCAGATTGGGGACTATACAGGGATATCCATTACCACCATTACTCGTCGACATAGTATTGGAAGTTCTTGCCATAGCAAGAAAGAAATCAAAGGAATATAGATTGGAAGGGAAGAAGTCAAGCTCTCACTATTTGCAGATGATATGATAGTATACATAGAAAAACCTTGAGAATCCAGTAGAAAACTACTGGACATTATTAGACAATAGAGCAAGGTGTCAGGCTACAAAATCAATACAAAAATCAGGCATTCATTTATGTAAACAATAAATCTGAAGAAAGCATATCCAGAAATCACTCCCATTCACCTTTACAGAAAAATCAATAAAATACCTAGGAAGAAACTTGACCAAAGAAGTGAAAGACTTGGTGGTCCAATCTTGTAGGGAAACAGGATATATTTGAGCTTGGTGGAACCTCACATTGAAAGATGGGTGCCTGAGGAACACGGTCTTCTTTTCAGCCTTTCTCTAGCAGAGATTGAGCAAGGGAGAAAATAGCCTTCAGGTTCAGCTTTACCTGTCAGACGCTCTGCCTCACAGGGACTCTGCATTCCCAATACAATCGCTTACTTCATTGTCTTTAAACCAAATGGTGTGCTTATTCAAAAGCTACCAGAAGTTATACCTGAAGCACCTTCTCTCCACCCTCAGGACACCTCTCTGCTAGCCATTGATAACCCTACTTTCTCATTCCCAAAATGGCTCTCTTACACAGATGCTAGGAGAGGCCCCTTTTCTCACTTCTTTGTTCTTGTCCTTCTGAATAAGACTATAACCAAACCTCACACTCCTGACATGCAAGGACTCCTACATCTATGTACATCAAGGCCTGGCTCCCTCATTCCTTAGATCACTCACCTGATAGTTTTCCCAACCCCCTTACCTCTCTTTGCCCCTTTTCTGCTTTGACCATATATAAACAAGCTACCTCCTTCTGGGACCCCTTAAAAACTTTGCTTTACTGTTCAATAAACAGATGTGTCTATCAGACATTCCCCTGGTGATCTCTTGTTGTGTCTCTAGCTACAAACACTGATAAAGACCCAGTAGATTCTCTCCTGCTGCCTCAGAACATATTCTCCCAGGCATCAACTTCTTGTGTACAACAGAGCAGCCACTCCAGGGAGTTTGTGCCCGAGAGAGGTCTCCCTATACAAGCCCTGTACAATATCTGTGGAGAGAAGTCTGGAGAACTCTCACAGGCTAGACATAGACCTTCCATATGACCCAGTAATTCCTCTCTTGGGGATATACCTCAAGGACTCCATAACACCCAACAAAAAAGATATTTGTACACTTATGTTCATAGCAGTACAATTCCTAATAGCTAAAACCTGGAAGCAACCTAGGTGCCCAACAATAGATGGGTGGCTGAGAAAGCTGTGGTATATATATACACAGTGTAATACTATGCAGCTATTGAGAACAATGAACCTACTTTCTCTGTCCCATCTTGGATGGAGCTAGAAGGAATTATGTTGTGAGCTAAGACAGAAAAATAAATATGAGTATGGGATGATACCACTCATCAACAGAAGTTGAGAAAGAAGAAGAGAAAGGGAAACGAAAAGAACAATTTGACTAAATCTGGAGTAGGGCACCAAAGTAAAAACCATGGGGTGAGGGTGAGGGTGGATATTGAGCTTCCCGAAGCAGTTGGGTGGGGTGAGGGTGGGAAGGAACACAGTCTTTTGGTGGTGTGAAGGGAGTTTATGTACACTCCTATTAATTTGTAGTCATATAAATCTCATAATAATATGAGAGGGGGAAATTAATTGAATGTCTCAAACTTTTAAAAGCACAGACTGTCTTTTTAATACATAGTCTGAGTCTTTGATATGTTGACTCTCTCAAAAGCCTAAACCAGAGAGAACAGAAGTGACCAGTGGCACAGCTATATACAGATAATGTCAAAGAACATAATTATGTTTATGTTGGGTATTATACAGCAAGTCGTAACAAAGGGATTATTCAAAGTTAACCCAATTACCAAATAATGTGATTATAACAATAACTATCTATTGTCTTCTTGAATCCTAAGACATCAGGAACCTCACATTTCTACTATAGAGCCTATATTTCCCCCAGTCCTGGAACCTCTAAGGTGTGATGCACTTACTGTATGCTTCTCTCAATTCATACCAAATAATATTACATCTGCCGATCCCAACATATCAATGCAATGAGTACCACCTCAGCATGCTTCACTTCAGACTGTGTCCAGAGACTTCAGGCATGGAATGTCAACCCTTCAGCCTCATTACTCGGGTGAGACCTCTCCTTTCATAGTATTCTGTAATTGCATTCCAGGTGGTTCACTTCCTAACAAAGTCCCAAAACCAAAATATAGACCAGACCCCATGAGATAGAACATATGTTCACAGGTATCCATAAACTGGGGCAAAATATGTACCTGAAAGCAAAAGAACACGATAGTCTGCAGTGAGTCAGTATGAAGTTCCTAATGAAATAGTGTCTAATTAGACTTAGATACCCTCCTTGCCTACTTCTCATTACAGTTATCTCACTCACTCTAAAGCTAACCTTAGCAAAGCAAGGACTGCAAAAGCTCAGCAAGGGCAAGAGACTGGCATACTTTAATGATGAGTCTCTAGTCACCATCAGGCCACCCCATCAGCTGGGTCCCTGTTGTGGGAGTCCTGAGATTTCCAAACAGACACGCTTGGCCTAGACCTCAAATAAATCCTTCTCTCCATTGTTACAAGTCATCTCTATCAGGAACAACAAAATAGGCCCCTTTGTGGTCCCCCATAGGACTTGACCTCAAGTTGGATCAACAATGGTAGAGATTGTTCCTTTCTCTGAAGGGAGGATGGACAACATACTCTATGCTACACCTGAGTAGGATGGGTAGATATTGGGGTAGATTGGAATGTTCCTACTCATGACCACAGAATGTGTACAGGGATGCAGAGGTCATATAGGCTCCTAAGCTGAATATGGGCCCCAGATCATATCAAATTGATGGAAGGTGTCTGTAAGCCCCATCAATTTGATGTGATCTGGGGCCCATATTCACGCTCAGAGAAAAAAAAAACTAGTATAGCTACAGGCCATTTGAAATATAAAGTATGCCTACTATCTATCTACAAAATGAAGGACCTTCCCCCAACTCTTCGTCTGCACTATTCTAGCCTTTAGGTCCACGATTGTTCAACAATTTCTTTTGCTTTGTGTGTTAACTCTCTTTTCAGCCACCAGGTTTCCAGATGCTAGCATGATGCCAACCAGACTTTCCTGGACAGATGACCTCACTAATGTGGCCTGGAGCTTCACTTCCCCAGAGCCCCACCCTACTAGGGAAAAAGAGATGCAGGCTGGGAGTATGGATCCACCAGTCAATGCCCATGTTCAGTGGGGAAGCAATTACAGAAGCCAGACTTTTCACCTTCTGCATCCCACAATGACCTTGGGTCCATACTCCCAGAGGGATAAAGAACAGGAATACTATCAGGGGGAGGGGATGGGATATGGAGAGCTGGTGGTGGGAATTTTGTGGAGTTGTACCCCTCTTATCCTATGGTTTTGTTAATATCTCCTTTTTAAATAAATAAAATTAATAAAATAAAAATAAAAAAGAAGAGGGAAGCTATCAGGGGAGGGGATGGGATATGGAGTATAAGTGGGATGGCTTGAGTGGTTCTGCTTACATGTGTGCCAAGTGCCATAAGGACCAAAAAAAATGCAGGACATATATGGTCAGGGAAAGACAGGCCAGAAATTATTGAGTGGCTCTACTGAAGCTGCCAGGTTCTATCACATGCATTGTAGGAGCCTGAGAATTCTAGACCTGCAGCCACAAATCTTGTTTTTTTTTTTTCCTTTTCCCCAGCTGCAGGGGGGATGGTTCACAAGTGGTGAACCCAGAGTTCTGAGGTACAGAAGTCTCGAGGTACAGAAGGTGGGAGTTTTGATTTCTGTAATTGCTTCTCTGTTGGACATGGATATTGGCAGGACAATCAATAATCCAACCCTGTTTCTATCTTTTTTTAGGGGTGTTAAGATTCTGGAGAGGTGAGTTTCTGAAATACATTGGTGAGGTCATCTGCCCAGGGAAGTCAGGATGGAATCATAGTAGCATCTGAAACTTGTGGCTGAAATGCAGTAAGATAGAAAACAGAACAAAATGTTTAATGAACAGTGGGGACCTTAGGATAGAAGCAAGCTAGAAAGTCTATTTTAGTAATGTTCCTAGGAGCCTATATCTTCATAATCTTTGCTTGAGCTTGATAGTTAACATGACATAGACCAGAAATAGTATCTGGGAAGATGGTGTCAGAGTTGAGAGTTGAACTAGGAAGCAGGATTATGGCACAGAATTGCTCACAAACTTAAGATATATAAATGCAATTAATGTTTACCACAATTATCTAACCCAGAGCCCATATTCATTTATATTAGCACTGGAGGCTGCATACCCTGAGTTCCTATGAGACAGATCACAGTCCATGGTCACATCTGAGAACATCCTAAGCTACACTCATTTCAGAGTTAGTCTGCAGAGTCGGATGACCCAGCCTTCCTCTGGAGAGTGGGGAAGTCCCTACTTTGCATGGGGAACTTCCTTTCTCGTTCCTTCACCACACTGAGCCCAAGTTTATTCTATCAATCTCTGAGCACATTATGCCTCCTGGATACATGATAATGATCTCATCCAGGAGTTTAATTTTTATTGGGGATATATAATTATGACTGTGCTATCAAACTTACCATGAAATAATTCCCAAATGCCTTCTGCTACCTCACTCTACCCCAACATTTAACTCATCTCTCTTTGAAACCACCACCTTATTTGATGTTTGTTCTGGACACTGTCAAATATTGATTCAAAAGCTTGCTCTAGTTCTCCTTCACATTATGTAGCTATTATCAGGCTTTAAATTTCATCTGAGATCATATATGATGTACAAATAAGTATATGTGTTCTATAAATGTATTGGTGTCATATTTTGTGATAGCAACAGAGGAGCATTGAAAGAATTTTGTGAGAAACACGTAGCAACCGGTCTATACTTATTGATAGTACATTTGCATTAATATAATTCTAAGAATTTATGCTTAAGGAAGTTTGTTTTTTAATTTCATTTGAAAATTGTCAAGCTTTCTATATTTTTGGCTTACTATACATTATAGAAATAGTTTATTTGCTACACACAGAAAAAAATCAGTGGTTTTGATTAGTAATAGTAATTGTTTCTCTAAGGTTGTTCTTTTAACAAATTCTAGAGTCAAATAATAAGCATCAGTACCAGTTAACACACAATATATACATGTCTACTCTCAGGATCTGGCCAAAAAGACTGCATATACACCTCATTTTTCTGGAAACTTCTGACCCCTCATAATACAGCAGAACTCAGAAGCTACCAAAAGAGGTGTAATATGATCCACAGTTCCTTATCAGGTAATTTCACCCACAGTCATTATTTTTAAGTTACTTGCTTCCTGATGATATTGAATGCATTTATTTCATTACATTAATACCTTTTTTTTTTTTTACTGTGCTCAGGAGGACGGAAACTTTTCTTTCTTTTTTTTTTCCCCCCCAGGGTTATTGCTGGGGCTCAGTGCCTGCACTATAAATCCACTGCTCCTGACTGCTTTTTTTTTTCTTTTCTATTTTGTTGTTGTGGATAGGACAGAGAGAAATAGAGAGAGGAGGGGAAAGATAGGGAGAGAAAGATAGACACCTGCAGACCTGTCTCATCACTTGCAAAGAAACCCCCCCTGACCTTGGCAGGAGTTCATTTGTCTTTTTGAACATTCTCTCTATCTCTGACTTCCCCTCCTCTCTCATTTCTCTCTGTCCTATCCAACAACAATGACAAAATAGAAAAGGAAAAATAACTACAACAACAAAACAATAAGGGCAACAAAATGGAATAAATAAATAAATAAAAATAAAAACTCCCTCTTTGTTGGTCAGACTCTTTATTCTTCAAGCCATAGCCCCCTCTGTACATGATGTCATTAGACACCAAGTGAATTCTACACTGAAAGGTTCTCTCTGGATTTAGGAATACTTCAAAATCAAACAAAATATAACATCCAGTGCATCCACTGAGTCAGCTTATTCATTCAACAAATATTCATTGGTCATTATTAATGCTAGACACAGCAATAGACACTAGAGAAGCTCTAATGAACAAGCACACAAGAATGCCCTGCCACTCATCAGTAAGTGCAACAAAGGGAAGGAAAGGTAGAAGGAAGAAACAAAGAAAGGAAAGAAGTGCAGAGTGTATTGTGTATTGTGTGTATTATATGACATAATAAGCATCCTCTCTATGGAACCTGGGTTCAAGGGGACTATCCAAAGACAATGATTGAAAGAGGTTTAGGGGGAAAATTTTTTTCCAAGTATTTACTCTTTTTTTCCAAATCATTTTTTCCAAGTATTTACTCTTTTTTTCCAAATCATTTCATTGAGGTGGGGGGATTAAAAATTTACAATATAGTTTTTGACAAATGGGTAGTTTCTCATCTCATGAAAAGTGACTGCACAACAGTGACACCCTCTACTCCCACTGAAGTTCTTCACCATATTGTACTAGGTCCCTAATATCCTCTCCATCCTCTTCTATCCCTTCTCCCCTAGAGCCCCCCCTTTTTTAATATCCTAGAAATGTTTATGCACATAAATGCATAACTAAGGGGACCCTGGTGGTGGCACACTTGGTAGAGTGTTCATGTTACAATGTGCAGTAACCTTGGACCAAGCCCACAGATGCAATCTGTTGGGGAAAAGTGTCACGGGGGGGGGGGGGGAAGCAGTGCTGCAGGTGTTTCTCTTGCTCTTTTTTCTAATTTTTTTTTTTTGCCTCCAGGGTTAATGCTGGGGCAATGTGCCTGCCCCATGAATCCACTACTCCAGGAGACCTTTTATTTCTTTTGTTACCCTGTTTTATTTTTATGGTTGTTGTGGTTATTATTATCATTGATACTGTTGTTGTTGGATAGGGCAGAGAGAAGGCATCTCTGATGAAACAAACCCAATTGCAAGCAAGACTAAATCAGAAACAAACCAATGGGACTACATCAAATTGAAAAGCTTCTTCACAGCCAAAGAAACTATCACACAAACAAAGAGACCATTCTCAGAATGGGAGAAGATCTTCACATGCAAAACATCAGACAAGAGACTAATAACCAAAATATACAAAGAGCACAGCAAACTTAGCACCAAAAAGCAAATGACCCCATCCAAAAATGGGCAGAGGATATGAACAAAACATTCACCTCAGAGGAGATCCAAAAGGCTAACAAACATATGAAAAACTGCTCCATGTTGCTGACTGTCAGAGAGATGCAAATAAATACAACATTGAGATACCACTTCACTCCTGTGAGACTGGCATACATCAAAAAGGACAGCAGCAACAAATGCTGGAGAGGCTGTGGGGACAGAGGAACCCTTATGCACTGCTGGTGGGAATGTAAATTGGTCCAGCCTCTGTGGAGAGCAGTCTGGAGAACTCTCACAAGGCTAGACATAGACCTTCCATATGACCCCATAATTCCTCTCCTGGGGATATACCCCAAGGATTCCATAATGCCCAACCAAAAAGATATGTGTACATCTATGTTCATAGCAGCACAATTCATAGTTGCTATAACATGGAAAGAACCCAGGTGCCCAACAGCATATGAGTGGCTGAGAAAGCTATGGTACAAATACACAATGGAATACTATGCAGCTATTAAGAACAATGAGCCCACCTTATCTGACCCATCTTGGACAGAGCTAGAAGGAATTATGTTAAGTCAGCTAAGCCAGAAAGATAAAGATGAGTATGGGATGTCCCCACTCATCAACAGAAGTTGAGAAAGAAGAACAGAAAGGGAAACTAAAACAGGATCTGATTAAATTGAGAGAAGGGCACCAATGTAAAAACCCTGTGGTGAAGGGGAGGGTGGCCATTGGGCTTCCTGGCACGACAGGGGGTGGGGGGCGGGGGTGGGTGGGCATGGGACACAGTCTTTTGGTGGTGGGAATGGTGTTTATGTACATTCCTATTAAAGTGTAAACATATAAACCACTAATTAATATAAGGGGAAAAATTGATCATATGTCTAGAACTTCTTAAAACACAGACTGAGTCTTTTTAATACATAGGCTGAGTCTGATATGTGAACTCTCTAAAAAGCCTAGACCAGGGAGAAGAGAAGCAACCGGTAGCACAGACACTGGGTATTATACCCCAAATCCTAACAAAGGGACTTTCCAAAGTTAACCCAGTCACCAAATAATGTGATGATAACAATAACGATCCATTGTCTTCTTGAACCCCAAGATAGCAGGAACCTCACATTTCCACTGTAGAGCCTATATTTCCCCCAGTCCTAGAACCTTAGGGTGGGCCCACTTTCCTGCATGCTGCTCTCAATTCAAATCAAATAATATTGCATCCACGGATCGCAATCCAATCAATGCAACGAGTGCCACCACAACATGCTTCACTTCAGACTGTGACCAGAGACTTCAGGTGTGGAATGACAACCCTTCAGCTTCCTCATTCGGGTGAGACCTTTCCTTTCGTATTATTTTCTAATCCCATTCCAGGCGGTCCACTCCCTAATAAAGTCCCCAAACCTAGATATAGTCCAGGTCCCCTGAGATAGAGCATAGGTTCACACGTGCCCATAAACTAGGGGAAAAATATATACCTGAAAGCAAAAGGACAAAAGACCATGCAGGGAATACCCCCCAACACCTCAACTGCACTATTCCAGTCTTTAGGTCCATGATTGTTCAACAATTTGTTCGGCTTTGTACGTTAGCTCTCTTTTCAGTCATCAGGTTCCGGATGCCAGCAAGTTGCAGACCAGAATTCCCTGGACAGGTGACCCTATCAATGTGTCCTGGAGCTCCATTTCCCCAGAGCCCCACCCTACTACGGAAAGAGAGAGGCATACTGGGAGAATGGATCAACCAGTCAACACCCATGTTCAGTGGGGAAGCAATTACAGAAGCCAACCTTCCACCCTCTGCAACACACAACGACCCTGGATCCATACTCCCAGAGAGATAGTGAATGGGAAGGCTATCAGGGGAGGGAACGGGATATGGAGATAGGGTATCCCTTTTAGTCTATGTTTTTGTTAATGTCTCCTTTCTTAAATAAAAAAATGACAATAAAGAAAAAAATTAAAAAGATTGTTCATCATGACCAAATAGGGTTTATCCCAGAGATGCAAGGTTGGTTTAATATACGTAAATCAATCAATGTGATCCATCACATCAACAAAAGCAAGACCAAAATCCACATGATCATATCAATAGATGCAGAGAAAGCCTTTGACAAAAGCCAATATCCCTTTATGAACAAAACGCTACAAAAATGGTAATAGATGGAAAAATCCTGAAGATAGTGGAGTCTATATATATCAAACCTACAACCAACATCATACTCAATGGTGAAAAACTGGAAACATTTCCTCTCAGATCAGGTACTAGACAGGGCTGCCCACTATCACCATTACTATTCAACATAGTGTTGGAAGTTCTTGCCATAGCACAGGCAGGAGCAAGGAATTCAAGGGATACAGATTGGAAGAGAAGGAGTCAAACTCTCCCTATTTGCAGATGACATGATAGTATACATAGAAAAACCTAAGGAATTTAGCAAGAAGCTTTTAGAAATCATCAGGCAATACAGTAAGATGTCAGTCTACAAAATTAACATTCAAAAGTTAGTGGCATTCCTCTATGCAAATGCTAAGTTAGAAGAAGTTGAAATCCAGGAAACAATTCTTTTATTATAGCAACAAAAACAATAAAATATCTAGGAGCAAACCTAATCAAAGAAGTGAAAAATTTGTATACTGAAAATTATGAGTCACTACTCAAGGAAATTGAAAAAGACACAAAGAAGTGGAAATATATTCCATGTTCATGGGTTGGAAGAATTAACATCATCAAAATGAAGATACTACCCAGAGCTATCTACAAATTTAATGTTATCCCCATCAAGATCCCAGCCACATTTTTTCAAAGTAAAGAATTAATGCTACAAATGTTTATCTGGAACCAGAAAAGACGCAGAATTGCCAAAACAATCTTGAGAAGAAAGAACAGAACCGGAGGCATCACACTCCCAGATTTCAAATTGTATTATAGGGCCATTGTCATCAAAACTGCTTGGTACTGGAACATAAATAGACACACTGACCAGTGGAATGAATTGAGAGCCCAGAAGTAAGCCCCCACTCCTATGGACATCTAATCTTTGACAAAGGTGCCCAAACTATTAAATGGGGAAAGCAGTCTCTTCAACAAGTGGTGTCGGAAACAATGGGTTGAAACATGCAGAAGAATGAAACTGAATCACTGTATTTCACCAAATACAAAAGTCAATTCCAAGTGGATCAAGGACTTGGATGTTAGACCACAAACTATCAGATACTTAGAGGAAAATACTGGCAGAACTCTTTTTCACATAGTTTTAAAGACATCTTCAATGAAATGAATCCAATTACAAAGAAAACTATGGGACTACATCAAATTAAAAGACTTCTGCAGAGCTAAAGAAACTACTACCCAAACCAAGAGACCCCTCACAGAATGGGAGAAGATCTTTACATGCCATACATCAAACAAGAGCTTGCCATACTCAACAACAACACAACAAATAACCCCATCCAAAAATAGGGGAGGACATGGACAGAATATTCACCACAGAAGAGATCCAAAAGTCCTGAGAAACACATGAAAAAATGCTCCAAGTCTCTGATTGTCAGAGAAATGCAAATAAAGACAGCAACGAAATACCACATACTCCTGTGAGAATGTCATACATCAGAAAAGTTGGCAGCAACAAGTGCTGGAGAGTTTGTGGGGTCAAAGGAACACTCCTGCACTGCTGGTGGGAATGTCAATTGGTTTAACTTTTGTGGAGAGCAGTCTGGAGAACTCTCAGAAAGCCAGAAATGGACCTACCGTATAATCTTGCAATTCCTCTCCTGGGGATATATCCTAAGGAACCCAGCACACCCATCCACAAAGATCTGTGTACACATATGTTCTTAGCAGCACAATTTTAATTTTTTAATTTATTTAATTTAGTTTTATTTATTTTCCCTTTTGTTGCCCTTGTTGTTTAACATTGTTGTGGTTATTGATGCCATTGTTGGATAGTACTGAGAGGAATGGAGAGAGGAGGGGAAAACAGAGAGGGGAAGAGAAAGACGGACACCTGCAGACCTACTTCACAGTTTGTGAAGTGACTCCCCTGCAAGTGGGGAGCCAGGAACTCCAACCAGGATCCTTCCACCAGCCCTCGTGCTTTGTGCGATGTGCGCTTAATCTGCTGAGCCACCACTCAACTCCCAACAGCACAATTTGTAATAGACAAAACCTGAAAGCAACCCAGGTGTCCAACAACAGATGAGTGGCTGAGAAAGTTGTGGTATATATACAAGATGGTATACTACTCGGCTATAAAAATGGTGACTTCACCGTTTTCAGCCTATCTTGGATGGAGCTTGAACAAATCATGTTAAGTAAAAATAAGTCAGAAACGGATGAATATAGGATGATCTCACTCTCAGGCAAAAGTTGAAAAACAAGATCAGAAGAGAAAAACACAAGTAGAACCCAAACTGTATTTGGTGTATTGTAGCAAAGTAAAAGACTCTGGGGTGAGTGGGGGGAGAGTACAGGTCCAAAAAGGATGACAGAGGACTCAGTGGGGGTTGTATTGTTATGTAGAAAACTGGAAAATGTTATGCATGTACAAACTATTGTATTTACTGTTGAATACAATACATTAACCCCTCAATAAATACATTTTAAAAAGGGAGAGAGCAAGAAAAGCTCTAGTGGGGCATTCAGTGGCACCCTAGGTAAAGAGCACACATTATCATGTGTGAGGACCCAGGTTCAACACCCCTCTCCACCTACAGAGGGGGAAGCTTCATAAGTGGTGAAGCAGGTCTACAGATGTATTTTTATCTCTCTCCACATGCATCTACCTATCCCATTCTTAACTTATACTTGTCCTATCTATTAAAAATTTATAATAAAATAAAAAATTTAAATAAAAAACCCAGAAAAAATGGCTGCTGGGAGATGGTAATTTGTCGTGCAGTCACCGAGCCCCACTGATAACCTTAGTGGCAAAAAAGAAAGAAAGATAGAAAGAAAAAAAAAAAGGAAGAAGTTCTGGTTAATTGACTTCACCGCAGAATAAACAACCATTTGAGTAAGAAGCAGGAGAATTCCATCCTGCATGAAGGTTTAGAATGCTTTCCATAGTGTTATGTCTCCCGTGTGGAAATGGAGAATACACCACAAAGAGATGGCATCAATTTGAAAGGTATTTCTAGATACTATTAAATTGACTTGTAAATTCACTGCAAAGAAATGGAGTAGCTGGGCAGGTAGTCCATTGGCGGACAGGGGGTTGCACCTGTCTGAGGTCCCAGGTGGTCTCTCTCTTAACACTTCCCCTAATATGGGATCATCTTTTGACAAGAATGAATGCATGCAAAGTGTGGAAGTGTAGACCACCCAGAAATATAGAAGAGAGGAAGGGCACAGCTGGCTTGCTGGGGCCTCTAGAGCCAGAGTCCTGAGTAGGGAGCCAGGAATGGTAGTGAGCAGGCTGTTTGTCTCTGGACACTGTTCTGCAGACAGGGATAGCCTGGCACTGAGCTGAAAAGACCACATCTGAAAACCTTGCTTGTTAGGAATAATGCTGTGGCTGAATCAGCAATGGGCACTGTTTTGCAATCACCCAGTATGACTTCTTTAACCTTGAAAACCTACTTTGTATTCCTCAGGGCTCTGGAGCCATGGAACTCTTGAATCAAAATGCAAGTGGATTCCCTGTCTCTGTAGAACCTGCTGCCTCTTGCACAGAGAACTGGACTGTTCTGAATATTCCCCTGGAGGACAGGCTCAGACATGGAGTTCTATGGCTGCTACCCCAGAATTTTGTGATTTTGGGCAACAGTGGATCTCTGTGTTCCTATCATCAAGTGGCTATAAGGTGTACAAAGCTATGACTACAAATCTAAGGATACCAAATGCCAATAGAAATGGGTACGTTCCCAGTGCCAGCCCTGGTGCTCTGTGACCTAGCATGAAAAAACATGGCAGAGAGGAAGCATTCATCATGAGCCTCTACAGATAAGGAAACAGTCTTGTGGGGTGGGTGTGGCAACAGAGGACTTTACTGTGGTAACATATTTATAAGCATATGACCCAGGATTTGAACTTGGACACATACAGTCTTCACTACTGTCCTCATTTGCTACACACTGAAGTCTTTGCTCCCAGGAATGTCCCATAACCACTTCACTATCTCTTGCTCACTGTATATGAGTGGAAGGGACTCATCTCAGCCATCTAAGTGAACTGGATCAGCCCTGTTGTCTCCTTGCCAAGCACCCAACTGCTTCCACACCTGCAAGGATACAGCCCTGAATATCAGAGAAGATATCCTCCTCACCAGTAAGAACACTTGCTATAGGAAGCCTCACTCACAGAGCATGCTTCTACTGCATGTCACCACATGGGTCTAACTTCTGCCCTTTTTGAGACACAGAAAAATGTAACCCACTTCCCCCAACTGTCCTCTACACATCCTGGAAACAACTTTATTGTCTTCACATATGCCATCCCTCCTCCCCTAGGCCTCACAAGGCACACAAACACAAGCCAAGAGACTCATTTCCCTGTTCAGACCCTCAGTAAGACTCAACTGGAATCCAAGCCACAGAGCAAACACTCTGCTGTCTATGCACTTAGGGGAACAAGGAGCTGGGACTACAAGAGAGATGCTAAAACACATGCACAACCTTATTACAAGGTGGGGGAATTACAGACTAAGTGAGAATACCTGGAGAGGGCTGTGTTCAGACTTGGAGGAGAGCTCTTCCAGCTGGTTTAGAAGTGAGGGTGTCCTCTGCTCTGCTCTTGAAGAAGGGACTTGACCATTTGCTGTTGCAAAGAGCCATGGTCTGGGGGCCCTGGGTGAGTGATGACTATAGCCCCCCCTCTATAAAGTGGAAGGAACCACACATGCCTAGACTCTGCCCGGGGAATGGGGCCTATGAGATCAGGTGCAAAGGATTTCAAACAAGATGAAGAGGTGAAGAAAACACTCCCAACAGACTAAGAAATTGGTCAGCCCTAATTTGTTTTGGAGCTGACTTTGGCATGTCCCAGCTTGTAGAGAGGTGGGGGAGGAATGAGAAGACATGCATTTGGGGTACAGTCCCATGGAGGGAGCCTCCTGAGAGGACAAGACACTTAGGACAAGTCAGGGTTTTCCCTGTAGCTGGGGGCTGGTGAACTGATTGTCCAACAGGCAGCCTCTCCATTTGCTCATTATTCCCATCATCTGTGGAAGCAGAATTGTCCTGTATAGGCTTCAACAGGGCTCCCTCTGAGTCAGGGCTCTCAGTCAGGTAAGAGAAAAAGACAAAGCCAATTTAGTTTGAGCAGACACTCCTTCCCTGAAACCTCTGAAGCCCCCAAGGCTCCTACAATGCTATAAGCCTACACCTCATCACAGAAATTTGTGTGTGTGTGTGTGTGTGTGTGTGTGTGTGTGTGTGTGTGTGTGTGTATACATAAAATAAAATCCAGAGCTTAAAGGCAATGAGATGCAATGCGAGTGGGCCAGAGCTGAAGGACAGGCAAGAGAAACACATTCTCACAACCAGGCTCTGGGATGATTCTGTCTATGATCAGAAATAAGGATCAGATTGTAATCAGTCGCCCTGGAAGAAAAATCAGTTACAGGCAGCAAATCCTGCCCTAAAACCCCTCACCTAAATGATGCCAGTTTACTCACTTTCCCCTTTTAAAAGAAATGACACGTTGAGTCCAGGCAGTGGCACACATGGACCCACGATCAAGCCCCCGGTCCCCACCTGCAGGGGGAAAGGTTTGTGAGTGGTGAAGCATGGCTTCAGGTGTCTCTCTGTCTCTCTCTCTCTCTATCACCCCCTTCCATCTTGATTTCTAGCTGTTCAATAGAGATAATAAAAAAATCTAAAAAAAAAGTTTTGGTCCATATACACAGAAGGGGATAAATGATAGTGGAAGGTGAAAAGAGGGCTGTGAACTCCAATTCCATCAGAACCTAGAGAGAGGAGGAAAAAAGGAAAGCCATTTGGAGGTAGTAACAGGTGTAGGTGTGACTCAGAAAGGAAGAGACCTTGCCCTCACTGCAATGGTAGGGACTGCCAACACACACACACACACACACACACACACACACACACACACACACGTCTCCATTTTCACCTTCTTTCTTGCAGTCAATTAGTCTCCCAGCTGTGTAAATGTTCTTTAGTACCTCCTATCTTTTAAACTCAAAGATATACATAAGCTCCAGGGTGATCATTTGGGCTTAGTGCCTGCACTATGCATCCACTGCTCCTGGAGGCCATGTTCTCCATTTTGTTGTTGTTGATGTTGGGTAGGACAGAGAGAAATCAAAAGAGTAGCGGAAAAGAGGTGGAGAGAAAAACAGCATGCAAGGACCTAAAAGCCAGACATAATAGCACCTTGCTGAGATGTAATTTTCTTTATTATTATTATTATTATTACCTCCAGGGTTTTCACTGGGGATTAGTGCCTGCACTCGAATCCATTGCTCCTGGAGGCCATATTTTCCCTTTTGTTGCCCTTGTTGTTTATCATTGTTATTGTCGTTGTTGGATAGAACAGAAAGAAATCGAGAGAGGAGGGGAAGAAAGAGGGAAAAAGAAAGATAGATACCTGCAGACCTGCTTCACTGCTTATGAAGTGACTCCCATGCAGGTGTGGAGCCAGGCGCTTGAACCCGAGATCTTTAAGCTGGTCCTTGTGCTTTGTGCCATATGTGCTTAACACGCCACCACCCAGCCCCCTAGTATTATTTTTTTAACCAAAGCACTGCTCAGCTCTAGTTTATGGTGGTGCAAGGGATTGAACCTGGGACTCTGGTGTCTCAGGCATGAAAGTCTCTTTGCATAAACATTATGCTATCTACTCCTGCCTCTGAAATGTAATTTTTTACACTAGCAAAGACAAAAATGCCTGTTCTATGGTGGTCCAAGAGGTTACTCATTGGATAAAGCTTTGAACTCACAAACATGAGGTCTTAAAAGCAATGTTTAGCATCACAATTGCAAGAGTGATAATCTGGTTCTCTCTTCCTCCCTTTTTCTCTCATGAATAAACAGTAAATAAAAAAACTGAGGCAGGGAGGGGGAGGGGAATGCCATAATGGTCATGAAAAAAAAAACTTATGGGGCCAGGTGGTGGTGCACCAAAGTGCAAGGTCCCATGCAAGAATCCCAGTTCTAGCCCCCAGCTCCTCACCTGCAGGGAGGCCGCTTCACTAGTGGTGAAGCTGGTCTCCAGCTGTTTATCTTTCTCTCCCCCTATCTTTCCCATCCCTCTTAATTTCTCTCTGTCCTATCAAAAAAAATCAAAATATGGCCACCAGGAGCAGTGGATTTGTAGTGCAGGCACTGAGCCCCAGTGATAACCTTGGAGCAAAAAATAAAAGAAAAAAAAGAGAAAGACTTTTATGCCTGAAGCTCCAAAACCCAAGGTTCAATCCCCAGCACCATCACAAACCACAGTTAGCATTATTTTAACTCAGCTCTGGTGGGAGGTAGAGATTGAATTTAGAACTTTGGAACCTCATACATGAAAGTTCTTTTGCATAACCATTGTGATATCTATCTATCTGGCCCCACCCACATGCCTGTTCATATCTAACCCCGCTCTTGTACCCGCTGCCTTCACCACCCTCCATTGGAATTAGGGGGCCCCTCAAAGGACCCCCGGGAGCCACTGGCTTTACCACCCTCCATACAAATTGTCAGTAAAACCTGTGGTCAGAAGCCAGCTAGACTAGGGCCTGGGCCTAAGACACCCTTCAGTGGAATTTGAAGAATAAACCTGTGGCCAGATGCCAAAAGGAGTCATCCTCTAAGTGGTAGAGAGTTGGCCTAGCACTTTAGGTATCCGATAACCATACAGGTCAAGAAGTAGAGGATGAAGGATGTCTGCATTGCCTGAGCGATGCTCTGGCTCTCTCTCGCTCTGTCTCTTTCTCTCTCTCTCTGTCCTCCCCTACCTTGTACCCTAGTAAATGAACGAACTCATGTTACAACAAAAGTGGGGTGGTAAAAGAAACTTCCAATGCTCTTCTGTGGGAGCTCTCTGTTTTCCAGTATTTATTTATTCATTCATTTATTTTACCAAGCACAGCTGGGCTCTAGCTTAAACTGGTGATGGGGATAGAACCTGGTTCTATGGAGACTTAGGCATGACAGTACCATCTTTGAATTAACTTTAAGCTATGACAGTACCATCTTTGAATTAACTTTAAGCTATCTCCCTCCACCTTTCCCCACATTCTCTTAATTGCTCTTTCTCACAAATTCTCCTTCTAATTTCCCCCCCATCTCTCACTATACCCTCCCCATCTCTCTCTATCTCTCATTCTGACTCCTATCCATTTTGAGCAGAGCAGAATTCGATTCTGTCTTACAATAGAACTGATGTCAGTTACTGACACTTGTTTGCTGTGCAATGCTAATGCCAGGGCCTCAGCACTGAGTCACCTTCTAGCTACCCCCACAGTGCCCCTGGAGCATCACAGGTATAAGTAATGTTTCTTGACTCTGTCCAATTCACATGTCCTAATGCACTGTGGAGAAATTCTGCACTCGTGTTGTCCAAGAAATTCTTAGAAACAACTGCCTGAATTGTGCTGCTATCTTGTGCCTTCTTGGGGACAAGCATCAGAATAACTGGGGGAAGAAATTCCAGTCTTAATAATAATTTATATAATATAATTATTATAAATTCTGGGAGAGATACAGTCATGAATTTGAGGAGAGGGCATATTGCTTGTGCTAGAGACTGAGGTGGAAGATACCACAGTGCCAAAATCTCCTGAACTACTGTGATTCTTGATAGGTACCAACCTGGTTTGTAGAGATGGTAAGACAGCACCTCTTGTCTCCACAGACCCCCAGACTTACCCCAAATTTTACCATCTGATGTATTACCAGGCCAGGATAGGAGTGTGTGTGTGTGTGTGTGTGTGTGTGTGTGTGTGTGTGTGTGTACACACAGAGCTCACCTATTCTAATCTTATGGCTGCTAGGTAGCCACCCTCATCTGCAACCTACCTACAGACACCCAGCTGGTCAGGAGCTAGCCAGGAAGTCCATATTCTGGCTAAGCAGGGATGCATATGCAAAGGGACACTCATGTCTGACTCTCCATAGTCCCAGATTCAATCCCCTGCCTCACTATCATCTAGACACCGTTACCCAGGGAAACTTGGGTACTCATCAGAATTCAGGGGTATAAGCCTGGCCAGTCATGTTTGGCTGCCTGCTCAGCCTCCAGACTCTCAGTCCACTGCTCAGGGAAGCAGACTACAAGCATACCAAGCACCCAAGCAGAGCTGTGTTTTCTACATAGATTGGAACTCTGTTTGACCAAACAATAGTGGATGAACCCTTTGGGTTCTTCTAAGGAAAGTGCTCATGTGGCCTCTCACAGCTGACAGATGATTTCCAGGTGTCCACACATCACACTCAGATTCCCAGAAGAGGGCATTCATGAGTCTCCCATGCAAAGTCACTCTTCATGCAAAAACCAGACGCTCCCCAGGCCCTGGCTGCAGAAAGACAAAAGGAAGATGTGTGCTTCCATTGGTTGAGTTGGGAGATTCCAGTGGAAATCACAGCCCCAGTGAATCAAAATGTTCCAGTGGAATATAGTTACACTTCTCTAGACCTGTGCTCTCATGGGATAATGACAATGACACTGCAGGAAAGGTGCACCTGGGAACATATGTCTGGAACCTGCAGCAGGAAAACTGTCCCCTCAATTCCCCTCAGAACCCAATAAGCATGAAACTAAATAATCCAAAAGGCAAAGAAAGAAAATTTTCAACACCAGGAAGACTCAGTTCATGATGCAGGGACTGACTTCTAGTAAGAGCCCAATAAAAAAAATATTTAGAGGAAGAGAGACATAAAGACAGACACAGAAAGATACAACAATGCCAGCACCCTGTACTGAATAGTGCTAGAGCACAGAAGACAGACCTGGCTGGGTTTACCACACTCCATTGAAATTAGCAATAAAACCTGTGGCCAGAAGCAAGCTAGACTAAGGTCTGGGCCTGACACACGCATCAGTGGAATTTGAAGAACAATCTGTGGCCAGATGCCAAAAGGAGTCATCCCCTAATTTGTAGAGTTGGCCTAGCTAGCTAGTGCTCCAAATATCCAGTAACCATACAGGTCAAGAAGTAAAGATTGAAGGATGCCTGCATCTAGCTCAGAGCCCTCCAGACATTTGGGGTGTCTCAGGTAGCTCCCCTGCCTGAGAGGTACCTGACCTGGACTGGCAGTTGGGAAGGGCTTCCTGCAGGAGATGACAGCTGAGCTGAGCCTTAAAGAGTAGCTGGGTGGCCCAGGAGAACTCGATGGAAGGTATAGTGGTGCAGTGGTGCATCTGCTTTCTTTCTGTCTCCTCTCCCTTTATCACTCTCTTTATTTCACTCTAAAGTAAAGAATAGAGCTGGAGAGGTAGTATAGAGATGTTGGAGAATCATCAAAATGCAGTCAGTAAACATGCTCTACATATTAGAACTTCAAAAGACATTGAGAATTTGTTGTTCTTTCTTCCTGGAAAAGAGGAAGCTAAGATTCATACCCTGTTCTATGAGTCCTGTATTCGTCTCCTTAGAGTAAAGCTAAAAGTGAATACTGCTAAAAAAGAATGAGAAAGCCTGCTAAAGGGCAGGGCTCTTAGTGTCTCCTTGAATGTTCTGAGATGAACAATCAGTGAGAAGTTCCAAGTTCTAACCATCTTTTTCACCTGAACCAGTTTTCATCTGACCCACATTAGTCTAAATCAGTCATTTCCCACATATTCTCAAAAGAGGTAATTAAAAACTTTGGAGAATATTCAAAATGCAGCCAGTGAAAATATGCTCCACACCTTCCAATTTCAAAAAGCATTGAGAATCTGCTGTCTTTTCTTGCTGGACAACAAGAAGCAAAGATTCACACCCTGGTCTATGAAACCTGCATTCATATCTATGGAGGTGAGATGTGAAAGATAGAAGTGAATAGGGCTGCAAAATTGTGCAAAAGCCTTCTATAGGATAGAGGTAGATAGCATAATGGTTATGCAGTCTTTCGTGCCTGAGGCTCCAAAGGCCCAGGTTCAATCCTCTGCACCACCATAAGCCAGAGCTGAGCAGTGCTCTCGTAAAAGAAAAAAGCCTTCTACAAGGCAGTGCTCTTGGTATCTCATTGAGTTCTCTGTGATGTACAATGAATGAGAAGTTTCCAGTTGTAGCAGTCTTTTTCACCAGAACCAGTTTTCATCAAACCCACCTTGATAAAATCAGTCATTTCCTACATATTCTCAAAAGCAGTCATGAAAGACTTTGGTGAATCTACAAAATGAAGAGATTGAAAACATGCTCTAAACCTGTGAGATTGAAAACGTGCTCCAAACCTGTAAACTTCAAAACTCATTGAGAATCCCTTATCCTTCCTGGAAAAGAGGAAGCTGAGATTCAGACCCTGTTCTATGATGCCTGCATTAATCTCTTGAGTGGTGTGGTTTGAAAGCTAGAAGTAAATACACCTGCAAAAGTGTGAGAAAGCCTGCTACAGGACAGTGCTTTTGGTGTCTACTTGAGGAACTGAGTACAAAGAACTCTATGCTGTTTTTCTAGCCTTAAAACTATACCAGAATCATATCTTTTTTTCTGACAGTGTGTATACTGAGAACCTACTTCCATGCCTTGCTTGTTCTTATGTGAGATTAGATGACAACCCACTTTCTCCTCTCCTAATTCAAATTGCCTCTATGCTCTGTTCTCGATCTTAACCACTGTATATTCAACACCTCCATTCCCATAGTCCTCTTCCTGGTCCTCTGTCTGAAGGAAATGCTGCAGCTGATTGCCTTGCCTTCTCCACAGGAATTCTCCTAGCCTCTGTCTAAAGTGCTGCTGACTTCCATTCCTCAACCCATGTTAATCTTAAAGGTCTTGGAGCTCGATGTCCTGATATTCCTCTAGCACAGTTGAAATGTATTCTTGCTATATTCTCCTCCTGTGCTAGTTTAATCAAGACAGCTGCTATTCAGACTCTCGGGGTTAACCCGCATGGCTTAAAACCCAATGCCCTCTGGCAGGTTGATATCACCCACTTGCCAAATTTTGGTAAACAAAAATATGTTTTTTTTTTCCCAATTGATACCTTCTCTAAATTTATGTGGGCTATGGCGCAAACTGGAGAAAGCTCAAAAAAGCCCATAAGCCATGTCTTGTTTTGCTGTTATGGGGTTGCCAAAAATTTTAAAGTTGATAATGGTCCAGCATTTGTCAGCAAACAATTTAAAGATTTTTGTTCTATTTGGGACATTACAATTACCACAGGCATTCCATACAATCCCCAGGGGCAAGCCATTGTTGAGAGGGCATATTAAGGCTCGACTAAAAAAAGAAGGGGAAGGAATTTATGCCCCAATATCCAGTTGGCTAAAGCATTAACTACACTGAACCTTTTTAATATTTACAAAAATTCGGATTTTCTACCTATTATATCTCATTGGCAAATGCCATCCACTCTTCTAGTTACAAAAGTCAAGTGGAAGAACTTTCCATAGGATGGCCCATGGAAAGGGTCAGATTCAGTGTTAACCACAGGGTTAGGGTTTGTTTGTGTGTTCCCGCAGAATGCCCCAGACCCATTTGGATCCCCGCACACAATTTCTGACATTGCCCAGAAGATGGTGCAGCTCTCCTTGAAGAAGAAGAGATGCAGGATGCAGAATGCAACCTGGCAGGACTTGAGAAAACTGATGCACTGTGTCCAAGGACAAAACCCTTCCACTGCCTTTCTCTCGCCTATTGCTCTCTCGGTATATCTAATTCCACTGTCCACTCTTCCTACCCCTGCCTCTTCCTCTAATGTTCTCATCTGACAGTTTCAGGTAAGAGAAACTTACAATGGATTAAATAAAATTATTGGGACTGAAAATTGCTCCCATAAGGGATGCAGTCTGCTGTTACCATTTCTGTCATTTCTGAAGCCACCAGCCCTTGTGCTTATAGATGCCCATATGTCTGATTATTCAATCCTAGCCGACAATATTTTTCTGACAAGGGATCTCTTAAATTTATCATTCATGACCCATGGCACCCTAGGTGGGCCACTGGAGTCACTGGAAAACTTTATAACAGTGCTGCTTCTAATTCTCCTTCTGCTGATATTTTCATCTCGGTAGTCCCTGCCTCTAGAGAAGTTCAAACTCAAAATATGATAATGAAAAAGCTCTTTCTCAAGCTCTTGCCTCCCATTCCTTTAACTTTGATCTATCCCCATGGCCTGATTATCTTCAATATGCTGTCTTTTTAAAAATTTCTTTATTGGGGGATTAATATTTTACATTCAACAGTAAATACAGTAATTTGTACATGAATAACATTCCCCAGTTTCCCATATAACAAATACCACCCCACCAGGTCCTCTGTCATCCTTGAACTTGTATTCTCTCCTCCCACCCACCCGAGTCTTTTACTTTGGTGCGATATGCCAATTCAATATGCTGTCTTAATGATTAATCCCCTACTCTCCCTAATGCCTCAAACTGTGTTCTGTGTGCTTCTCTTAGCATACACCTTCTAGCTGCTACACCAGTAAACAGTACCCCAGCCAACCTCATTAGCCTACCCAACTCCTCCCTTTCTTCTGACTTACCACCCCTTACCTCAATTCCTCTCTACACAGAAGCTACTAGCTCTGAATTCATTAAGTGTCTGTTAACTTCTTCCTTTTCTCCCAAGGTCCCTGATGTTCAAAAAAGCCTCACATTGTCTTCTGACAGGTATGTCACTCCTTTGTTTCTGTTCTGATGCAATTCAACCCTATATTTTCATGTCAACTCTTCTCTAGCCTGTCCTTGAATCCTAGTGTCCCTTGTTCCACAGCTAACCCTCTATGGAGAAGAATTCCATTGGCTGACTTCCCACCCGAGGAAGACTGTTTCTTCTCCTGGTCATAGGCATTGGGCTGACAGCCTCCATTAGGCTTGCTGGCGGTGCTTTGGGACATTCTCTCTATACGGCTGGATTCATTGAAGATCAACTTCGGCAGTCCATCAACTTCACCTCTGACAGCTTGGAGTCTCTCCAGAGACATAAACTCTCTCGCCAAGGTCTCTCCAGAACCGTCCAGTTCTTGACGTGATTCTAGTGGAACATGGAGGGACATGGGTAGCACTACAAGAAGAAAGCTGCTTTTTTATAAATTAATCTGGGATGGTAAAAAAAAATGTTGATACTTTGCATAAACTCAGCCGTGACTTAAGAATTCCCTTTCCTCCTTCAGTACTAACTCTTGGTTTTCTCCTCTAACTTCATGGCTTTTACCTTTTCTAGGCCCCTTGATGGCTATTGAAGTTCTGCTACTGATTGCTCCTTGCCTTATTCGATTCCTCAAAAAGTGCATACATGACATTATAAATGTTACCATTCAGAAAGTTTCTGTTCATCCCTACACTGCTGTCCCTATGACAGATATGACATCCTTTGCTGATATAGACCCATAACCCTGCTAATAAATTAAAAAATGAGGATTTGTGGGATTATGTGAAAGCATGGTAGAGCATAAGGGAACTCCCCCATCATTGAGATGGGGCCTCTATCACTGCCTTGCCTGTAACTTAACAGTGAGACCTCCACACACACACCTCACTTCCCAGATTTTATGATCACCATGATTTACATCAGACTCTGCCCTTCTCTGTTTATCTCACTCTGCTGGTTTAACCACCATGTTGTTCTTAATACCATTAGATAATTAACATCTCTTGCTTCATGGAAACTGATTGCCTTGACCTTTTGGTATGTCATCAATTTCCTTCATTCCTTATCCTTCCACACCATAGGGTTACTGACATTTAAAAAACATAATTACTGACATATGTGAAAAATGTTCTTTGTTCCATTTTCTATATAAGCTTATAGATATATCCTCCTTCAAATATATCGGAAGTTCATACCTGAATTTCTCCGGGTTCTTTGCATCATGCGATCACAAGAAACAGTAACAGGAAAGCCAGCAGCTACCTTGCTTGCGAGGCTACCCAAGTGAGCACCAGCACACCACAATCAGTTTTCATCTGAACCACATTAGGCGAAATCACACATTCCCACAGTCTCAAAAGCAGTCACTAAAGATCTTGGAGAAACTTCAAAATCCATTCTGTAAAAGCATCACCCAGAACATACAATGTCAAAACACACTGAGAATTTGCTGTATTTCTTCCTGGAAAAGAGGATGCTAAGATTCATACCGTTATATGAGTCCTGCATTAACTTCCAGACCACTTTATGACCACTTTTGAGAATATGTTGAAAATGTGTAACTTTGCCTAATAATAGAGGGAAAATAATTATAGTTACAACTGTGATCTTTTCACAGAGTATTCATCTATATGAGCACAAGGAAATACCAAAAGCTCTGTCATGTAGAAGGATTTCTCACAATTTTAGAGCACTATTCACTTCTAGCTTTTTTTTGTTTTTTCTTCTTCATAAACACCATTCAAACACAAAAAGACTGTGTCCCATCCCACCACCCCCACCCCACTTCTAGCATAATAATTACACCTCTAAAAAGATGAATGCAGGCATCAAAGAACAGGGTATGAATCTTAGCTTTCCTTTTTCAGAAAGAAAGGACAGCAAATTCTGAAGGTGTTTTGAAGTGCTAATAAGTGGAGAATTTGTTCACAGACTGGATTTTGAAGATTCTCCAAAGTCTGTAGTGAAGGCATGGAGAATATGTGTGAAATTGGTGATTTCACCTAATGTGGGTCAGATGAAAATTGGTTCTGGTGAAAAAGACTATTACAACTATGAACTTCTCACGGATTGTTCAACTCTAGGAGCACAAGGAGACACCAAAACACTGTCGTGTAGCAGGCTTTCTCACACTTTTGCAGCAATATTCACTTCTAGCTTTCTAATCACACCTCTAAAGAGATGAATACAGGCATCATAGAACAGGGCATGAATGTTAGCTTAATATTTTTCAGGAAGAAAGAACAGCAAATTATCATTGTGTTTTGAAGTAGTAAGGTGTGGAGCATGTTTTCACAGACTGGATTTTGAAGATTCTCCAAGGTCTGTAGTGAAGGCTTTGGAAAATATGTGTGAAATGGGTGATTTCCCTAAAGCGAGTCAGATGAAAACTGGTTCTTGTGAAAAAGACGGTTACAACTGAAAACTTCTCACTGATTGGTCATCTCTAGGAGCACACGGAGACACAAAAAGCACTGTCATGTACCAGGCTTTCTCACACCTTTGCAGCAGTTTTCACTTCCAGCTAATGGCACCTCTAAAGAAATGAATGCAGGCATTATATAACAGGGTATGAATCTTAGGTTAATCTTTTTCAGGAAGAAGGAACAGCAAATTCTCATTGTGGTTTGAAGTGGTAAAGTGTGGGGCATGTTATCACAGACTGGATTTTGAAGTTCTCCAAGGATTTGAGTTACTGCTTTTGAAAATATATGTGAATTTTTTTTTTTTTTTTTTGCCTAATGCAGAGCAGAAGAAAACTGTTTCTGGTGATAGACTGTTACAACTAAGAACTTCACTCTGTGCATCTCTAGAAGCACACAAAAATCACTATCGTTTAGCAGGCTTTCTCACTTTTGCAGCAGTAGTCACTTCTTGCTTGCTAATCACATATCTAAAGAGATCAATGCAGGCATCATAGAACAGGGTGTGAATGTTAGCTTCCTCTTTTCCAGGGTGAAAGAACAGTAAATTCTTATTGTGTTTTGAAGTGATAAGGTGTGGAGCGTGTTTTCACAGACTGGATTTTGAAGATTCTCCAAGGTCTTTAATGTTATTTTTAGTGTGATCTTCCCAGGTCAAACCTCTTTTTATCCAACCTGTTTTTTTTCTGCCATCTATGAAGCTCACTCAGTCATTTGTCCCATATTCTCAAAACCGGTCACTACAGACTTTAAGGAACCTTCATAACACATTCAGTTAAATCGTGTTCTACACCCTATATCATCAAAACACTTTGAGAATCAGCTGTGCTTAGTTCCTGTGATACAGAGGGTGCTCAGGTTCATAACCTGTTCTATGAGCCCTGCATTCATCACTACACAGTGCTCTTTGAAATCTAGCAGTGAATAGTGTTGCAATAGCTTAAGAAAGTATGATACAAGGGAGTGCTCTTGATGTTTCCTGGAGCTCTCAGGGGTGAACAATCAGTAAGATATTCCCAGGTGCAACCCTCTTTTTCATCCGAACTTGTTTACTTCTGCCTCTCAGGAGGCTCACTCCTTTATTCATCCTTTATTCTCAAAAGCGATTTCGACAGACTTTGGAGAACCCTCATAATGCATCCAGTAAAATTGGGACCCACACCATACAACTTGATATAGGTTGAGTATAAGCTGTGCTTGCTTCCTGGGATACAAGAGCTCAGTTTCATACCCTGTTCTATGAGCCCTGCATTCATTACTACGCTATTTAAAGTCTAGCAGTGAATAGTGCTGCAATAGCTTAAGAAAGTATGATAGATTAAGGGGAGTGTTCTTGGTGTCTCCTTGAGCTCTCAGGGATGAAAAATCAGTGAGATGTTCCCAGGTCCAACCCTCCATCTTTTTCATCCGAACCTGTTTTCTTCTCCCATATATGAGGCTCACTTAGTCATTAGTCCCATATTCTCAAAACCGGTCAGTACAGACTTTAGGGAACCTTCAAAATGCATCCATTAAAAATGTGCTCAACACCCAACTCCATCAAAATAAGTTGAGAATGACCGACCTCTCTATTTTTGAATCCTCATTATCATGAGGATGAGTCCTGGAAATAATGTCTTGAGACGACATAGGGGTATCTCTGGAATCTGATACTGCCTGGCACAGCCAATAGGGCTCTGGAACCATGGCAGGAGCGCAGTTCCATCTACCCTCCATGGAGTCCGCCTGCCCTTGTCTCAGTCCTGCTCCCTCAAAAAAAGGTTTTCCCTTTTTTCACTGAGAAAGAGGCATCAGACAGGAGAGCCAGGTAGGAAAAAAAAAAAAAGGCATTTTTCTTCGCCCCCCCCCCCCGGCCCCAGAGAATCACCAGCTTCTGGGAAGTAAAGGTTTTGAACCTGAAAACTCTCTCTGTCTCCAAATCTGCAGGCAGAGTCACTACTCCAGCCAGACCTGTGCTCAGGGTGGGGTGTTTTTGCCAGTCATAGGCCTGCACTGCACACTAGGGCATGGGGAGACCTGAGACCCAAATGTTACTTTGTAGATTGTTTGGAGTTCCTGCTCCCCTGCACATTGGAAGGACACAACTACCTCCCATATAGCCAGAGAAAAAGTATCTTCACTACCTTATTGCAAATGGAGTGGAAGGGTGAAGAGAGAGAGAGAATTGCTACCTTGGGCCAGGTGTGTGTGGGGGGGTCATGGCAGAGGTTGGAAGGGGGTTGAAGGGCAGAGGGAGACTGTATGGGGGCCAGACGGCAGGCTGGGGAATCCCTGAGTGTGTGCAGGAATGTGTGTGTGTATGTGTGTGTGTATGTGTGAGTGTGGGTGAGGGGGGTCAGGGCAGATAACTCCTTGTGGATGGTGAGATGGCAGCTGGGCTGGCCCCGGGTACCCAGGGCTGGAGGGCAGCAGCAGGGTGGTAGGAAAGTAGCACAGGGAGGCACAGAGTAGATGACAGTTGGTGAACTGGGGGACAGGGGTAAGGGGAAAGGGGGCATCATTGTGGGGGGGGCAGGACTGAAGAGTGGGTTGAGCTGGAGGCAGGCAGTTCCAAAGAATCATGGACTGACTGATTGGTTCAGATACTTGCACCCACCCACTCGATTACAGCTGATAACAGCTGCAGCAGCCGGATCAGCAGCCCTGGCTTGCCTAGGCCAAGGGCCCCATGTGAGGACCCTCTGAGGAGGAGTAAGAGGAGGAGGGGGAGGAGGGCAGCTGTCAGTGGTCAATGGAGTCAACAAGAGTCTCCACTACAGAGGCCTGTGTCAAGGCAGTCTCCCGCCTAACCCGGGGCAGCTCAGGGGGTTCAGGGACCTGGGGTGTCTCTTGGACGGGCACTGTCAGTCAGTCAGTCTGTCTGTCAATGCACATGTCTGGAAAAGGGGCCTGACAGCCCTTGACCCCAGCCCTGGGCTGTCAGATGACAGCCCCGCCCGTCCCCAGGACACGCCCCCACCGCGGCCCTTGGCCTAAGGCCCTGCCCAGCAGCACTAGCTTTGGCCTGGGGCTCTGCCTCTGGTGGCTGGCCACCACCCACCCCTAAGGTCAAGTTTGGGATGGGGGTCATGGCCAATGCCACCACCACCTCCCTTGTGGTCAAGTATAAGGGCGGGGTCCCGGTCGCCAAGCAACTGCTCGAGCCCTCTGTGATGTCCCCTCAGGATTCTGTGAGCAGGCACACTGGCACTGTGCAGCCCAACTGCCCTGCCACTAGAGCCGAGGGCAACACCGTGACCCCGGCTCCGTGGCACAGACTGACGGAAGGACGGGAGGATAGCGCTGAAAGACCACGGACCTCGGATCTGACACCCCACAGAGGTAAGGAGGAGGTGTTCCAGGGAGCCAGGGAGCCTGGGCTACAGCTGCCCGCATGCCTGCCTGCCATCCTGCCTGCCTATATGCCTACCTCTGTTGAGGTAGGTTTCCCAGTTCCTCTCCTCTCTTCTCTCCTCTCTCCTCTCCAACCTCCTCTCTCCTCTCTTCTCCTCTCCTCTCCTCTCCTCTCCTCTCCTCTCCTCTCCTCTCCTCTCCTCTCCTCTCCTCTCCATACTCTCCTCTCTCCTCTCCTCTCCTCTTTTCTAATTTCCTGCCCTCTGGCTATCATCTCCTCTACTCACCTCTCCTCAGCCCTCTCTTCCGTGTTCCCTGCTCACTAGCTCCAAGCTCCTGAAAGTGATGTCGTGATAGTGCTCCCTTGACAGCCGCTGGCACACCCCTTTCCCCTCTCCTAGCCCCTGACCTGACCCAGCTCAAAACTCACCTGCTCACTCCTCCCACACCCACACCCACACCCCCCAACACAGATCCTGGATCAGCCCCAAAGCCCTCCTCAAGTGACCAGGACACCAGGAAACCTACATGTACAGGGTTGACAGCCCTATGCATTTATTAGATGGACACAGTCAGAAATCGAGAGGGAAGGGACGGATAGAGAGGGTGTGAAACAGAGAGACACCTGCAGCACTACTGCGCCACTTATTAATCTTTCCCCCTGCAGGAGGGGGCCAAGGTTTTGAAACCTTGTCCTCCTGCACTGTAACTTGTGTGCTTTTAACCAGGTGCGGCACATCCTGTACCCTGATTGTAACATTTCCTCAGCATTAAAAGAAATTCTCTTGGCTACGTAAGACATAAATAAGTAAATAAATAAGTAAACAAAAGTTTATTTACATTTACTGCGTGGAAACACACACAGGCCCATATACATGTATATTTACTGTATTTTAATTTATGTCTGTCTGTCTGTCTGTCTGTCTGTATTGATCCAGGGTTATTGCCAGGGCTCAGTGTCTACACCACGAATCCAATGCTCATGCAGACCATTTTTCCCCTCTTGCTGCCCTTGTTGCTTGATCATTGTGTTGGTTATTATTATTACTGTTGTTGCTGTTGTTCTTGTTACTGTACTTGCATAGGAAAGAGAGAAAGGGAGAGAGGAGGGGAAAGACAGATAGAGGAGAGAGAGATAGACCACTGCAGATCTGCTTCATTACATAAATACAACTGAATTTACATTTCCTCAGTGTAAACAAACAGGCACGTATGCATGTACATTACCTGTATTTTTATATATGTATGTATTTATTTATTTATTTATTGCCTCCAGGCTTATTGCCAGGGCGAGGTGCCTGCACTAGGAAACCACTGCTCCTGCAGACCATTTTTTCCCCTTTTGCTGCCCTTGTTGCTTGATCATTGTTGTGGTTATTATTATTGTTGTTGTTGTTGCCTAGGACAGAGAGAAAGGGAGAGAGGAGGGGAAAGACAGAGGGGCTTGAGAAAGATAGATCCCCTGGAGATCTGCCTCACCCCCTGTGAATGGGTTCCCCTGCAGGTGTGGAGCCCAGGGCTCCAACATGGATGCTTCCACCTGTCCCTTCGTTTTGTGCCACGAGCACTTAACACTCAACACTGAGAGATACCGCCCGACCCCCCTGTGTTTACTTTTTACACCATTATGACCTCTCTATTTTTGAATCCTCATTCTCCTGAGGACGAGTCCTGGAAATAATGTCTTGAGACGACATAGGGGTATCTCTGGAATCAGATACTGCCTGGCACAGCCACTAGCAGGAACCATGAACCATGGCAGGAGCGCAGTTCCATCGACCCTCCATGAAGTCCGCCTGCCCTTGTCTCAGTCCTGCTCCCTCAAAAAAAGGTTTTCCCTTTTTTCACTGAGAAAGAGGCATCTGACAGGAGAGCCAGGTAGGAAAAAAAAAAGGCATTTTTCTTCCCCCCCCCTCCCCCCGGCCCCAGAGAATCACCAGCTTCTGGGAAGTAAAGGTTTTGAACCTGAAAACTCTCTCTGTCTCCAAATCTGCAGGCAGAGTCACTACTCCAGCCAGACCTGTGCTCTGGGTGGGGTGTTTTTGCCAGTCATAGGCCTGCACTGCACACTAGGGGATGGGAGACCTGAGACCCAAATGTTACTTTGTAGATTGTTTGGAGTTCCTGCTCCCCTGCACATTGGAAGGACACAACTACCTCCCCTATAGCCAGAGAAAAAATATCTTCACTACCTTATTGCAAATGGAGTGGAGGGGTGAAGAGAGAGAGAGAATTGCTACCTTAGGCCAGGTGTGTGTGGGGGGTCATGGCAGAGGTTGGAAGGGGGTTGAAGGGCAGAGGGAGACTGTATGGGGGCCAGACGGCAGGCTGGGGAGTCCCTGAGTGTGTGCAGGAATGTGTGTGTGTGTATGTGTGTGTGTGTGTGAGTGTGGGTGAGGTGGGTCAGGGCAGATAACTCCTTGTGGATGGTGAGATGGCAGCTGGGCTGGCCCTGGGTCCCCAGGGCTGGAGGGCAGCAGCAGGGTGGTAGGAAAGTAGCACAGGGAGGCACAGAGTAGATGATAGTTGGTGAACTGGGGGACAGGGGTAAGGGGAAAGGGGGCATCATTGTGGGGGGGGCAGGACTGAAGAGTGGGTTGAGCTGGAGGAAGGCAGTTCCCAAGAATCACGGACTGACTGATTGGTTCAGATACTTGCACCCACCCACTCGATTACAGCTGATAACAGCTGCAGCAGCCGGATCAGCAGCCCTGGCTTGCCTAGGCCAAGGGCCCCATGTGAGGACCCTCTGAGGAGGAGTAAGAGGAGGAGAGGGAGGAGGGCAGCTGTCAGTGGTCAATGGGGTCAACAAGGGTCACTAGAGAGGCCTGTGTCATGGCGGTCTCCCGCCAAACCCAGGGCAGCTCAGGGGGCCAGGGACCTGGGATGTGTCTTGGGCGGGCACTGTCAGTCAGTCAGTCTCTCTGTCAATGCACATGTCTGGAAAAGGGTCCTGGCAGCCCTTGACCCCAGCCCTGGGCTGTCAGATGACGGCCCCGCCCCCCAGGACACGCCCCCACCACGCCCCTTGGCCAGAGGCCCTGCCCAGCAGCACTAGCTTTGGCCTGGGGCTCTGCCTCTGGAGGCCGGCCACCACCCACCCCTAAGGTCAAGTTTGGGATGGGGGTCATGGCCAATACCACCACCACCTCCCTTGTGGTCAAGTATAAGGGCGGGGTCCCAGTCGCCAAGCAACTGCGCGAGCCCTCTGTGATGTCCCCTCAGGATTCTGTGCGCAGGCACACTGGCACTGTGCAGCCCAACTGCCCTGCCACTAGAGCTGAGGGCAACACAGTGACCCCTGCTCCGTGCCACAGACTGAAGGAAGTACGAGAGGATAGCGCTGAAAGACCACGGACCTCGGATCTGAAAGCCCAAGGAGGTAAGGAGGAGGTGTTCCCGGTAGCCAGGGAGCCTGGGCTACAGCTGCCTGCATGCCTGCCTGCCATCCTGCCTGCCTATATGCCTACCTCTGTTGAGGTAGGTTTCCCAGTTCCTCTCCTCTCTTCTCTCCTCTCTCCTCTCCAACCTCCTCTCTCCTCTCCTCTCCCCTCCCCTCCCCTCCCTTCCCCTCCTCTCCTTTCCTCTCCTCTCCCCTCTCCTCCCTTCCCCTCCTCTCCTTTCCTCTCCTCTCCCCTCTCCTCTCCTCTCCTCTTCTCTAATTTCCTGCCCTCTGGCTATCATCTCTAATCACCTCTCCTCAGCCCTCTCTTCCCTGTTCCCTGCTCACTAGCTCCAGAGCTCCTGAAAGTGCTCTCGTGATAGTGCTCCCTTGACAGCCACCTGCACACCCCATTCCCGCCTCCCTGCCCCAGACCTGACCCAGCTCACAGACTCACCTGCTCTGCTCACACCACCCACACCCATACCCCCTAACCGAGCCCCTAGATCAGTCCCACTGCCCTCAAGAGTGACCAGGTCTCGAGGAAACCTAAATGGACAGCGATGATTGTCTTCATTATTCAAGGAGATCTCTCCTTTTCTACTAGCTTAATTGACTGGTGTTTCAATGGATGGATGGATGGATGGATGGATGGATGGATAGATGGATGATGGGTCGGTGGATTGGTTGGGTAGAGGCAGAGAGCCATCCAGAGGTACTTGAAACCACTTTTTGTCATAGCCCTTGACTGCTGGTCAGACCTCCCCCCTGTATTGGTGGTGGTGTGGGGGGAGGGGCAGGCGGGTCCCAGGGCCAGGCCTGGGCTGCTGAGACTCCACCTTAGGTGATGGGTGTCTGCTGGAGCCAGTGCCCAGCAGCCTGGCCAAAGGAATTTACTTGGTTCTGGGTGTGGACCCACAAACGAAGCAGCTGGCAAGCTGGCAGAGAGCAAGAGACACAGGGTGACCTGACCGGATCAGTGGTGTGTGTTTGGGGCAGGCAGGCAGGCAGGTGTAGATGGAGGGGGTGGTGCAGAGCTCTTTCCCCAGAGGGCAGCAGTCTCTGGGATCCCTCAGGGGTCTAGGGCCAGCCAGATGCCCTCGGGTCCATCGCTCCAGCCCTGCCCGGGTGACACTCTGGCTCCTGATTGCCATGCCTTCAACCTTTTTTTTATTTCCATACCCATCCAGGTCTCCGGGGGGGGGGGGTCTACAGGAATGGGGCTTCCTGGCCGCTGCGGCTCTTGTGTTCATCCATTGAGAAAGGCATCTCTAGCACCAACTATATCTCCCCCAACAGCCCAGTGAACAACTGAGGATAGATCCCTCCTGGTAGAACTGGTCACTAACCTGCACTTGAGAAGAGGGGTACATGCCAGGAAGACTGGCCAAGTGAATTCCTCAGACACTCAAAGGGTGTCTTTTGCTTGGATGGGGTTGATGGGTGGAGTAGAATGCAGGTCAAAAAGAATGACAGAGGACCTAGTGGGGAATGTTATGCATGTATGAACGTTTGCATTTACTGTTGAATGTAAAATATTAATTCCCCAATAAAGAAATAAAGAAATAAGTAAATAAAAATAATAAACTTGGTTCAAAAAGAACCAACAAACAACAAGGTGTCTTTGCCCTTTCTGGATATGGGATGTTGTGAGGATCTAAACAGGGACAGCAATGTCCTGAGCAGGCCCTTGAAGTGTTGGGATATTTCATTTTCTTTCTTTTCTTTAATTTTTTATTATCTTAATTTATTTATTGGATGGAGACAGTCAGAAACTGAAAGGAAAGGGACAGATAGAGAGGGTGTAAGACAGAGAGACACCTGCAGCACTGTTGCATGACTTATAAACCTTAACCACTTTAGGTGGGGACCAGGGTCTTGAACCCAGGTCCTCCTGCACTATAACCTGAGTGCTTAACCAGTTGCGGCACGGCCTGGTCCACTGAATATGACATTTCTTTAGCAATAAAAGAAATTCTCTTGGCTAGGAAATAAATAAATAAATAAAAGTTCATTTACATTTACTCAGTGGAAACACGCACAGGCACGTACAGATGTATATTAACTGTATTTTTTTGTATTTATGTATTTATTTATTTATGTATTTATTTATTGCCTCCAGGGTTATTGCCAGGGCTAGGTGCCTGCACCAGGAATCCAATGCTCCTGCAGACCATTTTTTTCCCTTTAGATGCCCTTGTTGCTTGATCATTGTGTTAGCTGTTATTATTAGTGTTATTGTTGTTACTGCCCTTGCATAAGACAATGAAAAGGAGAAAGGAGGCGAGAGACAGATAGGAGAGAGAGAGATAGACCACTGCAGATCTGCTTCAGTATATAAATAAAACTGTGTTTACATTTCCTCAGTGTAAACAAACAGGCACGTATACATGTACATTACCTGTATTTTTTATATATGTATTGATTGATTGATTGATTGATTGCCTCCAGGGTTATTGCCAGGGCGAGGTGCCTGCACTAGAAAACCACTGCTCCTGCAGACCATTTTTTCCCCTTTTGCTGCCCTTGTTGCTTGATCATTGTTGTGGTTATTATTATTGTTGTTGTTGTTGCCTAGGACAGAGAGAAAGGGAGAGAGGAGGGGAAAGACAGAGGGGCATGAGAAAGATAGATCCCCTGCAGATCTAACTCACCCCCTGTGAATGTGCTCCCCTGCAGGTGGGGAGTCAGGGGCTCCAACATGGATGCTTCCACCTGTCCCTTCGTTTTGTGCCACGAGCACTTAACACTCAACACTCGGAGATACCGCCCGACCCCCCTGTGTTTACTTTTTACACCAGTATGACCTTTCTATTTTTGAATCCTCATTCTCCTGAGGATGAGTCCTGGAAATAATGTCTTGAGACGACATAGGGGTATCTCTGGAATCAGATATCGCCTGGCATAGCCACTGGGGCTCTGGAAACATGGCAGGAGCGCAGTTCCATCAACCCTCCATGGAGTCCGCCTGCCCTTGTCTCGGTCCTGCTCCCTCACAAAAAGGTTTACCATTTTTTTAACTGAGAAATAGGCATAAGACAGGAGAGCCAGGCAGGAAACAAAATAATAAAGGCGTTTTTCTTCTTTTTCCCCCCAGAGAATCACCAGCTTCTGGGAAGTAAAGGTTTTGAACCTGTAAACTCTCTCTGTCTCCGAATCTGCAGGCAGAGTCACTACTCCAGCCAGACCTGTGCTCAGGGTGGGGTGTTTTTGCCAGTCATAGGCCTGCACTACACAATACAGGGTGGGGAGACCTGAGACCCAAATGTTACTTTGTAGATTGTTTGGAGTTCCTGCTCCCCTGCACATTGGAAGGAGATGACTACCTCCCTTACACCCAGAGAAAAAGTATCTTCACTTCCTTAGTGCAAATAGAGTGGAGGGGTGAAGAGAGAGAATTGCTACCTTGGGCCAGGTGTGTGTGGGGGGTCATGGCAGAGGTTGGAAGGGGGTTGAGGGGCTGAGAGAGACTGTAAGGGGGCCAGACTGCAGGCTGGGGAGTCCCTGAGTGTGTGCAGGGATGTGTGTGTGTCTCTCTCTCTCTGTGTGTGTGTGGGTGGGTGAGGGGGGTCACGCAGATAACTCCTTGTGGATGGTGAGATGGCAGCTGGGCTGGCCCTGGATCCCCAGGGCTGGAGGGCAGCAGCAGGGTGGCAGGAAAGTAGCACAGGGAGGCACAGAGTAGACAACAGTTGGTGCACTGGGGGACAGGGGGCAAGGGGTAAGGGGGCATCATGGGGGGGGCTGGACTGAAGAGTGGGTTGAGCTGGAGGCAGGCAGTTCCCAAGAATCACGGACTGACTGATTGGTTCAGATACTTGCACCCACCCACTCAATTACAGCTGATAACAGCTGCAGCAGCCGGATCAGCAGCCCTGGCTTGCCTAGGCCAAGGGCCCCATGTGAGGACCCTCTGAGGAGGAGTAAGAGGAGGAGAGGGAGGAGGGCAGTTGTCAGTGGTCAGTGGGGTCGACAAGGGTCTCCACTACAGAATCCTGTGTCAAGGCGGTCTCCTGCCAAACCTGGGGCAGCTCAGGGGGCCCAGGGACCTGGGATGTCTCTTGGGCGGGCACCGTCAGTCAGTCAGTCTGTCTGTCAATGCACATGTCTGGAAAAGGGGCCTGGCAGCCCTTGACCCCAGCCCTGGGTTGTCAGATGCTGGCCCCGCCCCCAGGACACGCCCCCACCGCGCCCCTCGTCCTAAGGCCCTGCCCAGTAGCACTAGCTTTGGCCTGGGGCTCTGCCTCTGGTGGCTGGCCACCACCCACCCCTAAGGTCAAGTTTGGGATGGGGGTCGTGGCCTATGCCACCACCACCTCCCTTGGGGTCAACTATAAGGGCGGGGTCCTGGTCGCCAAGCAACTGCGAAAAGCCCTCTGTGATGTCCCCCCAGGATTCTATGAGCAAGCGCACTGGCACTGGGCAGCCCAACTGCCCTGCCACTAGAGCAGAGGGCAGCTCCATGACCCCAGCTCCGTGGCACAGACTGACGGAAGGACGGGAGGATAGCGCTGAAAGACCACGGACCTCGGATCTGACAGCCCACAGAGGTAAGGAGGAGGTGTTCCCGGGAGCCAGGGAGCCTGGGCTACAGCTTTCTGCATGCCTGCCTGCCATCCTGCCTGCCTATATGCCTACCTCTGTTGAGGTAGGTTTCCCAGTTCTGTTGTTTTTGACGGGCTGGCTTCATGGGCGGGTAACAGATGACCAGGGACTCATGGTTGAGCTGTAGGCAGTATCTCTTTATTCATGCAGGACACAGCGCAATCTATACCAAGCTAAGCTAAACTAAAAACTACAATCTTGTCCTTATAAATATACTAGCCCAGTAGGGTGGGAACAAGATGCAACACAGAGAAGGTGGAGAGAAAAGTGACTGGTGAAAGTCAGGGTATGACAAGGAGAGGGGCGGAGCAGGCAAGAATTCTGCCACTAAACCACCCATGCCCTGGAGGGAGTGTGGTGCTTGTTAACAGTGGTTATGGGGAGTCGGGCAGTGGCGCAGTGGGTTAAGCGCACGTGGCGCAAAGCGCAGGGACCAGCGTAAGGATCCCGGATGGAGCCCCCGGCTTCCCACCTGCAGGGGAGTCGCTTCGCGGGGGGGTGAAGCAGGTCTGCAGGTGTCTATCTTTCTCTCCCCTCTCTCTCTGTCTTCCCCTCCTCTCTCCATTTCTCTCTGTCCTATCCAACAACAAAGCAACGTCAACAATGGCAATAATAACAGCAACAAGGCTGCAACAACTAGGGCAAAAAAAAAAACAAAAAACAGTGGTTATGTAAATAGAATGAAGTGGTTATGTAAATAGTAAATAGCAGGGGGGATTAAACTAATGAAACAGAAGGGGTTTTTAGAAGCGTACCAACACAGTTCCTCTCCTCTCTTCTCTCCTCTCTCCTCTCCAACCTCTTCTCTCCTCTCCTCTCCTCTCCTCTCTAATTTACTGCCCTCTGGCTATCATCTCTAATCACCTCTCCTCAGTCCTCTCTTCTGTGTTCCCTGCTCACTAGCTCCAGAGCTCCTGAAAGTGCTCTCGTGATAGTGCTCCCTTGACAACTGCCTGCACACCCCATTCCCGCCTCCCTGCCCCAGACCTGACCCAGCTCACAGACTCACCTGCTCACACCACCCACACCCATACCCCCCAATCGAGTCCCTAGATCAGCCCCACTGCCCTCAAGAGTGACCAGGACTCGAGGAAACCTAAATGGACCATGTTGATTGTCTTCATCATTCAAGTTTCTCTCCTTTTCTACTAGCTTAATTGGTGTTTCAATGGATGGATGGATGGATGGATGGATGGATGGATAGATGGATGATGGGTCGGTGGATTGGTTGGGTAGAGGCAGAGAGCCATCCAGAGGTACTTGAAACCACTTTTTGTCATAGCCCTTGACTGCTGGTCAGACCTCCCCCCTGTATTGGTGGTGGTGTGGGGGGAGGGGCAGAGGGGTGCTAGGGCCAGGCCTGGGCTGGTGAGACTACACCTTAGGTGATGGGAGTCTGCTGGAGTCAGTGCCCAGCAGCCTGGCCAAAGGAACTTACTTGGTTCTGGGTGTGGACCCACAAACGAAGGAGCCGGAAAGCTGGCAGAGAGCAAGCGACACAGGGTGACCTGACCAGATCTGTGGTGTGTGATGTCCCCCCAGGATTCTGTGCGCAGGCGCACTGGCACTGGGCAGCCCAACTGCCCTGCCACTAGAGCGGAGGACAACACCGTGACCCCAGCTCCGTGGCACAGACTGACGGAAGGATGGGAGGATAGCGCTGAAAGACCACGGACCTCGGATCTGACAGCCCACAGAGGTAAGGAGGAGGTGTTCCAGGGAGCCAGGGAGCCTGGGCTACAGCTGCCTGCATGCATGCCTGCCATCCTGCCTGCCTATATGCCTACCTCTGTTGAGGTAGGTTTCCCAGTTCCTCTCCTCTCTTCTCTCCTGTCTCCTCTCCAACCTCCCCTCTCCTCTCCTCTCCTCCCTTCTCCTCTCCTCTCCTCTCCTCTCCTCTCCTCTCCTCTCCTCTCCTCTTGTCTCTCCTCTCATCTCTCCTCTCCTCTCCTCTCCTCTAATCTGCTCTCCTCTCCTCATCGCTCCTCTTCTCTCCTTTCCTTTCCTGCCCTCTCTTCTTTTCTCCTCTACTCAGCTCTACTCTGTCCTCTCCTCCGTGTTCCCTCCTCACTAACTCCAGAGCTCCTGAAAGTGCTCTCGTGATAATGCTCCTTTGACAACTGCTAGCACACCCCTTTCCCCTCTCCCTACCCCTGACCTGACCCAACTCACAGAATCACCTACTCACACCACCCACACCCACACCCCCCAACACAGCCCCTGGATCAGCCTCACTGCCCTCCTCAGGTGACCAGGACACGTGGCAACCAACGTGTACAGGGTTGATTGTCTTTATCATTCAAGGAGATGTCTCCTCTACTTAGCTTGGTTGACTGGTGGATAGATGGATGGATGGATGGATGATAGACGGTTGGATGGATGGATGCACGGGTCAGTGGATTGGTTGGGTAGAGGCAGAGAGCCATCCAGAAGTACTTGAGACCACTTTTTGTCACAGCCCTTGACTGCTGGCCAAACTCCACCCTGCATTGTTGGTGGTGTGGGGGGATGGTGAGGGGGGTCCAAGGGCCAGCCTAGGCTGATGAGACTCCACCTTAGGTGTATGGGAGTCTGCTGGAGCCAGCGCCCACCTTCCTGTCCAAAGGACCTTCCTTGGTCTTGGGTGTAGACCGCAAATGAAGGAGCCGGGGAGCTGGCAGATAGCAATGTGCCCAGGAGGACCTGACTGGATCCATGGTGTGTGTTTGGGGTAGGCGGGTAGTTGTAGATTGGGGAGTGGGGTGGTGCTGAGCTCTTTCCCCAGAGGGCAGCAGCCTCTAGGATCCCTCAGGAATCCAGGGCCTGCCGGCTCCCCTTGGGTCCATCGCTCCAGCCTTGTCATGGTGACACTCTGGCTCCTGATTACCATGCCTTCAACCTTTTTTTTATTTCCATACCCATCCAGGTCTACAGGGTAGGTCTACAGGAATGGGGCTTCCTGGCCGCTGCTGCTCTTGTTTTCATCCATTGAGAAGGGCCTCTTCAGCATCAACAATATCTCCCCCGCCAGGCCCCTGAACAGCTGAGGCTAGATCCTTCCTGGAGGAAATGGACACTGACCTGCTGTTGAGAAAGTGGGGAACATGCCAGGAAGACTGGCCAAGTAAGTGAATTCCTCAGACACTCATAAGGTGTCTTTTGCTTGGATGGGGGTGAGGGGTGGAGGAGAATACAGGTTTAGAAAGATGACAGAGGACCTAGTGGGAAATGTTATGCATGTACGAATGTTAGTATTTACTGTTGAATGCAAAATATTAATTCCCCAATAAATAAATAAAAATAATAAACTTGGTTGAAAAACAAAAAGAAACAAGGTTTCTTTGCCCTTTCTGGATATGGGATGTTGTGAGGATCTGAACAGGGACAGCAATGTCCTGAGTGGGCCCTTGAAGTGTTGGGATATTTCATTTTCTTTCTTGGGATGCATTGGATCGACCTTCTCGTGGTGCATCCCGTGAGTACCCATTTATTGGGGAAACTGACGATCCTTCCTAGCCGACTGAATCCACATGGATCCCAGTCACTTTCAAAGCCAGCAACAAGCAGACCTGACGCTGTTGACTGGCTACAGAAGAAGGGCTAATTCTAGAAGAAGAAATTTTCTTTCTTTGTTTTTAATTTTTTTATTATCTTTATTTATTTATTGGATGGAGACAGTCAGAAATCCAGAGGGAAGGGATGAATAGAGAGGGTGAGAGACAGAAAGACACCTGCAGCACTGCTACACCACTTGTAAATCTTTCCCCCTGCAGGTGGCAACCAAGGTCTTGAACCCTTGTCCTCCTGCACTGTAACCTCAGTGCTTAACCAGGTGTGGCAGGACCTGGTCCCCTGATTATGACATTTCTTTAGCAATAAAAGAAATTCTCTTGGCTAGATAATAAATAAATAAATAAAGTTCATTTACATTTATTCAGTGGAAACATGCACAGGCACGTATACATGTATATTAACTGTATTTTATGTATTTATGTATGTATGTATTTATTTATGTATTGCCTCCAGGGTTATTGCCAGGGCTCAGTGTCTGCACCAGGAATCCAATGCTCCTGCAGACCATTTTTCCCCCTTTTACTGCCCTTGTTGTTTGATCATTGTCGTGGTTATTATTATTACTGTTGTTGTTGTTACTGTCATTGCATAGGACAGAGAGAAAGGGAGAGAGGAGGGGAAAGACAGATGGGGGAGAGAAAGACCCCTGCAGATCTGCTTCATTATATATATAAATCTGCATTTACATTTACTGAGTGGAAACACACAGGCACGTATCCATGTATATTACCTGTATTTTTTATTTATGTGTTTATTTATTTATTGTCCAGGATTATTGCCTGAGCTCAGTGCCTGCATTACAAAACCACTGCTCCTGCAGACCATTTTTCCCCTTTTGCTGCCCTTGTTGCTAGATCATTGTTGTGGTTATTATTATTACTGTTGTTGTTGTTACTGTCGTTGCATAGGACAGAGAGAGGAGGGGAAAGACAGAGGGAGGAGAAAAGATAGACCCCCTGCAGATCTGCCTCACCCTCTGTGAATGCACTGCCCTGCAGGTGGGGAGCCGGGGGCTCGAACCTGGATCCTTCCACTTGTCCCTACGTTTTGCGCCAGGAGCACTTAACCCTCTGAGATACTTCCCAACCCCCCTCCTGGATGGTGAGATGGCAGTAGGTCTGGCTCAGGGCCTCCAGGTTTGGAGGACAGCAGCAGGGTGTCATGACAGAAGAGCACCCACCCTGTGCTGGGGGGCTGGGGTGTTGTGACTGGACTGAAGAGTGGATGGAGCTGGAGGCAGGCATGTCCCAAGACCCAGGGACTGACTAACTGGTCTGGATACCTGGACCCACCTATTTCTCTATCTCTGTATCTCCCATTTTTCTCTCAATTTCTTTATGTCCCATTCAATTAGGTGATGATAATGGCCTTCAGGAGCAGAGGATTAATCGTGCTAGCACCAACAGACCTGAAGTCAAAACAAAGCAAAACAGCAATATCAGTTGAGCTATTTCCAGTCCTCTATATCCATGGCTCGCTGTAGGAATATAGAGCACAAGGACAGTAAAGTCTGCTGAAGGGAACTGAGAATGCAGTAAGTCATCTCCAGCTACAAGCTCTTCAGGCAAATACCTCCATTTCTTCACAGAGAAATAATAGGAGAAAATAGGTGGGAAAAGAGAACACCACCTAAGAAAGCCAGAAAAAAGAGGTATTGGGGGGTAGGGCAGTAGCGCAGCAGGTTAGGTACACGTGCAAAATGCAAGGACTGGTGTAAGGATTTCGCTTGGAGCCCCCAGCTTCCCATTTATGTGGGGGGTCCTTTACAGGCAGTGAAGCAAGTCTGCAGGTTTCTATCTCTCCCCCCACCCCGCTCCCATCCTCTCTCGATTTCTCTCTGTCCTGTCCAACAACTACAACAGCAGTGACAACAAATACAATAACAACAAGGGCAACAAAATGGGGAAAATGGCCTACAGGAGCAGTAGATTTGTAGTGCAGGCACTGAGCCCCAGCAATATCCCTGGAGAAAAAAAAAAAGGTCTGTAAGGTGGCATATTTAGCATAGGACTTACAAGCAAGATGTTCTGAGTTTGATCTCCAATACTTCATGTGCAAAGTGATGCCCTGGTTCTTTCTTTCATTAAAAATGTGTAAGTATATACTGTATATATCTATAGATATAATATTTTCGTTCTTTCTTTTTCTCTTTCTTTTTTGCCTCCAGTGTTAGGCATTGGGGCTCAGTGCTGCCACTACGAATCCACTATTCTGGTGGCAATTTTTCATTTTTATTGGATAGGACAGAGGGAAATTGAGAAGGAAGGGAGAGAGACATACAGACACCTGCATAACTTCTTCACCATTTGTGAAGTGATCCCTTTGCAGGTGATTTTATTTCTTTCTTTATGAGAGACAGGAGGGAGGGGTGAGGAACAGACCACTCTGGCATATGTGATACTGGTGGCTGAACTTAGGATGTCAGACATGAGTCCGCTGTTCATTACACCCTGCACCATCTTCTGGGTAGCTGGAATGCTTTATTTGTTGTCCTTTGTTGTGGTTAAAAGAATATTGCTTCACCTTTAATAGTTCACTTAGGAGTACAGTATATTGTAGGGCTGGGTGGTGGTACACCTAGTTGAGCACACACATTGTTATGCACAGGGACCCAGGTCCCTTATCCATCACCCGCGTACAGTGAGGAAGTTTCATGTGCTGTGAAGCAAATGGCTCAGGTCTCTTTCTGTGTCCCTCTCTCCCTCTCTCCTTCCCTATCTCAATTTCTCTCTTGTCAAAATAAGATGAATTACATCTATGTAATTTAACAAGTAAATTTCATTGCCTGGACTATCAATCTTGAGTGGCATGATGCATAGACCATGTCGTGCTGTGGGCAGGACACTGTTTATTCTGAGCAGGAGTGCAAAGCAGTGGGAACTGAAAGAAGCCACAGAGTAGCAAGGCAGAGGCACACCTTTATTAGGCAGGAATCAGCTCAGCTCTGCTCTGCCAGGCTCTCCAAGTCTCCCTCCCTCAGGCCAGCCCCCCCTGTCTGCCCTCACAGGTATGTCAGTTGCAGACTTTTTTTGCAGCTCTGTATATTAGCAGCTGCTCTCCAGGGAGCAGTGCTGGTCAGCTCCCAAGGCAGCAGCAGCAGCAACTGCTCCTTGGCTCAGTGACTACATGTCAGCTGCAGCAGCTCCCCTCTCAAAAATCTTCTCTAAGGTCCACCCAAAGTCATGGAGCCTCTAGAGTACATTAAAATCTCCCACAATCCCCCACTTATGAAGGGGTTTCCCCCAGACCCTTTATATAAAGGAGGAAAAGAAAAGTGGCTGTTTGCCAGGAGGCCGACTGCTAACATGCTCAGTGCCAGGCATGTCCCCAAGGCCACAGAACATGTCCTCTGCCTGGTTATCCACCCAGGCACCTGCTTTCCCATTTAGGAAAAGCTCATCTTCTCCACAGACTCATTACTTCTGGATCCCTATTCTCTAATTTTTCCATTCTTTATGTAATTCAATACTTATATAGTGGACTGGGTAGTGGTGCACCTAGTTGAGCGCACAATTTACAATGTGCAATACAGCTGACTGGCACCCCTTATGGGAGCAATTTCTAGTCCCAATAATCTTATTAATTCCATTGTAAGTTTCTCTTGAAATTGCCAGATGAGAACTGGGGAGGAAGAAGCAGGAACAGGGAGAGCGGACAACAAGATGAGATATAATGAGAGAACAACGTGTGAGAGGAGGGCAGTAGAGGAATTTTGCCCTTGAACGTGATGCACCAGGTCTCTCAGGTCCTGCCAGGTTGCACTACGTCTCCTCAGAGGTGCTCTGTGGTTCCAGCGTCTCTTGTTCTTCCTCAAGGAGAGCTGTGCCATCTTCCGGGCAGTGCCGGATATTGCGTGCAGGAACCCAGATGGGTATGGAAGCGTTCTGTGGGAAAACACAAGCGAATCCCCTCCCTGTGGTTAACAGATAATTTGGCCCTTTCCATAAGCCATCCAAGGGATCCTTCCTTTTGATTTTAATAGCTGGAAGTGTAGGTGTTGTTTGCCAATGAGCTACAATAGGTGGACAATCTGAATTTTTGTAAATATTAAAAAGGTTTAGTGTAGTTAAAGCTTTAGCTAACTGAATATTGGGGGTTACATTCCTCCCCCTTTTTCTCTTTGTAATTGAGCTTTAAGAGTTTGATGTGCTCTCTCAACAATGGCTTGTCCTTGGGGATTGTAAGGAATCCTTGTAGTAAGTGTAATGTTCCAAATAGAACAAAAATCTTTAAATTGTTTACTGACAAACGCTGGTCCATTGTCACTTTTCACCTTTTGAGGCGTCCCCATGACAGCAAAACAAGAGAGCATATGACTAGTAAGCTTTTTTTGAGCTTTCACCTGTCTGAGCTGTATCCCACATAAAATTAGAATATGTATCAATTGAAACAAAAATAAATTTTTGTCTACGAAATATGGGCAGGTGAATTACATCTATCTGCCAGAGAGCATTGGCTTTTAAGCCATGGGGATTAATCCCTAATGTTTGAATAGCAGATGTTCTAATTAAACCTGCACAGGTGGAGCATATAATGATGATGTGTTTTAACTGTGCCAGAGGAATATCAGGAAATTGAGCCCGAAGGCCTTTAAGATTAACATGTGTCAGAGAATGGAAATCAACAGGATTAGTCACAGTAGCTAAAAGAATTCCTTTAGAAGCAAACCTGTCGGCTGCAGCATTCCCTTCAGATGGGGCCAGGGAGAGCACGAAGGTGTTGGACATACAGTGGTTGAGTCTGAGAACAAAGCATAGAAGCAATTTGAATGAGGAGGGGAGAAAGTGGATTATCATCAATCTTTACATAAGAACGAGCAAGCCATGGAAGCAGGTTCACAGTATATACACTATCAGAGAAAAGGTTGAAAGATTTTGGTACAGCTTTTAATGCAAGGAAAACAGCATAAAGTTCCTTGTACTGTGGAAAGTTATCAGGAAGTTCAGTAAAGAGAGAGGTGGGACATTGTTTGTCCAGATAATGTATAGTGGCAGCTGCTCCCTTTTGGCAAATTTTTGTAATATTTGTAAATATTACAGGAGCAGAGGGGATGGGTTCATGAGAGAAAAGTTTAGGTACCAATAAAGGCAAAGGGAGTAGAGATGCTGTTAATTTATTTCAGGGAAAGCGATTATCTAGCTGTCTTGGATAACCCATTAGACTTACAGCAAAACAAGAATGGTGGTGCATAAGCCACTCTACCTGTTAGAGAAAAGGGAATAATAATTGAGTGTGGCTCTTGTCCAAATATTTGCAGAGCGCAGCTGCACCCTTGGCGAGCCATGGATGACAAGGCATCAATCTCAGTGAGAAGTCTTGGAGCTCCCCCTACTGGCGTATGAAGCCACTCGAGAATACCATGGGGCTGGCTTAGAGCCCCAAGGATGGTAGGGGAAGAGTTAAATATCAAAAGGTTTACTGGAGAGGAGGGGGAGTACCTAATGAAGTGCACGTCTTGAAAAGCCTAGTTAACCCTTTCTAGTGCCAATGAGGCTTTGGGAGTCAGTGTTCATTTTGAAGAAGGCTGTCTCCTTTTAACAGATCAAACAGCAGCTGAAGGCAACTAGTGGGGAGTGACAAATATTGTCTGAGCCAATTTAAATTACCGAGAAAACTTTGTAAGGAAGCAAGAGTAAGATTAGAAGGAAAAGTAACACAAGGCTTTAAAGGACGAACCTTTGTTAAAGAAATTTATGAACCCAAGAAGGAAATTGGAGCAATTAACTGTACCTTCTCGGGGGCCACATTAAGGCCATTTTGTTTTAAGGCATGGATAAGAAAATCACGTAAAGCAGAGAGATCTATGTTTAATTTACCCCATATCAGAATACTGTCCATGTAGTGAAAAACTTTGAGCCCTTTATGAATATATGGAAGAAGGGAAGCTTTAACAGCTTCTTGACAAATGGTAGGACTATTGGCCATGCCCTGAGGCAATTCTATCCATTCAAATCCATCAGCAGGGCTGGCATTATTGATAGAAGGAACAGAGGAAGCAAAACGCTTACAATCTTGTGGGTTCAGGGGAATAGAGAAAAAACAATCTTGAATATCAGTTGCCATAATTGGGATTCCTGTGGGAATCGCAGAAGCAAGAGGCAAACCTCTGGGGGGGGGGGGGGCTCCCCAGACCTGCATTGTTTTGTTAACTGCACGGAGGTCTTGGAGGAGGTGCCACTTTCCCAAGTGTTTTTTAATTACAAAGACAGGGGTGTTCCATGGGCTCCGGAATGGCTCTTGAACAAGCTTTTTAAAAATTTTTAACTTCTTCCCTGGCAAAGGCCCCTGCTCCACCCAGACAGGATCATCAGAAAGCCAGTCTAGGTGGGGGGTTCGGTTATGAACAGTGGCGTTTAGTATTGGGGGTGCTGGCAAGATTTAGAATTCTCACTTCTGTGAGAGAGATGCCCTGCAGAGTGTTCAGAACAAATCACTAGAGATTCTATCAGATCTCTGCCTAACAGATTGGTGCTGCTATCAGCTATCAAAGGACAAAAGCGTCTGGTTGCCCCATCAGGGTCTTCACAAATAAGTGGGTCTCGGGTCTGAAATTCCTGAGTAAGGCCTCCAACCCCATGAAGTCTAGGTCCAGGGAGGAGCTCCCAGCGCCAGGGGACCTCTGTCTCAAAATTGTTCTATCAGCTCCAGTATCAATCAGACATTTAAAAGGTATATCGTCAATATTCAGTGTCATAACTGGATGGCCTCATTCTATAACGGGGTTATATTTGGTCCATAATATTTCAGGCTCCGAATCTGTACTCTCTCCAGCTGGCTGTTTTTACTCTGGGACTTCCCATGCACCAGGCACTCTCCCTCTCGATGGGGAGCAGAGCAGGGGGCGGCAGACAGGTTCCCTGGCTGGAATTTTGATTACTCAATGGAGGTACAATATCTACAGAGCGTTTTATCTCTATTTTTCTCTTACTGAGGCTGAGGGTTGCCCCATGTCTAGTTTAAATCTTTGCCAAGGTCTGGTAAGGGTGTGTCATCTTTGTGAGTCTTAGAACGGCACCCCTTTTTCAAATGATAGCCCTTCTGGCACCTGGGACAAAGCGTCTTAGTCTTCTGGTTGCTAGACGTAGTGCAGGGTCACTGCTTGTTCTTAAAACACTGGTTATGCCAGTGCCCTTCGTGACCTCATTGAAAGCAAGCTCCCTTTTGTTTATCTAGGGCGGCTGCAAAAGCTTGTGCCATGGTGGTAGCCTGGTGAGTGCTGGGTCCTATCTCCTGCATGGCTAAAATCCACTGGCTTGGTGTTTCATTGTTTAATGACAAGCAAGCCTGGTGAAAGTCTGGAAGCATCCCATCCCACACTATAGATTTTAATAACAACTGATGGGCATTTGGATTAGAAATTTTCCTTTCTAGGCTTAACTGCACTCTAGTGATACACTTACTTAGAGACTCATCTCGCTCCTGGCAGAGGGTGAGCATAGGGGCAAGACTCTCACCTGTAGGTGGTGTTAATCTGTCCCATGCCTGCATTGTGCAGAGGTGCACCTGGTCAAAGTGAACGGTGGAAACCTGATCTCTACCTGTAGAATTCTGGTGCTCAAATGGCCTGTACCAAGCAATGCATCAAAATTCCAGTCTGGCTGTTCTTCGGCATTTCTACGGGCTTGCTGTAAGCATTCATCCTGGAAAAACACTTCCCAATGGAGAAAAAGCGGGCTAGGCAGTGTGGTTCTCATATCCCTCCAATCTTGGGGCATGTTCAAATTTTGTAGGTAACCCTGGAGAATAGACTTTGTCCAGGGCGCATGAACACTTGTTGGTATGCTTCTAAATTTTGCTTCTAAGACCCCTTCTGTTTCATTGGTTTAATCCCCCATGCTTAACACTGTATTCTATTTACATAACCACTGTTAACTAAGCACCGCCCTGCCTCCAGGGCATTGGTTTAATCCTCACTGTTTTGCACGCTTTTTCCTTCTCCCCACCCCCTATCCTACATACACTCTCTTCGGACCTGACACTTCCGCCTCAGTATATATAAGGACAGGACTGTGATTAGTGATAGCTTAGATTGCACTGCATTCCACATGAATAAAGACTGAACTGTGTACCACTCAGTCATGAGTCCCTGGTCGTCTCTCCCACCCACAAAGCTAGCCTGGAATAATGGTGCCTGAACAGGGACTGGAATCTCGGATCCACACACATGCAGCAGACCAAAGAAGACCAGATAAGTAATGCCGCCATGGCCTGCCTTTCTTCTTATGAAGAGGTTTCCAAAGCTCCTACTCTTTCTTCACGAGACAATTTCTCTGTCTCTGTAACATTTTGCTCTGGGCTACACTTTGGTTCCCTGACTGGGAACTTTGGTTCCTTATGACCGTGATTGTAGAGCTTGGGAGATGCGCAGAGATTTCTCCTGGGACTTTCTGGACTCCCTCTCCCATGTTTCCCAAGGAGAAGGACTACATTTTGCTCCAGGCCACACTTTGGTTTCTTATGACTGTGATTGTAGAGCTTGGGAGACGCACAGAGATTTCTCCTTGAACTTTCTGGACTTCCTCTCACATGTTTCCTGTGGAGAAGGACTACTGTAACTTGAAGAGCATTCTCCAGTATCCTGGAAGTCCCCAAGAATGCTCCACGTGGTTAGTTCTACCCTCCTGATTTGATTCTTTCTTCGATGGGAAGATGTTTTTAAAAATGGATGCCTGCAGCAATTCTGCAGGAACCATCAGAAGCATCCTAAATGGAATTTCAAGGAGCTTTTTGGACTAGGACACTCTCCAGGGACTCATGATGCTACATGGTGAGATCTAGATAATCTGGTTCAAGGTGAAAGAAGCAAAAAACTGCCTACCGCTTTTCTCTCAATTCTCCCCTCAGTGTTCTCCCTGAATATCTTAAGTTTGCTGTCTGCTTTCAGTTGCATTTTATAAGAGAGTGATTTGAATGACAGAATTTTTGTATGACATTGACTTAAAAAAAATGCTGGACACAGCCATGATTTCTAGAGACATCCAGAAACAGTCCAAAAACTTTTTTTTTTCTCTTTTGATTTTTTTTTTACGTCATGGAAACATTTAATCCTGAAAACTGTATGAGTATGGGTGGGGTAGAAAAAGCACAATGGTTATGTTAATGATTATCATGCTTGAGGTTTCTAACCATGGTTCTTTTATTGAGTTTAAACTGTTTAACCAACTTTAAAATCATACTAGAAAGGACTTCCAATTATAATGGAGTTATCAATTATAGTAAACTTCTAATCTGCTAAAGTTTTGTTTTACAAGTAAGTGAATTACAGCTGTCGTCTTCACATGAAAAAGCATCTGCTCAAATGGAACCCCCGGAAATCCATTTGGACCCCTGTTCTCTGACATCGCCCACAAGATGGCATGACTACAACACACCTCCCAAAACCAATGATGTGACCTTACACGACCTGAAGAAACTGATTCACAGACTCCAAAGCTCACTCTCTACAGAAAAGAGGAATTACATTGGTTGACCTTCCCCATCGAGGCAGACGTGCATCTTTTCATCCCCTGGCATTTCATCCGTGGTCATCTGCTTTGGACTGACGCTTCTATTGGACTTACTGGTACACCTCTTGGACACTTCACACAACTTTACAGCAGTTTCCCTTTACGCTGCTGGGTTTCTCAAAGACTGACTGCAGCAGTCCATGGACTTTGCAGCCAGCAACCTTGGGGACTCTATAGGCCACACTCCGTTGCCTGCAGGCTCTGCCCACAGTGTCAGGAAATGCCCTTTGAGGCAAGAGACGCCCACAGAGGCAGAAAATACCCTTTGAGGCATGAAACGCCCCCAGAGAAAAGAGATGCCCCCAGAGGCAAGAAATTCCCTTTTGCCTGATAGGCCTTGCCCTTTGAGGCAAGAAATGCCCCCTCAGGACTCCCCTTGGCATCACACTGGTTCTTGCTGCTCTCTTACTTGTTCCTCCATGTCTTGTGCCAGTTCTTTTGAAAATGCCTGTGTGATATAGGTTTCTGTTTGCCCCACACTCCTGATACTATGGCCATTAGTTAAAAAGAAAGGGTGAAATGTTGGTATGCTTCTAAATCCTGCTTCTAAGACCCCTTCTGTTTCATTGGTTTAATCCTCCCTGCTTAACACTGTATTCTATTTACATAACCACTGTTAACTAAGCACCACCCTGCCTCCAGGGCATTGGTTTAATCCTCACTGTTTTGCATACTTTTTCCTTCTCCCCACCCCCTATCCTATGTACATCCTCTTCAGACCTGACTCTTCCACCTCAGGAGAGATAAGGACAAGATTGTGATTAGAGATAGCTTAGATTGCGCTGTGTTCCACATGAATAAAGACTGAACTGCGTACCACTCAGCCATGAGTCCCTGGTTGTCTCTCTCTCCCGCCTGCGAAGATAGCCCAGAAAATGCTGTCCTCCCTGATAGCTACTCTAAGTTCTTTTATGTCTGCTGCTGCATAGGGGTACCAGGAATTTGGTTTTTGCCTGTTCAGAACCAGATTGACCAGGTAGGCACTAAGCTGTCCCAGAGGAAACTGATCATGCAGCTGGCATAAGCGTTCAGAGTCTGTCAGATCAGCTCTGGAAATGACAGGGAGTGGAGAAGCAGCCAGAGCAGGAAGAGGAGGGGGAAGAGAGGCAGGGCACAGGGCCTGTGCAGGAGGCTGTGGTTCCTGCAGCTGGCGTGCATTGGCAGACCCTGCGGCTCTGGCACAGCCAGGGTCATTGTCAGCTCTGGCACGGGCGATGGTGCCCATTGCGCTGAGGGGAGCTGCATTTGTGACACTTGCATGGGCTGCGGAGGTGGCAGTGGCAGTAGGCCTGCCAGCGGCTTTGGAGCCAGTGGCTGCTGGGGCGGAGCCTGCAGCGGCTGACAAGGCGGCTGAACCAGAAGTGCAGGTGCCTTCAGAAATGGCTCTGGTAATGCCCATGGAGGCAGCATGGGGACAGGCAAAGCTTGCGTTCCAGATGGCAGCACGGGGGACCGTGGCCTGCTATGTGCCAGGAGCTGCAGGGGAATCTGCAGGGATACAGGCGCTGCCATGGTGAGAGAGGAGGAAGAGGAGGAGGAGGAGGGGCGAGAGCCTGCTGGAGGAAAGACTTGGGATGAGGTGGAGGCGGAGCAGAAGGTGCAGGAAAAGGCGGAGGGAGAGATGGAAACTGCGGGGCAGATTTTTCAGATTCTGCCTTCTCCAGTGGAGAATAAATCTGAGATTTAGCCAAAAGAGCAATCTGTTCTTTTAATTCCTGAATGGAAGTTTCAAGACCAGCCTTTCCTTTAGTATCTAATCCTTTCTCTTCTACTGAAATTTGTGTGTGTGTGTGTGGGGGGGTGAAGTGGCCCCGCCCTCCAACGGATCTGCTGAGAGTGCTATCTCCTTTCTCCAGTTCCTTGGCAGGCGCTGCGCACTGTTTTGATGCAGCAATTATTGCCAAGAACTGAATAGGTAATTTTATTAACCCTTTAGCTTCCTCTTTGTGGGCTAAGTATGCCGCATGGGCCCATGACTCCGGGTCATAGATATGCTCTTTAGTAAACCACAGTGTTTACCACAACATTCCAAAATCGTAGAGCCTGCTTCTTAGACTTTAACTCTGGTAGCTAGCAAGACTCGGGGATGATTCTGATACAAACACTCTCCTTATTCAGGGGTGGGCTTGTGTATATCTAGAGAAAGTTAAACAAAGAACATTTTTCAAATATGACAGAAATTACAGGTTTCTTAACGGTCAGCTTGCCCCTATGGTAGGGGACTGGTATGACAAGAATTGATGCAGATACATAAAGGTCAAGATAATTAGTCTCCTGATGCAGGCATTTAATTACCCAAAGGCATTTGAGAGAAGAATAGGGGTTAAACCAGTTAAGGTGAGATAGAGAGAAGATAAATAAGTCTTGTTGTAAATTAAGGACATCAAAGAACACTGTTAAGAGTGTGTGATAAGGTGTGTCCTCCTTTGTGATCAGAAGGTGAGGTGAACTTTGGATAAATGAACCTTAAAGCAAGAAGCCATGTGGCCTGCTGCTAGCAGGGAGAAACTGAGATTTCTGTGAGCTTGAGAGTCTTACAAGGGGAAACTGAGTCTGGGAGACTTTTTCTCCTTGGCTCATGTCTATGAGAGAGGTTAACAAGGGAGTGTCTTTTCCAGACCTCTATCCAAGGATGGGGGGAGTTTTCCCTAAGCTCTACCAAGCTTTCATATAGTCCCACAGTGGAGCCCAAGGGACGACCAGGACTCCCTTAGGACTTGGTCTCTGGCTGAGGAGTCCATGGTAGACCTGGAGTGGGATGAAGTCGGACTCCAGCACCCAGCATCTGTCACCTTGGACCCCGGCTGCAGTTGTGGAGCCCATGGGTAGACAAGCAGTCTCTTGAGAGACTATCCCAAATTTTGAGTCTGATCTGAGGGTGAAGAAGTAATTGAAAAGGGAAAAGGCAACCTACCTACCTACCTGCCTGCTCTAGAGGACTGAACCTGGGACTTGAGAGCCTCAGGAATGAGAGTCTCTTAGCATAACCATTACCCTCTCTACCCCCACCAGGCAACACTTTTTATATTTCTGTTCAGTAATTTGCATTGTAAATGAGTGGGAGGAGTGGAGTGAAGGTGGTGGGGGTGTTGGTGGTGAACAGAGTGGTGGGGATTACTCAGAGAAATGGTACCTGGGAGCCACCGCCTCCATTTCCTTTCTCTCACCCTGCCATTTTCCTAATTCATTGGATTTATATTTATTGTCAATTTTGGATCAATCAAAGTGGAGACATCTGCAGCACTGCTTTGCTACCCGGGAAGTTTCCTCAGTGCAGATGAAGGCCCAGGCCGTTTGATTGAAGGTGCTCGACCAGGTGTGCTGGGCATTGTTCTTTTAATTCACCAGCATTAGAAGATAAATGTTTCATAAGGGAGTCAAGCGGTAGTGGTGGGTTAAGCACAGGTGGTGCAAAGTGCAACAACTGGCATAAGGATCCCGGTTTGAGCCCCTGGCTCCCTACCTGGAAGAGAGTTGCTTCACAGGTGCTGAAGCAGGTCTGCAGGTGTTTATCTTTCTTTCCCTCTCTCTGTCTTCTCCTCCTCTCTACATTTCTCTTTCCTATCCAACAACTATGACATCAATAACTACAACATCAAGAGCAACATAAGGGATTAAATAAGTAAATGTTTTTAAAATTTTAAAAATAGATGTTTGTATAATATGCATTATGTATGTCCAAGACCACACATTCCTTTAGTAAATAAAACTGGGGGAGGGGCACAACACACATTTCTTGACTGATTGATTGAATGAATGAATGAATGAATGAATAAAGTTGGGGTTGTGTGTCACAAAGCCTTATTGATACTGTTGTTCATCTCAAGAGCTACTGATTAGAATTCCTGTCTTGCAGGTTTTGTGAAGGCACCAAGGGCTGAAGTTGAAACCTCAGAGGAGTCAAATACATGAAAGTCTTTTGCATAATCATGGTATCTCCGGGTCCCTTTCTCTTATGACTATATTTTATTACATACATGTGAGAGCTTAACATAGTGTGTATGGGGGCTTGTGGGGGCATTAGGGGAGAAGGGAAAGCTGGGCATCTCATATATATCTCATATATGATCTTTTAAAAATTATTTATTTATTTATTTATTTATTTATGAGAATGACAGGAGAAAAGAGAAAGAATCACACTGGTACATGTGCTATCGGGGTTTAAACTCGGGACTTTATGCTTGAAAGTTCAGTGCTTTATCCATTGCATAACCTCCCGGATCACTAAATTATCTTTATTTATTGGATAGAGATAGCAATAAATTGAGAGGGAAGGAGGAGAGAAGGAGGAAGAAAGAAACAGAGACACCTGAAGCCCTGTTTCACTACTTGTGAAGGAGGAGAAAAGAATACAGAAAGCAGGATGTGTGTGCTCCTTTCTTTTTTTTTAAACTTTTAAAAAATATATTTATTTTATTTATTCCCTTTTGTTGCCCTTGTTGTTTTATTGTTGTTGTCGTTGTTGGATAGGACAGAGAGAAATGGAGAGAGGAGGGGAAGACAGAGAGGAGGAGAGAAAGATAGACACCTGCAGACCTGCTTCACCGCCTGTGAAGCGACTCCCCTGCAGGTGGGGAGCCAGGGTTCGAACCGGGATCCTTATGCCACTCCTTGTGCTTTGCGCCACCTGCGCTTAACCTGCTGTGCTACAGCCCGACTCCCCTATGCTCCTTTCTTTCCTCCCCCTCCTCCTCCTCCTCCTTCTCCTTCTCCTTCTCCTCCTTCTTCTAACAGCATTGCTCAGCTGTGGCTTATGGTGGCGTGGGGGCTGGAACCTGGGACCCTGGAGCCTCAGTGTTAGAGTCTGTTTGCATAAACATTATGCTATTTAACTCTGCCCTTTCTTTTGTTTCTTTCTTTTTAAAAAAATATTTATTTATTTATTCCCTTTGGTTGCCCTTATTGTTTATTGTAGTTACTGATGTTGTTAAGACAGAGAGAAAGTGAAAGAGGAGGGGAAGACAGAGGGGGGAGAGAAGATAGACACCTGCAGACCTGCTTCACCGCTTGTGAAGTGACTCCCCTGAAGGTGAGGAGCCAGGGGCTTGAACTGGGATACTTCTGCCAGTCCTGGCACTTTAGGCTACCTCACTTAACCTACTGTGCTACCACCTGACTCCCTCTTTTGTTTCTTTCTGTCTCAATTTTTCCTTCTCCCTCTACACCCCCCCATTTCTCTTACTCTCTCTCTCTTTCACACACACACACACACACACACACACACACACACACATTAACTTAAATGCTGGACTTTGGCTTCAGGAAAATAGTTCTAGCTATCTCAACTTGGAAAAAAATGCATTTCATTCCCTCCTCCCCCCTCTATCTACAGCTTAGAAACAATAGTTCATGTGGTCCAGGAAGTGGTACAGTGGCTAAGGCATTAGACTCTCAAGAATGAGGTCCTGAGTTCGATCCCTGGCAGCACATGTTCCAGAGTGATGGCTGGTTTTTTCTCTCCTCCTATCTTTCTCATGAATAAATAAATTCTTTAAAAAAAGAAAAAGAAAAAAACAATAGTTGCATGCTAAGGGAGGATAAAGTCCAACTTTGAAAGGTCATCCTGCCCAAAAGCTGGGACTATCTGCATCTGAATGAAGCCATTGATTGGATGGATGGTCCACACTGGCGAGATCCAGTTCATTCATTCATTCTCCTCACAAACACACTATCAATTTCTAGAAAGGACATACCTTCTCCTCTCCAAGTCTCCCCAACTTTTGGTCAGTGGTAATTCCTCCATGAAAAATAAATAAATAAAATTCTTCAGCGGGAAAGGGGGAGCCTGAGGCTATGGCCACAGGTGGAGGCAGAGCTGGAGCCATGAACAAGCTCTTTGCTTCCAACGTTGAAATACTAATGAAAGAAAGATGTCAGTCTCTAATGTACTGCACCAAAGTAAGAGACTCTGAGGTGGGGGGTGGGGGAGTGTTCAGCTCTTGGGACATGATGGCAGAGTAGGACCTAGAGGGGGCTGAAGAGTTATGTGAAAAGATGAGAAATGTTGTACATGTACAAACTGCTGTATTTTTTTGTCAACTGTAAACCATTACCCCCCCCCCACAGAGGAAGGAAAAAAAGGAAGCGAGAAAGGAAGAAAGAAAGAAAAAAAAGAAAGAAGTCAGTCTCCTGTGAACCTGCTGCATACCACCATGCCTTTTCAGGCTTAAGGTCCCAGACTTCCCAAAGTAAAAGACTCTGGGGTTGGTGGGGGGAGGCGTCAGGTCCTGGAACTTGATGGCAGAGGACCCAGTGGGGATTGTATTGCTATGTGGAAAACTAGGACATGTTATGCATGTACAAACTATTGTATTTACTGTCGACTGTAAAACATTGAGAAAAGAAAATGAAGACACAATCTATCAAAATATTTGGGACACAGCTAAGGCAGTAGAAGTTCACAGAGAAGGAAGTTCATAGCCATACAAGCAACATATTAGGAAACAAGAAATTGTTCAAATAGGAGCCATGGGAGGTAGTGCAGTGGGTCAAGTGCATGTGGCGGGATGCGCAAGGATTGGCATAAGGGTCTGGATTAGAGCCTCTGGCTCCCCACCTGCAGGGGAGTTGATTCTCAAGTGATGATAAACACCACAGAAATCCAACATATCATGAGAGGCTTCTATGAACAACTATATGCCACCAAGCTAGAGAACCTGGAAGAAATGGATGAGTTCCTAGATACCTACAAAGTTCTAAAATGAAACAAAGAGAAACTAGAAAATATGAACAGGCCAATCACAGCCAAAGAAATTGAAATTTATCAAAAAACCTTCCCAAGAATAAAAGTCCTGAACCAGATGGTTTTACAAATAAATTCTACAAAACCTTCAAGGAAGAGTTAATATCAATACTTTTAAAGCTCTTCCAAAAGATTGAAGACACAAAAGTACTCCTTTTCAGCTTCTATGAAGCCAACATTACCTTGATAAAAAAAAGCAGGCAGAAATACAATAAAAAAAGAAAACTACAGACTGATAAGTTTGATGAACATAGATACTAAAATATTGAACAAAATTCTAGCCAACCAAATACAGAAGTATATTAAAAAGATTGCTTATCATGACCAAGTGAGGATGCAAGGTTGGTTTAATATATGTAAATCAATCAACATAATCTATCACATCAATAAAAGAAGGACTAAAACCCACATGATTATATTAATAGATGCAGAGAAAGCCTTTGACAACATCTAACATCCCTTTATGATCAAAACGCTACAAAAAATGAGAATAGATGGAAAATTGCTCAAGATAGTGGCATCCATATATAGCAAATCTTCAGCCAACATCATACTCAATGGTGAAAAACTGGAAGCATTTCCCTTCAGATCAGGTACTAGACAGGGCTGCCCACTATCACCATTACTATTCAACATAGTGTTGGAATTTCTTGCCATAGCAATCAGGCAGGAGCAAGAAATTAAAGAGGTACTGATTAGAAGAGAAGTCAAACTCTCACTATTTGCAGATAATATGACGGCATATATTGAAAACCTAAAGAATCCAGCAGAAAGCTCTTGGAAATTATCAGGCAGTATAGTAAGGTGTCAGGCTACAAAATTAGCATGCAAAAGTCAGTGGCATTCCTCTATACAGACACTAAGGTAGCAGAAGAAGACATCCAGAAATCAATTCCTTTTATTATAACAACAAAAATAATAAAGTATCTAGGAATAAACCTAACAAAAGAAATGAAAGACTTGTATACTGAAAGTTATGAGTCACTATTAAATGGAAATAGAAGAAAATATAAAGAAGTGGAAAGATATTCCATGTTCATGGGTCGGAAGAATTAACATGATCAAAATGAATATACTACCTAGAGCCATGTACAAATTTAATTCAATCCCCATCAGGATTCCACCCATTATTTTATTATTTTTTAGGAGAATAGAACAAAAGCTACAAATGTGTATCTAGAACCAGAAAATACCATCTTGAGAAGAAAGAATAGAACTGTAAGCATCATACTCCCGGATCTCAGATTGTATTATAGGGTCATTGTAATCAAAACTGCTTGGTACTGGAACATAAATAGACACACTGACCAGTGGAATAGAAATGAGAGCCCAGAACTAAGCCCTTTTTTTTTTTTTAGATATTATGGATATCTAATCTTTGAAAAGGATGCCCAGACCATCAACTGGGGAGTAAAGTTTCTTCAACAAATGGTGTTGAAAAAAATGAGTTGAAACATGCAGAAGAATAAAACTGAGCCACTGTATTTCACCAAACACAAAAGTAAATTCCAAATGGATCAAAGATTTGGATGTTAGACCAAAAAATATCAGTTACTTAGAGAAAAGTACTGGCAGAATTCTTTTCCATCTAAATTTTAAAGACATCTTCAATGATATTAATCCAATAACATAAAAGACTAAATAAAAAATATACTCATGGTACTACATCAAATTAAAGAGCTTCTGCATGGCAAAAGATACCACCACCCAAACAAAATGATCCCTTACAGAATGGGAAATCTTTACATGCCATACATCAGACAAGAGGCTAATAACCAAAATATATAAAGAGCTCACCAAGCTCAGCAACAAGAAAAAAAAATGAACCCATCCAAAAATGGGGAGAGGAGATGAACAGAATATTCACCACAGGAGATATCCAAAAGGCCGAGAAACACATGAAAAAAAACTCCAAGTCATTGGTTGTCAGAGAAATGCAAATAAAGACAACAATGAGATACCACTTCACTCCTGTGAGAATGTCATACATCAGAAAAGGTAGCAGCAACAAATGCTGGAGAGGTTGTGGGGACAAAGGAACCCTCCTGCACTGCTGGTGGGAATGTTAATTAGTCCAACCCCCATGGAGAGCAATCTGGAGAACTCTCAGAAGGCTAGAAGTGGGCCTACACTATGACCCTGCAATTCCTTTCCTGGGGACTTATCCTAAGGAACCAAACACACTCATCCAAAAAGATTTGTGTATACCTATGTTCCTAGCAGCACAATTTATTATAGCCAAAACCTGGAAGCAACAGATGAGTGTCTGTGAAAGTTATATATATTGGAATACTACTCAACTATTAAAAATATTGAATTCACTTTCTTCACTTCATCTTGGATGGAGCTTGTAGAAATCATGTGAAGTGAGTAAGAAAGAGGATGAATAGGGGCTGATTGGACTCATAGACAGAAGTTGAAAAATAAGGACAGAAAGAAAAACATAAACAGAACCTGGACTGGAGGATTCAGTGAAAATGAAGACACACTGCAACAAAGTAAAAGACTCTGGGTGGAGTGGAGAGAGTTCAGGTCCTGGAACATGATGGCAGAGGAGGACCTGATGGGGGTTGAATTATTATGTGGAAAACTGAGAAATGTTATGCATATTCAAATTATTGTATTTTATTGTCAGATAGAAACCATTAACCCCCCAATAAAGAAATAACAAAAAGCATAGAAGTGTATGTGCATTTTCTGATTAATATTTTCATATCCTTTGGATACATGCTAGAGTGATATTGCTAAATCATAAGGTATTTCTATTTTCATTTGTTTAAGGACTCTATGTTATTTTATTCTTTTTTTAAATTTGCTTTCCCCCCCTTTTGTTGCCCTTGTTTTATTGTTGTTGTAGTTATTATTATTGTTGTTATCAATGTCATCTTTGTTAGCTAGGACAGAGAGAAATGGAGAGAGGAGGGGAAGACAGAGAAAGAGAGAAAAAAATAGACGCCTTCAGACCTGCTTCACCACCTGTGAAGCGACTCTCCTACAGGTGGGAAGCCGGGGGCTCTAACCAGGATCCTTATGCTGGTCCTTGCACTTCGTGCCACGTGCACTTAACCTGCTTCACTACCACCCAACCCCCCATGTTTTTTTCTATAGGTGCTGCTGCATTTTGCATTTCTGCATCTTGTACAAAACTTGTCATTTCCTGTTTTGTTGATATAGACCATTCTCACAGGTATGAGACATTACCTCAACAGATTCTTTAATTAGCATTTCTCTGATGATAAGTAACACACCAAATGGTTATGAGAGTGTTGCTAGGCTTGGTTAGTATGGATCTTCTTTGATTCAGATGCAAATTGACTTCTAGTCTTCACCTTTCTTTATGTGTAGAGTCCAAAGTCTGACTGACCACCCTCTGCAAGGTCAGTCAGAAATCCTGCTTACACCTTTTTATCAGAAAAGACAACAGCTACCACCCCAGCTACCACCCACCTGTAAACTACACATAGATGCAAATGTATGGCATTTCATATTATTTTACAAAAATCTCATCCACCAGACTCAGAGAAATTAAAGTACTTGCTAAAGTCACATTGTAAGTAAATAATTAAGTGATAGAATTGGGCTTTGAACCTGTCTGTAAACTCTAAAACATGAACTCTGAACCTTTGTGAACTCTCCCTTCCTTCCTTCCTTCCTTCCTTTATTTCTCTTTCTTTTTAAAGATTGTATTTATCTATTCATGAGAGAGATAGGAAGAGGAAAAAAAAAACAGACATCACTCTGTACATGTGCTGCAGGGGACTGAACTCATGACTTCATGTTTTAGAGTCCAGTGTTTAATCCACTGTGCCACATCCCAGACTGCCAGGATAGCCTGAGGGTGCTTCTTCCGAGCTAGTGCTCTCTGGGTTGGAGAGAACTCAACTGGAGCCGATCTAGGCTGCTGCGTGGGAGAGGGATCAGGAACTCGTGCCACACTAACTTCGCAGGAGATACACTCTGGAACTCTCGTAGCCGAAAAGCAATTTCCAAGTGTCTTTAATCAGAAGAGCAGCTGTTTTTATACTCTCCAAGTAGGGTGGAAACAGGATGTGATATAGAGAGGGTGGAGCGAAAAGTGACTGGTGGAAGATCAGGGTGTGACAAGGAGAGGATCAAGGTGTGACAAGGAGAGGGGGTGGAGCAGGTGAGAATTCTACCACTAAACCACCAATGCCCTAGAGGGAGTGTGGTGCTTTATGTAAATGTAAAAGTGATTTATGTAAATAGACCAAAGCTTTGAATGGGATTAAATCTATCCCTATATAGGCATATGGTTAAGCAGAAGCCAGGGGGAGCTGGCATACTATCCAACACCAGACTACTACATTTTCTCTTTATTCAATGTATGCTCATAACCCAAGAAAAGAGAAGCCTGCTAGATGAGTGACTGTGGTAGGCTAGATAGATGTTCCTTCAGAAGATGTTCATACCCTAGTCTCTGGAGCTTGCAGATGTTACTTCATATAGCAAAATTGGGGTTTGCAAATATAATTAAACTTAAAGTTTTAACATAGTAAGATTAACCTGGATTATGTTGGTAAACTCTAAATGCAATTACACTAATTATAAAAGCAAAGCCAAGGGAGAGGTGATATATACACAGAAGAGTAGATGTGGTGGTGTGACTCTGGAGGCACACTCCAGTGATCTACCTACCATCCAGAAATGAGCATTCATTGGGTAAAGAGAAAATGTAGTGGTCTGGGATGTGGCACAGTAGATAAAACATTGGACTCTCAAGCATGAGATCATGAGTTCAACCCCCAGCGGCACATGTACCAGAGTCATGTCTGGTTATTTCTTTCTCTCTAAATGTGATCCAGGAAAATACCAGAACCTGAAAGAGATAAGGAGAGGATGAACCCCCTGGAGTCCAAGAGGGAGCATAGCCTTACTGACAGTTTATTTCCATAATACTGTTTTAAAAAACTAATTGACATCTCAGGGCCTCAATATTCTTTAGAAAAGGAAGGTATTAGTGGGGGATATTTAAAATAAAATAAAAATACAACAAATAAATGCAAAGAGTTTGGCTGGATTCCTCTAGGAGTAAATACTCTATATAAATTAATTACATATTATTCTCTTTAATGGACTCAGGTGGAATCTTTGTGGGGTGCTTGGAGCACATTGTAAGGGAAGACAACTAAGTCATCTCTAGTTCATGGGGAACATATAAACTATTCAGGAATACTAACAGGGCATTTTGGAATCATGGGGATTAAAATTAAGTAAAAGTGACAGTAGGTAAATAGAATAGTTTGCATGGATGCCATGTGCACCCAGTTCACTGCTCTGCTATGTGAATCACCCAGACTCAAACCCAGTCTCCACTATGTTGAAAGAAGCTTTAGTGCTATGGTGTCTTTTCCCCCTCCACGCCTCTCTCTTATTTATCTAAAGTAAAGTAAAAGTAACATTGGAGCAGAGAGATTACTCTTGGGGTAAGGCACCTGCACTGCTGTGAGCATGGGACAGATTTGAGCCCCAGTATCACAAAGGCAGCAAAGGAAGCTTCAGTGGTGGTTCACTGTTTTTTTTTTTCCTCCTTTCTCTCTGAATGAATAAAAGTAGCCCAGAGTGGTGAAATTGTGCTTACACAAGGCCCAGCCCTAGTTACACACACACACACACACACACACACACACACACACACACACACTATAGCATTTATTGACCAAGTGGTAGAGACTTCACCAGGAAGTGTCCAACTCCAATTTCTTTTTTTTTTCTTTTTTATTTAAGAAAGGATTAATTAACAAAACCATAGGGTAGGAGGGGTACAATTCCACACAATTCCCACCACCCAATCTCCATATCCCACCCCCTCCCCTGATAGCTTTCCCATTCTCTATCCCTCTGGGAGCATGGACAATCTCAGGTGGTTCACTTTCTAACAAAGTCCCAAAACCTAGATATACACCAGTTTCTGTGAGAGAGAGCATATGTTCACACATATCCATAAACTACTGCAAAATATATACCTGAAAGCAGAAGTTCACTAGAGTTTGCAGTGAGTACCCCCCTAACACTTCCTCTCCACTATTCCAAGCTTTGGGTCCATGGTTGCTCAACAATTTGTTTGGCTTCGTATGTTAACTCTCTTTTCAGTCACCAACTCCAATTTCTAAGAATGAAGCCATCAGAGAAACACTTTTCCTATAGTAGCTCTTGCTACCTGGGAGATGCTTAGAAATTTTCTTGTTTTCTAAATCTAGTTCTGACTATATCAGGACATGTTATTTGATGACACATAAATAAACACTGTAGTTGGGAATTGAAGTGTAAGTTCAGGGGATGGAGGTAGATAGCATAATGGTTATGCAAAGAGACTATCATGCCTGAGATTCCAGGGCCCCAGGTTCAGTCCCCCTGTACCACCATCAAACAGAACTGATCAGTGCTCTGGTAAAAAAAAAAAAAAAAAAAGAAAGAAAAAAAAGAAAAAAGAAAAAAAAAGTGTAAGTTCAGTTGCCTGTCAAGAATATAGTCAATGTCCAGCTCACTTTTCTCTGTTGCCTATAGAAATGACCAGAGGGAGGGCCATGCTGTCTAGGGGCTTGGGGCATAGTTGTTTAAGGATTATTTTTCCCTAGAACTAGAACTAGAATGTGACCAGTGAGTTTGTTTTTGAAGTGCTGTTTACCGAGCTCTGAGAGACATGATTTTATTCATTGTGGCTTTCTGTGGTCTAATGATGGAAGAGTTAGCAACATGCCTTAGGGTCGCTCTCAGATGGCCCAAGCCAGTTGGCATAAGACTCTTAGGTTTCCAAGGAGCCAAGTTGTCCCCACTCACACGTAGCTGATGTGATTGTGGCTAAATGTGGTACAGCCAGGGCTCTGGGCCAAATGCAGGGCAGGAAATAGAATGCCACCTCCATAACCAGGGAAACAATGGTCTGCATGCCTTATTTAAACCTGGGTCAACAAGGAAGTGCAAAAGGATGGTCAGTGAAGGAAGGGAGGCTGGAGGGAGACTTTCTTGCCTTGGGCTATAGCCATTGACAAGCCTCTTAGCTATCCCAAGGTTTAAGTTTATCTATATATAAGATGGAGGTAACAGTATTTATGTTACCTGGGGACTTACAAAAGCAGTATTTCCAGCAGACCTCTTGAGATCCATGGTGGTATGTAAGTGCAGATGATAAGCTTGCTGTGTGTTTATGTTTTCAGCAGGTGCATTAGGGGCTTATAGATACTCCAAAAATACTTGTGGTATGTGATGTAAACAAAATTAACAATTTTAGGTGCATGGATTTTTCTTTGGTTTTGTGCTAGATTGGGGGAGTTGCATGTATTTCCAAACATCAAAACTGCTTTCAAATTTATTCCCTTAATTAGTAATACTTGCAGGTTCTTAAGTCATTTGAGAATGTTGCAGATTGTCTCCAGATGTTTTCCTTAAAAATTCCCAAGTTAAAAAAAAATACCAGATTAAAAAAATTCCAAATTAATCCTGACATGTATTCTCTAAATTGCACATTGAGCATGGACTATTTATTCCTAAATTTGAAGGGGTCAAGAATCTGTTTAGAAAAGAATCATTATTTCCCCCTGGGGTTTATTATTTATTAGAAGTTCTGAGTCTGTTATGTGTATATGTTGTATTCTATTTGTTTAAGCAAGTGACCTCAGACCTCCCTGCAAAACTATGCAATGTTTGTTTGTTTTATAGTTTATCACTGTTCTCTTGGCTACTTTAACCTCTCAGGTATGCTTATTATTTTTCTAGAAAATTCTTGTGGGTCTAGATGAATGGTGACTATTATAGAAAAAACACACAATTTAATAACATAAATACTATGCATATGAAATTTTTATAAAAGTTTATTAACAGATTACAAAAATTAAGTTCTAGAATTCATACAAAATTAACCATGATGGTTAAGTGTGTTTGTGTGTGTTTGAAAGAAAAATGGATTATAATGTATGTACCTGATATTTTGCCTTTGGGGGTTAAGTCTTTACTTATTGAATCTGTGGAAGCACCACCTTTAGTGTCACTAATCACAGAGGTCCTACTTCTGCTGCAGCATGTGGTGTGTGGAATGAGGGGCTCAGGATTTCAGTCATCACTTGAATAAATATTTTCAAAGACTTGTTCACTATATTTCCTGGAGTTCTTGCTCCTGTGTTTTGGCAACAGCATGCATTCCAGAACTGGTAAACACTTGCTCATCTTTGCTTCTGTGTGGATGTTGATCCTAGGGCCCTCCCAGTCCAACTACTCCCTAAAGTCAGGTCTGTCTACCCCCTCTTCCTTTTTTTCATGGTAACAGAACTTGATTAATAAATGATTTACATGCAGAGCAATGCACAAATCTTGTAGCCTACTGAATATGCATACACAGTACGACGACTACTACCCTAGATGTAAAAAGGTATCCATCATTCCAAACATAGCTGTTTCCTCTAAGTTTATTCTCTACCCCCTGACAATTCATTCTATCAGATTTCCCACCTATATTTTGTTGTTTGGGGTCTAAATATCCTTGTTTGATTTTCTTGCTTCACTTTTTTTTTTCTTGTTTATAGTCACTGGGGCTTGGTGTCAGCACTATAAATCCATTGCTTATGGTGGCTTTTTTTTCCTTTCCTTTTTATTTGATAGGACTGAGAGAAATTGAGAGGGGAGGAAGAGACAGAGAAAGGAAGAGAAGATAGATAGATGTCTGTGGACCTGCTTCACTACTCATGAAGTGTGCCCTCTGCATGTGGGGAGTGGGGGCTCAAACCTGGATCCTTGTGCATAGTACTATATGTCCTGAATTGAGTGCATTATCACCCAACCCCCTCCAGTTTCTTAAGGGTCACTCAGTTTGAGCCTCTGTTGGGCTAGAGGCCACTTCTTGCTCTCACTTCCACCTGAGTAAAATTCCCATTTGGAGATCTGTTTGCCGTGTCTCCTCACTAGAACTGTCCTTTCCTTGGCCTCACCAAATTTCATCCAAACTTCAAGACTCAGCTCAGTTCCATTTTCTCAAAGAAGCCCTCCCCAGTTTCTCTTCCTTCCTCTTACACTCTGAGCTAGTTGACGTCACTTGAATTAGTTTCTGCAAATACTTTGGAGCCATGTAAGTTCAACCACTATGCCATCCTTATATATGATTTTCATCAAATGTTTATATTCTGTATCAGTATTCCAAATCTTCCCTTCCTCACTTATCTTCTCACATCCTAGGACTATCAATCACAGCCCCAGATTCTGTTAGCTCACATGCATTCTATTCCTCTCTAACTCTTTTCCCCACTGCTGTTGATACTTTTCTCCCCAGCTCAGCCAAATCCTTTCCTCTAGTTTATGGGTCTGAACTTCACTGCTGGTTCTTCAGATCTGACATCAAAATAACCCTGGGACTAGGCTCTGCTGTGGAGATATGAAAGACTGGAAAGAATTTGAATAGATAAAGATAGAATTATCTTTATCAGATATGGGAGGGCTAGATACATTAGTGTACAATTTTCTGATGGGTTAAATTTGCTTCTATGAGACTTTTTTGAGTTTCCCAAGGCACAAATTCTGAGCTCACAAGTTGCCACAATCAAGGTATTGAAATAAGATATTGTAGCTAATGTGCATAGCACAGAGTCTCCTCATCTTTATGCTCAAGCAATAGAGTTAAAATCCTGCATACCATCCTGATTTCCATCAGCCAGGTCAAATGAATTGTAGTCCCAAAATGACTAGGGGATACTGTTCTCTGCAGTGAACATATATTCTGGAGCTGTTGAGCTAGATCTAAAGTTCAGCTCTGTACTGAGTCTGTTCTGAGCCTCACTCTCATCATCAGTAAAATGGGGATTATACTTTATCTACCTCAGATTGTAAATATGAGCATCCAGTCAATGTACTTTGCAGACAATTGGTAAATGCAGCTCCCCAGTCTTCTTCCCTGCCATGCAATACAAAGTCAAGTTCTAGAAAGAAACTCTTTTACTTCAAAGTAGACTCTGGAACCTGTTTGCCTGCATTGAAATACAGAATCATATATTTTTAATTTTTTTAACTTTTTTTTTTGCCTCCAGAGTTATCGCTGGGGCTCAGTGTCTGCACTATGAATCCACTGCTCCTGGAGGACACTTTTTCCACTTTGTTGCCCTTGTTGTTTATCATTTTTGTTGTTATTGTTATTGTTGTCATTGCTGTCATTGTTGTTGGATAGGACAGAGAGGAGGGGAAGACAGAGAGAAGGAAAGAGAGACACCTGCACCCCTGCTTTACCGCTTATGAAGTGACCCACCCTGTAGGTGGGGAGCCAGGGGCTCGAACCAGGATCCTTAAGCCCATCCTTGTGCTTTGTGCCATGTGCACTTAAGCCGCTGCACTACCGCCCAATCCCCATTTTTTAAAATTTTTATTTGTTTTATTTTTGAGAGAGATGCAGAGAGAAATACCAGAGCACCACTCAGCTCTGGCTTATGGTGGTGTGAGGGATTGAACTTTGGAGTCTCAGGCATGAGAGTTTGTTTGCATAATCATTATGCTATCTTTCCTGCCCCCAGAATCATATTTGTAAATCATACAAATCATATTTGTAAAGCAGCCTCATTTCTTTAAACCTCAGTTTACTTGTCTATGAAAGAGGAATTATAGGTCCTTTCTCCTAAAATTGTTGTGTAGGGCAAAAGGTAATTTGTGTAAATATATAGCAAGCATAATGCCTAATAAATAAATGTGCAAAGTAAGTAGTGGTGCTTTCATTATTTTCTATAAGTGCCGAGCAGCAGTTGTTGAATGAACAAATGACTGATGATCTGGATTTGGTTCCTGAGTGTGATTTTATTTTTTGTTTTTATTAGTTTCAGACTGACTCCATCTGACCTTACACAGGAAACTATTGTACTAGGCACTTGGGAATAAACAAGCTTTAGCCAGACATAGGAATACTGATTACAGAAGATGACATCCTGCTACCAAACCCCACAGCCACCTAAGAGCTGCAGGTTTCCCCCAAACCCAGGCCAGGTTTCCACACAGCTCTTGTTTCTCTCTCTCTATTTCTCTGCCTCCAGGGTTGGGGCTCGTTGCTAGCACTACGAATCCATTGTTCCTGGTGGCTGGCCATTATCTCTATTTTATTTTATTATTATTTTTATTTATTTATTGGGGTATTAATGGTTTACAGTTGACATTGAAATACAATAGTTTGTATATGCATAACAGTTCCATATAACAATACAACCCCTACTAGGTCTTCCTCTGCCATCATGTTCCAGGACCTGCCTACCCCCCACCTAACCCCCCCCCCCAGAGTCTTTTACTTTGGTGCAATACACCAATATTTTTTCTATTTTATTGGATAGGACAGAGAGAAATGGAAGGGAATGTAGATAGGGGGACAGAAAGTTAGACACCTGCCAACCTGCTTCAGTGCCTGTGAAATGACCCCTGTAGGTAGGGAGCTGGGGGGCTCAAACCAGTGTACCACCAGCAGGGTTGCAGCTGTTGTTTCTCCCTCTGCTCTTCCAGAGAGGCCCAAGTACAGCTCCTGGGTTCATCTTGGCAGGACTATAGTTATTTTACTAGTTCTCTGAGTAACTGGGTTGAGATGAACTCTAAAACTTTTCTATGAATGAATAAACAAGTAATATACCTGGGGGCTTCTTGCCTTTTGATATCCTCCTTATTTCAAACAACTAACAGAGCTGAGCCTGTGGTGCATAAGCCACACAGGGCAAGTTTGCCATCTGTTTCTGCCTTTGACACTGACTTGCTATGCAAGCTTCAGAAAGTCCCTTTTCTTCAATGGGCTTCTGATTCTAACCCACAAAAATAAGAGAGTTGACTCTTATAACCAACGAGGCTGTTACTCACTGAAAGTGGCTGAAAGGCATACATTATCAGCAGGGGGTTGGAAATCTGGCTCCATTACTTTCTGACTTTGTGACCTTGGGTAAGCCACTTAAGTTTTCTAGACCCTTTGCAAGATGGGGGTAATAAGTAGTAATCTATCCCATTAGATTGTAGCGAGGTTAAATAAAATATTGCTTTTAAAATGTTTAGCATAGGGTCTGTCCATATTTAGGCTGAGAAAAGTAAGTCAATATCAGATGCCTGCAGCTCCTTTTCTGGTTCCTGTCAGTCAGGCTAGGAGTGTTGGGTTCTAAAGGTACTTGTATGTCTATCTGTCTATGTATGCATGCCAACATGGGGGTGGGGCTTAACACTGGGAAGATCTGTCAAGAGAGCTCTCTCAGAACTGAGTTGGAGCACACATCTCTTTCAGTAGAAACTGCTGACTAGTTTTACTTAGGACAGCAATCACAGCAGGAGTCCCCTATCCTGGAGATAACTAGTCAGGTTCCCAGTTAGGGTACACACAGTTCCATTGAAGAATAGCAGGGCCTCCAGTCCATTCAGCTGCTTGCTGATCAGGGCTTTCCTGTCCTGGAGGGGTGCCTGAGTTTAAGATTTCCTTTATCCTCTCAGGCCCCTGACCCAGAATTCTACCCAAAGACTATTCCAACCACCCCCGGGACCACAGGGTGTTTGTTTCACAACTGGACATGCCATTAAGTGATGCAGGAAGTCAGCCTGGGGAAGGCAGATACTGCGCCGCACAGCAGATAACTAAGTAAAGCCTCTCAAAGCCTCTGGAGCTTGGAGCCGGATCAGAGATAAGGGGAAATGCCAAGCTTATCACTGTGCTGAGTTCTGGAGAAATCATCAGGGCAGGCCAGCCCACCTCCTTCTCAGTGCTCAAGTTAGTTGGGCATCTCCAGTCAAAAGCAAATACTGAATTGGCACATCAGCTGCGGGCCGCAGGATGGGAACTTTGTGCCCAGCTTCAGCACTGCTCAGAATTGACGCCAGAGGCCAACAGCTAGTGTCGGATTACACCCAGATTTATGTGGTAAGAGTAGCATGTGTGTACTTTGAAGTACAAGCTTGAGGAACTATTATTGCTAGGGTTACAGGAGTCAGAAGGCTTGTAGCAATTGTTCACCAGACCTGAATTCCAAATTTCTTGAGATCAAGAAAATCAGGTTCTTGGAAGCCTTGATAAGTGCTTACCAGGGCTGGTTAGCAACACAGCAGATGGTGGGCAGACAGTGTGGCAGCTACCCCAGGACTTGACCTCTCTAAGGTTCTAAGATTCTGTTCCATTGCTGATTTTCTTCTCTGGGTATGATTAGCATAATAGACTTAATGGTGGGCTTAGTTTAGTGGAGAGTGTGTTTGCATTTCCTGTGAGCAGGTCAGTGCAGGGTTGTAGGTACTGGGGAGTATCCAGGATTGGGGAGATGCCTTCTCTCGTTGACATCCCACTGTTGCTGACTTGTTTATTGTTGGGCTGGCTGTGTGGGGCATGGTGGGAAGTCTGACAGTTCGAATCTCTATGAGGACCTCACATGTATCAGCAGCTGTACTCAAAATACTCAAGCAGCCCTGTGGCTATTGCACTGTTATGTGCATATTTGATAGCTGTCTTCAGAGAGCTTAAATAAGGTCCACATATGCAGCTGGCCCATTTACATTTTTGTGTAAAGCACAGTTACCCCTTCCCTCGAGACAGGTAACCTCTATCTCTCAGAAAATTGTCATGTTACTTGATTTTGTTAGTATAAAACCCTTCAGTGTCTAGTGCTACAACACTGCTATAAATATAGAAATCTATAATGTAGAGGGCTTTAGTCTTTCCTGAGATGTGCCCTTGGGCTCTGCAAAACCTGCTTTCCTTTCAGCTCTCCAAAAACAAATGCACCAGGTTTCTCTCTCTGTTTTTTTTTTAATTATTTCACTATTTGCCTCAGATTTGCATATTATCTATACATTTTCTATTAGGAAATTAATATTTAGCTATCTTAATTTCCCTATATTCCCTCTCCTACTCTCATCATTGTTTCAGCTAATAAAGTGTTTACCTTCTTGTTGTTGTAAATATTCACATAAAAAATCAATATATGATTTAATCTTATGGTTTCCTGCAATAACTCTGGTTTTCTTGGACCGTCTAAGTCCTTTTATTTCTCCTTTTAACTCTACCTGCAGGCATCACAGTAATTTTAGCCATTACTATAACACAATACTTAACTATGCGCCTAGCACTAACCTAGGTACTTTATAAACTTTCTTATATTACCTTCTGATAACTTCATAAAGTATATACATTGAAGTTCCCACACCACCGAATCCTGTCTGATACCAGTCTGGTATCATGCACTGAACATTTTACCATGTCTTTGATTATATTGTGCAGAGGGCCTCATCCCCAGCTCTACCATAAGTCCTCCCTTTGGAAGGTTCACCCATATTTTGGGTATAAGTTTAAGCTTTCTTTTTTTCTTTTTCCTGGATTTTATTTTGTCCATAATTTTTTGTTGGAGTATATGCTCAAAGCTGCTTCCTTTGAAAGGGTGTATACATTTTTACATCATTGCAACTCTTAATCCTAACCTATGACAATGTCTTCAAAATTGTAACAGGATATAACTTTACTGTCTAGAATTTTACATTTATATCACCTTCCAGCTTCCAGTCTGATATCATTCTGGGGAGATATCATAGTGGTTATGCAGAAAGCCTGAGGCATCAAAGCTTCCAGGTTCAACCTCCAGAACCACCAGAATCCAAAGTCTAGCAGTGCTCTGGTGAAAATAAATAAATAAATAAATAAATAAATAAATAAATAAATAAATATCTAATATGAGACTGGGCAGACAGCATAGTGGTTATGCAAAAAAAATAAAAAATAAAACCTTTCATGCCTGAGATTCCAAGATGCAAGGTTTAATCCTCATCACCACCACTATGAACCAGAGTTGACCAATGCTCAGTTTTTGTTTTCAAAAAACACATCTGATATCAACTCAGTTTATAGTTCTTTGCTGTAAGAACTTTTTTCCCTTTAAATATCTGGGAACTTTTTATCCCTGTCTTCTAAAATTTCATAATGACTATAGTGTTTCTTTAATAAATTCCTTCTTTTATTTGTCCTCCAGAAACTTGTTACTAAATAAGTGACTGGCTGATTCTATTATCTCACTTTCTTAGCTTTTTGCCCTAGTCTACCTACATATCTCCATGTTTTAGTCATATGTTCTAGGACATTATCTTAACATGCTTTTAATTGTTTTATTAGTAAGTAATATTAATTTACAAGGTTATAAGATTACAGAAGTGTAGTTCCACATCACATCCACCACCAAAATTCTGTGCCACTCCCTTACCGCCAAGATAACCATAACTACTATAATTATTAGAGGCAGATTGGTTACTTATTGCTGATGTTTCTCCTCTTCCTCTTCTCCTCCCTCCTTTCTCTTTCCTTTTCTCTTTTTTTCTTTTGCAGGTTTATGCATTTTATATTCCAGATATAAATGAAAGCATCTGGTAGTTGTCTTTTACCTCCCTACTTACTTCACTGGGCAAAATCACCTACAGTCCACCAATTTTGTCCTAAATAACACAAATCTCTTTTTAATTGCAGAGTAGTATTTCACTGAGTATACAACCCGCTGAATGAAAATATATATATATATATACATACATACATACATACATAAATCCAGTCATCTATTGTTGGTTATTTAGATTGTTTCCATATTTTGGTTATTGTGAACAATCCATATGCATCTTAAAATTATTGCCTGAGAATAGTATTGTAGTATCGTAAGGTGATTCCATATTTATTTTATTTATCTATTTATTTTTAAGTTTTTTTTTATTTCTTTATTGGGGAATTAATGTTTTACATTCAATAGTAAATACAATAGTTTGTACATGCATAACATTCCCCAGTTCCCCATATAACAATACAACCCCCACTAGGTCCTCCACTCGTGAAGCTCTTCTCCTGCAGGTGGGGATCAGGGGGTTGAACCTAGGACCTTGCACACTGTAAAGTGTGCACTTAACCAGGTGCACTACTGCCTGGTCCTTGTATGATTTTTTTAATAAATGCTTTCTATCAATCACTTGTAAGATACATGATATGCAAAATATCAATTACTGGGTTTCTTAGTTATCCTTCTGCAATTTGCTTTTGATGTGGTACTTTTTATTTAGTGTTGTTTTGGTGTCACTTGCCCATGGGATTGAGTTTCCAAATATACCATTGATCTTAAATCCTTAAGTGTTTCACTGATGTTTTCTCTTAAGGATTTTTTTATTAACTTAATAATGATTGACAAAACTGTAGGATAAGAGAGGTTCAATTTCATACATTTCCCCCACCAAAGTTCTGTATCTCATCCCCTCCACTAGAAGCTTTCCTATTCTTTTAAAAAAAATTTATTTATTCCCTTTTGTTGCCCTTGATGTTTTACTATAGTTACTATTGTTGTTGTTGTTGATGCCGTTGTTGTTGGATAGGACAGAGAGAAATGGAGAGAGGAAGGGAAGACAGAGAGGTGGAGAGAAAGACACCTGCAGATCTGCGTCACCGCTTGTGAGACAACTCCCCTGCAGGTACAGAGGAGGGGGCTCGATCAGGGATCCTTATGCCAGTCCTTGCGCTTTGCTCCACCTGTGCTATTCCCTGACTCCCGCTTTCCTATTCTTTATTCCTCTGAGAGTATGGACCCAGGATCATTATGAAGTGCAGAAGGTCTGTCTTCTATAATTGTTTCTCTACTGGACATGGGCGTTGGCAAGTCAATTCATACTCCCAGCCTGTCTCTCTTTCCCTAGTGGGGCAAGGCTCTGGAGAGGTGGGGGTGCCAGGACACATTGGTGAGGTCATCTGCCCAGGGAAGTCAGGTTGGCATCATGGTAGCATCTGCAACCTGGTGGCTATAAAATCATTAAGATATAAAGCAGAGTAGGTTGTTTAATAATCAGGAACCTAAAGGTAAGAATATAACAGATGAAGATTTGGAGTCTTCATTTTGGAAAAAGATGGTAGGTCTATTTTAGGTATATTCCAAGGAGCCTATAACTTTATTAATTTTGCCTGAGCCTGATAGCTAACATGCAGGTGGGCTAAAGGTATTGTCTGGGGGAGATGGTGTCAGAGTTGGAAATAGGACTAGAAACCTGGATGAGGGAAGAGAGTAGCTCCCAAACATGGGAAAAGTATATAAATATTGTAACTGTAAATCACATCGACTTGATCTGGGCCCCATTGTCAGTACAGGAGCCTATGTGACCTCTGCATCCCTCTAGGTCTGAGCTCACATTCTGTGGTCATAACTAGGAACATTCTAGGCTGCACTCATTTCAGGACCTGTCTTCCTCAAATGGCAGAGTATTTTGACCCAAACTCCCCTTGGAGAGTGGGGCATTCCCTATCTTTTTTGTTTACACTGAGGGCAAGGTCCTGTAGAGGCCCACAAGAGGGTTCACTATGTTGTTCCTGATGGAGATGACAAGCAACAGTGAAGAGAGGGACCTGTTAGAGGTCTAGGCCCATCATTTCTATGTGGAAATCACAGGTTTCCCTAAATAGGGCCCTGGATAGGGTCTCCATTGCTGATCCTATGGCCTATTTACATAATCATTGTTTTGCCTGAAAGATTCACCACCCATTCCTTTGATCCATCTTTTTTCTACCTCAAGACCTGCCCCACCAGTTAAAACCATGGCAACAGTTGCTAAGGAAGTTCCCAGCATGCCTTTTTCCTTTCTCCATCCCCTTTTCCTAGCCATTTCCATTTCTGACTTGCCACTTCGAGTTTTATCCTATAAAAGTCACTTCTGGGGGTCGGGTGGTGGCGCAGTGGGTTGGGCACATGTGGTGCAAAGTGCAAGGACCGAGGATCTTGGTTCGAGCCCTCGGCTCCCCACCTGCAGGGGAGTCACTTCACATGTGGTGAAGCAGGTCTGCAGGTGTCTATCTTTCTCTCCCCCTCTCTGTCTTCCCCTCCTCTCTCCATTTCTCTCTGTCCTATCCAACAATGAACAACATCAACAATGGCAATAATAATAACCACAACGAGGCTAAAACAACAAGGGCAACAAAAGGGGGGAAAAGTGGCCTCCAGGAGCAGTGGATTCATGGTGCAGGCACCGAGCCCAGCAATAATCCTGGAGGAAAAAAAAAGTCACTTCTGTTTCTGGTTTCTCTCTTTCCATATCCCAACCTGGAGGACGGCAGGTGTGCAGACAGGGAGGCGGCCATTGTGGTTTGGCGCCATGTGGCTTAACCTGCTGTACTCACACCTGACTTAGGGGCTCCTGCATGAATAAAGATTTGTATTGCTACCACCATGAACTTGGTTCCTGGATTCTCTCTCCTGCCTGAGATGCAAGCCCGGCACTGGATGATGGGATGGCCTGGTAGTAACCAAAAAAACCCATCATTAAAGTATGCAAGTCTCTTGCCCTGCTCCAGCTTTTATAGTACTTAACTTTGTCTGACAAGGTTAGCCTTACACTGATTGAGGGAAGTGAAACAGGAAGTAGGTGAGGAGGGTATCTAGGTCTAAGTAGAAACTATTTGATTAAGTACTTTCTGGTACATAATTTTAAAAGTGTCTTTTTTAGGTCTTAGTTTCAAGTATTTGATCCACTTGGAGCTTATTTTGGTGCATGGTATTAAGGAGTGGTCTATTTTCATTTTTCTACACATAATTATCCAGTTTTCCCAGCACCACTTGTTGAAGAGAACTTCTTTTCCTCCTTGGAAAGCTTTGGCCATTTTGTCATATTTTAGGTATCTCTATATGTATGATTTTATTTCTAGGCTCTGTATTCTGTTTCATTGATCTGAGTCTCTATTTTGTGTTCTGGCACCATACTGTTTTAGTTACTATTGCTTTGTAGTTTAGACTTAAGTCAGGGATCATGCTATCTCATTCAGTTTTTTTTTCTTTTTTTTTCTCTCTCAGGAATGCTTTGTATATTCATTTTTTCTTTTTTTCCCTTCCTGCTTCTCCTCCCTCTCTTCTTCTACTACTTCTCCTTTTCTTTGTGTTTCCATATGGATTTTTTTTATATTTTCTTGAAAACTATCCTGGAGTTTTGATAATATTTATTCTTTGAATCTATGAACAAAGGTTACTCTTTCATTTTTTTATACCACACTATATTTCTTTTAACAGTACACTATAGTTTTCATTGTAAAGTTTACATAGTTTCAGGGAATTGGGCAGGTTAAGCACAGGTGGAAAAAAGTGCAAGAACTGGCATAAGGATCCCAATTCGAGCCCCAGTCTCCCCACCTGCAGGGGAGTCACTTTGGTGAGGCAAGTCTGCGGGTGTCTATCTCTCCCCCTCTCTGTCTTTCTCTCCTCTCTCCATTTCTCTCTGTCCTATCCAACAATGATGACATCAATAATAACAACAATATTAACTACAACAATAAAACAATAAGGGCAACAAAAGTGAATAAACAAATATTTTTTTAAAGTTTATATAGTTTCATTGTAAAGGTCCTTTACTTCCTTTGGTTCTATTTTTTAAAGATTATATTTATTTATGAAGATAGAAGGAGAGAGAGAGAAAAAAAAAAACAGACATCACCTGGTACATGTGCTGCCAGGGATTGGACTCAGGACCTCATAATTGTGAATCCAATGCTTTATCCACTATGGCATCTCCCAGACAACCTTCCATTGATTCTTAATAAAAAGATAATTTTATCTTTTTTAAAAAATGTCTTTATTGGGGGATTAATGTTTTACAGTCAACAGTAAACTTGTATTTACAAGTTTGTACATGCATAACATTTCTCAGTTTTCCATATAACAATACAACCCCCACTAGGTCCTCTGTCATCCTTTTTGGATCTGTGTTCTCCCCCCACACCCACCCACCCCAGAGTCTTACTTTGTTGCAATACACCAACTTCAATTCAGGTTCCACTTCTGTTTTCTCTTCTGATCTTGTTTTTCAACTTCTACCTGAGAGTGAGATCATCCCATAATTATCCTTCTGTTTCTGACTTATTTCACTTAACATGATTTCTTCAGGTTCCATCAAAGGTGAAAACGGTGAAATCACCATTTTTAATAGCTAAATAGTATTCCATTGTGTATGTAGACCACAACTTGCTCAGCCATTCATCTGTTGTTGGACACCTAGCTTGCTTCCAGGTTTTGGCTATTACAAATTGTGCTGCTATGAATATAGGTATACACAAATCTTTTTGGATGGGTGTGTTGGGTTCCTTAGAATATATCCCCAGGAGAATAATTACAGGATCATAGGGTAGGTCCATTTCTAGCCTTCTGAGAGTTCTCCAGACTGCTTCCCACAGAGTTGAGACCAATTGACATTCCCACCAACAGTGGAGGAGGGTTCCTTTGACCCCCACAACCTCTCCAGCATTTGTTGGTGCTACATTTTCTAATGTATGACATTCTCACAGGAGTGAAGTGGTATCTCGTTGTTGTCTTTATTTGCATTTCTCTGACAATCAAAGATTTGGAGCATTTTTTCATGTGTTTCTCGACCTTTTGGATATCTTCCGTGGTTAATATTCTGCTCATCTCCTCTTCCCATTTTTGGATGGGGTCATTTGTTTTCTTGTTTGTTATTTAGTTTGGCAAGCTCTTTATGAATTTTGGTTATTAGCCTCTTGTCTTATGTATGGCATGCAAAGATCTTCTGTTCTGTGAGGGGTCTCTTTGTTTGGAAATTGGTTTCTTTTGCTGTGCAGACGCTCTTTAATTTGATGTAGTCCCATACGTTTATACTTGCCTTCGTCTTCTTTGTAATTGGGTTCATTTCATTGAATATGTTTTTAAAATTTATGCAGAAAAGAGGTCTGCCAATATTTTCCTCTAAGTATCAGATAGTTTCTGGTCTAACATCATTGATCCACTTGGAGTTTACTTTTGTGTTTGGTGAAATATAGTGGTTCAGTTTCATACTTCTGCATGTTTCAACCCAGTTTTTTCAACACCATTTGTTGAAGAGACTTTGCTTTCCCCATTTAATAGTCTGGACACCTTTGTCAAAGATTAGATGTCCATAGGTGTGGGACTTACTTCTGGACTCTCAGTTCTATTCCACTGGTCATTGTGTCTATTCATGTTCCAGTACCAAGCAGTTTTGGTTCCAATTTGAGATCTATGAGTGTGACGCCTCCAGTTCCGTTCTTTCTTCTCAAGATTGTCTTGACAATTCTGGGTCTTTTCTGGTTCCAGATAAAACATTTGTAACATTTGCTCTATTCTCCTAAAAAATGTAGTTGGGATCTTGAGGAGGATAGCATTCAATTTGTATATGACTCTGGGTAGTATATTCATTTTGATGATGTTAATTCTTCCAACCTATGAACATGGATTATATTTCCACTTCTTTGTGTCTTTTTCTAATTCCTTGAGTAGTGACTCATAGTTTTCAGTATACAAGTCACATTTAACTTATTTGGTTAAGTTTATTCCTAGATATTTTATTGTTTTTGTTGCTATAGTAAAAGGAATTGATTTCTGGATTTCATCTTTTTCTAACTTAGTGTTTGCATAGAGGAATGCTACTGACTTTTGTATGTTAATTTTGTAGCCTGGAAACCTACTGTATTTTCTGATGATTTCCAAAAACTTCATTCAAGATTGTTTAGGTTTTTCTATCTATACTATCATGTCATCTGCAAACAGGAAGAGTTTGACTTCTTCTCTTCCAGTCTGTATCGCTTTAATTCCTTGCTCCTGCCTAATTGCTAAGGCAAGAAATTCCAACACTGTGTTGAATTGTAATGGTGATAGTGGGCAGTCCTGTCTAGTACCTGGTCTGAGGGGAAATGCTTCCATTTTTTCACTACTGGGTATGATGTTGGCTGTAGGTTTGCTATATATGGACTCCACTGTCTTTAGGAATTTCCCATTTTTTGTAGTGTTTTGATCATAAAGGGATGTTGGATGTTGTCAAAGGCTTTTTCTGCATCTATTGATATGACTATGTGCTTTTTGTCTTGCTTTTATTGCTGTGGTGGATCATGTAATTGATTCACATATATTAAACCAACCTTGCATCCATAGGATAAACTCCACTTGGTCATGATGAACATTCTTTTTAATATACTGCTGTATCTGATTGGCTAGAATTTTGTTCCATATTTTAGCATCTATGTTCATCATAGATATTGGTCTGTATTTTTTTTCTTTGGTTGCCTTCCTGTCTGCTTTTGGTATTAGAGTGATGTTGGCTTCATAGAAACTGGAAGGGAGTATTCCAGTGTCTTCAATCTTCTGGAAGACTTTTAAAATTAGAGGTATTAAGTCTTCCTTGAAGGGTTTGTAGAATTCATTTGTAAAACCATCTAGTCTAGGACTTTTACTCATGGAAAGGTTTTTGATAACTGTTTCAATTTTGTTAGCTGTGATGGGCCTGCTCATATTGTCTAGTTCCTCTTTATTTAATTTTGGAAGTTCATAGTCCACTTCTTCCAGGTTCTCTAGCTGGGTGCAATATAGTTGTTCATAGGAGTCTCGCATGATATGTTGAATTTCTGTGGTGTCTGTTGTGATATCTCCTCTTTCATTTATAATCTGATTTATTTGGGTCTTCTCCCTTTTTTTGGTTTGTGAGTCTGTAAAGGTCTGTAGATTTTGTTCACTCTTTCAAAGAACCAACACATTGATCTTTTGTATGTTTTTCTTATTTTCAATGTTACTTATTTCTGCTCTAACTATAGTTATGTCTGTCCTTCTGGTTGCTTTAGGGCTCCTTTGTTCTTCATCTTCTAGGTCTTTAATATGTGCAGTCAGGTTGTTTATTTGAGCTTTTTCTTCTTTCCTAGTGTGTGCTTGTATGGATATGAACTTCCCTCTCAGAACTGATTTAGTATGGGGTCAGGGTGGTAGTGTGGCAGGTTAAGCACATGTGGCACGAAGCACAAGGACTGGCATGAGGATCCTGGTTTGAACCCCGGCATCCCACCTGCAGGGGGCTGGCTTCACGGGTGGTGAACCAGGTGTGCATGTGTCTATCTCTCTCTCTCCTTCTCTGTCTTCCCTTCCTCTCTCCATTTCTCTCTGACCTATCCAACAATGATGGAATCAGTAACAACAATAATAACTACAACAACAATAAAAAAGAACTGCCTTAGCTGTGTCCCAAATATTTTGATAGCTTGTGTCTTCATTTTCATTGAACTCTCAAAACATTTTGATTTCTTCCTTTATTTCCTCTTTGACCCGGTAGTGTACTGTTGAGCTTCCACATGTTGGGATTATTACTAATCTTTTGTTGATTGTTGTTATTTTCATTCTACTGTGGTCTGAGAAGATGCTTGGGATAATTTCAATGCTCTTAAATTTGCTGGTGCTATCTTTGTGGTTTAACATATGGTCTATCCTTGAGAATGATCCATGTGGATTTGAGTATTCATAAAGATACTTTTATTATTTCAATAATCACATATTTATTTTGTCTTCCAACATATGATCATTCTTCAAAAATGTACGATGGGCACTTAAAAAGAATGTGTATTCATTTCATTTGAGATGTAATATTCTATATAAGTCTGTTAAGTCCATCTTGACTATGGTTTCATTTTCTTAAATATTTATTTATTGCCTTTCGTTGCCCTTGTTGTTTATTGTTGTAGTTATTACTGTTGTTGTTGATGTCATTGTTGTTGGATAGGACAAAGAGAAATGGAGAGACGAGGGGAAGACAGAGAGGGAAAAGAAAGATAGACACCTGCTGACCTGCTTCACCACTTGTGAATTGACTCCCCTGCAGGTGGGGAGCCAGGTCCAACCGGGATCCTTATTCTGGTCCTTGTGCTTTGTGCCATGTGCACTTAATCCACTGCACTACTGCCAGACTCCCTAGTTTTATTTTTAACAGCTTTTTTTAAAGGAAGATTTTAATTTTTTATTAATATGTATTTATTTTTGGATAGAGAAATTTAGAGGAAAGGTGGAGCTATAGAGAAACAGAGAAAGAGAGAGAGAGAGGAGATGAAAGGGAGATAGACCTATAGCACTGTTTTACCATTCATGAACCTTCCTCCCTGTAGGTGGGGGAAAGGGGCCTGGACTCAGGTCCTTGCTTAATTGGGTGTGCCACCACCTGTCCCCTTTATGATTTTATCTAAGATCACTATTTGTTGATTTTGTTGTTGTTATTGTTCAAGTGGTTTATCCCTTGCTGTGAGTGTTATGCTAAGGTTTAATAGTGTCTTACAAGACTGTAAGATTATAGAATATATACCACATCCACCACCAAAGTTCTGGGCCTTCATCCTCCCAATAATAACCACCATAATTCTCACAAAGTCTAGAGACTATCTGCTTCTGTTTTTTTCTTGGGGGGGTATGCAAGTTCATGGTTCAATTCTCTGGATTCTACACATAAGTAAAAGCATTTGGTAGTTGTTTGTCATCTCTTATTTATTTTAAATATTTTATTTTTCTCTTTTGTTGTCCTTGTTTTTCATTGTTGTTGTAGTTATTGTTATTGATGTCACTGTTAGATAGGATGGACATCTCTCTAAATGGGGAGAGGAGGGGAAGACAGAGACGGGGAGAGAAAGATAGACACCTGCAGACCTGCTTCACCACCTGTGAAGTGACTCCCCTGCAGGTGGGGAGCCAGGTGGGGAGCCGGGGGCTTGAACGGGATCCTTGCTGGTCCTTGCATTTTGTGCCATGTGTGCTTGCGCTGCTCTACCGCCCAACTCTCCCTCTTTACTTATTTAACCAACCATAATCACCTCCAGTTCCACCCCTATTGTCCAAAAGGACACAATATCTTTTTTGTTTGCATAGTATTTCATGAGGTATATATTCCATAACTTCTTTTGTATCTTTTTTTTTATTTAAGAAAGGATAAATTAACAAAACCATAGGGTAGGAGGGGTACAACTCCACACAATTCCCACCACCCAATCTCCATATCCCATCCCCTCCCCTGATAGCTTTCCCATTCTCTATCCCTCTGGGAGCATGGACCCAGGGTCTTTGTGGGTTGCAGAAGTGGAAGGTCTGGCTTCTGTAATTGCTTCCCCGCTGAACATGGGCATTGACTGGTCGGTCCATACTCCCAGTCTGCCTCTCCCTTTCCCTAGTAGGGTTTGTCTCTGGGGAAGCAGAGCTCCAGGACACATTGGTGGGGTCCTCAGTCCAGGGAAGCCTGGCTGGCATCCTGATGACATCTGGAACCTGGTGGCTGAAAAGAGAGTTAACATACGAAGCCAAACAAATTGTTGAGCAATCATGGACCCAAAGCTTGGAATAGTGGAGAGGAAGTGTTAGGGGGGTACTCACTGCAAACTCTAGTGTACTTCTGCTTTCAGGTATATATTTTGCAGTAGTTTATGGATACGTGTGAACATATGCTCTCTCTCACAGAAACTGGTGTATATCTAGGTTTTGGCTTTTGTATCTTTTTAATCCAGCCGGCAACTCTTGTCTTTTGACCGGTGAGTTTAGACCATTCACATTTAGGGTTATTATTAGTGTGTATTATTTATTCACTGGCATTCTATACTTAGTTTTTTGGTTGTGTGTTATTTTTGTTGTTTATTTCTCAATGTATATATATCTGACAATCTATGTGGATGGTTTCCCATAATATATATGCCCCTTTCTATTTGTGACTGCTCCATGTTTTGTTTTGTGGTTACCATGTGTGTTGTATTAAACTTACTATATCTAAAAAATAATAATAATAAAGTTTAAAAATGATCTTGTCTCATCATTTTTTGTTTGTTTTAGCTGCTTCTATCTTTTATACTTTTATGCTTTTATACTTCACGGTTGACTAATATTTCTCTGAGACAATATTTGTTTCAAAAAGACTTTTTTAGGGGGTCCAGTGGCAGTACAGTGAGTTAAGCGCACTCATGAAGCACAAGAACCAATGTAGGGAACCTGGTTTGAGCCCCTGACTCCCCACCTGCAGGAGGGGTCGCTTTGCAAGCGGTGAAGCAGGTCTGCATGTGTTCCTCTTTCTCTCCCCCTCGCTGTCTCTTGATTTCTCTCTTTCCTATCCAACAATGACAGCAGTAACAACAACAACCACAACAACAATAAAAACAACAAGGGCAACAAAAGGGGAAAAAAATTAAAGACTTTTTTAGACATAGTAAGTTGAATACATTTTCTTTCCCTTTTATATTTGTCTTATTTCTCTATGGTTTGCGTTTCTGTTTTAGTGTATATCACATTGTTGAGAGTTAGCTATTCCTTGCTTCTATTTCTGTTATATTCCTTTCAATAACTCTTCAAGGCAGATCTGCAATGCCCAAAACTCTCACAATGGCAAATTCATTTAGCTTTCTTTAAAAGTATTTTATTTATTAATGAGAAAGACAGGAGGAGAGAAGAACCAGACATCACTCTGGTACATGTGCTGACAGGAATTGAACTCGAGACTGCGGACTTGAGAGCCCAGTGCTTTATCCACTGTGCCACCTCCCAGACCACTCACGTAACTTTTCTATATTTGGTATGGTCTTTATTATTGCTTCATATTTGAATGAAATTTGAAGTCAATTTATTCTTTTCTCTAGCAACTTGCAATAGTTTCTCTCTCTTTTTAAATTTTTATTTATAAAAAGGAGACACTGACAAAAGTCATAAGATAAGAGGGGTACAACTCCACACAATTCCCACTACCAGAACTCCATATCCCATCCCCTCCCCTGATAGCTTTCCTATTCTTTATCCCTCTGGGACTATGGACCCAGGGTCATTATAGGATGCAGAAAGTGGAAGGTCTGGCTTCTGTAGTTGCTTCTTAAATCCTTAACTGTTAATAGTTTTATAATGATGTGTAAAGATTAATTTGGTTTTAGGAATTTGGAAGTTCTCTGAACATCTATATCTTGGCCATATCTCATATTTCTGGGATTTTTGTTTGATCTTTTCTTTTTCTGCTGGGTCCTCAATAACTGATATTTGCCTTTCTAATGGAGTCTTCCATATCTCAAAGAGTTGCTCCATCTACTATGAACTCAAAAAGTGATGTAATTTTGTTCTCTGTTCCTAATAATCCTCTTTCTGCATGGTTGAATCTGCTTCCTAGACATACCACATGAGACTTGAATGATTAAAAGCTTTATTCATACCTATAACTCATGTTTTCTATATCCCTAATGATTGGATCTTTAGGGTTGTAATTTTTTAATCCATTTCTCCATGTTGAGAGTTTTACATCTCTTCAACTTTCCTAACAACATATTTCCTACATTTTTTTCTGACAGTTCCTCTGAGTCTGCATCATTATGCATTTGAATTGTGTGTTCAATTCTGTTAACGTTCTTTTTCTCACTTCATTTGCTTTCTGTTATTGACCATCAGATGATAACCTGCCTACAGTACTGAGTTTCTATTTTGTATATGAGTTGCAGGGGAGAAAAGGAGTTTTGCTATTGTACTTATTAACTGACCTAAAGTCAAGAGTGAGGTATTCCAGCACTCTCTCTGCACTTTTATCTTTTTTTCTTTCTTTCCACCAGGGTTATTTTTGGACTTGGTGCATGTACAACAAATCCACCACCACTCCTAGCAACCATTTTTTCCTTCTTTATTTAATAGGACAGAAAGAAATTACATATGGTATGGAATGGGAGCTAGAGACAGAGAGATAAAGAAAGACACCTGCAGCAGAACTTCACTGTTCAAGTTACGTACATTTTGTCCCAAAGGGCATACACACTTTTAATTTCCAAAAGTTTCCTTTTTAATCCTGCCTATTATTTTCCGTAAAGTCCCATTCTTTTTTAATTTACAAAATAGCCTTTCACACTTTTCTGTGTGAAAGCTTTTCTGAAACTTACATCTCATTTCTGGTTCTGTCTCCTTCATAATATCCTTTCTTCCTTCCTTCTTTCCGTCCTTCCTTCCTTTTGCAAGATAACCAACCACTTGTTGGTGCTTAAGCAAGATCTGCACAGGCTAGAGACCCAGCTGGAGCTGAGTTTTTTCCTCAGGGTATCACTGAATTTGATTTCTGTGTCAGTCCAGCTCAAATGACTGTGTGTGTGTATTCTTTTGATTTCAAGAGTGAAGTGTTTCCTCTAGTCTTTGCGAAGATCCAAGTGCATAAAAAAATTGCCCATGACTTTTACCATGCCTTATACCTTAGGGAGAGTTGGAGATAAGTCACACATCAGCCCTTAAGGAACCCATGTGATTATAAACTTATTTCCCCCATAGGTCAAGAAATTAAAAGGCTACAAGAAGGTCTGTGATCAAGTAGCACTTGTATATCAAGTATACTCTGTCTTTCTTGTGACTATAGGTCACCTATAATTTAAGTTAACAAAACAAGTTCAAGTTCATTTTGTTTTATTTATTTATTTATTGCCTCCAAGGTTACTTCTGGGGCTCAGTACCTGCACCATGAATCCACTGCTCCTGGAGGCCATTGTTCCCCCTTTTGTTGGCCTTATTGTTGTAGCCTTGTTGTGGTTATTATTGTTGTTGAGGTTGATGTCGTTCATTGTTGGATAGAACAGAGAGAAATGGAGAAGGGGAAGACAGAGAGGGGGAAAGACAGACACCTGCAAACCTGCTTCACCGCCTGTGAAGTGACTCCCCTGCAGGTAGGGAGCTGGGGGCTCTAACTGGGATCCTTACTCAGGTCCTTGCGCTTTGCGCCATGTGCACGTAACCCGCTGCGCTGCCAAACGACCCCCCTTGTTTAATTTTTGTTAACATTTTACTATAAACTGTCTTTTCATAATCTTATAATTACTAGGTCATTTTCCCCATATTTTAAGATTTTATTAGTGATTAAAATGAATGGACAGTTTTCTTTAAGTTTTTTAAATTATTATTTATTTATTGGATAGAGATATTTAGAAATCAAGAGGAAAGGGGGAGATAGAATGAGAGAGAGACTGAGAGACACCTGAAGACATACTTCACCACTCATGAAGCTTTCCCCTTGCAGATGGGGACTGGGAGTCTTTGTGAATTGTAATGTGAACTCAACCAGGTGTACCACCACCCAGCCCCAATAGATAGTTATCTAAAGAAGAGCTATATGTGGCCCAAATACATATGAATAAATGATTCACTTCACTTATTACTAGAGAAGTACAAATTAAAACAACACTGAAATTTCTTTCTTTAATTTTTGTTTATAAAAAGGAAACACTGACAAAAACCATAGGATAAGAGGGGTATAACTCCACACAATTCCCACCACCAAAACTCTGTATCCCATCCCCTCCCCTAATAGCTGTCTATCTCACACCTGTGAATTTGACCTGAGAACTCTGTGACACACACTCTCATTCCCCATCTCAGTTGAAGTCTCTCTCTTTTCCTGATTTATTGATACTTCTGTAAAAGTTTCATTAGAATCAAGTGTACTAAGGCTAACTTTTAGAAGTCATAGAAAATTCAGGGTCCCTTGCTCTCTGGAGTCCTAGTGCATCTGTTTCAGTTTTGGAAGGGGGAAAAAAACTAACACTTTGCCTAACACTTGCAAACTAATTGTAGGAGAAGTAGGGGTCATTGACAAGTGTGTCCAGAAGGCTCTATATGGAACATGACCTGCAGGATGGCATTTGGCAAATCACCTAGGCTGTTGTCCCTCATTTCTATTTTTAGGTTCTAGCAATTAGTGACTGAGGGCTCTGTGGGGAAGGAACACGTGTTTGGGGCACTGGCAACAGAGAGACACCAAATATATTTTTTAATTTGCAGAAGCATCAAAATTTTCATGATGCAGATATCATGGCACCACAGTTACTTTTGATCTTTGTGTGTGTGTGTGTGTGTGTGTGTGTGTGTGAATTAGAGAAGTGTTTGTGCGTGTGTGTATGTGTGTGTGTGTGTGTGTACATGCATGCCTATGTGGGACTTTTGCTCCTGGTGCTTTGGGTCTCTAATAATTTTACTCTCCCCTGGGGTCCTCAAGGTCCCCTTGTAAGAGCCCACCTTTTAGGTCTTTACTAGGGTCTGCCACCTTTTAGACAGACACATTACTTAAGGATAAATACCTTTTCTTTCAACCTTTAGTTTTAGCTACCTAAATCCCTGCATCTCCTGAGAAGATTCTTAAAATACTTGCCTATCAGCAGCCTCTCAGATAGGAATGTTAAATGCTGCTATGATGTCAAAGAGGCCCCCAGGAGAAGGGCCTAGGTCCAATCCAGCCTGTCACTCACAGCCCATGACAGAATGGGAGATAAGCAAAGGCAAACATTCAGTGGGAGCCTGGTCCTCTGGGCTCCCTGAACAACACAGGCCAGATACATGAGCGGGTACTATGGAGTAAGGTTGTTAGCTACCAAGAATAATGGACTTTCAGATTCCACTACCCAAGTGAAAAGCAGCTGTCTATCTCTCCCATTTTCTGGCTCTTGTCAGCTTGCTTCAGGATGTCAGGAGACTCTAAGGACAGTCCAGGGCTCCAGGGCCTGCCAGTGTTGGGCAAGGCCTGCTTAACCACGATGGACAAAAAGCTTAACATGCTGAATGAGAAAATTGACAAGCTCTTGCATTTCCAAGAAGACATCACAGAGAAGCTACAGTGTGTTTACCAAGGCCTGGGCCACCTTGAGCAAGTCCTGCACCGACTGGAAGCCTCCCGAGTTCCAGGCCCACCTGGTGCTGAGTCCTCTCCTTCAGCAGATGGGCATGTTGGGTGGCCAGTGGTCCTAGAGCTGGTGAAAGCTGTGCGGCAAGATGGCATGCAGCATGGTGCCAGGGTAGAAGCCTTCTTTCAGATGGTGATGGCTTTGGACAAGGCCATTGATCTGGTGGGGGAAGTGTTCCAGAACTCAAAAGTGGTGGATTTCATCATGCAAGGAAATGTTCCTTGGAGGGAAGGAAGCCTAGTTGACTGCTCTGCTGAGGTTGGTGCCTGCTTCTCAGCCTGGTGCCTGTTGGCTACATGGTGGGCTCAAGGGTCCTGGTGGGGAGATTCTCTTAAGACAGTTGGAAGACTTGTCATGCCTTCTCTGTGGCCTGTTGATGAGGGAAAGGTGAGATGGAGCTTTGAAAACTAGGTGATTTTCAGACAGAACTACCAACTGCTTTCCTTGGGGAAGGGTAAAGTCTTGGCAAAGACAGTAAGACCTTAGGCCACACCAGGACACTTACAAGTGTAGGACATTTGGGTCACTCGGGAGGGGAAGACCACCAGACTTCTTTCACATCTCAGTGACTTCTATCTCTGTTGGACTCCTTTCCATTTCTTTACACATGGCTGTGGGAACATTGCTTTGTCCTGAGAGTGCACCCTTCAGAAACTCAGACCTTTCTCCTTCCCTGCCCCCAATCTTATTTTCTGTCCCAGAGTGGGTGGGGTGTACAGCTGCCTGTGGGAAGGTAAGTGTTGACAGTAACCCATGGGGGACAGGCCAGCCAGGAGCCAGAGCCTGGGGGTGGAGTGTGACATTTCTGGGAGACTATTTCCAAGGGTTGCATAATCAAACCCACTGGCTAATGGAAGCTTAGTTGGGGTGGGGGTGTTTGTGTGTGTTGAGGTGTGTAGAGAAACACTCTGTTTGGGGATATCTGAAGGTCAGCCACTTAGCAACACTCAGACAGCCTGGAGCCACAATTTCACATCCTTGCAGTCATCTACCAGTCTGTGGCAAGAGATAAGGTGAATCTATAGGAGTCTTTGTTAGACTCTGATCCACTAGCAAGGCTTTCTGATCAAGACTGTAGGAGTTTTCCTTTTTTCTCCACCTCAACCTGGGCCAGTTTATCCTGCTGATCCTTCTGTAGTGCAGCGTCTTAAAAGAATATCCCCTTTACCCCAACTTCCTGCTTTCTGTGCTTCCTCCAAGAGTCTGGCTTTCAGGAAGACGTGGCTTTTTGCACTTGCTACTGATAACCTCCATTTTTAAAAAAGAAAATATTTCTCAAATATGCACATAGTAAAAATCTCAGTAGTACAGGTGCATGTGTTTCCCTCCTACTCCATCCCCCAATTCCCAGGACAAACTTCCTCCTTGAACAATCATAGGTGGCTGTTTGCTGTGGACATTCCAGATATAGTCTATTTATCTATAAACTCACAGGTATATACCCACCTTGTCTTGCTTCTAGTATTTTATATATAATAAAAATTTTATTTATTGCACCAAAGTAAAGGACTCTGGGGGTGGGGTTCAGATCCTGGTGCATGATGGTGGAGGAATATCTAGGCTGGGAGTGAGAATGTTTTTCAGAAAACTGAGAAGTTTAACACATGTACCAAAAACTATGTTTACTATTAATTAGTTCCCTCAATAATCTTTTATTTATAATGGAAAATAAATATAATATCAGATGATTTACAAATTATATATTTAACAAATTATTCACATTGGGCTTTACTTCTATTTGTGCCAGGAAGGTTTCCTCAGTCTTGTTTCTTTAAGCTGCAAAGTGCTCCAATTTGGGGACTGTGTCTTCATTTATATTATTTTTCATTTGTAAGCATTATAAATAATGATGTGCCACAGGGGTGAGAATTTATCTGTATGATACACTCCAAGAAGTGGCAATGCGAAGTCAAAGGATAAGTTTGTCTAGATAAAGCCATAGACTGTCTAAGAAGTTATTTCAATATAATCTTCTAATAACATATGGGAATACATCTTGTCAACTTTTTGATTCTTTGCCTGTTAGGTAATACGAAACTAAGATCTTGGGGTTCAACTGGTGGCATAACCTGTAGAGCACACACATTACTATGCACAAGGATCTAGGGTGAAGTCCCACCTGCAGGAGAGAAGCTTCACAAGCTATAAAAATAGTACTGTAGCTCCCTCCCCTTCCTGCCCCACCCCTCTCCTCTCCTCTCCTCTCCTCTCCTCTCCTCTCCTCTCCTCTCCTCTCCTCTCCTCTCCTCTCCTCTCCTCTCCTCTCCTCTCCTCTCCTCGCCTCTCTTCTCCTCTCCTCTCCTCTCCTCTCCTCTCCTCTCCTCTCCTCTCCTCTCCTCTCCTCTCCTCTCCTCTTCTCTATTTTTTTCCTCCCACATTCCCTTTCTACCACACCCTCTCTCTTTTCTCTGTCTCTTCCCTATCTCCCTCCCTTCCTCTCTAATTCTGTCTGTTTCTGTGAGGAAAAAAGAGAAGAAAAATGAGGTTGTACAACCACTGAACCCCAAGGATAGCTCTGTTAGTAAAAGCAAACACAGGAGAAAAAAATTAATCAGCACAGTTAAAATAACTAAAATCTTGGGAGTTGGGCAGTAGCGCAGCGGGTTAAGAGCACGTGGCACAAAGCTCAAGGACCAGCGTAAGGATCCCGGTTCAAGCCCCTGACTCCCCACCTGCAAGGAGGCCCCTTCACAGGTGGTGAAGCAGGTCTGCAGGTATCTATCTTTCTCTCACCCTCTCTGTCTTCTCCTCCTCTCTCCTTTTCTCTCTGTCCTATCTAACAACGACAACATCAATAACAACAACAATAACTACAACAACAATGAAAAACAACAAGGGCAACAAAAGGAAAAATAAATATATAAAAAATAAATTAAAATAACTAAGATCTTATTATACATGTTCTTTTAAAAACATTTTAGTATAAAATTTGAAACAATAAAAATTAGTAAAATGATACCATTAGTCTGTAAATGGAGATTGATGTTTTTTTAATATTTATTTTCCCCTTTTGTTGTCCTAAGTTGTTTTATTGTTGTAGTTATTATTGTTGTTGTTATTGATGTCGTCGTTGTTGGATAGGACAGAGAGAAATGGAGAGAGAAGGGAAGACAGAGAGGGGGAGAGAAAGATAGACACCTGCAGACCTGCTTCACCGCTTGTGAAGTGACTCCCCTGCAAGTGGGGAGCCGGGGGTTCGAACCGGGATCTTATGCCAATCCTTGCATTTTGCGCCACCTGCGCTTAACCTGCTGCGCTATTATTGCCTGACTCCCGAGGTTGATGTTTTTAGCCTATTCCCTATCCACCTCTTTCTCTCCAGATTATTTTGAAACAAATCTGGAAACACTGTGTCAGTTCTTTCATAACCATTTAAGCATTTCTGTATAAAAAATAAGGTATTTTAAAATTAATTTTTATGTGCTGGCGAGTGAACCCAGGTCCTCACATTGGCATGCTATAGTTGAGTAACTTCCTTAACCTAATTCTCTTTTTCCTTCCTTCTCTCCTTCCTTCCTTCCTTTTTTGAGAGAAGAGTCGTATTGTGCATGACCTTGGTGCATGGCTTAAGTCTGAGGCTTCACACAGAGAAAGTGTGTATTCTTTATTTATTTATTTCATTCATTATTTATTAGACAAAGAGAAATCAAAAAAGAAGAAGATACAGAGGGAGAGAGAAAGAGAGAGACCTGCAGCAACTCATAAAGCTTTCCCCCTGTAGGTGGGGACTGGGGGATTGAATTACCTGGGTCCTTGTACATTGTTTTTTTTTAAATTTTTTATTTATAAAAAGGAAACATTGACTAAACCATGGGATAAGAGGTTAAACATCCCCTCCCCTGATAGGTTTCTTATTCTTTAACCCTCTGGGAGTATGGACCCAAAGTCATTGTGGGATGCAGAAGGTGGAGGGTCTGGCTTCTGTAATTGCTTCCCCGCTGAACATGGGCATTGACAGTTTGATCCAAACTCTCAGCCTGTCTCTATCTTTCCCTAGTGGGGAAGGGCTCTGGGGAAGTGGAGTTCCAAGTCACATTGGTGGGGTTGTCTGTCCAGGGAAGTCTGGTCACATCCTGCTAGCATCTGGAACCTGGTGGTTGAAAAGAGAGTTAAAATACAAAGCCAAACAAATTGTTGAACAATCGTGGACCTAAAGGCTGGAATAGTGCAGATGAAGAGTTGGGGGGTCCTCCATTTTGTAGATAGCTAGTAGGCATATTTTAGTTATATTCCAAAGGGCCTGTGGCTATACTAGTTTTTTTCTTTTTTCTTTTTCCCCTGAGCCTGAAATCTAATATGCAGGTGGGTCCAAGTTATTGTCTGGGGAGATGATGTCATGGCTGGAAAAAGGACCAGAAAGCTGGATCAGGGAAGAGAGTAGCTCCCTAATATGGGAAAGAGGTATAAATATTGTTGACTGTAAACTCCATCAATTTGATTTGGTCTGAGGCCCATATTCAGCTTAGGAACCTATGTGACCTCTGAATCCTTCTAAATCTGAACTCACATTATGTGGTCATGAGTAGGAACATTCCAAGCTGCCCCAATATCAGGACCCATCTTCCTCAGGTGTAACATAGAGTATGTTGTCCATCCTCTCTTCGGAGGATGGAACATTCTCTACCATTATTGACCCAAGTTGAGGGCAAGGTACTATAGGAGTCCACAAAGGGGTCTATTGTATTGTTCCTGATAGAAATGACCAGTAACAATGGAGAGAGGGATTTATTTGAGGTCTAGGCCCATCAAATCTGTTTGGGAATCTCAGGACTCCCTGATTAGGGCCCCAGCTGATGGGGTGGCCTGAGAGTGACTAAAGAGTCATCGTTAAAGTATGCCAGTCTCTTGCTCTTATTCAGCTTTTGGAGTCTTTGCTTTGCTAAGGTTAGCTTTGGAGTGAGTGAGAGAACTGTAATAGGAAGTAGGTGAGGAAAGTATCCAAGTCTAAGTAGACACTATTTCAATATGAACTTTATACTGACTTACTACAGCCTATTGTGTATTTTTGCTATCAGGAATATATTTTGCCTAATTTATGGATACATGTGAAATCTCACGGGACCTGGTCTATACCTAGGTTTTGGGACTTTGTTAGGAAGTGAACCTCCTGGAATTGAATTAGAGAATACTATGAAAGGAAAGGTCTTACCTGAGTAATGAGGGTGAAGAGTTGACATTCCATGCCTGACGTCTCTTGGACACAGTCTGAAATGAAGCATGCTGAGGTGCTACTCTCTGTGTTGATTAGGTTGGGATTGGCAGATGCAATATTATTTGGTATGAATTGAGAGAAGCATGCAGGAAAGTGAGACCCACCCTAGAGGTTCCAGGACTGGGGAAATATGGGCTCTATAGAGGAGGTTCCTGCTGTCTTTTAGGGTTTAAGAAGACAATAGATAGTTATTGCTATAATCACATTATTTGGCAATTGGGTTAACTTAGAAATACCCCTTTGAATTCCAACCTAATTAAAGCAATGAGGGCCATTTCAGCATGCTTCACCTCAGACTGTGTACAGAGACATTAGGCATGGATTGCCAACCCTTCACCCTCATCACTTGGGTGAGACCTTTCCTTTCATGGTATTCTCTAATTCCATTCTAGGAGGTTCACTTCCTAACAAAGTCCCCAAACCTAGATATAGGACAGGTCCTGTAAGATAGATCATATATTCACATGTATCCATAAATTAGGGCAAAATATATACCTGATAGCAAAAGTACACAATAGTCTGTAGTGAGCCAATAACAAGTTCATAATGAAATAGTGTCCACTTAGACTTAGATACCCTCCTCACCTACTTCCTATTACAGTTCTCTCACTCACCCCAAAGCTAACCTTAGCAAAGCAAGGACTGCAAAAGCTGAATAAGAGCAAGAGACTGTCACACTTTAACGATGACTCTTTAGTCACTATCATGCCATTCCACCAGCTGGGGCCCTAATCAGGGAGTCCTGAGATTCCCAAACAGATTTGATGGGCCTAGACCTCAAATAAATCCCTCTTCCCATTGTTACTGGTCATTTCTATCAGGAACAACACAATAGACCCTTTTTGAACCTCCATAGGACCTTGCCCTCTACCTGGATCAACAATGGTAGAGAATGGTCCATCCTCCAAAGGGAGGATGGACAACATACTCTATGCTACACCAGAGGAAGATGGGTCGATACTGGGGAAGTATGGAATGTTGCTACTCATGACCACAGAATGTAAGTTCAGATTTAGAGGGATTCAGAGGTCACATAGGCTCCTAAGCTGAATATGAGCTTCAGATCACATCAAATTGGTGGGGTTTACAGTAATATTTATACCCCTTTCCCATATTAGGGAGCTGCTCTCTTCCCTGATCCAGCTTTCTGGTCCTTTTTCCAGCCATGACATCTTCTCCCCAGACAATAATTAGGATCCACCTGCATATCAGATTTCAGGCTCAGGCAAAAAGAAAAAACAAAAACAAACAAACAAACAAAAACACTAGTATAGCTACAGGCCTTTTGAAATATAACTAAAATATGCCCACTAGCTATCTATAAAATGGAGGACCCCCAACACTTCATCTGCACTATTCCAGCCGTTAGGTCCATGATTATTCAACAATTTGTTTGGCTTTGCATATTAACTCTCTTTTCAGCCACCAGGTTCCAGATGCTAGCAGGATGTGACCAGACTTCCCTGGACAGACAACCCCACCAATGTGACTTGGAGCTCCACTTCCCCAGAGCCCTTTCCCATTGGGGAAAGAGAGAGACAGGCTGGGAGTATGGATCAGCCTGTCAATGCCCGTGTTCAGTGGGGAAGCAATTACAGAAGCCAGATGAGTATGGGATGATCCCACTCATCAACAGAAGTTGAGAAAGAATAACAGAAAGGAAAACTAAAAAGCAGGATTTGATTAAATTTGGAGTAGGGCACCAAAGTGAAAACCCTGGGTTGAGAGTGAAGGTGGATGTTCAACTTCACTGGGCCGGGGGGGGGGGGGAGGAGATGCAATGAGACACAGTCTTTTGGTGGTGGGAATGGTGTTTATGTACATTCCTATTAATTTTTAGTCATAGAAATCACTAATTAATACGAGAGGGGAATATTGATTGAATGCCTCAAACTTTTTAAAGCACAGACTGAATCTTTTTAATACATAGGCTGAGTTTTGATATGTAGAAAAGTATGTATTATTTTGGAGGAGCTATTTCTTAACTCAGTTGATGCCTTTTAAAAATGGTAACTTAATAGTACCAAGGTCCATGTTCAAATTTCTCTTGATTGTCTTATTTTGTTTTTAGTTTGTTTATTTGAATCAAGATCCAAATAAATTGGTCTTATGTTCCCTAAAGCTCACTTCACTCTTTTCCATTATTTAATTGATACAAAAATTAAAACTTCTGTGATCCAGCATTGGACTCTCAAGTGTGAGATCCTGAGTTCAATCCCTGGAAGCACATGTATCACAGTGATGTCTGGTTCATTTTCTCTCTCTCCTCCTATCTTCTTCATGAATGTATAAATAAAGTTCATAAAAAAATAAAACTTCTTTTTATGAATAATTCCAATAATAACCCAAAATGTCAAATGATACATCTCATTGTTTTAATTTGCATTTCTTTGACAGGATATTTAAGCATCATTCATGAATCTAAAACTTTTTTATTGTTATTGGATAGGACAGAGAGAAATAGAGAGAGGAGGGGAGGGCAGAGAGGGGGAGAGAAAGATAGACACCTGCAGACCTGCTTCACTGCTTGTGAAGTGACTCCCCTGCAGGTGGGGAGCTGGGGGCTCGAACCGGGATCCTTCCACTGGTCCTTGCGCTTTGCGCCACCTGCGCTTAACCTGCTGTGCTACCGCCCGACTCCCGGATTTAAAACTTTTATATTCTTTTCTGTAGATTGTCTGCTCATTACCTTTCCTCTTTTCTACTTCAGTTTTTGATTAAAAAATGATATGTAAGACCTCTTCATATGTCAGTGACAGTAACTGTCGCATATGTTACAGATATCAAAGCATTTCTGATTTTTTTGTCCACAAGTTATCACTGGGGCTCAGTGCTTGCACAATGACTCCACTGTTCCCAATTGTCATTTTTTCCTTTCTTTATGATAGACAGTGAGAGGCAGTGAGATATAGAGAGTAAGGAGAGAGAGATGAGAGAGATACAGTAGGAGAGACCTAAAGCATTGCTCAATTGCCCATGAAGCTTCCTTTCTGTGAGGACTGGGGACTTAAGCCCACATCCTTGCTCATGGTAGCCTGTGTATTCTACCAAATGTGCTACCACCTGGTCCCTTTAGGTATTTCTGTATAGGAGAAGTCATAGGATTTTATTCTGAGTTCTCATAATATTTCTTGTCTACACCACTCTACTGGAAAATGACAACTCCCTCTTTTGGTATTTCTGCTTAATACACATATCCATAAAATATCTTTTTGTCTAATCTTCCAATGAGGCTGTTAGCTCCCTGTTGGTTCAACTAAGGAACTCACTGTGTGCAGGGCTCTATGTACTTGTGGCCAGGGGCTGGTCTCACAAAATATTTCAAAATGAGCAGTGAGCTGAGACATAGATCCTGCTATTTAACATAGTTCTGAAAATAGTCTATTAATAGAGATCTTCTGGAAATTCCACGATTCATAAGATTGTATGGGTATAGTAATCATTTGTGGAGTTGAATTAAGTCCTAACATTGGGTATTAAATTTTGACAGTTGTGCCATAATTTCATGATGACCCTCCTCAGAGCTCCAAAATGTCCACTGATGTTTAATTTAGTTGTATATATGATTTATGAATATGGATGAATTAATTAAATCATTGTTTATGAGAAGCCAAGTGCTCTCTCATGAAGAACTAGAACTATGCCCAAAGCACAATTATGTGATAAAGAAGACACTAGTCCTTTAGAATGGTGTTTGGAATCTTTTCTTCCTCTTCATGCACCAGATAAAGTAGGATCATAAAATTGAACCCTGGGGGCCAGGTGGTGGCACATCTGATTAAGCGCTCACATTACAGTGTGCAGGATCCTAGGTTCAAGCTGCTGGTCATCACTTGCTGAGGGTAAAACAGGGCTGCAGGTGTCTCTCTATTTCCCTTTCTATCTCACCTCCCTTCTGAATTTCTCTCTGTCTCTATCCAATAAAAAATAAATTACACACACACACACACACACACACACGGAATTTTGAACCCTGAAGACAAAATCTAGTTCTGTGTGTGGGCAGGTGGGGGAAGAGAAGTGGAGAATGTTTGTGTTTGTGCCTGCCTGTACTAAGGATAAAGGTGGGGCAAAAACAATTTGTATCCAACAAGGTCTGTCAAAGGACAGTCATTACAAAGCCTTCCCAGCTCATAGGGTGAATTAGGAGGCATTGTGTGAGATTGCCTTCAGTTCCTTCAGCTCTGAAGGTGGCAGTATAGTTTCTAGAAAGAGGCCGAGGCAGGGAGTCCAGGTCACATCTGTGATGCTTCTGGTAATTGTGATGATAATAGCTGGTATTTATTTCTGGCACTGAATATGTATTTCAATTAAGAAAGTAAAGCCTGATGTTCTGGAATCCCATAGGGATGAACAGATAGTAGGGTTGAAAGAAATGGGGGAAATGGTAGAAATAGCCCTTATCTTTAGGATGTGCCAAGGACCTAGTTAGAGGGTGAGGGTACATAGCATAATGGTCATACAAAGAGACTCTTGTGCCTGACTCCCAGGTTCAGTCCATGTCCCCATCATAAGCCAAAGTAGAGCAGTGCTCTGTTAAAAAAAAAAGAAGGAGAAAGAGAAGGAGGAGGAGGAGGAGGAGGAGGAGGAGAAGTAGAAGAAGAATTTTTGTGATGTGTGCCTCCAGTTTTCAGAGAAAGGGAGAGACACCACAGTACCAGAGTGATGGTGCCAAAGCACTTCCATGTGGTGCTAAATTGTGAGCTGGGGCTATACATGGCTGACTTGTCCTCTGCCTAGTGAACTGTCTCTTCAGATGTAGATATTTTTTTTCAAGAAAAGCTGAGAATCTAGAACTTCTTTCTAATCAAATTAATCAAAGTATAAGTTAAATATGCTAAGTTTCTCCCTCCACCTGAACCACAGACATCTTTTTTTCTTTTGAGAATTTTATTTAAGTAATTCTATTCTAACCCTGGAAAAATTATAGGATAAAAATTCTAAAAGTGCTAGAAGAGGGCATAAAACAGAAAAAAATTTCATACTTAAAGATGTTCTACAAAGTCTTATTTATAATTAGAGGAATATAATATTTTGAAAATTCTAGACAAATGCTTCAATAAATTATAATATTCAATAAAACAGGATACAAAAATATTACGGAAATTTATATTTTAAAAAAGTGCTTGCCTTATTGTTAAGATAAAAAATCAGGACACAATACTCAACAGAGGAAAATAATTAGAAAATACATGTCAACATGGGAATTGTTCATCCTTTTCCCCCATAATTCTCACTCAACACTGCCACACTTTCTACTGTCTAGTATTTATTTAAACAGCAACTAGGTCTAGCACCTAGCAAGTGAACTTTTATTTTCTTTTACTTTATACTTGTCTATAATTTATAATTTCATCAAATTATACTATAAGGCCATCATAATCAAAACTGCCTGGTACTGGAACAAAAACAGATACAATATAAGGCCCAGAAATAAATCACCACACCTATGGACATCTACTTTTTGATAAGGAGGCCCAAACTATTAAATGGAGAAGGGAGGGTCTCTTCAATAAATGGTGCTGGGAAAATTGGGTTGAAACATGCAGAAGAATGAAACTGAACCATTATATCTCACCAGAAACAAAAGTAAATTCCAAATAGATCAAGCACAGATATTTTAAGTACACTTTTTAACAAATGTATATAACCAAATAGCCAGCACCACAATAAATACCTATCACTCCCAGAGAGAATCTAGAGTTTAATGTAAAAACAACTAGATTTAAAATTTGATAACAAATTGTTAACCATCTTTACTAAGTGACAGATACAGGGTTTATTTATTATTATTATTTCAAAACAGAGCACTGCTCTGCTCTGATTTATGGTGGTGTCAGGGATTGAATCTGGGAGCCTCAGACATGAAAATCTTTTTACATAACCATCATTGCTGTCTCTCCAGTCCAACCCTGATGTTAGGGTTTAAATACAGCAAATCTGGCTCATAAATGGGAGAGCCCAAACTCCACATACTGCAGCACTGTAAAGGGGTAACTAGAGCATCACACCCTCACTGACCAGGCAGACATTAATAATTCATGGTACTCTTTCCCCTAAATATAAATTCATTTAATTAAGAATTCAACTCAAACCAGCACTCTACTAACCTTGCATGATTGATTAAAAGTTGAGACTTAAATACATATTTATTTTCCATCTCTATTCCAATACTTTGAATTCCAGATTATTTGGGACCCTCCCCCCTCCTGCCTCCCTCTATCCCATATCCCCTACCCCTGTTAAGGATTAGGTTTGACCTTCACCAGCAGTATGACAATATGATGATCACATATTTGAAAGGATTCAGTGACCTTGCAAAAACCGACTATCCTTATCCCTAACATGGTACTAATAGCATTTAATACTCCTAGTATTACTGGGAGTCCACATTCATCTCAAGAGCATACTGGTGCTTAAAGGATGATGTTGATGATGCTGATGTTTGTGTTGTTTTTGTTCCTGTTGTTGTTGTTGATCTTCTAGGACAAAGATCGAGTGGAAGAGAAAGAAGCAAAATCAAAGCATGCACTGAGCACCAGAGGTATACAAGCAGAGATCAAAGGACCTTGGGAAGGTGAGTGAGACCCCATTTGCTTTGCCTAGCTTTTCATGCCTAATGGCTTCAAAATAAAAATACCAAATGACATCAACAGCCATGTGATTACTGGAAAGCTACTGAAGCTCCTTTATTTTCCTTTTCTGTATGTGTACCTCTGAACTGCCACATGTGATGTTTTAGTCACTTGGAATAATTCTGCCTGTGTAGCCTATGGCTCCAACTTATTTCACTTTGCTATATATTTTTACAGATTTCTTTTTGTAAAATAATTTATTTATTTATTCATGAGAAAGATAGGAAAGAAATAACCAGACATCACTCTGGTATATGTGCTGCCGGGGACCCAACTCAGGACCTCATGGTTGAGAATCCAATGCTTTATCCACTGTGCCACCTCCCGGACCACAGATTGCTTTTTAAGTTAAGTTTGTGTCTTATCATTTCCTTGAGGCCCACGTTTATTTATTTATTTATTTATTTATTTATTTATTTATTTATTTATTTTGGGATAGGACAGAGAGAAATTGAGAGAGAGGAGGAGAAGGAATAGGAGAGACAGACAGGGAGAGAGAAAGATACCTACAAACCTGCTTCACTGCTTATGAAGTATTCCCCTTATAGGTGGGGAGTTGGGGTCTTGAACCTGGGTCCTTGCACTTAGTACTATGTGTGCTTAACTGCGTACACCACTGCCCAATCCCAAGGTCCACTTACTTTAGATTATATTTAAGTGTTTATATGCATGCATGTACACATATACATACACACGTATAGAAATCTGCCTTTCTTAGACAACCAGAGGCAAACCATCCACATAGGTTTTTGTTACTTAGTGTGTCCTGAGATCATTCTATCCCTACATAGAGCTAGTCATTCTCCTTTTTAATGACTGGACAATGTACCTTATGTGAACCAAGCCTCTGACTGATGGTCACTTGAAATATTTCTAGTATGATACAGTTAACACTTCACAGTGAATATCCACCTCTGCATATCCATTATAATATCTTTGAGACAGATTCCTGCCAATAGAAATATGTTTTTATTCTACCTGTTTTCCTTTAAAAGGCCACAAGTTCAACCTCCCAGAGGGTATTGCAGAGAAGCTGCCCCACATGGAATCTGACCTCAGCAAAGCATCCTATCCTCCAGGGCAGGATGATAGAGTTCCTGGCACAACACAGCCACCTTCTGGCAACCAGCTGCTATCAGAAGAAGTGGAAACCAGAGCTCTTGTGACATCCAGAGAGAACCATAGGACTGATCTGGTGTCTGAAGAACCCAACAAGGTTGGCGAGGCCCCTACTGATCAGGAGGTCACACTGAGTGCAGAACAAGGGGTGTTGTCATCCAGCAGGCCTGACTCTTGGCCCTCAGAAGAAATCATGAAGCTGACTTCAGGACCACCAGCCCAGGCCAAGACAGGTTACAGTGGTGGAGAAATGTCTCCAAGGTAAGAGTTGTTCTTTTAAGATGGATGAAAAAAGGAATTATCTGCATCTCCCTACATGGAGCATGTTGAAGGGGTTACCAGCTCTGCTTGAATGTTCATGGTCTACTCTACACAGTGCAGTAACAGCCTTAGGAGAAGATAAGAGAAGGCACTGACCATGTTTTGAGGAGTTCAGGACATTAATTCTCATTTGCCATTAATTCTCATCCACTAGAATTTTTTGGAAGGAATTTTTAAATACTGATGTGCAGAAATTCTGACTTATTCAGTCAGGAGTTAGGCTCAGGTATTGACATTTTTCTTATAAGCTCCCAAGGTAGTTGCAATGTGGCTTAAAACAATAATTTCAGTAAAGGATAGGGTTCATCAGACACTTCCCGTATGACAGGCATTGGCCCTGTGTTGTTTCATAAGCACTCTCATTTTTTATTTATTTATTAATGAGAGGGATAGGAGGAGAGAGAGAAAGAATGAGTCATCACTTGTGTGCTGCTGGGGATTGAACTCAGGACATCATGGTCGAGAGTACAACACTTTATCTACTGAGCCACCTCCCAGACCATAGCATCTCTCATTTAATTTGCACAATAGCTCCGGGAGGTGAGTATGGCTACCTGTTCCCATGTGCTATAAGGACCTCAGTGAGCCCAAGATCTCACAGCTAAGAGTTTCATAGAGTAAGATTCTGAATTCAGGTTATTAAGCTCTAGAATCTACCCTGTCCTGATTCACTGAGTCTACATTTAAGTGATTAGCTGTGGTTAGGGAAGAGAAGAATGAGACATCTGGAGCTGGGAGGTGGGTCTATACTGATTTAACCTAGGAGGACTCTGGCTTGTTCTTGAGACCCTGAAAGTGGCATTATGACTTCACCCTCAGGACCTGTAGACACAGTGCAGGAGATCTAAGGCTGGCTGCCAGTCCTGCCTGGCCATCAACTTGATAGCTTCAGAAGCAGCACATCTCAGTCTCCAGGGTGGTCCACTGAAGGGCACTGAGCTTTCCTGGCTTCTTTTCAAGGGGCCTGGTATTCTCCCATGCCTGCTTGGGGCTGTCACAACCTGTAGCAAGCCGTGTGTCCTGGCTTGAGGAGGGGAATCAGTGTTGGCATGTGCTGCATCCACTAGAGTGACTCTGATTGTTGCTTTTGTTCAGAAGTTAATGGGAGCCCCTAGAAAACCGAAGCATCTGGAGAGAGGGATCCCAGCCAGAGTTCTAAATGTGGAATCTGGGGAGGGGCTGAACTTTCTGTGAACTTGTTAGAGACCCCCCCAAATGATTCTCTAGTGAGGTAGAATGGCCTCTATCTCAATTTCAGCCCTGAGCTGGATTTCAGGCACACTAAAACCACTCCAGGGATAAGGAAGGGGAGAAATCACTATCTGTCTGTCTTCAGAAGCATAGGTATGTATTTTGAGGAAATGAGTGTCAGTTCTTATTGGCAGTGACTATTGGTGTGGAAGGTCTTGAGTCCCTATCTTGTGGTGGTAGTATAGAATGGAGTGTTGCCACTGACTAGCAGTGTCTGCCCTTAGTGGTGGAGACTTTTGTACTCAGAATAGCATTGGAATGCCTGGCCATGCCTTGAGTGGGAGCATCAATGACTGATGGCTTCTCAGCTGGTCACCTGAGAACCTGGGGGCATTCTACTAGTAGCTGATGTCCTGCCGTTTCTATGTTCTTCTGTCTGAGATAAGGACTGAGTAAGGCTTGAATGCTACCCTTTCCATCTCTCTCATCACCAGTCCAAACTCACTCCCAAGGGCTTATGGGGATTCTGTGGTCCCTCATCAACAGTCCAAACTCACTCCCAAGGGATTATGGGGATTCTGTGGTCTCTCATCACCAGTTCAAACTCACTCCCAAGGGATTATGGGGATTCTGTGGTCTTTCACACATGGCTTGGCTGTGCACAAACTGCCAAGTTTTACAGATGCACTCAGGGATAGCCACTGCTCCCAGAGGACCTGCTCCTTGTAGCTCAGAGAGAGGCTTTGGGCCTTCAGCTGTGCCCTAAAGGTTCTTTATTATTTATTTATTTTATGGCTAAATTAATATAACAAACTTTACCATCATAACCATTTTAAATGGGAATTTAATAGTATTAAGTGTATTCATGGTGTTTTGACTTGGATCACTAGACCTTTTTCATCTTGCTAATCTGAGACTCTTTTCCCATCAAACAAGTCCCAGAACTCCTTCCCTTTAGTACACAATAACTACCATTTCTACTTTCTCTTTGGTAGTGATTTAACTTCTCTAGATATCTCATTTTAGTGGAATCCCTTTTGTATTTTTAAGATTATTTAAAATAATTATTTTATTTCGTATTATTTAATCACATGACAGAAACAAATATCAGGTTGTCAGAAAAGTCATGACACATTTTTGCATCAAAAAATATAGGAAAGTATGTCACAACTTTTCTTTTCTTTTTTTCTTTCCTCCAGGTAAATCTACTGCTCCTGGAGGCCATCTTTTTCCCATTGACGTTGTTGTTCCTGCTGTTGCTGTTGGATAGGACAGAGACATATTGAGAGAGGAGGGGAAGACAGAGAGGAGGAAAGAAAGATAGGCACCTGCAAACCTGCTTACCACTTATGAGGTCTCCTGCAGGTGGGGAGCCAGGGACTTGAACCAGGATCCTTGTACCAGTCCTTCTGCTTTGCACTATGTCCACTTAATCCAGTGTGCTACCACCACCCGCCCAACTCCCCAACTCCCTGCTCGTCACGACTTTTCCAACAGCCCAATACACTACTGCAGTATGTGCATTTTAGAAGATGGAGTGGGGAGTTTCAGGCATGCCAATCCTATACTCTTCTGGTTAAAATGTTTCTCTGGCTTATGTGTATTTTCATGTCCAATTTATTTTGTCCTCAAGGTTCTTCCATGTTCTAACATCAAAATTCCCTTTCTTTTTAAGATTGAATAGTGTCTTGTTATGTGTATAGACTACATTTAACTTACATATTTATAAAATATTTATCCATTTACTCATTCATTCCTCCATCAATGAACATTTGGGATACTTCCACACTGAGATCTGGTGAATGTTGCTGATATAAATTTGGAGTGTGCAAATATCACTGCTCCCATTATTTGCAAACTGGCTTCTAGTTCTTAATAAATTATTTCTGAAAGTAGGATCACATAGCACTTCTGTTTTGGAATTTCTGAGGAGTCACCATACTGTTTAAAAATTTTGTGGGGTGCACCAAGCTAAGTGCACATAACACAAAGTGCAAAGACCCACACTGGAATCCTTGTTCAAGCCCCTGGCTCCCCACCTGCAAAGGGATCACTTCACTAGCAGAGAAGCAGGACTGTAGGTTTCTTTCTCTCTCCTCTTCTTCTCTCAGTTTATTTCTGTCCTACCCAATAAAAATGGAAAAAGTGGCCACCAGGAGCAATGGATTCATAGTGCAAGCACTGAGCCTCAGCAATAACCCCGGAGGAAAAAAAATGTTTTTGTTTAGTAATTTAATAGTGATTTACAAGATTATAAGAACATAGTTATACACTCCCACCACTAAAATTGTGTCCCCACCCAACAAGGATAGCCACCTTAGAGATGGGCTTGCTACTTTTTTCTTTTCAAGTTCATGTGTTTAAATTCTTTGTATTCTACATGAAAGTGAAGCCACCCTCGCCACACTGTTTTAAACAGTGATGGTACCATTTTCTGGCTTCATTCTTTGAAATTTCTTCCATTTGTACTCTTCTTAGTTGATTGCCTCAGGACATATATATGAGCTATCCTCTTTGATAATCTTTGATAATTCTCTTTGATCAAAGAGGGAGTTGAAGCTGAATCTCTAAGTCATCCAGCTACCCAGCAGCATGTTTAAGACCAGGATCCCTCCTGAAATTCAGTCCCCACTAGAAACTCAACCCCTTATACCCAGAGACTTCAGCAGTGAGGTTGTGAGGGGGAATTGTGAGATTGGGAACAGCTCTGTGAAGAGGATCTAAACTCCTGGGGGACTTTCTCTCAGGGCCAGTATCATTTTTCTCTGAGTATCAGGACTTAGAATGCCTTCCTGACCTCCAAATAGAGTCCAAATTCCAAACACTGAAGGGCATGGACAGTAAAAATGGACATAGTGGGCCCAGTGGTATTATTAGGGAGTTACAGGATCTGTGGAGGGTGGGATAGGATAGAGTGGAGCTGCCCTTCTGCTCCTCGAGAAGATCCCACACAGCCATGTCTATTTGTATACTTAGCAAAAGAAGTAAAGAGATGAAAGACAACTACTGGATGGTTTCACTCATGTGAAATCCAGAAATCTGATACATATAAACTTGAAAAAGAAGGAGGAGGAGGAGGTGGAGAAGGAGGAGAAGGAGAATGAGAAGGAGGAGAGGGAGAAGAGGGAGTTGGGCGGTAGCGCAGCAGGTTAAGTGCACATGGCACAAAGCACAAAGACCAATGTAAGGATCCTTGTTTGAGCTCTCGACTCCCCACCTGCAGGGGAGTTGCTTCACAGGCAGTGAAGCAGGTCTGCAGGTGTCTCTCTTTTTTTCCCCCTCTCTGTCTTCCCCTCCTCTCTCCATTTCTCTCTGTCCTGTACAACAACAAAGACAGACAACAATAATAACTACAACAATAAAACAACAAGGGCAACAAAAAAGGAAATAAATAAATATTAAAAAGAAGAAGAAGAGGAAGAAGAAGAGGAGGAGAAGGAGAAGAGAAACCAACAAACTATAGTGGGATGTGGAACTATACCCTACAAACTTAAAATCTTGTAACCCACTACTAACCACAAATAAAATATGGTGTATGGCGGGAGCAGGAATCAGGAAGTCCAGTTCTTATAAGCAACCACCTGATTTTATATACATCATGTCTGACCTGTGGCCTCTAGAATAAAGTTTGGCTTGGTTCAAATTCACCCTTTCCTTCATTTAAATAAAAGGAAAATTAATGTACAGAAAATTGTGAGAAAATCCTAGGTCTACTGCGTCCAGGCCACAGTCCTCCTGGGGGCTGAGGCAGTTTCCCAAGGGTCCTTAGGAACACTGGTCTCTACTCGTGTCCACCACAAGTTGTTCCAAGTCTTCTGTGAATCCTCATTCTGTGGCCTCTCTCCTCATACCTGTTTGGGTAGAGATGGACAGGGAGGGATCCAGAGGGGGAGGTGCTAAAGGCTACTGGTCCCAATCATAAGCTGACTCTTAGTAAGAATGTTCAGGATCTATTTTATAAGAGAGGAAATTGAGATGAAGAGGCTGTAACAGTGAGTGGCAACATCAAACATTTGAATCCAGGTCTGTTCAGACTTTAGAATCACTCTTCTCATCATCAGGGTCATGTTTCTTTCTGCCTAGGATCTCTATCAATGTGCAGGAGACAGATACACCTGGGGAGCTGCTTGTGTCACAAGGGAACAGCCTCACACCCACACCCCCTCTAGATACTCCAGCTACAACTTGTCCAGGTGAGCAGGACCCATCTGGGTCTATGCGCTGTCCTCAGGCTCCTGGAGCAGAGTTGGAGACTCTGATCCTGAAAGAAGTCATAAAGTTGTCCCCACTGCAGAAGAGGAGCAGCAATGAGGGAGAAAAGGCCAAGGAAGAACAAGGACCTGCCATGGGACCAAGTGGGGCCAGGAGGGACAGAGAAGATGATGTTGGGGTCCTAGGCCTTGAGCGGGACAAAATCTCAGGAATAGGAAACACTGAGCCTGAGATGGACTGCGCAACTGAAAGCATTGGCACAGCAGAAGCAGGAGGGACAATGCCTCTGGGAGCTGAGGCTGGCACCATTATTTTAGGTAAGTAGGGCCATTGCTATGTGAGTCCAGGTGAGTAGATCTACTCTCAAAAAGTCTTGCTGCAGCTTCTGAGGAAGAGATAAAGTGAGCCTGGGATCAGTGTGATGGTATATTTCAGAGCTGGAAATCACAGTAGGGTGATACAAAGGTGGATTTAGCCATAGTGATAATAGGCAGGAGAAAATGTAAGTAGCTCAACTGAATGGATTTCCCAAAGTCACCTGCCTGCCTGAACTTTACATCACTGGTATTACTCTTGAGTGGAAATAAGGAAGGTTCCTGTTAGCAAACAAATCCACTTACTAGCAGTCATTTGTACTCAGTGAGCTGACTTTCACCCTAGCATAGGGAAGGAGTATTGAGGCTGCCAACCTGCTTTCTGTCCTGGTAGTGGTAGAAGGAGTCCTTGTGTTCTTGTGGCAAGTCCTTAAGGTCATACACTCATCCTGGATGACTACAGGGAAACCACCCTTTACTAAGTTTCCCTAGAGTTTGTAAAGTGTGTCAGAGAGAACTGCAGCTTCTGCAAGTCCTCTTTCCATATCTGCTCTCTGTAGTTTGCCTGACATACTGACTTCTCTACTTCTTTTCCTTTATATGGCTTGGTCTACCAGCTCACCTAATGCCTGAAACATAGCTATGATTGGGCTATGACCTTAGAGTACTTTCTGGAGAAGTGGGGTGGTGGTACAGAAAATGGACTCATTGTATTTTGAGTGTTTTGTGCTTGTATTTACCTCACAGGCATAAGGAGAAATAGAAACATGGGAGAAACAAACTCAAGGCCAGACTTAATGCTGAATGTCAAGATATGACCCTGACTGTCTGGTTCTGGAACTTATGTGTAAATATTGTGGCTCAACAGCCACTCAGAACTCAAAGAGCAGTTTCATACATCCCAGGAAGCTTTACCAGATGATTCTAGATTTGGAACTTGTTGCATACACTCAAATTTTAGGTTCTTCTAACCTTTCTAGTGACTGGGGGGGGGGGGAGCAGCAACTCTTCAGAAATTTAACCCTTGATACTCTAGGTCTCAGGGCTTGCCTTTATAGACACAAAAAGAATGAGCAGAGTAGGGGATAGTAGTACAGTGGTTATGCAAAAAAAACATCATGCCTGAGGTTCCAAAACCCCAGGCTCAAGTCCCTGTACCACTATAAACCAAAACTGAGCAGTGATCTAGTCTCTATATCTCTCTCTTTCTCTGAAACAAAACAAATAATATTTATTTTTAAATATATTTTTAAGAGAATGAGCAATATTCTCAGAGTAAATTTAGACTTTTACTTTGGGATGCAGAGAGTTGCTTATATTGAGGAGTATTGAGGAGTCTGTGAGATAACATACCTTGGAAGTTCACCCACTATGCCATGTACATGACCCATGTTCAAGCTCTCCGGATATGTGAATATTACTGTACTGGGGGAAGCTTTGATGTTCTCTATCTTAAAAAAAGCATCCTGGAGCAGTAAAGCCCCAGTAGCAATAACAACAAAATCAGTTGTTCTTTAGCAGAGCTATTTCTGCATGTCTTTTCCTTTCCTGAGGGTATATTATTCCTTTCACTAAACATATTTTTCTACCCCCTACAGAGATTGGAGTCAGGCTTTTTCTCAGTTCTTGAGATCAATCCTAAAATCCGTCTTTGATGTGTGCTCTTTGCTAAACAAATCTACACTCTGCCAAAATAGCTGCTCATATTGAGATACGCTAAGAAAAAAATAGTATTTCCAGTGCTGCAGGTACATGACTTCAAAGGTATTAGAATTGTTCATGGAATCCATATGAATGCGTCCATGATTTGTTCCTGTCACAATGACTTTCTGGTCTTATTGTACCAACTATTTTTTAAAATATTTATTTATTCATTCCTTTTTGTTGCCCTTGGTGTTTTATTGTTGTAGTTATTATTGTTGTTTTATTGATGTTGTCATTTTTTGGATAGGACAGAGAGAAATGGAGAAAGGAGGAGAAAACAGAGAGGGGGAGAGAAAGATAGACACCCGCAGACCTACTTCACTGCTTATGAAACGACTCTCCTGCAGGTGGGGAGCCGGGAGCTCGAAATGGTATCCTTATGTTGGTCCTTGTGCTTTGCACCACATGCACTTAACGTGCTGCACTACTTCCCGACTCCCTGTACTATTTTATGTCATTATGTTTGATCCATATTATGAGTTCTGTTTATTCCTTCATTCTAGTTCATGTAACATCTCTAGGTACATATCACTTTAAAGGATAAGAACTTAAGAAAAAAAACTTAAATATTTTTATTTTCCCAAATGCTACTGTATTCCATTTCTTTCCCAGATCCACTGTTAGCCTTACATTACCCTGTACTCTAGGAGTTAAGGTGCTATGAGCTGTGTCTTCCATAGTCCTGCCCACAATACATGTAACAGTCACACCATCAAACTCTGCACCATTAGCCTGTTCAAGTCTGCTCATTTCCTGAATGTTGCATTGGCCAACCCTGTACCCTCTTCTCAATATCAGTTAATAGGCTGGACGTAGCTTTCCCATTTTTCAAAGATCATTCAAAGATCATTGTTGTAGGTACTGTGAAATCCTGCCTTGAATACCATCTATAACCAGCTCAGTTTGATCTTGGGCCATTCACTCTGCCTCTCTGAGATTTAGATTACTCTTCTGACAAATAGGCAACTCAAAGGAAATGCTTGCTGAGAAAGGTGAAAGATTTGTCCCTGGCATCAACTGAAGTTAAGTTGGTCTTAGATGGGTGAATGTGAGGTGTGAGCCTCATATACAAAGCTCATAGGTTTTGCCTTCCAAACAGATGATACTCCAGCCCTGCCTGCCCCTTTTGAACACCGGATGGTGAGTGTCAAGGAGACCTTGATCTCGGCAGTTTACACAGTGTGCCAGCATGAAGTCCTGGGAGGGTAGGTGGGCCTTCTACTTTGATAAAAAGCATGCAGAAGGGCTGGGAAGGACTTGGAGGTCAAGCCAGGGTGTTACTGGATAGTTCTTAAAGACTGCATGATGGAACAGGATATTCTGCATAGTGGGAGATTAAGTGGATAGCCCATGGGATGGACTGAAAAGGGTATCCCATTGAATTCAGTGGAGCCCACATGAGGCTCTGAGAACTGTATGCTGGAGGTGACATGAGGGTTAATATGGATGACTTTAGATATTCTCTAGGGAGCAGGACAGACCTGAGATGTGGGGTGTGGGGGATATATGCTGGGAACCCCATGAGGTTTGAAGTGAGGATAGTGTGTATAAGGGTGTAGGTGTTAACTAGGAAACACTTAGTTGCTGGCTAACCCCTATGATGTGTATATGAAAAAGGGAGGGGGTAAAGCTAGTAAGCCCAGGGTACTTGATGGCCAACTGTGTGTGGGGTGAGCCTTATGACTTCTCAGTCTGCTGTGCCAATGTATTTCTGCAGAGGACGATTTGGCCAGGTCCATAAGTGCACAGAGAAGTCCACAGGCCTCTCACTTGCAGCCAAGATAATCAAAGTGAAGACTGCCAAGGATCGGGTGAGACATCTGCAGATTCCATCTACCTCCTTAGCTGCCTCGTTCTCATGACTCCCACATTCCAATCAGCTGGATACCCTGACCACTGGGTGACAGGGTCTTACTGGACTTCTGAATTTCATATGTGTAATTATATGTAACCATATAATTTCATATATGGTTGGGTAAGATTGAGGACTCTTTGTTCTAAGAACTGGACTTGGGTGGTGAGTCAAAGAGGCCTGGTATGCAAGCTGAAAGCAAGGATGTAGGGTGTGCAGGGTGTGCATGTGTGTGTCTGTGTGTGTTTCTTAATCTTAGCTGGTTCTTTTTCTTAATTTTTTTTTGGCTTGGAAACTCCTCTCTCCATCTGACTCTTAAAGGAGGATGTTAAGAATGAGATCAACATCATGAACCAGATAAGTCATGTGAACCTGATCCAGTTGTATGATGCCTTCGAGAGCAAGAACAACTTTACCCTCATCATGGAGTAGTGAGTGTTTAAAAAAGTGGGGCAATGGCTTCTCTATGAACTTGACTGAAGGTGGTTTCTTTCTTTCTTTCTTTCTTTCTTTCTTTCTTTCTTTCTTTCTTTCTTTTCTCTCTTTCTCCCTCTCTTTCTTTCTCTTACTTCTTGCCTACTTCTACACATTTTTAAAAATTGATTTAATAATAGGACCAGAAGTTTCTAAAAAGAGCCTGGAATATGAACACTGAACCCAGTGCCTTCCTCATAACTCTTCTTTTAATTTCTTTCTTTCGTTCGTTCTTCCTCCCTCCCTCCCTTCCTCTTTTCTTCTTCTTCTTCTTCTTCTTCTTCTTCTTCTTCTTCTTCTTCTTCTTCTTCTTCTTCTTCTTCTTCTTCTTCTTCTTCTTCTTCTTCTCTTCTTCTCTCTCTCTCTCTCTCACCTCTTTTTATGAATGAGGTGGTAGGAGAAGAGAGAGAGAAAGAAAACCAGGCATCACTTTGGTACAAGTACTGCCTGGGATTGAACTCAATATCTCATGGTTAAGAGTCACACATCCCATCTACCACTACCTCCCAGACTACTCATTAGTTCCTACCTGCACTCTGAGCTAGGATTGAGTCAGATTAATGGTTCCCATGAAAACCTAGAAGCACCATAAAGTCCTCTGCATCAACCTCTTCTGTCCCTTTAAGACAAAAATGACTAGACCTACTGAGAGCCTTGCTCAGTCTAAAGCCTGCTTCTCTCTTTGCCTGGCAGTGTGGATGGGGGTGAGCTCTTTGACAGGATCACCAGTGAGAAGTTGCACCTGACTGAGTTGGATGTGATCTTGTTCACCAAGCAGATCTGCGAGGGTGTACATTACCTCCACCAGCATTATATCCTGCACCTGGACTTAAAGGTCAGGCTTCCCCTGTATGTGCGGTGTGTAGGTCTTGGTTCCTGAGTCTCTGCTTCTCTGTCATGTTAGAGAACCCTACTAAGGTATCAGGTATCAGAAGCTAGCTCATCTGATTCAGCATGAGTGAGACTTGTGTTTTAGTCCTAGAATCACAGGGGAACACCATGAGTTAACACCCAAGGAGCACCACAGATGGCAAAGTGGTGCTGTGGTGTCTCTCCTCTCTCTTTTAAAAAATTTTTATTAGTGATGAAATATTGATTTACAAGATTACAAGATAATAGGGGTACAACTCTGCACTGTTCCCAGAGTTGTACCACCTGAGTTCTGAATCCCCAATCTCTCATTGTAAGCTACAGCAGTTCTCTTAAGGTTGTAGATATGGGTTAACTATTATTTCTATAACTATCTATATTTTTATATATTTGCCCTTTTTTTTTCCTATGGTCCTATCTTATCTTTCCTTAAATTATCTTTATTTATTGGGTAGAGACAGCCAAAAATTGAGAAAGAAGAGAGTGATAGAGTGGGAGAGAGACAGACACCTGCAACACTGCTTCACTACTTGCAAAGCTTTTACACTGCAGCCTGGGGGCTCGAATCTGGGTCCTTGAGCATTGTAACATGTGCATTCAACCAGGTGCACCACCACCTGGCCCCCCATCTTCTATTTCTTTCCAAGTCACACATACACCAATGTCCCTCTTTTTTTCTTTCTTTTTCTTTTTTTCTTTCCTCCTCTGGTTAGAAGCTAACACTATAATTATCTTACAATTATAGCAGCTACCTTAGTCTAGCTTTAAAAAAAATGTATTATTTTTATTTTTATTGGAGACAGCCAGAAATTGAGAGGAGTGGGGAGATAGGGAGAGAGACACCTGTAGTCCTGCTTCACCACTCATGAAGCTTTCCCTTTGCAGGTAGGGACTGGGGTCTGGAACCCCAGTCCTTGAACACTGTAACATGTGTGCTAGACCAGGTGCACTACCACCCAGCCCCTGTCCCTCCTTTTTTCCTCTTCTCTCTCCCAGTCTTAATGTAGTTGGAGTTCAGAGACCCTCTGATCATCTCCCTCTTATCATTTCTCCCCCACTGGGAGAGAATTCTTTTTTTTTCTCTTTTTTCTAGGGAGAGAATTCTTTTGGGGGTGCAAAGGTGGGATTTCTGGCTTCTGCAATTGCTTCTCTGCTGGACATGGGCATTGGCAGGTCAATCCATACCCTTCAGCCAATTTCTATCTTGCCCTTGTGAGGTTTCTTTTTTAAAAACAAAACAAAACATTTTTATATTTATTTATTTTCCCTTTTTTTGCCCTTGTTGTTTTTCTATTGTTGTAATTATTGTTGTTGTTATTGATGCCATCACTGTTGGATAGGACAGAGAGAAATGGAGATAGGAGGGGAAGACATAGAGGGAGAGAGAAAGATAGACACCTGCAGACCTGCTTCACTGCCTGTGAAGCGACTCTCCACTAGGTGGGGGAGCCGGAGGCTTGAACGGGGATCCTTCCGCCAGTCCTTGAGCTTTGCACTACCTGCACTTATTCCACTGCACTACCACCCGACTCCACCTAGTGAGGTTTCAAGACATGTTGATGAGGTCATCTGCCCAGGGAAGACAGAATTCTCCTCTTTCTTGCTGTCCCTCCTTATATCTCTCTAAATAAGAAAGTAAAACGTTGAGTCCATGAGGTTGCATCATATATAATTACGATGTTGAGTTCATTGCCTTATATGACATTACATAAAAATAAAAAAATGAATTAATAAATAAATTGAAAGGAGCCCTGTCTACAAACATTCCCAGCCTTTTTGCTTTGAAAGCCATATAGTGTTTCATGCATATTATGTCATTTGCTCCTCACACATTCACAGAAGGAAAATAGGAAGAAGTTATTATTTCCTTTTAAGGGTGAAGACTGAGGTTTCAGGAATATAAAGGGACTCATCTATGACTTCAGGCCCAGATAATGTAGACTGTAATGTTAGACCTCAGATACTGGGCCTTAACTCTCTAGGTTTTTTTCAACTATAAGTCCTTCATCTGCTACCTCTCACATCTGCCAGCGCAGCAAGCATTGTTTCAGATTTCCTAAAGGCCTCAAAGCTGACCTGAGAGACTTAATTGTCTCAATATGGTGAGTCGATACTTAGTATCTGTGATCTCCTTGACCACTGAAGCTTCAAAGTTACCTCTGAGATTCTGAGGTAACTGGTTGGGTTTGAGGCAGGTCACTGGTATTTTTGAGAGATCCTCATAATTCTAAAGTACAAACCAGATTTCAGATCACTATTCCAAGTCAATGGTGTCAATGGTGTCAAACAAGCTGCTTGTGGATTAAGCCTACATCACAGAGGTGCTCTGACTGCCATACATGACAAATGAGTGTTTAAGTTTGATTTAGTTCTCAACATTCAAAAGTAGATGAAAACATCTTTTTTTCTACAAAGATACCTAAACTTCTGACTTATCTTGAGGAAAAAAGCACTCTGGCAATTGAGTCTTATTCCTGCCTGGTGGCCAGGGGTTGGAGTTGTGCTGTGTCTGCTCAGTTACACAGGCTAGGAATCCTCTGGTCCTTATTGTGTCTCACCAGTCAACTTCATTTTCATTGTTTATCTGTCCTTTTAGGGCTTCCCTGATTCATTCATTTTCCTGAAACCTATTGACAAAAAAAAAAAAAAAAATGCAGTAAGTAACTGCAGATCTTAGCTGTTGACTGAGCTAAGCAGACTTTTATTTCTTTCCAGCCAGAGAACATACTGTGTGTTAGTCAGACAGGACATCAGATTAAGATCATTGACTTCGGACTTGCCAAAAGGTAAGAGGTTTCTATTTTTGCATTATGGTAGAATACGTTAGAAGTTCTTTGTGATAGTTTTGTATGTAATGGGTTGGCAAAAAATTCATAATGCATTTTTTTGCATACAAAAGCATAAAAAAAATACAACATGACTTTTCTGACAACACAATAGTTAGTTTGAGACTGAAGCAAGAAATCTCAGCTCAGGAGCTTTCAGCTGTGCAGAAAGGTTATGCTACTGCTGTAACAGATAGTGCTGTACTATGAGCTCTGCATCTATGAAAAAGAATAGGGTTAACTATATTTCAAAACACCTATCTAAATGGAAAAGGGAATGATGGTTAAGGGAAGGACTTCACTGAGTGGAGGTGCTGAGCAGCTCTGTTTATTCCCCAAACCTCCAGTGGCTAGAATGTGCTAGCCTGTGAGATGCTTCACAACTGCCCTGCCCTCCTAGAAATGATTCGGTAAAATGACAAAATATATGAGATGCATCTGCAGTTACTCAGAACTAAGTTAGATTTTGGTAAAATGGTAATATAATGAAGCAACTGCTGACAGAGCAGATATGAAGGTTAAATGATAGTGCCAGCCCATCCCATGAAGGTCATGGCTTCTAGCTTCAGTCAGTGCATAAATTGAACATTGCACATAATTTAAAATATACTGAAGTTCCTTAAAGTAACTTTTACAACTATCCTTTTTATTTTTAAAAAGATTTTACTTAGGGGAGTCGGGCTGTAGCGCAGCGGGTTAAGCGCAGGTGGCGCAAAGCACAAGGACTGGCATAAGGATCCCAGTTCGAACCCCGGCTCCCCACCTGCAGGGGAGTCGCTTCACAGGCGGTGAAGCAGGCCTGCAGGTGTCTATCTTTCTCTCCCCCTCTGTCTTCCCCTCCTCTCTCCATTTCTCTCTGTCCTATACAACAACGACGACAACAACAATAATAACTACAACAATAAAACAACAAGGGCAACAAAAGGGAATAAATAAATAAAATAAAATATTAAAAAAAGATTTTATTTATTTATTCATGCAGATAGAAGGAGAGAGAAAGAAGGAACCAGACATCACTCTGGTACATGTGCTGCTGGGGATTGAACTCAGGACCTCATGCTTGAGAATCTAACGCTTCATCCACTGCACCACCTCGCAGACCACCTTTTTTACTTTTAAAATTATATTTATTTATTATTGGATAGAGACAAAGGGAAATTGAGAGGGGAGGGAAAGATAGAGGGAGAGATACCTGCAGCCCTGCTTCACCACTTGTGAAGCTTTCCCCCTGCAAGTGGGGACCAGGGGCTTGTGCACTGTAATGTATGTGCTTAACCAGGTGCACCACCAACTAGTCCCTAAACTAGCCTTTACTATAACCAAGTAAAATGCAGATGGTTTACTATATGATCCAGTCCAGTTACATGAATGATTAGCTTCATGCCTCAGAACTCTTGCCCATGGCATGTACCTAGTGTTGCCCTGGTTCTTAAAAGTGATAGTAAGAGAACTTTGACATCAAGAAGAACAAGCCTTCAAATATTCAGGCATCCACAATCCATAATTCATCTTCCAGGCTTCCTCCAGAATTCTTTTTCCACAAGAATATCATTGCTTTGGGAATCACATATTTTCTTATATCACAACTGAACTTTCAACTCTTTTTTGATAGTTCTTTTTAAATTTTTTAAATTATATTTATTTATTGGATAGAAACAGCCAGAAATATAGAGAGGCAGGGAAGCTAGAGAGGGAGAAAGAGAGACACATGCAGGACTGCCTTACCACTTGCAAGGCTTTCCTCCTGCTGGTGGGGACTAGAGGTTCAAACCTGTGTCCTGGCACATTGTTACATGTGCACTCAACTAGGTATGCCAATACCGGGCTCCTCAACTCTTTTTTTTAATAATTATTTTATTAGTGACATAATAATGATTAACAAGATTGTGGTATAAGAGGGGTAAAATTCCACACAGTTCCCACCATCAGAGTTCCATATGCCCTTCCCTCCACTGGAAGTTTCCCTATTATTTATCCCTCTGGGAATATGGACCAAGATATTTATGGGGTGCAGAAAGTGGAAGTTCTGGCTTCTATAATTATTTCTCCCCTGGACATGGGTGTTGACAAGTCAATCCATAACCCCCATCCTGTTTCTATCTTTCCCTAGTGGGGTAGGGCTCTGGGGAGGTGGAGTTCCGGGACACTTAAGTGAGGTTGTCTGTCCAGGGAAGTCAGGTTGGTGTCAGGGAAGCATCTGCAACTTGGTGGCAGAGTATTGGAGCTGGAGGGTTGACATTTCAAGCCTGGCATCTCTGGATATAGTCCAAAGTGCAACATATAGAGGTGGCACTAGTTGCATTGATTTGGTTGAGATCAGCTGATGCAGTATCAAATGGTATGGATCAAAAGAAGCATAGAGGAAAATGAGCTAAACCCCAGAAGTTCCAGAACTGGGAGAAATATGGGTTTACAGAGAAAGAGAAAAGTTCTCTGTTGTCTTAGGTTTAAGAAGACAATAGGTAATTATTATTATAACCAAATTATTTGGGAACTTGATTTACTTTGAAAATCCCATGGTTAAGCTTTACTGTACTACATAAGACTTTACCATGATTTGTATCATTTAATGCTATTTACAAATAACTATATCTTATATACTGGAAAGACAAACTTCTGGTCTCCTTGGTCTAAGATTATAGGTGACTGAATATTAAAAGTTATTATTTAGAAATGAATGAACAATGTAAGCCCAATGTTAAAATTTAATCAGTTTATTCATTTGAAACCTGAAGTGCTTAGGTTGAAAGACTATATACTCAGAACTGAAGTCTATGTATTAAAAAGCTTGAGACATTCAATCTATTTTCCCCTCTTATATTGATTAAATAATCATTTATAAGACTATAGGTTAATAGGAGAATATATTAATAGTCCCTACCTCCACCCCCCTGAACTCTTCTTTATAGTCAAAGGGGAACAAGTTCAGGAACCACTGAGTTACCTCCTTGGTTCAATTTTCAGTCTATATTGTGAGAGATAGAAAGTAAGAAAGACAGAAATAGAGAGAGAGAAAGGAGAGATATTATAGCATTGTGCCACTATCCATGGATCTCAATCCATTTTCATCCTTATTGCTGCTTGTGGTACTTCCATAAGGTACTGGGACTGGACTCAAGGCCTCATGTAGGGAGCATATATGATCTACTACAGAACCACCTTATTGAATTTTCAGTTCTTGAAATTTTCTCATTTTGGTGGTCATTATTCACAAAGTAACTTTTTTGTTACTTTATGAGCCTCAAAGCACTCTATGTACAAGTGGAAGGTTTCCTGCCTCTGTTGTTAATCTTCTGCCTCCCAGAGGTGACATTGAAAACTACTGTACTGATCTTTCTAGGTCACTGTTCCACTGCTTTCAGGAGTGAAAGATGCATTTCCCCATACACCATAAGAGGTAATGGAGCCAAGTTTAAAGTCATTAGAGTAATAATAGGGCTCAAAATTCATCCAATTCCATCATATCCTCAGGATTCCCATTATATTTCATGTGTAATGTTAAACTCCTCCCCCAGTGCAAACATTTAGAAATCACATTCAGTTCATAACATTAAAAATTGCTTAATATTTTTCAAACAGTGTCGTAAAACTAGGATGCATCTCACATACTAGTATGTCAATTATATTAGAGCTGTTTCTCAACCTATTACTCATTACACCTACACATTAAGCCCAATGTTAAAATTTAACCAGTTCATTCATTTTAAACCTTAAGTGCTTAGGTTGAAAGAATATAGATTTTTTTTAGATGTTTCTCTCCTTCTAACATCTTTTTTAGATGTTTCTCTCCTCCTAACATCTTCTATGAAATTTAATGTCATTTACATACTGTAATTTGTTTATGCACTGTGAGCCTTTGGAGAGCTATAAACCATTTAAGTTAAGGTTTCCCAAGAACTAACATTCAGCATCTGTAGGATAATACTGTGTCTATTGGGAATACAAGCACTGTGTATATAGTATCCTCCTGAATGCTTGATGACCAATTATCAAATGAGTACTTATAGTAACATACTGTGATTTTAAGTAAGAAGTAATCTCCTGAGGTTTCTTGAATCTGGGAAGTCTTCTATAAGCAGTAAAAAGGGATGAAAGGAAAGGTTTTCATTTCCTTACAGGCAGTGGTATATTAGTGCTTTTTAACAAACAGCTGGTAGGAGTAGATGGGATGACCTTTGCTACTGTATGTTGATTTCAAATTACCAGCATAACATTACTGAATGGAGGGTTGGAGAGAGATGGGTCCAGTTGACTCCATGCTCTAGCACAACTCTGCCTAGAGGGGAACAAGAGGAAGAGTGTGCATTATGGGAACAGCATGTACACTATTTATGAGCAGAGAGGTCTGGGAGCTGCAGGTGGGGTTGGAGGTTGATGGTCCAGTACAAGGTGAGACTCCAGTGAGGAGTCCTAAATGTCTGGCTCAGAAGTTAGAACACAGTCCTTTAGGGTATTGAGTGAGGAGGTAAAAAGTAAAATGGTTATAGGCCAGTTTACCAAAAATTAATTTGTCAAAATTTATCGACAAACTGCCAAGCTGCTTAAAATCATCAAACAAATTGTTGACCTGTTCAATGGAACCATAGGTACAAGCAAGTTTCAAGAAAATACAAGGAAAATTTAAGAGAAGACCACTTATACTAAACTGCCAGGCATTTGAGAAATAAAGATGTCTAACATGTGTGAAAAAGGATCTTTTGCCAAATTGGGCTGCTTTCTAGGACTTGTGTCCTTTCAAAAATGGGGAGGAGGGGGATTGTCAACTATAAACCATTAATCCCCCAATAAAGAAATTTAAAAAAGTGAGGGGAATGTGTAGGTTGAGAAGACATATTTGATACTCAAAAATTAAATATTTGTAAAGAGGGAGACAACACCAACCCCCACCCCACCTCCAGTACAAACTGCAGAAAGGAAAATTATATTGCTGGGTAGAACTAAAAGAAGGTGCACAGATTTCTTACTGATGGTTTTGTCCCCAACAGACCTTCTGAAGTCACATATAAATTGTGAGAGCTATGACACCAAATGGGACAAAAATTATATTCGACTGAACAATAAGAGAGATTAGTGGGCCTAAACAGGGGCTTGATAAAGATCAAGGATGGTGAAAGGACAGGAAATATCTTGTTTAAGATACTTCACTGCTAGGTGGAGGTTTGGGTCTCCCAATTCCTAGATCAGTGCTCAGATGGGAACACAATGCCCATTTATTTCATCAGATCCTTTGGCCTGGCAAGAAGGGACCTATCCCAAACCATATGAAGTTATGACCTGATATATGACACTGAAGTCATCAGGGATCTTCTATTAAGAGTCTAGTATTAGTATTGGTACTTTTTTTTCTATATATATATATATATATATATTTTTTTTTTTTTTTTGCCTCCAGTGGTATCGATGGTGCTCGGTGCCTGCACTATGAATCCACTACTCCTATGGCCATCTTTTCAATTTTTTTGGATAGGGCAGAGAGAAATTGAGAGAGGAGAGGAAGATAGAGAGGGAGAAAGATAGACACCTGCAGACCTGCTTCACTACTTATGAGATGAACTACCCCCCCTGCAGGTGGGGAGCCAGGGCTTTGCACTGGGAACCTTGAGTGGGTCCTTCCACTTTGTCCTATGTGCGCTTAACCCAGTGCACCATTGCCCCCCTTATTATTTTTAATTATTATTGGATAGAGACAGAGAGAAATTGAGAGGGGAGGGGCAAAAGAGAGGGAGAGGGACAGAGAGACACCTACAGAACTGCTTCACTATTTGTAAAGCTTTCCCCCTGCAAGAGGGGGACCAGGGGCTTGAACTTGGGTTTTCGCATTGTAACATGTGTAACCACTACCCTGACCCTTGGTACTTTTAATTTTATAGCAAAACTAAGTGGGGAGATAAAGACACTATTTGATGTCCCTACTCACCACCAAAGTGGTACTTTTTTGTCACAGACCTATGCTGACACATCATAATCACCTAGTCTGTACTTAACATTACAGTTCAGTCTAATAAGGTGCATTAGACAGATAAATCACTATAGGAATTCATCACTATAGTACATATAGTACTTTTCACTACCCTAAAAATCCTGCACATTTCTCCCTCCTTCTGAATCCTTGCAATTATCTATAAACTATTCTCCATAGTTTTTCCTCTTCCATGTCAAGTAGATAGTGATATGGTAGTACTTTTCCCATATTGATTTCTTTCACTTAGGAATATAGATTTATGGTTCCTCTGTATCTTTTCATAATAATGTGATATTTCAGTCTTTTTAAAAGATTTTTTTAAATGTATTTACAAAGAGAGAGAGAGGAAACACACACCAGAATATCATTTTGGCATATATGATGCCAGGGGTTAACTCTAGGCCTTGTGCTTGCCATCTCTAAGACTGAAGTTCAGGTTTTTTTTAACACTAAATATCATTCTACTGGATTCAACAGATTTATCTGCTCATCTACCAAGCTTGACTACTACTCATTAAATATTCTGATTCAAAAGAGATTCTAAAAACACCTTTCAGTATCTTTTTTTCTTTCTTTCTTTCTATTTTATTTGATAGGAAAGAGAGAAACTGAGAGGGGCAGGAGAGTCAGAGAGGGAAAGAGAAATATAAACACTTGCAGACCTGATTCATGGACAGGAGCAGGGGCTCAAACGTTGTTCCTTGCACATGGTGATATGTGCACTTACCTGGGTGTGCCACTGCCCGGCCCCTCACTATCTTCTTTCACACTTATTCATCAAGTTTCTTCCTAGTCTTTATTAAAACTTTATGTACAGTGGAAGCAACCCAGGTGTCCAACAACAGATGAGTGGCTGAGCAAGTTGTGGTATATATACACAATGGAATACTACTCAGCTGTAAAAAATGGTGACTTCACCGTTTTTAGCCGATCTTGGATGGACCTTGAAAAAATCATGTTGAGTGAAATAAGTCATAAACAGAAGGATGAATATGGGATGATCTCATTCTCAGGTAGAAGTTGAAAAACAAGATCAGAAACGAAAACGCAAGTAGAACCTGAAATGTAATTGGCATATCACACCAAAGTAAAAGACTCTGGGGTGGGTGGGTGGGGAGAATACAGGTCCATGAAGGATGATAAATTACATAGTGGGGGTTGTATTGTTAAATGGGAAACTGGGGAATGTTATCCATGTACAAACTATTGTATTTACTGTTGAATGTAAAACATTAATTCCCCAATAAAGAAATAAATTAAAAAAAAAAACTTTATGTACAGAATCGATATTTCTAACCTTTGTTACAACTGTGGTAAAATACATGTAACATAAAGTTTACCATTATAACCAATTTTTAAGATGAATGCAGTACTGTTAAATTATACCCACATTGTTGTGCAGCCAACCTGCAGATTTTTTCCACATTAATGAAATAAAGAATTCATTTCCTTCCTGTCTCTGGCCCCTAGAAAATACCATTGTAACGTTTCTATAAATTTTTGACTACTCTACTTATCACACAAGTGAAGTCATATAGTATATGTTTTTCTTCTCTTTTCTTTTTTTTAAATTTATTTATTTATTTTCCCTTTTGTTGCCCTTGTTGTTTATCGTTGTTGTTGTTATTGCTGTCATTGTTGTTGGATAGGACAGAGAAAAATGGAGAGAGGAGGGGAAGACAGAGGGGGCAGAGAAAGACAGACACCTGCAGACCTGCTTCACCACCTGTGAAGCGACTCCCCTGCAGGTGGGGAGCCGGGGGCTTGAACCAGGATCTTTATGCTTATCTTTGTGCTTTGCACCACCTGCGCTTAACCCATTTAGCTATGCCTGACTCCCCCAACTCCCCTTCTTTTCTTTTTTAACTTATTTATAAAACGGAAATATTGATAAGACCATAGGATAAAAGGGGTACAATTCCACAGAATTCCCACCACCAAAACACCACATCCCATCCCCTCCCTTGAAAACTTTCCTATTTATTATCGCTCTGGGAGCATGAACCTAGGTGCAGAAGATGGAAGGTCTGCCTTCTATAATTGCTTCTTCACTAGACATAGCTATTGGCAAGTCAATCCATACTCCTAGCCTGTCTCTCTCTTTCCCTAGTGGGGCAAGGCTCTAGGGAGACAGGGTTCCAGGACACCTTGGTGAGGTCATCTGCCCAGGGAAGTCAGGTTGGCATCATGTAGCATCTGGAATTTGTTGGCTGAAAAAGCACTAAGATATAAAACAGAACAAATTGTTAAATAATCAGGAACCTAAAGGCAAGAATATAGCAGATGAGACTTAGGATCTATTTTAGGTATATTCCAAGGGGCCCATGACTTTACTAATTTTTGCCTGAGTCCAACATCTAACATGCAGGTGGACCAAAGGTATTGTCTGGGGAGATGTTGTCAGAGTTGGAAATAGGACTAGGAAGCCGGATCAGGGAAGAGAGTAGCTCCCAAATATGGAAAAGGTATATAAATATTGTTAACTATAAATTCCATCAATTTGATCTGGGGCCCGTATTCATCACAGGAGCCTATGTAACCTCTGCATCCCTGTAGGTCTGAGCTCACATTCCATGGAACATTCTAGTGTGCACTAATTTTAGAAACCATTTTCCTTCAGTGGTACACTATGTTGGTCCCTTCTGAGAATGGGCTGTCCCTACCATTATTAGTCTTCATAGGGGGGGCAAGGTCCTATAGCAGCCAACAAAGGGGTATTTATTGACTCACTGCAAACTATTGTGCACTATGTTGTTCCTGATGGAGATGACCAGTGACAGTGGAGAGAGGGACCTGTTAGAGGTCTAGGCCCATCATGTCTGTGTGGGAATCCCAGGATTCCCTGACTAGGGTACTGAGTGATAGGGTGGCCTGGTAGTAACCAAAAGAGCCATTATTAAAGTATACTGGTCTCTTGCCCTTATCCAGCTTTTGTCCTTACTTTGTCTGACAAGGATAGCCTTGGAGTTATTGGGGGTAGTGAAATAGGAAGTAGGTGAGGAGAGTATATAGGTCTAAGTAGAAACTATTTGATTAGGTACTTTATGGTGTCTTTTTTTAGGTCTTTCTACTAGCTTGCTGCGTTTATTGACTCACTGAAAACAATTTTGCACTTTTGCTTTAAGGTATATAATTTATGGATACATGTATACATATGCCCTATCTCATGGGCCCTGGTCTATATCTAGGTTCTGAGGTTTTGTTAGGAAATGCACTACCCTAACCCTAACCCTATCATCTAGGAAAGGTCTCAACAGAGTAATGAAGCTGAAGGGTTGACATCCCAAGCCTGGTGTCTCTGGACACAATCTGCAGTGAAAGATGTTGAAGTGGTACTGGTTGCAGTGATTAGGTTTAGATCAGCAGATGCAGTATCAGTTGGTATGAACTGAGAGAAGCATGCAAGAAAGCAAGCCCCACCCCTGAGGTTCCAGTACTGGGAGAAATACTGGTTTTACAGAGAATGGGGAAGGTTCCTGCTGTCTTAGGGTTTAAGAGTCATACAGTATATGTTTTTCTTATCCTCCTCCTTCTCCTCTCCCTCCCCCTCCCCCCTCTTCCTTTTTTGCTAGAGCATTGTTCAGCTCTGGCTTATGCTGATGTGGGGGATTGAATCTGAGACTTTGGAGCCTCAGGCATGAGAGCCCCTTAGCATAACCATTATGGATCTAACCCACCCTACAGTATGTGTTTGTTTAGCTTACTTCATTTTGTAGACAGTCTTTTAGATATATCCATGTTTGAGGATGTGCCAGAATTTCCTTCCCTTTGAACTCGCCAGTGAACAATTTGTTACATGTAACAAAATGCATGCCATGTTTTGATATCCATTCACCAATGGACAGCTTGGACTTATTGTGAACAATGTTGCTACAAACATGGATATGTAAATTTCTCTTTAGAACTCTGAGATATATATTCCAAAACTGGGGCTGGGGAGATAGCATAGTAGTTTTGAAAAAACTTTCATGCCTAAGGCTCCAATATCCCAGGTCTAATCACTAGCATCACCATAAGCCAGAATTGAGCAGTACTCTAGTTTGAAAAATTAATAAAATAATTATCATTAAAAAACAAATAGTTTAATATATATACTGAGAAATTGAGTTAATGAACCATATATATATATACATATATATATATATATAATTTTATTGTCATCACAGGCGCTTCACTGCTCTGGGATGACTTTTTCAGATACTAAGACAGATAGGGGAGGGAAAGGGATACTATAGCACTCAAGCTTCCTCCAGTGTTGTGAGTGGGTGAGGGTCAAATCTGAGTTGTGTGCATGACAAAACACTATCCAGGTAAACTAATTATCCAGTCCTCCTTTTTTATTATATATATATATATTTTAGATTTACCAATTTATAGTGAGAGAGGTGGGAGAAAGGACCAGAACATTGCTCAGCTCTGGCATAAGGTAGTGCTGGTGACTGAATCTGTGGCCTCTGGGATCTCAGGCATGCAAACTGGTGCGCCAACAGGTTGAGCTATCTTCCCAGTGAAAATTGTCAGTCAGAGTTCAGGGTGCCAGTATGCTGGGCTAGCTTCAAGGCGGGAGACAGACGATCAGGGACACATGGCTGAGTGGAGAAGCAGTATTTCTTTATTCACGAGCAAACAATTCAAAAAACTAATATAACCTAATCATAACATGATCCTGTCCTGCCTTTTTCTCCTCCAGCCGAAGAGTCCACAACCCAGGAAGTATGTAGGATAGGGGGCGGGGAGAAGCAAGAAGAGCAAAAAGGCAAGGACTAAACCAAAATCTCCCCAAGGCAGGAGGAGTGAGACCAAACCAATGTAACAGAATGATCATGTAAACAGACCACAACGTCAAGCAATGTAACAGAAGGGATCCCAGAAGCAGAACTAGAAGCATACCAACAATTCCCCCTTTTCTTTTTAACTAATTGACCATAGTATCAGGAGTGTGGGGTGAACAGAAACCTATATCGTACAGGCATTTTCAAAAAAAAAAACTGGCACAAACATGGAAGAACAAGTAAGCGAGCAACAAGAAGCAGTGTGTTGCCAAGGGAAGGCCTGAGGGGGGCATTTCTTGCCTCTGTGGGCTTCTCTTGCCTCTGGGCATTTCTTGCCTCGACGGGCATTTCCTGCCTCTGTGGGCATTACCTAGCGAGGAGGGGGGGTATGGCCTTTAGAGTCCCAAGGCAGCTGGCTGCAGTCAGTCTTTGAGAAGCCCAGCAGCATAAAGGGAAGCTACTGTAGAGTTGTGTACCAGTAAGTCCGATAGAAGTGCCGGTTCAAAGCAGATGTCCACTGAGGAATTGCCAGGGGGGGTGAAATGTTGCATGAGGAAGGTCAGCCCCTGGAATTCCGCTCTTCTGTAGAGAACTTGACAGCTGCAATTTACTTATTTATGAAACAAAACTTGTAGCAGGTTAGAAGTTTACCACAATTGATAACTCGATGATTATAATTGGTTTAAGTATCTTTATAAATTTGGAAGGTCTTTCTCGTTTCATTTTAAGGCTCCTTAACCAATTTAAGTGCAATAAAATGTGGTAAGGCAAAGAACCATTGTTAGAGCCTCAGGCATGAGAATCATTAGCATAACCATTGTGCAATCTATCATTATTAATTAAGAAGGTATTTGAGAGCTTTACATATCAATAACGTCTTATTTAACCTTTTGTTACACCCATATAAGATGGAGACACACCCTAGGTGTGCGCAGGTTTTTTAGAACAAGTTAATTAAAATATATTGATTTTTAACTAATTTTTACCTCAGACATTAAATGTAAGTTAATTTTACCTTTATGAGAATTATGTTGAAAACCTTTTTCATTTAACTTTGCCTGGTAAGAATGTAGCCTTAAAGTTACATTTTTAACCTTAAAGTTAATGTTTACCAAACTTCAAACACACACATAAACATGGTCTTTAATACACAAGGAGAAAAACTTTTGTTACGAAGACATGTCATTTTAAACACAAATTTAGATCTGTACTGTCTTAGTTGTTCGGGGGGTGCATTGTCCGGTGGTGGCCTCTTGCGCAAATTCACTTCCAGGAATTGCAAGGGTGCCATCACTGCACATATGTCTGCGTATTTTAGCTCCTCTGCCGTCAGAGCCGAGCTGGGGATCTCAGTCAGGGGGCCCAGTCCCAGCAGGGAGCCTGCGGTCTCCAAGTGGTCTGGGATCTGCCCAGACTTCATAGCAGGAGGGCGGGCGGGCCAGCCGTGCAGAAGGCATGGGCCGAGGTGCCCCGGGCTGGGGGACAGGATGGGCTGCAGTTCTGCCCACCATGCCCGCAGACCTGCTCTCCGCGGCTGAGCAGCGCAGAGGGAGCCAGCACCCAATGCCCTGTGCCCTGCAGCAGTGAGCAGGCTCTGGCAGGCCAGCGGTGGGCGGAAATGTTCCAGAAAGAGAGAAACTATCTCATGAAGAAAGGGCAGAGGCCTTTGGAAACCTCTTCATAAGTAGAAAAGCAGCCCATAGTGGATAGGTAGCCAAATGTCTTCACTTATCTGGGGGATGGGCAGGTTAGGCCCCACGTTGGGCGCCATATGTCAGTCAGAGTTCAGGGCGCCAGTATGCCAGGATAGCTTCGCAGCGGGAAACAGACGATCAGGGACACATGGCTGAGCAGAGAAGCATTATTTCTTTATTCACAAGCGAACAATTCAAAAAACTAATCTAACCTAGTCATAACACAATCCTGTCCTGCCTTTTTCTCCTCCAGCCGAAGAGTCCACAACCCAGGAAGTATGTAGGATAGGGGGCGGGGAGAAGCAAGAAGAGCAAAAAGGCAAGGACTAAACCAAAATCTCCTTGAGGCAGGGGGAGTAAGACCAAACCAATGTAACAGAATGACCATGTAAATAGACCACAACATCAAGCAATGTAACAGAAGGGATCCCAGAAGCAGAACTAGAAGCATACCAACAGAAAATATTTTAAAAATATTTTTTAAAATATTAAAAATATTTTTGAGGAACCAGCTTGTTGTTTTCCATAGACTCTGTTTCATTCTACTTTCTTGTTAACAAGAGTTCCAGTTTTCTACGTACTAGCCTATATTTATCTTCTTTTTTTTCTTTTGTTAAATCTTTTTGTTTTTTTCTTTTTTAATTATTTTATTTATTCCCTTTTGTTGCCCTTGTTGTTTATTGTTGTAATTATTGTTGTTGTTACTGATGTCATTGTTGTTGGATAGGACAGAGAGAAATGGAGAGAGGAGAGGAAGACAGAGAGGAGGAGAGAAAGATAGAGACCTGGAGACCTGCTTCAAAGCCTGTGAAGCAACTCCCCTCCAGGTGGGGAGCCGGGGCTTGAACCGGGATCCTTATGCCGGTTTTTGTGCTTTGCGCCATGTGCACTTAACCCATCTTTTGTTAAATCTTATAGTAGCCATACTGATAGTGTGAGATAATATCTTGATGTTTTTGATTTGCAATTTCGCTGGTGATACTGAAAATATTACTATTTTTCTAACTGTTACTGTCATCCCTCCAAACAAATGTCACACACCAAATAGGTGTTCTTCCATGTGATGATTTCTGAATAATATGTATTAGTCTCTTTTTTTTTCTGTGATTTCAAATACCTGTAGAAAAACTATATTTTTCTGATTCTTATGAAAGTCTGAATTTGAGCCCTGGGTATGTAATGATTCTCTAAAAATATGTGAGGTGTAGTCAACACAGCTGAGATAGGAAGAGATTATCAACCCCCTCTGCACCCCCCCCCCCAATTAGAATTAGTTCCAGCATCTATAGATTCCCCAAGGCCTCACTTTCATGCTTCCCTGCATTCCTTCCTTCTTAGGTACAAGCCTCGGGAGAAGTTGAAGGTGAACTTTGGCACTCCTGAGTTCCTTGCCCCAGAAGTGGTGAATTATGAGTTTGTCTCATTCCCTACGGACATGTGGAGTGTGGGAGTCATCATTTATATGCTGTGAGTGTCCGTCGACCCAGCCCCAGCTAGGATGGACTCTTAGTTTGGGTATCTTTAAAAAACAGCAAAAATTTAAATGTGAGTCATTTATTGCGGGGTGATATTCCCAGGAAACACCAACAGGGGGATGGGGAAGTAAGACGGAGAAGGAAGGAATCCAGTCAACTGTATGCCATGGAGTCAGTAAACAAGTTTATTCTGGGTGAGAGGAGCTCTGCCATTCATCTTGGATCATCGACTCAGAGTTATTCCAAAAGGCAATGGAATTATATATTTATCCACCAACTCTTATAAACTATTGCTTGTGGGCTGGTTCCAGGAATATTAATTCTTTCAGAATGGGTGAAAAGGATAGTTTCAACAAAGAAATAAATGTGGGTGCTTTGGGCAAGCAGGGCTGGAGTGCACTGAAACAGAAGCGAGGAGTAGATCAGGACATACAGTCTTTTGCTTCATTTGATCTTGCCACTCAAAGTCTGTAGGCTGGGGAAGCAGACCCAGGATGGTCTGAGTGGTAATATGGGTACAGACTAGACACTCTTTCTTGTCTATGAGCTTTTCTTGGCTATTTCTCAGAGACCCAGAAAAGTTATGCCTATTGTTTTTGCTATAATTGTTACCCCATGCCCCTAAATTGTGTGTGTGTGTGTGTGTGTGTGTGTGTTACACCAAGTGGGAGGAGTTCAAAGCTGAAAACCAGCCAGTTAGGGTGACTTGCCTCTTCTTCCTGATTCTGAAGGACCCTAATTAAGCCAATTTCCCTTTGACGCCTTAGTTATGTGCAGATTCTAAAGCAATCTGGCTATCTCAGACACATGGTAAGCGATCTCTAGTTTCTAAATAAAAAAAAAAACTTATTTCATATGAAATAAGAGTTTCATATAAGAAATGGAGAGAGAAAAATCAGAGCATCACTCTGATACATGCAGTGCCAGGGATTGCACTGGGGACTCAGACATTCAAATCCTGTGTTGTACCATTTGAGATTTTTATTTTATTGCCACCAGAGTTTTTGTGCCTGCACAATGAGCCCACCATTCCTGTTAGCCATTTTTCCTTTTCTCCCCCTACATTATGATAGAGACAGAGAAATAGGGTGAGAAAGGAAAAGAGAGATAGAGGAGCGATACTTGCAGCCTGAAGCTTCCTCCCTGCTGTTATGGACCAGGGCATAAAATCTAGGTCCTCTCACCAGTGTGTTCTGTAGCCTTGCCTCTCCAGAGCCTCAACTCTACCACACTAGGGAAAGACAGAAAACAGGCTGGGGGTATCGATCAACTTGTCAATACCCATGTCCTGTGGAGAAACAATTACAGAAGGCAGAACTTCTACCTTCTGCACCCTGAAAAGAATTTTGGTCCATACTCCCAGAGGATAAAGAATAGGGAAGTTTCCAATGGAGGGGATGGGACTCAGAACTCTGGTGGTAGGAACTGTATGGATTTATATCTTTATTGTCATACAATATTGTAAACCAACATTAAATCACTAGTAATAACTACATAAATAAAAATAAAAGCAAATCATAAGTAAAACTAGAGCTGGGGATTATCAAGAAAACAAAATCAAAACAAAACAAATAAAAAAAATGCATCCTCAAGTATGGTAACTTTTAAGATTTACTGGTGGGAGTCAGGTTGTAGCACAGCAGGTTAAGAGCATGTGGTGCAAAGCACAAGGACCGGAATAAGGATCCCGGTTCGAACCACGGCTCCCCACCTGCAGGGGAGTTGCTCCACAGGTGGTTAAGGAGATCTGAAGGTGTCTTTCTCTCCCCCTCTCTGTCTTCCCCTCCTCTCTTCATTTCTCTGTCTTATCTAACAACGATGACATCAATAACAACAACAATAACTACAATAACAATGAAAAACAACAAGGGCAACAAAAGGGAAAATAAATATAAAAAAAAATTAAAAAAAAAAAGATTTACTGGCTACACCTCCATCTGGTCCCAAAAACTATTTTTAACTAAATGGACCTACTGGATTAGGCCCTAATTTATGCTTTAAAATTCAGATTAAGGTAAAGAAGTGAACAGGATAGAGAACATCTTCAAACACTCTTCCTGACTCCCATTTTTCAGTCCTTCACTTCTTCCCCCTAACAAAATGCACTGGACTATATATATCCTGTGAAGAAGTGATAGATATGCTTTTCTGTTATGCCACCAATCTTTATGCTTACAAGATTCCAGCATCTCTGGTAGGCACTTCTTTCTTTTTTCCAAAGACAGGATGAGAGACAGAGAGGAAAGGAGGAAAGGAGGGAGAGAGGGAGAAAGGAAGAGGGAAAAGGAGGAGAGGGAGAGATAGAAAGATACCACAGCATTCCTCCTCTATTTTTGCATGGTGTTCGCTTGTGGTGGTCAGGGGGATTGAACTTGGATCCTTGTGCATGGTAAACTGTTTTACCAGTTGACTTCTCTCCTGGCCTGTATATATTCCTTTTGAATTCTGTTGGTTCTAATTAGTTCTGCTTGATAGACTCCTTTCTGTCCTTCAATGTTGGCAGATGTGACTTCTGCACACTGACAGGCCTTTCTTTCCTCTGTAGACTCAGTGGTTTATCCCCATTTCTAGGGGAAACAGATGCAGAGACCATGAACTTCATTGTGAACTGTAGCTGGGATTTTGACACTGACTCATTTGAAGGACTGTCAGAGGAGGCCAGGGACTTCATTTCCCGGTTGCTGGTCAAAGAGAAAAGGTATCATTTCATGCTTATCACTTGTGAACCATTCTGATGACTATAATCTGAGGAGGCTGTAAGGATTGAGCTGGTACTGGGCTTTCTCTGGGCCAGGTCTATCCAGGATTTCTTAGTCTGCTCTTACTCTGGAGCACAAAAAAGGGCAGGAAAAGGAAATAAACTAAAACAAACAAAAAAAACCACACACACAAAGAATGTGTAATATAAAACCTAGATGAAGTTTTAGAAAGAACCAAGCTTCCAAATTAGCACCAAAAGGTTTCCAAATTGTTATTTTTAGTAGTTTCATATTGAAAAGAAGTTGAAATATGCAGATTTTTTTTTACCCAGAATAAAGGCTATAAAACTTAAATTTTATTTTTATGTTACAAAGAGACCAGAACATTGCTCTGTCATATGTGATACTGGCATTTGTTCATATGTGTTCTGTCTGCTAAGCCACACCTGACTGACCTCACTTCTTTTTTTAAATATATTTTTTAGTATTTTTATTTACTTATTATTGGATAGAGACAGAGAAACTGAGAGGAGAGGGGGAGATAGAGAGGAAGAGAGACAGAGAGATTCCTACAGTCCTCCTTCACCACTCCTGAAGCTTTCTGCTTGCACGTGGGGGCCAGGGGCTTGAACCTGGGTCCTTGAGCACTGTAATGTGTGTGCTTAACCAAGTGCACCACCGCCTGGCCCCTGATCTTATTTCTTGATAATGAAGTTCTACTAAAATTTCAGCAGTAATACTCAAGTACTGAGTAAAGCCATTGGATCTTCTGATATACAGAAACATATAATAGTAATACTGCAGATGACCCCAAGTAAGCCTCAAATCTAGACACTAAGACCTGACTTTAACTGTTTTGTTTCTATTTTTTCTAAATTCTCTTTTTAAAAATGTATTTATTGGGTGAAATAGATAGCATAATGGTTATGCAAAAAGACTCACATGCCTGAGGCTCCAAAATCCCAAGTTCAGTCCCCTATACCACCATAAAACCGAGCTGAGTAATGATTTGGCTAAAATACATATTTTGGAGCCTAAGGATGTTCTTCCTGGACCAAAGACTAAAGACTTTCCATGCTATTTTCCATACAGACTGCACCAGCTTGCTTTCCCACCACAGTGTACCAGAGTTTATCTCCACATATTCAACAATGTTTGTCATTTTCTGTTTTGTTGATATGAACTATTCTCACAGGTGTGAGGTGATAGCTCATTGTAATCGATTTGTATTTAATGGTAAGTGATGTAGAGCATTTTTTCATATGCTTGTAGGCCAGCTAAATGGCACTGAGAAAACTGGATCAGCCACATGAAAGAAAGAGAGGAAGGGAAAAAGAAAGAAAAAGAAAGCAAGGAAGGAAGGAAGGAAGGGAGAAACTAAACCATCAATTAACACCATGCACCAAAATTAACTCAAAGTGGATTAAAGACTTAGACAGTAGACCTGAAACTATAAAATACTGATGCATAGGAGACGTCACAGGTGAAACACTTCAGGACCTTAACACCAGGGAAACTGAAGAACGGAAATACTAAAAATAGTTTTTTATTTGTAAACACAAGAAATAAAAAGGCAACCAAATAACTTAAAGAAGATATTTACATGCTACACATATGACAAGAAATTGATATGAAATGTGATTATAACAAAATTAAACAGCATAACAATAAAACAAAAACAGTATTAAGTAACAATTATTGAGGAAATGATATGGATAGTCTCTAAATATGTCTAATTTAGATGAACAAGTTGACATTATTCTCTGGAAAGATAAATGAAACTCACGTCTGGGGTCGGGCGGTGGCGCAGTGGGTTAAGCACATGTGGCGCAAAGCGCAGGGACCGGCGTAAGGATCCCGGTTCGAGCCCCCGGCTCCCCACCTGCAGGGGAGTCGCTTCACAGGCGGTGAAGCAGGTCTGCAGGTGTCTGTCTTTCTCTCCCCTTCTCTGTCTTCCCCTCCTCTCTCCATTTCTCTCTGTCCTATCCAACAACGAATTGTGTCAACAAGGGCAATAATAATAACCACAACAAAGCTACAACAAGGGCAACAAAAGGGGGAAAAAATGGCCTCCAGGAGCGGTGGATTCATGGTGCAGGCACCGAGCCCAGCAATAACCCTGGAGGAGGAAAGAAAAAAAAAAAAAGAAAGAAAGAAAAAAAAAATTTATTCCCTTTTGTTGCCTTTGTTGTTTATTGTTGTTATTGATGTCATTGTTGTTGGATAGGACAGAGAGAAATAGAGAGAGGAGGGGAAGACAGAGGGGAGACAAAGATAGACACCTGCAGACCTGCTTCACCACTTGCCACTTGTGAAATGACTTCCCTGCAAGTGGGGAGCCAGGGGCTGGAACCAGGATCCTTAAGCCTGTCCTTGCGCTTTGCATCACGTGTGCTTAACTCGCTGTGCTACCGCCCGACTCCCAAGTCTTTTAATTCTTTAAAAATTTTTTTTGTATTATCTTTATTTATTGGATAGAGCCAGTCAGAAATTGAAAGGGAACGGGGTGATAGGGAGAGAGACAGAGACACCTACAACACTGCTTTACCACTTGCACAGCTTTGCCCCTGCAGGTGGGGACCCGGGGTTCTAACCCTGGTCCTTGCACATTGTAACATGTGCGCTCAACCAGGTGTGCCACCACCCAGCCCCCCTTTACTTTTTTTTTAACTTCTTTTTTTAAATTATTATTATTATTATTTTGTTTATAAAAAGGAAACAATGACTAAACAATAGGATAAGAGGGGTACAACTCCACACAGTTCCCACCACCAGAACTCTGTATCCCATCCCCACCCTTGATAGCTTTCCTATTCTTTAACCCTCTGGGAGTATGGAACCAAGGTCATTGTGGGATGCAGAAGGTAGAAAGTCTGGCTTTTGTAATTGCTTCCCTGCTGAACATGGGTGATGACAGGTCGATCTATACTCCCAGCCTGCCTCTCTCTTTCCCTAGTGGGGCAGGGTTCTGGGGAATTGGAGCTCCAGGAGTGGTGTAGGGCACAGCTGTCTTTCCTATGTACTACCTCAGTTCCCTGGCTTTCTCTGGGAGGTGGTGATTAATCACTGGAATATATTTCCTCTATAAAGGACAGAGAACATTTTGCTGATTACTTTCTTGCAGGGGAATTTCAGACATAAGTCTTTTTAGTATGCAGTATGATTTATGCCTACTGACTCAGGTTTCCTACTGAACTGAATACATTTTTGGACAGAGAATAGACAACCTCACTTAAAAATTTCAACTGCTGAGAGTCCGGCGGTAGCGCAGTGGGTTAAGCACATGTAGTGTGAAGCGCAAGGGCTGGTGTAAGAATCCCGGTTGGAGCCCCCGGCTCCGCACCTGCAGGGGAGTCACTTCACAAGCAGTGAAGCAGGTCTGCCTGCAGGTGTCTATCTTTCTCTCCCCCTCTCTGTCTTCCCTTCCTCTCTCCATTTCTCTCCTATCTAACAAGGGCGACATCAATAATGTTGTTACAAAATTAACTACAACAACAACAAAAAAAAGGGCAACAAAAGCGAAAATAAATATTTAAAAAAGATTTTAAAAAATTTCAACTGCTATTTTATTTTATAGCTGCAGAATGAGTGCCACACAGTGCCTGAAACATGAGTGGTTGAATAATTTGCCTGCCAAAGCTTTAAAATCTAACGTTCGTCTCAAATCTCAACTATTGCTGCAGAAATACATGGCTCAGAGGAAATGGAAGGTAATTGTTTCCTTCTGGTAAAGGCAGCATTTGGCTTAAAAATTCCACAGACCAAAACTGACTGGTGTAGGAGTAGGATTTTGTTCATATATTTGTAAACTCTAGAGTAATGGAATGAAATCTGAACATGGTTTTTTTTTTTATGCATTGACATTTTTATATCTATTTTTTCCCTGATTACTAAAATGAACCAGTATTGAAACAGTAAACAGATGCAATATTGTAGGCCTCTCCAATGCCAATCACCTGCACTTTCCCATCCCTCAGAGGCAAAAACCTTGCCACGTCACAAACTTTGCTCATTTGCATGTGCTATTTTCTGTTTCAGAGGCCTGAACATAGGTTTTTAAAGGCAACAGTAGTAAAGTGTTTATTGGTAAAAGTTTATAGCTTTCGACCTGATTCCTCTAGATTTTAGAAATAAAGAGCATCAGAAGTCATATGCTTTAAGTTTGTTTCCTGAGCACTGCTCAGCTCTGGTTTATGATGATGCTGGGGACTGAATCTGGGCCCTTTAGTGCCTCAGGCTTCAAAACCTTATTTTGCATAACGATTATGCTTTCTCCCCAGCCTCAGCTTTAAGTTTTATTTATAAGAGAACTCTTGATAGCATGAACATAAATATCTGTCTTAAAAACATTTGTCCTCCAGAGAAGTGACTTTCCAACATTTTGATACTGATTCAAATCTTACTAAGAAAATGTTCTTTTGTTGTTTCTTTTTAAATCAACTGATCTAAAAATACGCTTTTCTGTTTTTTTTTTATCCTTCCCTCAAGAAACATTTTTACGTGGTGACTGCTGCCAACAGGTTAAGGAAATTTCCAACCTGTCCTTAATCTTCAACTCTGCAAGTGCTTCCATAGACCTAGGAATTGAAACCAGTGATCAAGTGATGACTTAAAAGTCTAAGTGATCTCTCCTTTTGATGACTGATCCCACTTATTTTGTATAAAAGGTTATGGCTGTTGCTTCCCTTGTGGATGAAAAGGTGACTAAAGTGACCCATGGATATTTTTTCTGCCTTATAATAGACTATTGCATTTATTTCCCAAGTATGCCAACTTTTGGTTATAAGTATAGGCATGTTTCTACTTTGCAAATGTCAAATTTGAATTCTATATGGGGTAATCTCACTAATGCACAGAAATTGAGAAATAAGAACAGAAAGGGGAAACACAAAGCAGAACTTGGATTTGGTTTGGTGTATTCACCAAAGCAAAGGACTTTGGGGATAGTGGTGGGGATTTCAGGTCCTGGTAAATGATGGTGGAGGAGAACCTAGGCGGGGGGTGAAGGTGTTTTGCAGAAAACTGAGAAATGTTACACATATCTACAACTGTATTTACTGTAAACCATTAATCCCCCAATAAAAAAATAAAAATACTGAATTCTAAATTTTCTCTTATTAAAGAATTCAGTAGACACTGGACATGTTATTTGGTGTTATCCCTTCAAGTACAAAGAGTCCCTAGAATTTAGCTTGCTCAGTGTGAGCTGATGTTTTCTTAACTTCTTTATTTTTAAATATTTATGTATTCCCTTTTGTTGTCCTTATTGTTTTATTGTTGTAGTTTTATTAATGTTGTTGTTGTTGGATAGGACAGAGAGAAATGGAGAGAGGAGGTGAAGACAGAGAGGGGGAGAGAAAGACAGACACTTGCATTCTTGTTTCACCACTTGTGAAGCAACTCCCCCACAGGTGGGGAGCCGGGGCTCAAACCAGGATCCTTATGCCGGTCCTTGTGCTTTGCGCCACGTGTGCTTAACCCGCTGCGCCTCTGTGCAACTCCCATGAGCTGATATTTTAATATATGTAATGTGATATGAATTTGGGATAATGGTCTTCAAATTTGTTTTAGTTTGTGACCACTTTTGAGAATCAACATATATATACTTCTATATTCTTTTACACTTAAAATGTACCAATTGTAACTAAATGGCTAAATCAAAACAATAATAATCTTGAATGTGTTCTTAACACATTAAACAATAAAAATAATCTTTAATGTATTTTTTAAATCAAAACACTAGGACAGTGAGAACAGCTTAATAGTTATGAAAACAACTTTCTTGCCTGAGCAGTGCCTAGTTTCAATCCCCTTGCACCACCATTAGTCAGAACTGGGCAGTGTTCTGGTAAATCTTCTTCTTCTAGCGTTTGCCCTTCTTCCGTAGCCAGTCAACAGGTCAGGTTGAAAGCTGTCAGGAGCTGCTTGTTGCTGGCTTTGAAAGTGACTGGGATCCACGTGGATTCAGTCGGCTAGGAAGGATCGTCAGTTTCCCCAATGAATAGGTACTCACGGGATTCTGGTAAATAAAATAAGTGGTCTGGGAGGTAGCACAGTGGATAAAGCATTAGTTTCTCAAGAATGATGTCCTGAGGGTCGGGCGGTAGCGCAGTGGGTTAAGTGCACTTGGCGCCAAGCACAAAGACCAGTGTAAAGATTCCGGTTCAAGCCCCGGCTCCCTACCTGCAGGGGAGTCGTTTCACAGGCGGTGAAACAGGTCTGCAGGTGTCTCTTTTTCTTCTCCTCTCTGTATTCCCCTCCTCTCTCCATTTCTCTCTGTCCTATCCAACAACGATGAGGTGAAGTCAAGTCTGCTGTATGGCATAATCCCCAGCACCAAGACTGATTGCAAAGCGGAAGTCCTAGACTAAACTGAAGCTATTCATCCTGTTGTTTCCAATTATATTGGTTATTTGAGGACTTATTGGCTATTATGGAAATGCACAAATAATAACTGGGGACAATAAAAAGAGATCCCCAGGGGAAGTACATTGTAACAACAATTATGGCAGTGAGTGTAACAAGACTAAAAATGGCCAAGGAGCAGAAGTTGCTGCACCCATTAGGAGGCTTTCAGAAAAAGAGCTATTTGTCACCACTACAGCTTCCCTATTAGCTGGACTCAGACCAAAAACCAGAACTATGGATGGCTTATAGTTTGAGTGGCAGACTGTGGTTTCCACCTAAATATAAAGAGACCCTATTGCTTACCCTCACCCACAGACCCCCTGCTTCACTTACAGGTATCTATGATATATATATATATATGGAGAGAGAGAGAGATTGATTGTGTAGTTAAATGGATAGAAGTTAGTAAACTTTCATATATGCAAAGGTCAGCCAGAAGAGAGCCCCCATGGTGTGTGCTTACTTTACAACAGAAGATTTTTTCAGGTAGACAGCTTACTAGATATTACAAAAGACTTGGTTTATATGATCTAGTGAGATCCATCCAAGAATGGGTTAAGAAGAAAAGCTGTTAGACTGAGTTACAGGGAGGAATGCTGATTCAAACAGAAGATCAGAACAGGGAGATGGTCAAAACAGATGCTTATTTCAAGGGAAGATTTAGGCTACCCCAGACCAAGGCAACTTTCAAGGAAGATTAGGATACCCTAGACCTAGGAAACTTTCTAAAGAAAACATACCCAGAATAATAATAATGATGTTTAAGGTCATTTAAAAAAAATTTTATATTTATTTATTTATTTGCCCTTTTGTTGCCTTTGTTGTTTTTCATTGTTGATGTAGTTATTTTTGTTGTTATTGATGTCATCGTTGTTAGGACAGAGAGAAATGGAGAGAGGAGGGGAAGACAGAGAGGGGGAGAGAAAGATAAACACACCTGCAGACCTGCTTCACCGGCTGTGAAGCGACTCCCTTGCAGGTGGGGAGCCAGGGCTCGAACCGGGATCCTTACTCTGGTCCTTGCACTTTGTGCCACCTGCACTTAACCGGCTGCACTACCACCGTCCGACTCCCTAGGTTATTCTTGATGGTAATAAAAACAATCATGCATGATGTCAACTATATCCTTGATGTTAATGGAAACAGTCTTACATGATGTCAACTATATCTGGGTAAAAGTTATTTAAATAATAAAGCTCTGCTGAGAGAAAACCAGAGATGCTTCTCTCCTACACCTGAAGCAGCTGACATGTCTCTCACTTCATTATCTCACTGATGGCCCTTTTCCTTCATAAGGTCCCCTAATTACTTTCACCAGGGCCGGCCACTGGCAAACAACAACAATAACTACAACAATAAAAAAAAAAAAAGGCAACAAAAGGAAAAAAACAGCTAAAAAAAAAATGATGTCCTGAGTTTGACTCCTGGCAGCACATGTACCAGAGTGATGTCTGGTTCTTTCCCACTCCTCCTACCTTTCTAATAAATAAATAATAATTTTTATAAAAAAGTAAAATCCCAAGCCTAGACCAGGGAGAACAGAAGCAACCGATAGCACAGCTATATACAAGATGCTGGGTACTACACCCCAAACCCAATCAAAGGGACTTTCCAAAGTTAACCCTATCACCAAACAATGTGATAACAATAACTATCCATTGTCTTCTTGAACCCTAAGACAACAGGAACCTCACATTTCCACTATAGAGCCTATATTTCCCCCAGTCCTAGAACCTTAGGGTGGGGCCCACTTTTCTGCATGCTGCTCTCAATTCAAATCAAGTAATATTGCATCTGCGGATCACTACCTAATCAATGCAACGAGTGCCACCCCAGCATGCTTCAGACCAGAGACTTCAGGTGTGGAATGACAACCCTTCAGCTTCATCACTCGGGTGAGACCTTTCCTTTCATAGTATTCTCTAATTCCATTCCAGGTGTTCCACTCCCCAATAAAGTCCCCAAACCTAGATATAGTCCAGGTCCCCTGAGATAGAGGATAGGTTCACCCGTGCCCATAAACTAGGGGAAAAATATATACCTGAAAGCAGAAGTACACAAGAGCATTCAGGGAATACCCCAACACTTCATCTGCACTATTACAGTCTTTAGGTCCATGATTGTTCAACAATTTGTTTGGCTTTGTATGTTAACTCTCTTTTCAGCCACCAGGTTCCGGATGCCAGCAAGATGCTGACCAGACTTCCCTGGACAGACGACCCCATCAATGTGCACTGGAGCTCCACTTCCTCAGAGCCCCACCCTACTAGGGAAAGAGAGAGACAGGCTGGGAGTATGGATCGACCAGTCAACGCCCATGTTCAGCAGGGAAGCAATTACAGAAGCCAGACCTTCCACCCTCTACCACCCACAACGACCCTGGATCCATACTCCCAGAGAGATAGAGAATGGGAAGGCTATCAGGGGAGGGGGTGGGATGTGGAGATCGGGTTATGGGAATTGTGCGGAACTGTACCCTTCTTATTCTACGGTTTTGTTAATGTCCCCTTTCTTAAATAAAAAAAAAAAAAAAGTAAAATCCCTGTCCAGTCTCCCCAAATTTTGTCTTGTCTTGATAATGGCATTGAATGTTGTCATTTAACTAACTTATAAAATGATCAACAAGGAGTTTTTACTCAAAAGTAAACAATCTTTCTCTGCATTTTTAAAAAAAAAATTACTTATTTATTCCCTTTTACTGACCTTGTTGTTTCATTGTTGTAGTTATTATTGTTTTTGTTATTGATGTTGTTGTTGGTTTTTCTTCATTTCTAATTTGACTTTTGTTGTTATCTGCTTTTAAACTGGACATACAAGAACTGCGTAACTTTTCAGTATTTTTGTACCATAATAAATAAAATGTATTCTTTAAAAATGATCCTTGGGAGTCAGGTGGTAGCGCAGTGGGTTAAGCGCACATGGCACAAAGTGCAAGGAACAGTGTAAGGATCCTGGTTTGAGCCCCCAGCTCCCCACCTGCAGGGGAGTCTGGTCTGCAGGTCTGCAGGTGTCTATCTTTCTCTCCCCCTCTCTACCTTCCCCATCTCTATGATGACATCAATAACAACAATGATAGTAACTATAACAATAAAACAACAAGGGCAATAAAAGGGAATATTTAAAAATAATAAAAAATAAAATGTTTTATAAAAAGAAAGTCTCTAAAAAAACAAATAAAAAAATGTCCTTTTCCCATAGCCACTAAGTCTGAGAAATAGTTCTGTTGCTTTTCTTTTTTGCAAGTTTCTATGCTTTACTATATTCCACACGAGTGAAACCATCTAGTTGTTTACCTCTTAATTTAGTAAGCACAATCACCTCTACTTCCATTCATTTTATCATAAAGAACGTCATGTCATCTTTTTCAGTTAATTACAGGGTAGTATCTGATATTTTTTCCAGTTTTTCTTTAAAGGTTTCTTCCACGCCTTGCCTATAAATAATGCAGCTGTAAACATCGGAGTGCATATATCCCTTTGAATATGTTTTCATGTCCTTTGGCTATATACCTAGGAGTGGTCTTGCTGGATCATAAGGTATTCCCATTTTTGTTTAAAGATATTCCATACTGTTCCCCTAGGGGCTGCACCATTTTGCATTCCCACCAACAATGTGACAGAGTTCCTTTTTCTCCACATCCTCACCAACCCATAGCAACTGCTAACACCAAAACTTTAGAAATCAAGGGACTGTTCCCTGCCCAAGTCAGCATGGGGGACCCAGCTGAGATTAACCTACGTGCAGAGGTTTCTAAATGTTATCTCTTCATTTTATCCAAGTCCTGCCTAGGTTCTGAAGCCATTATAAGGCTCATTGAAAATGATTTTCAGTGGTGTGTTGCACCAAAGTAAAGGACTCTGGGGAGGAGAGGTTCATGTCCTGGAAGTGGACCTACATGGGGGGGTTAGAGTTTTCTGTGGAAAATTGAGAGATGTTACACATGTACCAACTACTGTATTTTACTTTTGACTGTAAACCATTAATCCCCCCACCCCACAGTAAAGGGAAAACGGGTTTAAAAAAATGACTCTCAATCTGGGCTATATCCTATGCTTCTGTAATGGTTGATGATACCTAACTTGACAAACCAACTTTTACAAAACAGGCAAAATTTCTCCATTGTTGCCATTCCCATGGAATGGAGATCTAAACTGTATTCAAATCAATTTCCTCTTTTTGGGGTGTTATTTATAATAGGTAAAGAGTGAGAGGACGTGCTGGAAACCAGGAGATGGGTTCAGGGAAATGCAGAGTGGATTGCTAGGAAGTGACTTCCTAACAAACTCTAGGTTTTGACTAGTCTTCATTATTTAAAATGGGACAGCGGTGTAGGAGGGGATAGAATGTGAGTTCCTAGTCATATTCTTTTATTTTCCAAATTCAGTTTTGGCATACTGATAATAGAATGCTAATATAGTCATGTTCATTCAACCCAATTTGTCAATCTCAGATTGTTCTATCTTTTTGGGATTCACAGTATTACAGATGCAGGCAATTTAGGTTTTGTGGAAACTTCCCTTTCCTTGTTTGAAAAGGGGAGCCTGAATGAGTTTTCCTGGACCCAGAAGTTTTTGAATGCATCTCATAATGTCCATTTCTGTTCTGGGTTCCAAATCTCCACTAAGAGAGATAAAAATAGGTTATTTGGTGCAGCTACTAAGAACAATGAACTCAACTTCTCTGACCCATCGTGGTCAGAGTTAGAAGGAATTATATTAAGTGAGCTAAGTCAGAAAGACAAAGATGAGTATGGGATGATCCCACTCATCAACAGAAGTTAAGAAAGAAGATCAGAAAGGGAAACTAAAAGCAGGATCTGACTAAATTGAAAATAGGGCACCAAAGTAAAAACCCTGGGGTGAGGGGGAGGGTGGACATGCGGCTTCCTGGGCTGGCGGGGGGGTGGGGGTGGATGGCGGGTGGGATGGGACACAATCTTTTGGTGGTGGGAATGGTGTTTATGTACACACCTATTAAATTGTAGTAATATAAATCACTATTTAATTAATATGAGGGGGGGAATTGATTGTACATCTAACAAAGGGACTTTTCAAAGTTAACCCAGTTACCAAATAATGTGATAACAGTAACTATCCATTGTCTTCTTGAACCCTAAGACAGCAGGAACCTCACATTTCCACTATAGAGCCTAAACTTCCCCCAGTCCTGGGACCCTAGGGTAGGGCCAACTTTCCCATATGCTTCTCCCAATTCTTACCAAATAATATTGCATCCGCTGATCGCAACCTAACCAACGCAATGAGTGCCATCCCAGCATACTTCACTTCAGACTGTGTCCAGAGACTTCAGGTGTGGATCGACAGCCCTTCAGCTTCATCACTCGGGTGAGACCTTTCCTTTCATAGTATTCTCTAATTCCATCCCAGGTGGTTCACTTCCTAAACAAAGTCCCAAAACCTAGATATAGACCAGGTTCCAGGAGATAGAGCATATGTTCACACATATCCATAAACTAGGGCAAAATATACCTGAAAGCAGTAGTACACTAGAGTTTGCAGTGAGTACCCCCCAACACTTCATCTCCACTATTCCAACCTTTCGGTCCATGATTCTTCAACAATTTGTTTGGCTTTGTATGTTAACTCTCTTTTCAGCCACCAGGTTCTAGATGCCATCAGGATGCCGACCAGGCTTCCCTGGACTACAGACCCCACCAATGCGTCCTGGAGCTCCACTTCCCCAGAGACTCACCCTACGAGGGAAAGAGAGAGGCAGACTGGGAGTATGGATTGACCAGTCAACGCCCATGTTCAGCGGGGAAGCAATTACAGAAGCCAGACCTTTCACCTTCTGCAACCCACAATGATCCTGGGTCCATGCTCCCAGAGGGATAGAGAATAGGAAAGCTATTGGGGAGGGGATGGGATATGGAGATTGGGTGGCGGGAACTGTGTGGAGTTGTACCCCCCCATCCTATGATTTTGTTAATGTCTCCTTTCTTAAATAAATAAATAAATAGGTTATTTGGGTCAGCGAAGTCACTTGGACAGTAGGCCGCTTTGCCATAACCAGCTTTAAGCCTGGTCTCCATTGCCCCCCACTTCTGTCACTAAAAAAAGGGGGGGAAGTAATTTCTGTCTTCAGCATCAATAGCCCTCCTACACAGACTGCCAGCAGCCAACATTCAGCATTTTGGAAGTGTCCTCAACTCTAGTTAGAAGTGCAGATCCAAAGTGAGCATTTCTTGGACCTAACGGTACAGAGCTGAATCATCCCACATAAAACGGGTAAAAATAAACTGAAGATGCTCAACCCATCCTTAATTACTGTCAACATCCACAATTTAGGTATGAAGCAAATGTCCCTGACCCAATTTGGCAGTGTAACTAATTTCCCAGCATGCAAAAGTCCTTTATATAATTGTTCTGCTCTAGGTTAAAATATTTTACAAAGTATCACAACACCAAAAATTTACTCAAAAATTAAACACACACTTTGTCTTTCTGCAGTGCCAATAGGTTTTATTCACTCATTACCACACAAAGCAAATCCATTAGTTTTAACTTATATAGGCAGGTGCATGGCACAGGGAGAGGAAAGGACTGTTAATGTGATAGAACAATCCCAGATGGGTAAGAACCAGAGACTGAGTCTTAGTCATTAAGGTAACTTCTGCTGGGCTTCCCATGTCAGTCTCTAGGACAGAGATTCAGAGGTTAGGTGACTGTCACATCAGACTGGGGGCAATGTGTATAGTGGTATCTTCATACTTTTTTTTCCCTATGGGCAGAAGTCCAAGGTTCCCAGATATTTTATCATTTCAAGAATGAAATTTTGAGCCTCAGGCACAAATGGTCATAAATGATTTGGGTGTTCACAAACCGTTGTACTTCCTGTAATTTCACTTCCAAGTTAAGTATTCAAAAAGGAATAATTTATGCTCTATTCATGTGGAGTATTGAAAGTCTGTCTCCAGTATCCAAGGCATTCTTTTTAAATATAATTTTTAAATTAAAAAAAATTATTCCCTTTTGTTGTCCTTGTTATTTTATTGTTGTAGTTATTATTGTTGTTATTGATGTCATCATTGTTGGATAGGATAGACAGAAATGGAGAGAGAAGGGAAAGACAGAGAGGGGGAAAGAAAGACTACTGCATACCTGCTTCACCACTTGTGAAGCGACTCCCCTGCAGGTGGGGAGCCGGGGGCTTGAACTGGGATCCTTACGCTGGTCCTTGCCCTTTGCGCCACCTGTGCTTAACCAGCTGCACTACCGCCCAGCTCCCCAAGGCATTCTTATAAGGGCTGCCAATACTGGGATTTAGAGCTCATGGAGCCTTTTTTGTAATGGGTGAACCAACTGACATTTATCTGGATTTAGAGGTTCTCAATATTACTCTGGATCTAGAGGTTCTCAATGATCACTCATATGTGATACTCAGATTGTTTTGTAATTTTAACTTTTTGGTCATTACCGGGGCTTCACTGCTACAGGCTAACTTTAATTTTTTTTTTTTTTAATTTTGGATAGGGACAGAAACTGAGAGGGGAGCGGGATAGAAAGACACCTGCACCACTGCTTTACCACTTATGAAGTCCCCACACCACTGCCTCTACAAGTTGGAACCAGGGGCTTGCACATGGTAATGTGTGCGCTCAACCAGGTGTGCATCACCACCTGGCTTTTATAGGCCAACCTTTCAGACAGACAGACAGACATAGGGGTGGCAGTGAACCCAGTTAAGTGCAGATAGTACTAAGCACAAGGACCCATGCAAGGAGCTGGATTTGAGCCTCCTGCTCCCCACCTGCAGCGGGGATGCTTCACAAGCAGTGAAGCAGGTCTGCAAGTGTCTATCTTTCTCATTCCCTCTCTATTCCCCATTCCTCTCTCAATTTCTCTGTCCTATCCAATAAAGGGGGGGGGGTAATTGGCTGCCAGGAGTAATGGATTTGTAGTGCCAGCACTGAGCCCCAGTGATAATCCTGAAGGAAAAAAAAAAAGAAGAAAAAAAAATTTTAAAAGGAAGACACAGAGATAGAGGTAGAAAGACACCACAGCACCAACCTTTCCTTTCTTGTGCCTTCAAGTGACAATAAAGGAGATCTCCTTTTATGAAAAAGCTGGTGTGGCAGAGTTTGACTTTTGTGGCACTAGGCAGTGGGGCTTCTTGTTTGGCTTTAGCCACAACTGAAATGGAAAAATAGATGAACACAGAGTGCGTACTCTCCTGATTCACCCTATGTAAGTATTCTATGTGCCTGGTAGAGATTTGTATTTCCTCTGTGATACAGCCCAAGTCTGTATTTCCTCTGTGCCAAATGGGTCTCACAGCAATCAGTGACTGCAGCTACTGTACCTCCTCCCTCCACATTCCTACACTAGTAGGCTCAAGGCAATGGTGCTTGAAGATAATGACTAGGGAGGAATCCAGCTGGCCTGGGACTGACACATACTAGGCCTCCCTATCTCTGCCTGCACCGAGGCCAAGGATCAAGTGCATGTATAATAACTATGTGAAAGATTGCCTTTGTGTCTGTTTCCTGTTTACTTTGAAGTAATGAGATTAAGTCCATCTGGTCTGTTTCCCTGCCCCCTTTGGAGGACTGCAATGTAACCAGAATAAAACTGTGTGTTTTTCCAAGGTTCGGGGAGAATTTCCCAGAGTGATCCGGAGTCTCATATACACACCAGACCCGGCTCTAGTCTCGTGTTTGGGGATAATTTCTGCAACACAACAAAGATTCAAGGTTATGTTCAAAGTTAAGTCTGCCCTAACCTACACTGTAGTGTAGATACTGAATGGGCTTCCATTTTATCCCAGTGGTTCAAAATATGTCTACTAGTGTATTTCTAGTCTTTCACTAAGTTCTAAATGCCTTATGAGGAAAGGCTTCATTTATTTATTTCACCACGGTTATTGCTGGGGTTTGGGACCAGCACTATGAATCACCTGCTCGTGGTAGCCATTTTTCCTCCCCACTCATTTCTCTTTTTTTATTAGATAACATATATTTACAAATTCATCATAATTTGCCTCCTGGCTGAATGTAACTTCCTATTGAATTATTATTGGCCCAGTTCTGAATCTCTAGTAAGTAGAATCAAAATGGATTTTTTTTTAACCTAAGCTATTATTGCTATCTCCTAATATTATGCCTAATACCCACTTTTAAGGATTTTGGCTATGTCACCCCTGTCCCTGGACATAAGTTCTCAGAATATGCACCTTAACAGATTTCTAGTGCTACTCTTAGTTTTTAATCTGTTAGGTAAGTAGAAATGTATTATGTCTGTGACTGAGTATCTCTGGGTCCACAAGTAGGATGGCTCAAAATTTAGGGTTATAATAACTACTCTTCCTGAACAGAAAAGCCTGCTGAACAGAAGCTGGCTGAGATTCCCCTAAACCAGAAGTTTTTGAATGTGTCCCTAATGGTTTCCTGTTTATGTTCTGAATCCTTTATTAGAGAAATGGAAACAGATCCTATCTTTCTAACCACTACCAACATGGAGATAGTTTAGAGTTCATGTTAATGTCCCCCTTGACCTTGTTACCTGGTAAGTTTGACTGACCTAACCTGGTCCCAGCAGTCCCAAATCTATTCACAACTTCTGATTCAATTATAAAAATGCACAGAAACAGAGTATGTCTGTCTGGGATATTTCAACCACTCCCAATATGGTGTTCAAGACGCCTGAGTGATAGGAGACAAGACAGAGGCTTCTGAAGTCCAAGTACCCCTATTTCTACCATAAGTTTTAAATTGCTTAGGAGAAGTATAGAAACAGATTCTATCTTAGGTTTCTTTGGCTCCTTCCCATATAATATCCACTTCTTTCAGTTTAATGGAAATGGGATGTCCCTCATGCCCCTGTTCAGTGAGGAGCCTGACTGTACTTCCTCTTGACTCATACTTTCCCAAGTATGGTCATTAATGCATAGTTAGTTTTATTCCAGATTCTAATTCACATCAACAGAAACAGATAATGTCTGGAGAATTTCAGACTCTCCTAATATGGTAGGCAATAAGAGGGTCACCTGGCTGTAATATCAATACTCTCTTAGTGACACAGGATTGATTTGGTTAACTTGGCTGGTTAGATTGCTGTCCCCTTCCTTACTTACCACTCCCAAAGCTGCGCTCTACAATAAAATGGATGACTTTCTCAAATAGAAATCATTTTTTTTAGTCAAGGAAATAGAACCTCCAAATAAGTGTTCAATAAAAGAGCTATTCACTCAATTTTTAAAAATTTTTATTTATAAAATGGAAATATTTACAAGACTATCCACTCATTCTTTTTTAAAAAATTTAAAAAATACTTATTTATTTTCCCTTTTTGTTGTCCTTGTTTTTCATTGTTGTTGTAGTTATTGTTGTTGATGATGTCACTGTTAGACAGGACAGAGAGAAATGGAGAGAGGAGGGGAAGACAGAGAGGGGGAGAGAAAGATAGACACCTGCAGACCTGCTTCACCGCCTGTGTAGTGATTCCCCTGCAGGTGGGGAGCCAGGGGCTTGAACCAGGATCTTTACACTGGTCTTTGCACTTTGCGCCATGTGCACTTTACCCATTGTACTACTGTCCAACTCCCCATCCACTCATTCTTATCTCAGAAAGTGGAGATTGAATAAGCTATCTGTGATTTACGTTCCCTGAATGTGTCCACCAATTTCAAGTTCTTTCAAAACCTGTAAACCTCTTGTGAGGAGACTCACAGTCCTCACAGCATAGAAAACAATACTGATGATTTAGTTTGTGGTAACACCCTATCTGATATGGGCAGTGGAGACTGATAAATTTTCTTGGCCTCAGAGGTCCTTGAATTCTTCTTGGAATGAATTCCTAGTATTACTGCTGGGGAATTATGCAGATGCAGTCACATCTGCCAAGCTGTCCCCTCAGGCTTTGCCACTTCCTGACACGTCACTCCTGGTTGTTGCCCTATTCTGCCCCTTGCCCCTCTTTCACGTTGGTGATTAGACGCAAGGGAGGGTGGTCTGGGAGGCGGCTATTTTTGCTACCTCCATGTGGCCCGAACCACTGCGCTATCACCCAATTCTGAGGTGCCCGTGCGAATAAAGATTTGTGTTTCCTCTTTGCTCCGGATCTCTTCTCTTTCTTCTCCGTGGCGCAGCCCGACACATTACCTTAAATTCTGAAACCCTTCTTGTGAACGGAAATGGGTTCTGCCAGTTAAGATTATACCCACTGCTAACAGTATGCTGACTGATATATGGTAATGTCCATTTTGCCATACTGTCTCTAGAAGAAATGACAAAATGCTTTCTTTGGGTGATAGGTACTGGAATGCCCCTTAACAGATTCTGTCTAGTGTTGTTATCAGGCATTTCTCAATATGATGGTCAATAGTCATCTTTAATGGTTCACGTCAATGTTGGCAATGTTCTGGTTCTACCTAGAAACACTGAATAAAAATGACTCTGACAGGGGGGGCGAAGTCAAGATGGCAACTTTGGAGTCACAGCTGCCATGAGCTCCAAGAGACAGCAGCCTGCAACCCGGAATCCGCTGGATCTGGTAGGATATTGGGCTATCTGTAGGAGGGTAACTACAGGCTGGTAAGAGTGACACCCAAAATACAGACCTATAACTCTATTGGACTGACAAATGGAGGTAAGGGGAACAAAGGAAAATCCTCTATTTCTGAGCTTACCACCCCCCCCCTCACCTCCACCCCAATACCAGCCCTCAGGTTCAAGAGGTGGGGTAGCTCAGCAACTCCTAGCAGGCTCCCTGCTGCGCTGTTTTCTTTAACAAGATTACTGGCTCATCAGGGGTGTCATTCCAACCCTCTTCCTAAAACTTCTCTCTTTTTTTTAAGTGGCAGGAGCTCTATTTGAGTGAAAAATACCTGACCAATCAGAGCCTCATCTTGCCTGGGAAAGACTACCTGGAGGGGTTTTTGGATTCCTCTCATAATTAGCTGTCTTTGTCTAGGTTGTCTGCAGCCAATCAAGCAGTCCAAGCTGCAAACTGAGTGTTAGGGGTTTTCTATTCTATTTTATTTTGTAACTACTATTATTACATACACATATCCCTTTTCCATCCACCTTCCACAAGTTGACCAAAATTAAACATTGTTGTTTTTTCCATTACTAGGCAATTGGGTGTCCTATCCATTGTGAGAAGAACTTGATTCTCCCTACCTCTTCTCTCTACTCTTGTACTACTCTACTCTTTCCTTTCACTGCTCTTCCTTTTTTCTTCTCTTTCTTTCTTCCTTCCTTTTTTTCATTTATTCTTTTCTTCCTTCCTCCTTTTGTTTTCTGAATTCACTGATACTCGCTTATGAATTATTTAGGGGAAGAAATCCAACTCGGAGTGGACTCTGTGTGGGGGTCTTCCCTTTCTCCGCTTTCTATCCCTAGAATTTATAGTGGACAGTAGAATTGCATATTTGTCTATTCTTGCTGCCCCCTTTTCCCAGTCTCTTTCTTTTTCTTTTGTTTAGTTGCTGTTTTTTCATGGACAGGAGGTATTGTTTGGCTAAATGGTATTGGTTGAACTGCATCAATCCTTGCCTCAGTTACTATTGCTGAAATTTCTGAGGTTGGTGACTACACTTGTCATAAAGGTCTTTAGTATAGTGTGGCTTGTACTCAAAACACAACTGAAGAACGACAGAACAGAAAAATAAAAACCACATCAATTAAAAAAAAAAAAGGTTAAATCAAGAGCAAATAAAACTGCTCTCACAATGAACCAGGACTGGAGCCCAGAAGAAACTTCCAATCAGTCAGAAGTAACCATAGATAAGAAAAGTATGCAATCAATAGTAAACCTAATAATCACAGAAATGAAGACTAAAGGGCTATCAGAATTAGGGAAACAACAGAGGATAACCTCAAAGAAAATACAAGCTACTGATTGCTCAACAATTTGTTTGGCTTTGTATGTTAACTCTCTTTTCAGTCACCAGGTTCCAGGTGTCATCAGGATGCCGGCCAGACTTCCCTGGATTGAAGACCCCGCCAATATGTCCTGGAGCTCAGCTTCCCCAGAGACCCACCCTACTAGGGAAAGAGAGAGGCAGACTGGGAGTATGGACCGACCAGTCAACGCCCATGTTCAGCGGGGAAGCAATTACAGAAGCCAGACCTTCTACCTTCTGCAACCCACAATGACCCTGGGTCCATGCTCCCAGAGGGATAGAGAATGGGAAAGCTATCGGGGGAGGGGGTGGGATATGGAGATTGGGCGGTGGGAATTGTGTGGAGTTGTACCCCTCCTACCCTATGGTTTTGTTAATTAATCCTTTCTTAAATAAAAAAATTAAAAAAAAAAAAAAAGAAAATACAAGCTACCTTGAGGTAATCAGAGAACTGAAAGCGTAATAGCTGAACTAAAAGTCCAACTAGCAGAATAAACTAATACTATAAATGAACTGAAGAAAGAAGCTGAGAGAAGGAAAAGCAGATTAACAGAAACATAAAACAGAATTAGCCAGACAGAGGATGAGCTAGAGAAAACTAAGAAAGAGGTAAAACAGCTAAAAAAGAGATTGAGAGACACTGAAAACAACAACAGAGACATATGGGATGATCTCAAAACCTTCTCAGACAGACAACAGTTAAAGGAGGCAACCATCACCAAGCCTGCCCTGAAAGAAGTACTAAAAGACCTCCTATAAACTAGAACATCAGTATAATACTTGCCATATATCAGAGCAAATAAAGAATTGTTGAATAATGGCACTACAATACATTCAATCCATAATATCAATAAAATGTCAATCATTCAAATTCACCCATTAAAAGGCACAGAGTGGGAGGATGGATCAGAAAACACAACCCAACCATATGCTGCTTGCAAGAACTCCACCTGACCCAACAAGAAAAACACAGACTTAAAGTGAAAGGATGGAAAACTATCATAGTCACGAATGGACCACAAAAAAGGGGCAAGAACAGCCATTCTCATCTCTGACACCATAGACTTTAAATTAAAGAAAGTAATAAAAGATAGGCAAGCCATTACATAATGATTAGAGGATCAATAAACCAAGGAGATTTAACAATTATTAACATCTATAAACCCAATGAGGGACTATATAAATACATCAAGCACCTACTGAAAAAAACTAAAAAATACACCAATAGTAATACAATAATAGTGGGAGACATCAACACCCCACTCTGACACTTAGATCAACAAAGCAGAGAATCAACAAAGAAACAAGAGAATTATACGAAGAGATGGACACACTAGACCTCCTGGACATTTTCAGAGTCCTTCACCCCAAAAAACTGGAATACACATTCTTTTCAACTCCAAACAGCACATCCTCAATGATAGACCACATATTAGGCCACAAAGACAATATCAACAAATTCAAGAGCATTGAAATCTTCCAAATATCTTCTAAGACCACAGTGGATTAAAGCTAACATTCAACAACAAACAGAAAATGATTAAAAGTCACAGAATGTGGAAACTCAACAACATACTGCTTAAGAACTGCTGGGTCAGAGAGACACTCAAGCAAGAAATTCAAATGTGCCAGGAAACAAATGAAAACAAAAACACAAGTTATCAAAATATTTGGGACACAGATAAAGCAGTACTGAGAGGGAAACTCATAGCCATATAATCACATATTAAAGAATAAGAAAAAGCTCAAATAAATGACCTACCTTACTGCACACCTTAAGGACTTAGAGGAAGAGGAACAAAGGAACACTAAAGTAACCAGAAGGACAGAAATCATTAAAATTAGAGCAGAAATAAACAACATCAAAAATAAGAGAACCATACAAAAGATCAATGAAGCCAAATGCTGGTTCTTTGAAAAATTAAACAAGATTGACAAACCCCTAGCCAGACTCACTAAAAAAAAGGGAGAAGACTCAAATTAATAGAACTGTAAACGATAGAGGAGATATCACAACTGACACCACAGAAATCCAGAAAATCATGTGAAAACTTCTATGAAGAACTATATGCCACCAAGCTAGAGAATCAGGAAGAAATGGAAGAATTCCTAGAAACATATGCCCTTCCAAAACTGAGCCAAGAAAACTACAAAACCTAAATGCACCAATCACACACAAAGAAATCAAAAGTTATTAAGAATCTACACAGCAACAAAAGTCTTGGACCAGATGGTTTTACAAACGAATTCTATAAAACCTTCAGGAAACAGTTAACACCTATACTTCTAAAGCTTTTCCACAAGATCGAAGAAACAGGAACACTCCCTTCCACCTTCTATGAAGCCAATATCATCCTGATACCAAAAGAAAATAGGGACATAACAAAAGAGGAAACTACAGACCAATATCCCTGATGAACATAGATGCCAGAATATTAAACAAGATCCTGGCCAACCAGATACAGCAGTACATCAAAAAGACTGTTCATCATGACCAAGTGGGATTTATCCCAGGAATGCAAGGTTGGTTCAACATACTTAAGTCAATAAATGTCATTCACCACATCAATAAAAGCAAAAGCAAAAACCACATGATTATCTCAATAGATGCAGAGAAAGCCTTTGACAAAATCCAACACCCATTCATGATCAAAACACTACAAAAATGGGAATAGATGAGAAATTCCTCAAGATAGTAGAGTCCATATATATATAGCAAACCTACAGCCAGCATCATACTCAATGGACAGAAGCTGAAAGCATTCCCTCTCAGATCGGGGACTAGATAGGGCTGTCCCCTATCACCATTACTCTTCAACATAGTATTGGAAGTTCTTGCAATAGCAATCAGACAAGAGAAAGAAATCAAAGGAATACATATTGGAAAGGAAGAAGTCAAGCTCTCACTATTTGCAGATGATATGATAGTATACATAGAAAAAAACCTAAAGAATCCAGCATAAAACTACTGGAAGTTATCAGGCAATATAGCAAGGTGTCAGGCTACAAAATCAATGTAAAAAATCAGTGGCATTTCTTCATGTAAACACTAAATCTGAAGAAGAAGACATCCAGAAATCACTCTCATTCACTGTTGCAGCAAAATAAATAAAATACTTAGGAATAATGCTGACCAAAGAAGTGAAAGACTTATATACTGAAAACTATAAATATTCTCCCCAGAGCCATATACAAATTTAATGCAATACCCATCAAAGTTCCACCAAGCTTCTTTAAAAGAATAGAACATAAACTACAATCATTTATCTGGCACCAAAAAACACCCAAAATTGCCAAAAACAATCTTGAGGAAAAGAAACAGAAATGGAGGCATCACACTCCCAGATCTCAAACTATATTATAAGGCCATCATCATCAAAACAGCCTGTTACTGAAACAAAAATAGGCACACAGACCAGTGGAACAGAACTGAAAGCCCAGAACTAAACCCCCACACCTATGGGCATCTAATCTTTGATAAGGGGGCCCAAAGTATTAAATGGAGGAAGGAGGCTCTCTTCAATAAATGGTGCTGAGAAAACTGGGTTGAAACATGCAGAAGAATGAAACTGAACCACTTTATCTCACCAGAAACAAAAATCAACTCCAAATGGATCAAGGACCTGGATGTTAGACCAAAAACTATAAAATACTTAGAGGAAAACATTGGTGGAACACTATCCCACCTAAACCTCAAGGGCATCTTTGATGAAACAAACCCAATTGCAGGGAAGACTAAAGCAGAAACAAATCAATGGGACTATATCAAATTGAAAAGCTTCTGCACAGCCAAAGAAACTATCACACAAACAAGGAGACCCCTCACAGAATGGGAGATTTTCACATGCCATACATCAGACAAAAGACTAATCACCAAAATATACAAAAAGCTCAGCAAACTTACCACCAAAAAAGCAAATGACCCCATTCAAAAATGGGCAGAGGATATGAACAAAACATTCACTTAAGAGGAGATCCAAAAGGGTAACAAACATGAAAAACTGCTCCAGGTCGCTGATTGTCAGAGAAATGCAAATAAAGACAACATTGAGATACTACCTCACCCCTGTGAGAATGGCATACATCAAAAATGGCAGTAGCAACAAATGTTGGAGAGGCTGTGGGGAGAGAGGAACCCTTCTGCACTGCTGGTGGGAATGTAAATTGGTCCAGCCTTTGTGGAGAGCAGTCTGGAGAACTCTCACAAGGCTAGACATGGCCCTACCATATGACCCAGTAATTCCTCTGCTGGGGATATACTCCAAGGACTCCATAACACCCAACCAAAAAGATATTTGTACACCTATATTCATAGCAGAACAATTTGTAATAGCTAAAACCTGGAAGCAACCCAGGTGCCCAACAACAGATGAGTGGCTGAGAAAGCTGTGGTATATATACACAATGGAATACTATGCAGCTACTAAGAAAAATGAACTCAACTTCTCTGACCCATCTTGGTCAGAGCTAGAAGGAATTATGTTAAGTGAGCTAAGTCAGAAAGATAAATATGAGTATGGGATGATCCCACTCATCAACATAAGTTGAGAAAGAAGAACAGAAAAGGGAAACTAAAAACAAGATTTGACTAAATCTGGAGGAGGGCACCAAAGTAAAAACCCTGGGGTGAGGGGGAGGGTGGATATTCGGCTTCCCGGGGTGGCGGGGGAATGTGGGGGGTGGAGGGGTGGGATGGCACACAGTCTTTTGGTGGTGCGAATGGTGTTAATGTACACTCCTATTAATTTGTAGTCATATAAGTCTCTATTTAATTAATGAGAGGGTAAAAAGTGATTATATGCCTAACTTTTTAAAAGACAGACTGAGTTTTTTAATACATAGGCTGAGTCTTTGATATGTTGACTCTCTCAAAAGCGATGACCAGGGAGAACAGAAGCAACCGGCAGCACAGCTATATACAAATGTCAAAGGACATAAATTATGGTGATAATGGGTATTGTACAGCAAATCCTAACAAAGGGATTTTTAATAGTTAACCCAATTACCAAATAATGTGATTATAACAATAACTATCTATTGTCTTCTTGAACCCTAAGACAGCAGGAACCTCACATTTCCACTATAGAGCCTATATTTCCCCCCGTCCTGGAACCTTAGGGTGGGGCGTACTTTCCTGCATGCTTCTCTTAATTCATACCAAATAATAATGCATCCACTGATCCCTCCTAATCAACACAAGGAGTACCACCTCAGTATGCTTCACGTCAGACTGTGACCAGAGACTTCAGATATGGAATGACAACCCTTCAGCTTCATTACTCCAGTGAGACCTTTCCTTTCATAGTATTTTCTAATTCCATTCCAGGCAGTTCACTTACTAACAAAGTCCCAAAACCTAGATATAGACCGGTACTGTGAGATACAGCATGTGTTCACACATATCCATAAACTAGGGCAAAATATATACCTGAAAGCAGAAGTACACAAGAGCATGCAGTGAGTACCCCCCAACACTTCATCTGCACTATTCCAGCCTTTGGGTCCATGACTGTTCAACAGTTTGTTTGGCTTTTTATGTTAACTCTCTTTTCAGTCACCAGGTTCCAGATGCCAGCATGATGCCAACCAGACTTCCCTGGACAGACAACCTCACCAATGCGTCCTGGAGCTCCACTACCCCAAAGACCCACCCTACTAGGGAAAGAGAGAGGCAGGCTGGGAGTATGGATGGACCTGTCAACACTCATGTTCAGCAGGGAAGCAATTACAGAAGCCAGACCTTCCACCTTCTGCATCTCACAATGACCTTGGGTCCATACTCCCAGAGGGATAAAGAACAGGAAAGCCAACAGGGGAGGGAATGGGATACGGAGATCTGGTGGTGGGAACTGTGTGGAGTTGAACCCGTCTTGTCCTATGGTTTTGTTAATGTCTCTTTTTAAAATAAATAAATAAATAAATAAATAAATAAATAAATAAATGGGGAAAAAAAGGAAGTTATGATTTGGAGAAAGTAAAAAAAAAAAAAAATGTCTCTTACAAAATGGAGACTCCCAAATTTTTGTCTGCACTATTCCAGCCTTTAGGTTCATAATTAGTCAACAATTTGTTTGGCTTTATATCTTAACTCATTTTTTCAGCCACCAGGTTCCAGATGCTAACATGATGCCAATCAGACTTCCCTGGGCAGATGACCTTCACCAATGTGTCCTAGAACCCTACTTCCCCAGAGCTCTTTCCCAAAGAGATATATAGGCTGAGAGTATGGATCGACCTGTCAATGCCCATGTTCAGTGGGGCAGCAATTACAGAAGCCAGACCTTCTACCTTCCGCACCCCATAATGACCTTGTATCCATACTCCAAGGGATAAAGAATAGGAAAGCTATCAGGGGAGGGGATGGGATACGGAGGTCTGGAGGTGGGAATTGTATGGAGTTGTACCCCTCTTGACCTATGGTTTTTGCAGTGTTTCCTTTTTATAAATAATTTTTTTAAAAAAATATCTCTGACATCAGAAGTCCTAGTATGCAGTTTCCTACCTGATTCTTAGTACTATCATAATTTCTGGATCCTGGAAGAGATAAACTTGATTCTATTTTTTGGAGTCTCCTACCAATATCATGACTAAGATCACAAATAAGGTATCATGCCAATGTTAACCTCTGGTATGACTGGGCCCTACAATGCCCAGTGTCTCCAATGAGTACACTATTTTAAAAAAATTTTTATTTATAAAAGGGAAACACTGAAAAAAAAAAAAACATAGGATAAGACAACTTCATATAATTCCTACCACCAGAACTCCGTAAGTACCCTAATTAACTTAGTTTTAAGCTTAATCTGACTCCCTTATGAAGAGAAACAGGGCGATTAATCCTAGATATTGCAGATATAGGCTTGATACCTTCACTTTAGGATTTGAGTTCTCTCCCTCATCCCTCCCCACACACATATGGGTTAGCAAAGTGAACCAAATAGAGCATTCCATAGCACCAGGAGGCCCTGAATGCTAATGAACTAATGAACTTCCTGTCCTTATCTAAGTATGAATTTTTTGTGAGGGTAGAAATATTACCTCTCTAGGAAATCCCAGTGACTTCCTATTATTATTATTATCATTTTACCAGAGCACTGCTCAGCTGTCGTATGGCGGTACAAGGGATTGAACCTGGGACTTTGGAACCTCAGGCATGAGAGTCTTGACTTCCCATTCTATCATATTTAAGGACAATTATGTCCCCTCTACCCTAGCTTAGCAAATAAGAGCCTGATTTAGTTCTCCCTGCCCCATAAATTCCAGAGTATATCGTTAATGAATTCTTGCCTCTGGGATGATCCTTTATTGCATGACAGAAACAGCTGTGCTTTAGTTATGTCCAGCTCTCAAAATATGGTGGCTTATAACCACCATGATTTGGGGTTCATGTTAATATCCTGTTTCTGCAGAGGGTGATTGACTTGGTATAGAAAAAATATCCACCACCACCCCCTACAGAGCACTGCTCAGCTCAGGCTTGCTGTGGTGCTGGGGACTATACATTATAGCTGGGAACTCAAAGCCTCAGGCATGAAGGTCTTTTGCACCACCACTATGTTACCTCCTCAGCCCCATAGAGGTTCTAAGCAAGATCCATAGTAATGTCCCCTAGCATTTATCTATTTAATTGATTCTTCCCTGGCCCTGGGAATCCCCCAATGTCCTCTAAATGAATAACCAGTATGTTCTCTGAAACAAACAAACAAACAAACAAACAAAAACCTACACTGAGGATCTCAGAATGTTGCCTAATGAAATCCTAGTTCAATTCTAAATTCTGAACTAGAAATTCATTAAATGTACACCTTTGAGGCTTGGAAAGCTTAATCAAGTTTTCCCTGCAAATTCATGGTAGGGCAGGGTATCTTCATGAACCCCATACTGGCAGTGTCAACCTCAATATTTAAAGGAATGGGTGATTCTCTTTCTGGTTTTCTCTTATTTTAAATATTAGTGACTTAATATTGATTTACAAAATTATAAATAACAGTTGTATAATTCTGCACCATGTCCACCACCAGAGTTCTGTATCCCCATTCCCTCCATTGGAAGGTACAACAGTTCTCCCACAGTTGCAAATATGGATTGACTATATTCTATAACTATCTATGTTCCCCCTGCCCCATATGTTCCCCCCGCCTTCTCTTCCTAAGTCACACCTACACCTATAACAACTTCTGAATGTCCTTCCTTTTTTCTTCTTCTTCTCTCTCCAGGTACTGATGGAATTGGAGTCTAGAGCCCTCTTGTCATTTTCCCTATCATTTCCCCCCCTCTGGGAGTATGGACCAAAATTATTTTTGGGTGCAGAAGGTGGGAGTTCTGGCTTCTGTAATTGCTCCTCTGCTAGACATGGCAGGTCAATCCATCCCACCAGCCTGTTTCTATCTTTCCCTACTGGGGTAAGGCTCTGAAGAAGTGAGGTTTCAGTACACATTGGTGCGGTCATCTGCCCAGGGAAGTCAGGATGGAATCATGACAGTGGGTGGAATCATGACAGTATCTGCAACTTGGTGGCTGAGACAAAATGACTAAAAGGAACCAAAAAGTAGGAATAGAGCAGATAAGAATAAGGTCATTTGGAATATAACTAAAATATGCCTCCCAGCTATCTATAAAATTGAGGCTATCCCCCTTCCAACTCTTTATCTGCACTATTCCAGGTCCATGATTGGTCAACAATTTGTTTGGCTTTGTATGTTGACTCTCTTTTCAACCACCAGGTTCCAGATGCTAGCATGATGCTGACCAGACTTACCTGGACAGATGACCTGTGTCCTGGAGCTCCACTTCCCCAGAGCCCTTCCCAGCTGGGAAAGAGAGAGACAGGCTGGGAGTATGGATTGACTTGTCAACACCCATGTTCAGTGGGGAAGCAATTACAGAAGCCAGACCTTCCACAATGACCTTGGGTCCATACTCCCAGAGGGTTAAAGAATAGGAAAGCTATCAGGGGATGGGAAGGGATACAGAGTTCTAGTGGTGGGAATTGTGTGGCGTTGTACCACTCTTATCCTATTGTTTAGTCAATGTTTCCTTTTTATTAAAAAAAAAAAAAAGTCCTTAGGGTGGAAAGAAGCTAGGAAGTCTATTTTAGGTATGTTCCTAGAGGCCCATGACTTTTGTTTTTGCTTGAGTTTGATAGCTAACATGGAGGTAGACAAAATATATTGTCTGGGAAAATGGTTTCAGATTTAAGAATAGACTAGAAAGTTAAATTAGGGCAGAGAGTAGCTCCCAATCCTGAAGAAAATTTATGAATAAAAAACTGTTTACTTCATCAACCTGACCCGGAGCCCATATATATTCATATTTAGCACAGGAGTTTGTGTAACCTCTGAGTCCCTGTTGGTCTCAGCTTGCAGTTTATGGTCACATCTGGGAACATTGTAGGCCGCACTCATTTCAGGACCAGTCTTCCTCGAGTGGCAGGGTAGGATGGCCCAGCCTCCCTTTAGAGAGTAGGGTAGTCCCTACCATTGCAACTTTAAAGGGAGGACAACTTACTGGAGTGGCCCACGAGAGGGTAGATGGTGATGTTCCTAATGGAAGTGACCAGTGATAGTAGAGAGAGGGATCTACTAGAGGTCTAGGCCCATCATATCTGTGTGGAAATCCAAGGATACCTTAACTTGTTTCTCAAAAGAGGTTCAGAACTTAGGGTAAGTTCAAAATCAATTAGGAGACAATTCTTGGAACGTCTATGGTCAGGAAACTCTCAATCAGCTCCTCCTGTTGAATATCATGAATTCTAAGTCACAGTCATATTGGAAATGACCAGGAATACCACTAACTGGAAGAATCCAGGAGAGACTGGGCGTGTTGAGGGTGGTATGGCCATAGACCTAACTGGAAGAGTTCATTTCCATCTTCCTCATAAGGAATTCAGAATTTAGCATAGGATTTTGGGCAGGACTAGGAATTCATTATATAACATTCACTGGCCTTTGTTTCCAGGAAAAACTCAGTCATCCTATTGTACCACAAAAACTGTTCACCATTTCTTGAGGCCAGGCATATACCAGACAGACTGTTTTGATTCTCTAATGAATCCAAAAATTGGTAGTGTGTGGGGAGGGGGGAGGGAGGGGGGAGGAAGACAGGGGAAACATTTAAAGAACCCTCAAAGACATTCTCTGCCATAATGAGAAGGAATATGGATTAACACAAACAAGAGAAATTAAGTTTTAATCCTCTAAGTGATTCAGAAAACATATGATTTGTTATTAACATTATTAGCATTCACTAGGGGACAAATTTGGCTACTTCTAGAAAAGACGGATGAGGAGAAATGAATCAGTTTTTTTGTCACCAGAGACCTGAAGGTGTCCCTTTAGTGAAGTCCTAGTCCTGCCCAAAGTTCTTCAACTCTTTGAGTCTGAGGAGAATCAAAACAGTTTATGCAGTCACAATGTTAGTAACTTGAGTTAATGTTCATGTTAATGTCCTCACTGCCCTGTACTGACTGGGGCACCTGAATGAAGTTCTGTGGCTCTAAGGGATTCAGATGTATTCCTTAATAAACTATTCATTATTTCCTAAATTCTGAGTTCTTTATAAGGATGAAAATGGTTTCTATCTGTCTTGGACATAGTAGGCCCTATAAATAGAGTAGCTATTATCTGTGATTTAGTATTTGTGATGACATCCTTTCTGCCCTGTCACTGCAAGAGAAGAGAGATTGAGCCTTCTCTGAGACCAGAAATCTCCAATTTTATGCCATGTTTTGAATGCCTTATAAGGATGGAAATGGATTCTGCTAGTCAGTGGTCTTCCTAGACTCTTCCAGTATGCCAGCTGGTATTTGCTATTTAGGATTCATGGTAGTGTCTCCTATGGCCTTTAAGGTTAAGCAGGAAGAGATGATTGGGACTTACTTGGCTTCATAAGTTCCCAAATGTGTCTTTGAGTGAATTTCTAGTTCTAGGCAAGCTCCGAATCTCTTATGAGAATAGCATAAGATTCTTTCTGAGGTATGCATAGGAGATCCCAAGAAGGTAACTCAGACCCACTAATTGTTTGGACTAAGGTTGACACTGCTCTGGCTTGGCCAGGGAGCCTAAGTCTTCTCTGGCATCAGAGGTTATAGAATATGTCCAGCACTTAATTCTTATTCTAAATTTTTATTTACTTATTAGATAGAGACAGAGAAATTAAGATGGGAGGAGGTGGGGGTGGGAACGGACAACTGCAGCTCTGCTTCACCACTCATGTAGCTTCCCCCTGCAGGTGGGGACCAGCGGACTGAACCCGGGGTCCTTGCACACCGTAATGTATGTACTTAACCAGGTACACCACCATCTGGTGCCCTCCAGCACTTAAATCTCAACCCTTTTTTTTTTTTCTTTTTTGAATCCCTTATGGGGACTGAAATGGATTGACTTACAAATTTAACCTGGTACATTCCAACATGGAACCCAATATGCCTTTCAGGTGTTATGAAAATGTACCCCATATCCTAAACTCAGAAGAGTACTGTCTGACCCTTCACTAGCTGAAAATGTTACCAAATATGTACCATAATGAATTTCCAATATTACTGTAGGTCTTTAGTGTCTCTCTCACAAACAGTTTCAAAACATTCACTTTTTGTTTGTGGGCTCCCTAGCTCCTCCATCTAAGTAAATTCCTGGCATTTAGGGTTTATGGTAATGTCCTTTCTGTTCTTCTTCAGCAGAGCAGTTTACTGAGAGTTCCTACCTCCAATACCCCAGAATTCCCAAATGTATTGTCTAAAGATTTACTACATTTATAAGTTTATCAAGGTTCTGAATCCCTTATTAGGAGAATGTTTCAATTAGGTTCCAGCTACAGAAACAGGGAAATGCTTCTCTTATCCTGAAATAAGGGCTTCTTCTTCTAGCGTTTGCCCTTCTTCCGTAGCCAGTCAACAGGGAAATAAGGGCTATAAGCAGTCATTAAAGAAGGGGCACAGACACTCCAAATAAAATGCTCTCAAAAGGGATTCTGAACTTGGCACTGGAAATAAGTATTTATAGAACAAAATTACAAGAAAAGTGATGATATCAGCAGTTATTAGATCAGGGTCATAGATATTCCATTTAGACAGAATTACTACCAATTATCTTCAAAAATGTATAGGCATTTAAAACTTACAATTTTGAATTTCTAGTCTAGGAAAGGCTTAATCAGATTCCCATTCAACCAAGTCAGTTGAAGCTTCTATGAATAGTAAATTGCAAATAGTGGAACTTCTTATAAGAAGGCCTTACTAGATAAAATCTAGATAAAATCAGATTCAGTGGTCTGGGAGGTGGCGCAGTGGTAAAGCTTTGGACTCCCAAGTGTGAGGTCCCAAGTGCAAACCCCGGCAGCACATGTGCTGGAGTGATGTCTGGTTCTGTCTCTCTCCTCCTATCCTCCTCATAAATAAATAAATAAATCTTTAAAAAAAAATCAGATTCAATCTTACTCTTAAGGGATTGGGATGACAAGACAGTATAAAGGAAAACATTTCATTTGGGGACTACTAGGAACAAGAAAAGGGTAGTCAAGCTCCCCCTGCCAAACCAGGCCAGAAAAAATGCTTTGAGACTTAAAAGTCAATTTGCTTAAAATTTCACAGGTGGTGAATGGACAAGTAAATTGCTACATAGCTACTCCAGTTGAATTATTATATTCTGTAACCCTACTGATTAAGTTTAAGACAGGTGGGCTGGGGAGATAGCAGCAACAATGGTCACCAATAAAAATTAAGAAAAAAAAAAGTAAAATGAAATTAACATTTATTAACTTAGGCTGCACTGTGTATTGGTTTAATCAAATCAAGAAATTTACACAAAAACAAGAAAATCTATAAAACTTCACTCAGCTTAAAATTTATATTCTGGAAATAACAGAAAACTAACAGTCTTTTGCTTAAAATGAAATTAAAAAGCAAACCAGGCCTAATTCCATTTTGTAGGAGGTTGTATCACTAGGAAGCCAAGGTAATGCCATCAGGCACTGTGGCTGATCTAATGAATTTGTTGCTCACATCAAAGCTCAATTTGCTGCCCAGAACTCAGTCCCAGTGGGGTCTTCTTCACTGTTAAGGCAATAGTTTTAGGATTCTTGTTAGAAACAGTCAAACAAAAATTCCAAACCCCTATTGATTTGTAACACATGGCAATCTGGAAGCTTAAATCACTCTCCTTTAGCCTTTTGTGCCTTGGCAGCATTTTCCAAAATTTTCCTTTTCCATTCTTCATAATCCTGTGTCACATCTTCACCTTTTTGTGTTTTATGTGGCATCTCTATTACCTTCTCAATTTCTGTGAGAGAAAATTCTCAAATGATTCAAAATTCTTACAAATCATGTAGAAAAAACAAACAGCTTCTTTAAAGATTCTATCTAATTAAGGTAATGGGAATAAGATATTGAACTGAAAATGGAAATGACAGCTAACAAATCAGGTTTTCTTTTCTTTATTTATTATCTTTATTTGCTGGATAGAGACAGTCAGAAACTGAGAAGGAAGGGGGTGATAGAGAGGGAGAGACAGAGAGACACCTGCAACACTGATTCAACACTTGTGAAGCTTTCCCCCTGCAGGTGGGGGCCAGGGGCTCAAACCTAGGTCCTTGCGCACTATAACATTAACATGTGCACTCAACCAGGTGCGCCACCACCTGGCCCCACAAATCAGGTTTTCATTCTCCCTTCTAAGACCTAAACACTCTAAGTTTATGTTTAAGACTTTTTTTTTTCCTCCTATTGCTGGGGCTCAGTGCCTGCACTTTGAATCCATTGCTCCTGGAGGCCATATTTCCCCATTTTTATTGCCCCTGTTGTTGTTATTATTGTTCTTATTGTTACTAGATACGACAGAGAGAAATCGAGAGAGATGGGAAAGACAGAGAGAGGAAAAGAAAGACAGACACCTGCAGACCTGCTAGGGAGCCAGGGTTCAAACCAGGATCCTTACGCCAGTCCTTGCGCTTCAGGCCATGTGCGCTGAATCCACTGTGCTACCACCTGGCTCCCTTTAAAGACATTCTTATTAACAGCTAACATTTATTAAGTACATATGCTTGAAAGGCATTGAATCAAGCACTTTCAACATTTCATACAACCCTCACCATAATCCTATGAAGTGGGTGCTTATTTTACAGAGTAGGAAACAAAGATTCACAGAAATTAAGTGACTTTCCTAAAGTTAACACAGCAAATAGGAGGTAAGCAGTATTTAAATCCCATCAGTGAGACTTCAAATAAATGATTTACATAATCCTTGTGCAAATGAGTCCTTGAAAAACTAGCCCTATTAAGTAACTATCAAAATTTAATTCAGGTAAGTTGGTATTAAAAAAAAAGTTCACTGTATTAAATACTTGTTCCATTGCACTAATTTCAATGTTCATATAGTGTAAGTATGCCTTACCCTTTGTTGGAAGTTCAGTCGCTCTTTTCCTTTTTTTCACAGGTGGAACAGCAGGATCTCCAGGCTCTCCTTTAAGAGAAAGGTTCATTAAGTAAAATATTTGGTTCTCAATTTTAGTAGTGACATTTTAGGTCAGCAAAAAAGCAGCTGAGTTAACTGACCAAATGCTACAGTAAGGGGAGGGCAAATGACTGCCATTTTCTTTTCTTTGGCTTTTCTTCTTTGGATGTTAACAATCACTTCTATTCTATATTGTATAGATGGAGACTAGCATTTAGAACTGGTGCATGTTAACTAAGAATTTATTTGTCAGAATTGTAGTTGTGGAACCACAGATTTTCTTTCTTTCTTTTTGGTTATTAAAACAACATTATTTTGGAAAAAAAATTCTCCCTCTGACAACTGGTCTGGGACACAGTAAATACAGAATTCAGAAAGCTGACAGCTTGCAATATAAAAACACTTGGCTTTCACCAAGAGGCCTGTTTTCAAATGAAAAATTCTTGAATGAATACTTACTATCAACCTGCTGAGCAATCTTTTCTAGTTGTTTACAAAGACGGTCAAATATGGCTTTTTTTACACCAGATACAGTCACCATTTTATTTTTGTCCACTTTCAGATTTAGAGTCCTACAAAAGAATTTTATAAATTATTGTTCTCTTTAAGACAGGATGATAGAAGGAGAGAGAAAAAGACACCTATAACACTGCTTCACTGTTTGTGACACACACCACCACCACCCCCCTTCACCCCACTGGTGGAGACTGGGGATTTGAACCAACCAGTTCTTGTGCATGACTGTTGAGCAGCCCCTCTCCTCCATGCTGCATTGCTGATAGTATGGTCTATTTACATAATCATTGTTTTGCCTGAGACCCACCCTGCCTGCAGGGTATTGGTTAATTAATCCCACTAGTTAGAACCTTTGCAACAGCTGCTATGTTCTACCTTCAAGCTCTTTTCTCCACCCCCTCTCCTAGCCATTTCCTTTTCCCACTTGCCATTTCCGGTTAAAGATATATATAAAGGTGTTGTATCTGATCAATAAAGGCATTGCACTGCGTTCCCGCTCTGCCACGAGTTCCTGGTCTCTTTCCCACATCGCTGAGTAAGCAGCAGCCCAGGTTGGCTCAGGTTGAGTTCTCTCCAACCCAGAGAGCACGTGTCCGGGAAGAAACACCCCCAACACTCGCCTGGCACATAATAATTTGTGCACTTTACTGTATGCCACTGTCCAACTCTTATAAAGTACCATTCTTGAGGCCAATTAAGTGATCTTCTTTGGCTAAAAAGAATACAAGTCTATTTCCTTTTTGTCCATGTTATTGTTATGTCCAATTATTCCTTTTGCTCCAAATATATACACTTAACTGTAACCACAGCATTTCCTTTTAAGTTATTTATTTAGTTGCTTACTGAGTTAAATGCACATAGGATCTATTACGTAACAAAGGAAGTATATAAAAACATTTGCTGGGGGTCGGGCGGTAGCACAGCGGGTTAAGCGCATATGGCACAAAGCACAAGGACCAGCGTAAGGATCCCGGTTCGAGCTTCCAGCTCCCCACCTACAGGGCAGTGAAGCAAGTCTGCAGGTGTTTATCTTTCTGTCTCCCCTCCTCTCTCGATCTCTCTCTGTCCTATCCAACAACAGCAGCAGCAATGACAACAACAATAATAACGAGAACAAGGGTAGCAACAAAATGGGGAAAATGGCCTCCAGGAGCAGAGAATTCGTAGTGCAGGCATCAAGCCCCAGCAATAACCCTGGAAGCAATAAATAAAAAACATTTGCTGTGGTCTGGGAGGTGGTGCAGTGGATAAAGCATTGGACTCTCAAGCATGAGGTCCTGAGTTCAATCCCTGGCAGCACACGTACCAGAGTGTTATCTGATTCTTTCTCTCTCTTCTCCTGTCTCACTAATGAATAAAAAAAAAAACAAAAAAAAAAAAACTGCTAGTGTTTCATGCCTTATAGTGAATTTCATGTGTTATTAATTTCTGAAGGACAATTTAGAAACTTTTAAAAAGTTCAACTTACTTTAAACCATGATGCTTATATTTATAACTACATGAATACAAATCACCCTTCCCTCCTCCCCAATGCCCCTCTTAACATGTCTCTCCCTCTTAATAGCATGTATCAAAGCCATATAAATATAAAATAAACAGGGTAGACTATTTGAATCTTTGTTCTGCATAATGTTATCTCAAGACTCAATATTGTTTTCCATGATAACAACCCTCCCCATACACTAATACCTTTATGAATGTGATTAATCACTCCTAGGAATACAGCTAATAGAACCAAACACACTGAAACTAATGGCTGACTAGTGAGAAACTCATTCTTTAAGGTACTTCATTTTGTTTATTTAAAGGTTTTCCCAATAAAACAATTTCAGATAATGTTTACAATTACAAAAAACAAGAAATCATAATCTACTATTACTACTTCCAGGATAACATTTCAGTATACAAGTAGACAACTTAAAATTTTAAGATTCGGGAGTCGGGTGGTAGCACAGCAGGTTAAGCGCATGTAGCAAAGCGCAAGGACCAGCTTAAGGATCCCGGTTCAAGCCCCGGCTCTCCACTTGCAGGGGGGTTACTTCACAGGCAGTGAAGCCGGTCTGCAGGTATCTTATCTTTCTCTCCCCCGTCTGTCTTCCCCTACTCTCTCCATTTCTCTCTGTCCTATCTAACGACAACATCAGTAACAACAATAACTACAACAACAATAAAAAATAAGGGCAACAAAAAAGGAAAATAAATAAATACAAAAAAATTTAAGATTCAAATATAATAGTCTATCACTGAAATACTTTATACATTATTTGATAAACTGTTGCAGTCAGTGCTTAAAAAATACAATTATAAAGTTGAAAATGACTGTTTTTAATGACAGATTTCATTATTTATGAAAGGGAGATCCTAAAATCAGAAACTCAACTGATACTTGGCAAGCAGACCTCCGGAACCAGTTGTCAACTTGGGATGTGAGATAAACTGGCGATCTGGCCACTATTTTTAGTGCTACTTATATGAGAATATATGCTGAGATGAAAGTAAATTAGAAATAGTCTTTAGGAATGAAAAATTTGTTTTGATACCTTTCCTTCTCCCTTTCTGTATCTGAAAAAGTAGCCCCAGAGTGGTAAAGTCCAGGCAGTAGCAACAAACCAACCCCAAAGAACACTTACTTGCATGCTGAAAGTAGTGCAGCAGTGGTAAAAAGTGGCCTGGATAAGTCAAGGTCCACTTGCTGTATTTGTGGAAGACTGGACTCATAGCTAAGAGAAAAATTAAAAAGAAAGAAAAAAGTTAAAAAAGTGGTATTGGGAAAGTTGAACAGCCACACTAAAAAAGTGAAACAAGACCACCACCTAACACCATACACTAAAGTTAAATCAAAACAAATCAAAGCTCTGGATATTAGACCAAAACTTAATTTATAGCAGTTTACAGAAGGTCAGTGAGACTTTGCACGATTTTCACATCAAAGATATATCTGGAGACTTAACCCCATAGGCAATTTAAATGAAAACAAGGAAATATAAGGGACTACATGAAACTTAAAAGCTTCTACACATTGAATGGAAACTATACAAAGATAACCAGAGAAGCCAGTAAATGGAAGATACTTGCAGATCACCTAACAAGTAACTGATGTCTAATACACATACAGTTAGTAAAGCTCTACAAAAGAATGAAAAATAATCTAATAAAAAAGTGGGCCAAAGAATTAAATGTCCAGTTTTCTAAAGAAGAAATGGCCCATAGACATTTAAAGAAATGTTCCACTTCACATATAATTAAAGCAATAAAACTTACTACTACATCTGTGAGAATGGCCTACATTAACAAAATAAGATATAACAAGTATTGGATAGGTTATGGAGAAAAAGGGACTCTGCTACACTGCTGGTAGAATTGCAAATTAGTGCAGCCTCTTTGGAAGACTGTATAGAGTCCTAAAAGACATAAAAATGGAATTACTTTATGATCCAGCAATACCACTTTCAGGTATCCAAAGGACATTCAAACGCTAACTTAAAAGGACATATGAACTCCTATGTTCCAAGCTGCATTATTCACAATAGCCAAAGAGTAGAAGCAGCCTAAATGCCCACTGACAGATGACTGGTTAAAGAAGTTTTGGGATATATACTCTGCAGTCAAAAAGGATGATATTGTGTCCCTGGACAAAATGGAAGGAACTGGAGGTGATTATGCTTAGCAAAATAAGTAGAGATGAACGACAACTACTGGATGATTTCATTCATACGTGGAATCTAAAGAAATAATAAACATGAACTTGAAACAAACAAAAAAAGATTAAAAAAAAACACAAGGGTGAAGGTAGATAGCATAATGGTTATGCAAAGAGACTATAGTTGCTGAGGCTCCAAAGTCCAAGGTTCAATCCACACCCCCCCACACACACACCACCAGAAACCACAGATGAGCAGTGCTCCAGTAAAAAAAAAAACAAAAGCAAACCATTTCTTTTTTTTTAAATTTTTTTTAATATTTATTTTATTTATTCCCTTTTGTTGCCCTTGCTGTTTTGTTGTTGTTGTTATTATTGTTGTTGTCGTTGTTGGATAGGACAGAGAGAAATGGAGAGAGGAGGGGAAGACAGAGAGGAGGAGAGAAAGATAGACACCTGCAGACCTGCTTCACCGCCTGTGAAGACTCCCCTGCAGGTGGGGAGCCGGGGCTCGAACCGGGATCCTTATGCCGGTCCTTGTGCTTTGCGCCACCTGCGCTTAACCCGCTGCGCTACAGCCCGACTCCCAGCAAACCATTTCTAAGACTTTGTGAGAACAACGGAGATGAGAGTGGGGACAAAGAACTTTGGTGGTGGGTGTGGTTGTGGAACTTGTATCTTATAATTTTACAAACATAACTTACTATTAATTTAAAAATGATATATATATATATATATATATATATATATATATACACACACATTTTTTTTTCCCTGTTCTTGATCTGCTAGGGGGAAGCTTCACAAGTGGTAAGGCAAGTCTGTAGGTATCTCTTTCTCTCCCTATCTTCCCTTCCCTCTTAATTTCTCTCTGTCCGAGCAAGCATAATAGAAAGAGGGAAAAAAGAAAAAAAAAAAAAACTGCCAGGAGCAGTGGATTCTTAGTGCTGGCACTGAGCCCCCCAGGGATAACCCTGGTGGCAAAAAAAAAAAAAAAAGAAAAAGGAAATCACAACTGTAAATTATAAAAATGTGTAAGAGGGGAGTCAGGTGGTAGCCCAGCGGGTTAAGTGCAGATGGCGCAAAGCGCAAGGACCAGCGAAATGATCCCAGTTCAAGCCCCCAGCTCTCCACCTACAGGGGAGTTGCTTCACAGGCAGTGAAGCAGTTCTGCCAGGTGTCTATCTTTTTCTCCCCCTTGTCTTCCTCATCTCTCTCCATTTCTCTCTGTCCTAACCAACAAGCATGACATTAATTACAATAATAATAATAATTACAACAATAAAACAAGGGCAACAAAAGGGAATAAACAAGTATATATTTTTTTAAAATGTGTAAGAGAAGCCGACACTTCATTATGAACTTATTTTGCTTTATGTATCAATCTAATGTTTCAATTAAGTGTCTTTAAACCCCCATACCTTTGCAGTATCTTTGAAGCCATGTTCACTGCTTCTGTACAACTGAATTGTACAGCAAGGTCTTTTATGCCAATATTTGAATTCAGGCCCAGTAAACACTCAAAAGATTTAAGACAGCTCTGATACATCTTCTTATTCAAACCAGAAAGTTTAATTAAGTAAGTCTATAAAAGAACAAACACACAATGAATTTAAAAATCCCAAGTTCTCTATACTAGTGCACTAAACTTTAGTTAGCTTTTCTTTATTAATTTTATATTAAGTCTCTTCCCCAATGTTTACCATTATTTAGTAAAAAATAAGTAATTTTGCCAGTCAGTCAGTCTTGAAAACACACAATAGTTTAAAATAGTATCATTAAAACTAAATTGAGTATAAAAACAAAGAAAACATATATGTGGCCATATGCTTTTTAGCAAAGGCATCAGTGTGTAATCAAAAGAAGAAAGTGATAAAAGACAGGTAGGGAAAGTTAAGTCTCTAGAGAAGGGTATAGGGGAGAGAAAGAAAACTGGGAGCGAAGTAGGATCATGAACAGAGGGAAATTCACTCTGCCTGGCACAGTCAAGGAAAACTTCATAAAGGATATCACAGCAAGGCAGGGTCATGTAAGACAAACAGGAGCTTGCCACAAACATAACACATTTTAAAAGTATCTGCATTTTCAAAATTATTAAGTCATTAAAATGCATGGCCTGTTAAATGAATAGTGTAGTCTGAGGTTACAAAGTAGGAGGGGCAGCCAAGTTTTTTGTTTTTAAACATATATCATGCAATTTTTTAAAAAAGGATTTACTTATTTATTAATGAGAGGAGAAAGCCAGAGAACCCAAAGATTATCTACTGTATCACTTCCTATCTGCCCCTGCCCCAATATATAATCTTTTAATTTAAACACACACATCACAGTACTGCTCAGTTCTGATATATGAGGTGCTGGGATTCAACCTCATATATACAAAGTCTTGAGCAGCGGCCCTGATTAGCCATAGATGAGTATATATGGGAGATACTGTGTTAAGTCTCTTGCATATTGTAAATTGTTTATTTTCATAATAATTCAGTGAAAAGACTATCTTTATCCTTACCTTATGGATAAAGAAACTAGAGGCTTGCAGAGCTACTAATAAGTGGTGTTAACAGTGGGAGAAAGCTCATACAAGATGGTGCATGACTTACCATGCTCAAAGTCTTGGGCTTATGTCCTGTTACCACATGGACCACTACTACTGTAGTGACAGGGTCTAATCCAAGCATGGGGGGAACTCCATGGATGCTAAAGCAGTGTCGTGGTGGTTCTCCGTGTGTGTGTGTGTGTGTGTGTGTGTGTGTGTGTGTGTGTGTATGAATTAAAAAAAAAAAGCCTAGGAGCAATAAAATGAACATGTGAGGGATTCCAGTGAGTGACAGACAGATACACATACACACACAGTGGCACTGAGATTTGGTACCACATGGTACAACATATGAAAGCTTGTGTTTTCAGCCACTGTGACACTAGAAGAAAAAAATGCAAAACTTTTTAACTATGTATTTAGGAGGAGGGTGTTAATGGCAGTCTAGAAATGGACTCTAGCAAAGAAAGAGGTGGCCAGGGAAAATAAATTCTCATATCCCAACTATTCAAAAGTTCCTATCAGGGGAGTTGGGCGGTAGCACAGCCAGTTAAGCGCACATGGCGCAAAGCGCAAGGACTGGCCTAAGGATCCTGGTACGAGCCCCTGGCCCTCACCTGTAGGGAAGCCCCTTCACAGGTGGTGAAGTAGGTATGTAGATGTCTCTCTTTCTCTCTCCCTCTGTCTTCCCCTCCTCTCTCCATTTCTCTCTGTCCTAACAACAACAACATGAACAACTACAACAACAATTAAAAAAAAAACAAGGGCAACAAAAAAGGAAAAATAAATATAAGTAAATATAAAAAAATTAAAACAAAAGTTCCTATCAAAAGACTTCACTTGATTTTCACTTACACAACAAAAGGGCAAAAGCAAAAATAGTGATCAGGATGTACTCTGCAGAGAACTGTTTAAGAGGTAGCAACAAGCTTCCACAGGCTATATTTATCACAACATTCTTACGTTTACTATATATAGTACTATATATATATATATATTGCTTTTACTACTATAGTGATCTAGGGTTTTATATGTTATTTAGTATGATTTGGTAGGATATTTTTTAAGTTTTGAAAACAAAAAAAATTACCACGTGGTCCGGGAGGTGGCGCAGTGGATAAGCTTTGGACTCTCAAGCATAAGGTCCCGAGTTCAAGCCCCGGCAGCACACGTACCAGAGTGATATCTGGTTCTTTCTCTTATCATTGCTTATGAATAAATAAATGAAATATTAAAAAAAATTACCACATAAATGAATTTTATACCATTTCAGCTTAAGAAAAGTTTCATAGGAATGCTTGGAAGCCTATAGTAAAGAATAAAAAGAATGATGCAAAATACTGTTTTCCAACTCAAGAAATTTTCCCAATATCCTTTTTTAGTTGTTTATGTGGTACAGGGATTTGAATCCAGTGGCTCATATAAGAAAAACATGCACTATACCAGTGAGATACATCTCACAAGGAAATGATTCTAAAGTTAATTTAAAATAATAGCTTATGAGAACAGTCAGGGAAATTTTAAAACATGAAAGATGTACAGTGTCTAATCCAACCAAAAATTAAGCAGTGTCACACTCATTATTCATTACTAAGTGTCATACATCACTCAGACTTACCCTGTCCAAGGGGCACTTTACATGGGAAGCTGCAAGGTCCAGGCACATAACAGCATTGCTGGTTTCTGTGGTATGTGCAGACAGGCCAACACACTTTATGTGGGACAGTCGAAAGTATTCTTCTGCTTTCCTGGTTATTCAGGGCACTGTGGTTACTAAAACTCACTTCCAGAAGTTTTGCCTAACACTTTCATAAACACTGAATACAGCCTAAGCCTAATTTTTAAGCTAGTTCACTGGAGGTTAGGATTGAAACTTACTATTCAGGAAGGGGTTCTATAAGAATGAACAAGCGCTGTGAATTCAGACACCACTGTGTTCAAATGCTTTCAAGCAAAAGAAAATTCTTCAATTCCTCAAACACACCCACACACATGCTTTTCATCTTTCCAGTACTGGAACAACCATGAACTATCACAGAAACAGGCATATTAGACCAGGACCTACACACACACACACACACACACATCATTTAAATCACACAAATCATTTAAATCACTGATTCCCAAATTACGGTACTAGACAATCACCTTGGGTGATCATGAAAACAAACTGCAGGACTGCAACATCAGTTTCTTCTTGGTAGGTCATTGGTGAAGGGGATGTGGGAGGGGGAGGGTGCATATACTTGCATCTTTTCATTTCTTTATTAGGGGATTAATGGTTTACAGTCAACAGTAAAATACAATAGTTTGTACATGCATAACATTTCCATATAACCCCCACTAGGTCCTCTTCTGCCATCATGTTCCAGGACCTGAACCTTTCCCCCATCTCATCTCAAAGTCTTTTACTTTGGTGCAATACACCAACTCCAGTCCAAGTTCTGCTTAGAGCTTTCCCTTCTGCTCTTGTTTTTCAATTTCTGTCTATGAATGAGATCATCTCATACTCATTCTTTTGTTTCTGACTTATTTCACTTAACATGATGTCTTTGAGCTCCATCCAAGATGGGGTAAAGAAGAATTCACCATGAACCTGAGACTTTGGAGCCTCAGGAATAAGAGTCTCCTTGCATAACCATTATGCCATCTATCCATTCACATTTCTCAGTCTTCCATATAACAATTCAATACCCCTCTAGGTCCTCCTCTGCCATGATGTTCCAGGACCTGAACCCTTCCCCCGAACCCCAGAGTCCTTTACTTTGGTTCAATACACCAGACCCAGTCCAAGTTCTGCTTTGTGTCTATCGTTCAAATTTTTTTTTCACTTTTTTTTTTTTGACTCCAGGGTTATTGCTGGGGCTCAGTGCCTGCACTATGAATCCACTGCTCCTGGAGGCTATTTTTTCCCTTTTGTTGACCTTATTATTTATCCTTGTTGTTGTTACTGTTGGCGTTGTTGTTGGATAGGACAGAGAGAACTTGAGAGAGGAGGGGAAGACAGAGAGGGGGAAAGAAAGACACCTGCAGACTTGCTTCACCGCTTGTGAAGTGACCCTCTGCAGGTGGGGAGCCAGGGCTTTTGCACCATGTTTGCTACTGCCCGGCCCTCTTTTTTACGTTTATTTTATTTATTTTTTATTTATAAGAAGGAAACATTGACAAAACCATAAGATAAGAGGGGTACAACTCCACACAATCCCCCCCCCCCATCAGAACTCCATATCCCATCCCCTCCCCTGATAGCTTTCCTATTCTTTAACCCTCTGGGAGTATGGACCCAAGTGTCAAGATTATACTGAGGCTGCTGGTCCAGAAACACACTCTGAGAACAGCTGTTCTAAATAACTGCCCAATCCAGGTCTTTTAGATTTTTTTTTTTTTTAAGAAGTATTTCTTTTCCTTTTCTTCCACAGGTAATGGACGAGGGAGGTACGAACCTAACCCTGCTCTCAAGGTTTTAGCTACAATGACCTTATTTCTTTTGTTGCACAGTTACTGCTTCTGTTTCAGAAGACTCTACTCACTGGTTCCCTCTGCTAGGACCTTTCAGCAATAGTCTCAGCGCAAATGGGACCCCTCCCCCGCACCCCCCCATCTTTCTTTTTCTTTCTTTCTCTTTCTTTTTACGAGACAGCCGCGCGCTGCCTCGCTCGCCTGCGGGTAAAAACCAGCCTGCCCGGTTCACCACTGTAAACCGAACCCCGGGATGACTCCGAAGTTCTTCGAACACTTGCTTTTCCCACCCCCTTGCTGCCCTGAGCCAGCAGTCCCCCCGGAAGTCTGCTGCAGTCCGCTCTTGCCTCCTCCCAAGCCCACAACCGGCTACAACTCGTCCCGGATTCCCGCCTAGCACTCCCGCGACACTAGCCTGGGGGGGAGACCACTACTGCTACGGTTTACGCGGTAGAACTTACCTCAGCACCTCGGGCTCGGAGATGCCCAGGCGTGGAGCTAGACGCCTAAGCAGCCCCGACTCCATCGCGGCCCACAGCACTTGGCGCTCAAGGCAGCAACGCGACAAAACCCGCGCGCCAACGCCTAGCGGGCCAGTGAAGTGAAAAACCCCGCCCCCCGCCTCCCGCTGCCTCCGAATTGGTCGGGACGGATATTGAGACAGCCCACAAGTCAATCCTAGCATTCCTTCTGCGCATGCGCCTTAGTGTTTGCTCGGCGACAAGGCGAACAAGGACGAGCGACTGTTCCTTTCAACCCGTCCTTTTTGACAGATTAGTCAAACACTGCCTTTCCTTTCAGCAGTCTCTTTCCTGCCGCCGAATAATTCTCTGTTAATTTTGCCCAGTCCCACCCTTGCTTATAGTGAGACTGGCTACTATCCAGGCCCATCAATGTGGCGATAAGTGGTCACGTTCAATAAACACGCGAGACTTCGGTTCTTTAGAAACGGACCAATCGAGAAGTCCACAGCAGGCTCCGGGGCGGGGCTACGGTGGGCGGGGCTCGGAGGGGGCCGCAGCGTCACCTGACCGCGGGGAGGCTCCTCGCGGGTGGGTGCTGCTTGCTGCAGGCTCCAGGGAGTCGCCATGGTGAGTGCTGAGGGTCGCCAGCCCCATACGCGCCCCTTCTCTCGGGCTCTGTTGTCTTCCACCGCCCTGAAGCTCTGTGGAAGGAGCTGGGGGCCTGCAGTCCATTCGGGGATAAAACCAGCCGGTGTTGGCCTGCGGGATAGGGGACAGGCCAGCGAAGGCCGCAGACAGGCCTATCCGCGCTGCACTCGGGTGGGCGGCGGCTGGGGTAGGCGGCTGTGGCTCCGCGACCTGGCTTTCTCCGTGGGAGGCGGTCTCCTCGTGGAACCTCCGGGGGTTCGCAAAGGCTGGCGGCGGGTCTGAGTGGATTGGTCGCCGCCCTGCCTTGAAGGGAGTGCCGGGCCGGGCCGAGGAGTCCGACCGGGTTGTGAGGGTGTGCGCCGGGCCTGTGGCTCTGAGGAGGCGTTTGACCCCGCCCGCAGGCTGCTCGCTTCATGCTTCTACCTCTACGCGAGGTAGGGCTCTAAGCTCTTTCTCCAGCAAGAAATAGCCAAGCCGAGGAAGGGTGGGAGGGGGCGCTAAAGTGCCCCCTCTTTTCTCGGCTTCCAAGCCCCCTTCCACTACAGCGCTTGCCAGGGAATTCTAGGGGCTCGGGGATGTGAATTTCCTGGAAGGACTAGTGGCTCTCTGATCCCCCATTACTTATGATAGACTGAAAGGAGACTACTGTTTACTTTAGCATTGGTTCATTTTGTGCCCTGGCTCTCTCACATGTCTTCCCATTGGTGAAACCCAAGTATCCTACTCGCTAGCAAGTAGCTATTTTCTCCTTAGAATCCGTTCTCTGTGATGGCTGCCAGTCGTCCTGTGGCTGTTGGCCACTAGACTTGAACTTCCCCAAAATGTGAATCCTTGTGTCTAGTTTCCACAAGTTGACACTTGGCATTTTATCAGTACTTAACATAATTTACTCTGTGGAAGTAATGTTTTTGTGTGATGGTGTACTGCTGTTCGCTTTAGTGATCTCATTCATTTTATGTAGGCAGGTTTCTGTAAACTTGTGTGCTTGGCAAGAGTCATTAAATATGTAAATGTTTTATATACACTTTCAGATAGTAGGCTGTGATAGAATTTTTTTTATAAGATTCTAAGATAAGGACAATAAGAAATTAACAAGGAGGGAGTTGGGCGGTAGCCCAGCGGGTTAAGTACAGTAGTCGCTTCACAGAAGCGGTGAAGCAGATCTGCAGGTGTCTTTCTCCCCCCTTCTCTGTCTTAGCCTCCTCTCTCCATTTCTGTCTGTCCTATCCAACAACAATGACATCAATAATAACTACAACAATAAAACAACAAGGGCAACAAAAGGGAATAAACATATTTTTTAAAAAAACAAAAAAATTTAACTAGGATTTGACTGTTGCTCAGCACCTACTATATGTCTTCATTCTGTACTGGCTGAACCAGTTTGGAGCTGTGATTTAAGATGCATGGTCCTGTTCTCATTAGTTTTATTTGGAAAGGACTGTCTTTATTACTTGGACAAGTCCTTCAGTTCTTTTGGTCTCACTTTTGCATCTGAAAAACAAATGTTGGTCTCTTTGACCCTCTTGAGTTCTAAAATTCTAGCATCCAGTTCAGTTCATCAAAGCATCTTGTATGCCTTCTGTTGACCAAAACACAGTTGCTAGAATAGGTGGAAATAGTTACTTGTATCTAATGGAGACAGAATAGTGGTAACAGTACTAAGGGCTAGGCATGTTTTGAGCTTTATTTGAATCCTTTCATTTCTCATAACAGTTATGCAAGTATTCTAACCCCTGTTTGAATTTAATGACAACAGTTGCTTTTATTTGCACTTTAAAACTATCGCATCTGGAAGACTGTTTGACTTGTTCTTAAGTTAGATGGAGCTAATCACAAATGTTAATTTGATCATGATTCTGTAGTGGTACCATTTCCTCCAACCTATGTAGCTGATGTAGAAAGCCACTAGTAAATGAAAGCATGTTCATGTGTGGAGATACTGGTTACCCAATTTATTTGTTTCTGTTCTAAGGTATACTAGACAGGAAGGATATCAAGAAACTCCCTGTAGCAGTCATTTGTATGCCATCTTATAAGGAAAATGTGCAAATACATTTTATCTAACTATAGCTTCATCTCACTTATTTCTAAATTTTGTAGCCTACTTTCTAATAAGTCTTAATTTTCTATATTTCTGTATATCTACACTATTGCAAGGTATCTAGAGAAACGTTCATAAAGAAAGAACCTGACAGTTTGCTTCCAGTTTTATGGGTGCTTTACATAGTGTGGATATTTCAAATAGGTCAAATCATACAATATGTGATCTTTTGAATTTGGTTTATTTCACTTAGCATTTGGTTTCTAGGTTCAGTAGCATACCACTTATCAGTACTTCATTCATTTTTATCATCTGCTATGTCATTATTATACATACAGCATAATTTATTTTTCTGTTGATTCTTTAGTCTTTAATGAGTGTATACTGGAAACATTCTAAAACCAACTCTTTTGTTCACTTTGTGAATATTTATGAAGCATCTACTACTATATGTCAAGTGCCAAGAATATAAAAATGACTATTACTTATAATGTGATATAGCATATATGGCAGATTTACTAATTCTGCTTGATACAGAACTATTTTATTTTTTAAAATACTTATTTTAAAATATTCTCTTTAATTTTTTTAATTATCTTTATTTATTTACTGGATAGAGACAGCCAGAGATTGAAAGGGAGAGAGAGAGACAGAGACATAGAGAAACACCTGCTTCAACACTCATGAAGCTTTCCCCCTGCAGGTGGGGACTAGGGGCTTGAACCTGGGTCCTTGTGCATTGTCACATGTGTGCTTAACCAGCCCCGGGGAACTATTTCATTTTGCAAATATATTTTTACTGATGACAAAAAGAAGCATACCTAGATATATTTTGTGCTATAAACTGTAAATCTTCATACCTGAAATGTAAGGTACAATGTTTGTTAATGGTAATTATTTATAAGTATAATTCCAGATAATTATTTTTGTGCTGTTTAGTCTCTTGTTTTTTTTTTGGGGGGTAGTGTCAGTATTCTCATAAACTAGGTTTTTGATCTAATAGATTGAAATGCAGGTGAAAACTAATTTAGAGAAAAAGAACTTTTGAGATTTTGGTTAGACTATATCCATAACAGCAATTAAGTTGGTTGCATGGCAGTGTTTTGGTTGAATTTAGGGGCATAGTAACAGACTATAGGAAAACACTACTGCTTGTGTCTTTGAAGTCAGCGGGCAACAGGAGTGTTGAGTCATTTTCTAAGAAAAGAGAAATTCTCTATATACCTACTGTCCTCCTTTCAGAAATGTACTGTTAATTACAGTGACTGGATAAAACTCTGTTGAGAAGTTGACAAAGACTGATAGCTGGGTTTAAGAACTGGGATGAGCTTTATATGTCAATTTTAGGAAAGAACTATAGGAATAATAGAAATAACAGATTTGTTAGAAGAGAGTGTTAATGAGACATTAATGGAATAATTCTTACTTGCTAGCCTACAACACAGCAGTCACCTCAGGATGAGCAGGAGAAGCTCTTGGATGAAGCCATACAGGCTGTGAAGGTCCAGTCATTCCAGATGAAGAGATGCCTGGTAAGAATGATGATTAGGTAGCTCTTTCACAGACTGTGCATTCATTAGAATGCATCTGCAGAATTGTCTAAAGTCATATGGCAGCACTGCTTCTGATAAATCTAATCTTCAAGATCCACAAGCATTTGCCTTCAGTCCTACTTCCCAAGAGCACTTAGAGAAAGTTTAGCAAACATTTACTTGCTTTAATTTATGATTTAGGATTGTCTGCCTTCCCATCAGAATGCAAGCTTTATAAGGGCAAGAAACCCTGCATTCTGTTTTCATTGTATTATCATATCAGTGTTAAACATTATTTTAACTTTGCTGGTTTTACACCTCAAACCTGAGGATTACTTGACATGTAATGTATAGTTAATGAACATTTGCTGAACAAATGGATAAAAATGCTTTCAGTTTGAATTATTCAGGTTTTTTTTTTTATCTTGAAGGCTTTTCTGTCATAGTTTTCTCTCTTTTTTTGGAGTGTGCAGAAACTAGATTAAAACTTAGATTTACACTTGTTGATACAAATATATTGATATTCTAAAGGGTATAACCTGCATAGAAATTGTAGATTATTGGCATTAATACTTTAGAATTAGGAGCCAAGTGGTGGTGCACTTGGTTGAGTGCACATGTTACAATGCACAAGGACCCAGGTTCAAGCTGTAGGCCCCATCTGCAGAGGGAGAACTTTATGAGTGGTAAAGCAATGTTGCAAGTGTCTCTCTGTTTCTCTCTATACCTCCCCTTCCTCTTGATTTCTGACTGTCTCTATCCAATAAATAAAGATATTAAAAATTTAAAAAATACTGGGGGCCAGGTGGTGGCACACCTGGTTAAGCTCACACATTACAGTGTGCAAGGACCTAGGTTCAAACCCCGGGTTCCCACCTGCAGGGGGAAAACTTCATGAGTGGTGAAGCAAGGCTGCAGGTGTCTCTCTGCCTCTCTGTCTCTATCTCCTCCTCCCCTTTCAATTTCTCTGTCCCTATCCAATAATAAATAAATAAATAATTTTTAAAAAATACTTTAAAAGTAGAAGCAAATAGACTGATAATTCTATTATCAGGTTATAAATTGTGATAAGTACAATAATATTTCACCCTTTTAAGTATCATTTATCTATTATATTTCTTTCTTTGCAGGGAATTTGTTGGGAAAATGTTTGAGAAACTGTAGGATTGGAGCTTATCCTACTTAACGCCTGTCTTTCTATATATGAATAGTGTTTACTGCATATAAAGGAATTATTACATGTTAAATGGGATTGGTGGACATTGTGAAAAGGAAGACCTACTTACAAGGATTCTAGACATCTCTCAGGCATCTTTAATCTGTATCAAAGCTGTAGTCAAGATAGTATTTTGCTTCAGAAGGATCAGTATACAGCTTTCATGATTGTAGGCAAAATGTAGTTTCATAGTTGTTAAGGGTTGAAAAGATTATAGTTTTATGTTGTGAAGCTTGTAGGCCTAAAATATTTAAGACTTGCTAAGATTGGCAGCCCTGGTAAGGAATAATGTATTTATTTTTAGTAATAGCAAGGCAAAGTAAAACTAAATTTGATTATGTGAGTAAAGTAATTGAAAATGCTTTATGTTTTAAAAATAATTTATCCCTTGATAAAAAGGCTTACTTAACCAACTTAAATGCTGATTTAAATCAGACAATCTCATCAATTCTTTTGGTATCTCTGTAGGACAAAAACAAGCTTATGGATGCTCTGAAACATGCTTCTAATATGCTTGGTGAACTCCGGACTTCTATGTTATCACCAAAGAGCTACTATGAACTTTGTATCTTTTGAATATCAGAGAGTGAACATTTGACCATACTGTTTATTTTTCTATTGTTATTATTTTATTTATTTATTCCCTTTTGTTGTTCTTGTTGTTTTATTGTTGTAGTTATTGTTGTTGGATAGGACAGAGAGAAATGGAGAGAGGAAGGGGAAGATGGGGAGAGAAAGATAAACACCTGCTTCACTGCCCGTGAAGCGACTCCCCTGCAGGTGAGGAGCTGGGGGCTCAAACCAGGATTCTTACACTGGTCCTTGCGCTTGTGCCACGTGCGCTTAACCCATTGTGCTACTTACTGCCTGACTCCCTATTATTATTTTTAGAGATTTACCTTTAACCCAGTTTTCCCAACAACATTTGTTGAAGAGACTCTCCTTTGCCCCATTTAATACTCTGTGCACATTTGTGAAAGATTAATGTCCATAGGTATGGAGGAAAGATTTACCTTTATTTCATTAGACAATAAAGAAAGAGAAAGGTCACCATGACATGTGTAGTGCTAGAGATCAAACATGAAGCCTCATGCTTACAGGTCCAGACCTCGCTGTGTTACCACCTAGGCTGCCATATTTTTTCTTTTTTTTTTTTAATCTTTATTTACTTGATAGAGATAGCCAGAAAGGAGAATACAGAGAGGAAGAGAACTAGAGAGACACCTGCAGCACTGCTTCACCACTTGTGAAACTTTCTGTGTGCAGGTGGGGACCAGGGGCTTGAACCTGGGTCCTTGTGCATTGTCACATATGCACTCAACCATGTGTGCTACCACTTGGCCCCATATTTTTTTCTTGATGTAGATTATATTTTGCTTGCTCTCACTAAGATTTTGTGGTGTTATATTGTTCTTTATTTACCTCCATGGTTTATTCTCCATGGGGGAAAAATGTAGTTGGTTCTTTAATGTTTACCTTTACTTAATAAGGCTCTCAAATGGGAAGGTTCAAATGATTTGGTATTTCAGAAATCAGTAGTCATCTGATAAGCTACTTTCTTTTGTTTTTAATATTAATTTATTTTATTTGAGAGAAAACCGGAGCATTACTCTGACACGTGTTGGTTGGAATCAAACTTTGAACCTCATGCTTCTAAGTTCAGTGCTTTATCCACAGAGCCACCTCCCAGTCTGCTATGCTGTTTTTTGTGTGTATTTTATTTTCCCTTTTGTTGCCCTATTTTATTGTTGTAATTATTGTTGTTGTTATTGATGTTGTTGTTGGATAGGACAGAGAGAAATGGAGAGGGGAGGGGAAGATAAAGAGGGAGAGAGAAAGATAAAAACCTGCAGACCTGCTTCACCGCTAGTCACGTAACTCCCCTACAGGTAGGGAGCCAGGTGCTCAAACCGGGATCCTTTTGCCAGTCCTTGAGCTTTGCACCACATGCACTTAACCCACTGCGCTATCACCCGACCCCCGGCTGTTTTTTGTGGGTTTTTTTATCACTTTATTTCACAAGATGTTTTTTAAAAATCTTATGAAAGTAGGGAAAAACCTTAACAAATTCTATCTTCAATTAAGTATACTGTCTTTTTATAATATGGAGGCAGAGGGAAAGAGTGAAAAGACTACAAATCAGAACTTCCTTTACTGCAGTAAGGGCCAGGCTCCAACCAGGTTCTCATACATTAGCACACTGATAAGTGAATTATTCTGCCTGCCAGCTCTTTAGTATACTGTCCTTTTTTTTTTAAGTAATTATTTATTTTTTTATTATCTTTATTTATTTATTGCATAGAGACAGCCAGAAATTGAGAGGGATGGGGGTGATAGAGAGAGAGAAACAGAGAGATACATGCAGCACTGCTTCACCACTTGCAAAACTTTTCCTCTGCAGGTGGGGACCAGGGGTTTGAACCCTGGTCCTTACACATTGTAACCTGTGCACTCAACCAGATGCACTACCACCCGGCCCCTAGTATACTGTCTTAAAGACTAAAATTTTAAGATATCTAAGCAAAATTTAGTGTCTCTAGCAAGTTCCAAAGTATTGCTTAGGTTGGTTTAGCTTTGTTTGAATCCTTAATCATAATTAAAAGATATGGCTATTTCTGATGAACTACACTACTTAGAAGTCTACCTAACAGATGAATTTGCTAAAGGAAGAAAAGTGGCAGATCTGTATGAACTTGTACAATATGCTGGAAATATTATCCCAAGACTGTAAGTAATAATGAATATGAAATGAAGGGCCTTATATCTTCATTTCTCACAAGTTGCATACTTTAAAATCAGTAATTTTGTAAAGATTTTTTTTTCTTTTTTGACCTGGCTGTTGGGTGTTAGGTACCTTACAAATCTGGTGCTCACTGCTGCACTATTTCTGATCCTCTAAAGCTAATTTTAATGTTAATTTTTCCTATTTTTATTTTTTATTGCCACTAGAGTTATCACTGGGGCTCAATTTCTTCACAGCAGCCATTTCTCCTCCTCCTCCTCCTTTTTCTTCTTCTTCTTTTTCTTCTTCTTCTTTTTCTCTTTCTATTTTTATTTGACAGGACAGAGAGAAATTGAGAGGGATGGGGAGATAGAGAGGGAGAAATATAGGCATTTGCAGACCTGCTTCACTGCTTGTGAAGCATACCCCTGTAGGTGGGGAGTGGGAGCTTGAACCTGGGTATTGTGCATGGTGATATGTACACTTAACCGATTGTGCCACCACCTGGCCCCAGGTTAATTTCTTAATAAATTGAAATTAACATTTGCTAGATTTTTTTTAAAATGCTGTAGATTACAATTCATTTTATGTATATATAATTGAGGAATTTTAGATGTTATTTTGTTTGATGACTTTAGAATTATCAGTACAGTGAATATTCTCTTATCCTGATATGTCTAAGCATGATGATTGTGCAAAAGGGTCAGTGAGCAGTTACAGTTCAGTTCAGATGAGATTTCACAATGCAGAAGAAAACCTATCTCTGTCTTATTTGCTCACAAATTCTTGAGTTGAATATTTTTTTAACCAAATGTCTTCTCATAATTTTCCTAGTTATCTGTTGATCACAGTTGGAGTTGTATATGTCAAGTCATTTCCTCAGTCCAGGAAAGATATTTTGAAAGATTTGGTAGAAATGTGCCGTGGTGTGCAACATCCCTTAAGAGGCCTTTTTCTTCGAAACTATCTTCTTCAGTGTACTAGAAATATCTTACCTGATGAGGGAGAGCCAACAGAGTAAGTGATTTTCATTTGACTTAATTGTAAAATTGTAATATTTTCTGTTTAAGAATACATAAAAATACAGACAAGCATCTAGAAGAAAATATTAATTCTTACTGTTAGCCACTGGCATTTTATATATAAATTCTCTTCATGACAAAAAGCTCATCTTTGTAGTGGGATATAAAATGTCTTCAATAATTTTGGGGGCTGGGCGGTAGGTAGCTCAGTGGGTTAAGCGTACCTGGTGCAAAGCGCAAGGACCAGCTTAAGGATCCTGGTTCGAGCCCCCGAACTCCCCACCTGCAGGGAGGTTGATTTGCAAGTGGTGAAGCAGGTCTGCAGATGTCTATCTTTCTCTCCTCCTCTCTGTCTTCCCCTCCTCTCTCGATTTCTCTCTGTCGTATCCAACAACAACAGTAGCTATAACAACCACAACAAGGGCAACAAAGTGGGAAAAATAGCCTCCAGGAGCAGTGGATTCATAGTGCTGGCACCAAGCCCCAACAATAACCCCGTAGACAAAAAAAAAAAAAAAAAGTGGATTATTAGAATCCTTTCTTCCTCCCTCCCTCTCTCCTTCTCCCTTTCATTTCCCTTCCCTCCCTCCCTCCTTTCCTTCCTTCCTTCTTTCCTTTACTGGAGCATTACTGCTTCAGCTTGACTTCTCGGAGACAGAAATCTCTCACAGCACCAGAGCTTCCCTCAGTGTGGTGGGCACCAGGTTTGAACCTGGGTCTTGCCCATGAAAAAGCAGGTGCACTATCCAAGTGAGTGGTTTTGCTTACCCTTTTTTTTTTCATTTTACAACAATAAAACAAGGGCAACAAAAGGGAATAAATATAAAAACAAAGAACAGTGTGAGAAGAGAGTATTTATTGTGATTTGAGTTTCATTTTGAATATTTATTAAGGATCAGTGAAAATTTATGAAATTTAAAAATAACCTGTCCTCTTTTCTTATGAGATATAAATGGGAAGTCTGATTTTTTTTATTAATATGTCTTTGTTAAATAATACATTCAACATCATTTTAAGAGTTTAAAGATAAAGCTAAAGGTGTATTTTGATTTTTGTTGGTGGATTGTAAATCTCAATAGTATCAGTCTGTTCACTCAAAAAAATATTCTAGTTAAAAGCATGAAGTATTCTTAAAAGTATAGTTGGGGGGTCGGGCGGTGGCGCAGTGGGTTAAGCGCATGTGGCGCAAAGCGCAGGGACTGGCGTAAGGATCCCGGTTCGAGCCCCCGGCTCCCCACCTGCAGGGGAGTCGCTTCACAGGCGGTGAAGCAGGTCTGCAGGTGTCTATCTTTCTCTCCCCTTCTCTGTCTTCCCCTCCTCTCTCCATTTCTCTCTGTCCTATCCAACAACGAATTGCGTCAACAAGGGCAATAATAATAACCACAACGAAGCTACAACAAGGGCAACAAAAGGGGGGAAAAATGGCCTCCAGGAGCGGTGGATTCATGGTGCAGGCACCAAGCCCAGCAATAACCCTGGAGGAGGGAAAAAAAAAAAAAGTATAGTTAGGGGAGCATTTTGCCAGGCTTTTAAGGCTTTGTGAATTGGTGGAGTTGCCATTAAGAACAAAGCTTTAGACTCAGAGAAAGGAGTAGGGGAATGTATTTTGTCCCTTTAAACTTGTATTTAAATCTCCGTGATATTCTCTTCACTCTATTTTGTGTGTGTGTGTGTGTGTGTCCATTCTTTTTGAAACTGAATAATAAACCAATGAATCTGAAAGTGTCTTTTATAAATCATTGGTATATTAGAAAACTAAAAAACAAATACACAAGGGAGAAGGATACTATTTTGGTCCTGTAACTAAAATACTATGAATAAATACTTTCCATCTGTTTGTTTACAGTGAAGAAACAACTGGTGATATCAGTGATTCCATGGATTTTGTGCTACTTAACTTTGCAGAAATGAATAAGCTCTGGGTGCGAATGCAACATCAGGGACATAGCCGAGATAGAGAAAAAAGAGAAAGAGAAAGACAAGAGTTAAGAATTTTAGTGGGAACAAATTTGGTGCGCCTCAGTCAACTAGAAGGTGTAAATGTGGAGCGTTACAAACAGGTTTGTATCTCTTATCATCTTTTCTTAGGTCATGAGATACAGATGGAAGTCTTTTTTTTTTTTAATTCATTTTTTTGGTTAAATAATGCTACATCGGACCATTTTAAAATTAAATGTAACAGGTCAAGCTGTGGTGCTTTATGAATGGTGAAACATTACTGCAGATGCCTCTCTTGCTCTCTCTCCCTCCCCCTCCAATAAAGAAGAATAAGAAGAAGAATAAGAAGAATAAAATAAAAAAGAATAAAATAAGAAGAAGAAGAAAAGGCCACTGGGAATGGTAGATTCATGGAACAGGCACCAAGCCCCAGCAACAGCCCTGGGGGCAATAAGAAAAAAATAAAATATAACAAATAAAATGAAAGATATATTTTGAATTTGTGTTTTTGGTTTAGAATATTACCAGTATACCAATTTTCCCTAGACCAAGTATTACTTTATTATATTATATTGAGTAGAAAAACTGAAAAAGAACAACAAAACTAAAAAACCAAAAAAAGTACATGCAAGAACTAAAAATAAAAACCAAAGCTATAAAACATTTAGAACACGAAGCAAATTTTTATTTTTGTTTATTTTTTAAACAATTAAAAAATATTTTATTCATGAGAAATGATAAAAGAGAGAGAGATTGAGAGAGAGAGAGAGAGAACCAGACATCACTCTGGTACATGTGCTGTCAGGGATTGAACTCATGCTTGAGAGTCCGAAGCCTTTTCCACTGTACCACCTCCAGGACCACCAAAGCAATTTTTTATAACCTTGAATTAGGCAAAACTTTCTTAGACCACAAAAAGCAGAAGACAAGACAAAAATATTGATAAAATTTACTTTGTTCTAAGTCACTTTTACTAAAAAGAAACTTGAAATCTTTATTTAAAAAAATTTTTTTTACTACAAGTGATTTAATGGTAGTTTACTGGAATTTTTATTTAAAATTAGTTTGTAAAATTGGAAATTTTAATCTGGAAATGAAATATGAGAATGGTCTGGGAGATGGCGCAGTGGATAAAGCATTGCACTCTCAAGCGAAGTATGAGAGATAAATCCAAAGTGGAATGGCTTAGGATCTTGGAAATTATCTTTACTCTTTTTTGCTGCTGGAAATTGGATGGAGGGGTTCACACATAATACATATGTTCTGCTGCTGAGCTAAATGCACAGCCAAAAGTAATCTTTTAGGTTTTATGTATTTTACTTGTTTTAGATCGTTTTGACTGGCATATTGGAGCAAGTTGTAAATTGTAGGGATGCTCTGGCTCAAGAATATCTCATGGAATGCATCATTCAGGTAGGTGAGGACATTTATTTCATTTTTAAAAGAATTTATCTGTCATTGATTTTTATTATTTTGAATAAGATCTTGATGTACTAGAAAAACTGGTTCCTTGAATAAACAATTCCATTCTTCTGTTAGTAACTTGGTCTGTGTATGGATGAGTTTTGTACCCAAAAAAAAAAATTAAAAATCTTACTAGTTTGTGGTATATACATGTGGTATAGTTTTTATGTAGTCTTATATGATCCTTAGCGAAGTATTTCTGTAGAGGCATAAGTGTAGAGAGATTCAAAAGCAATGAGTTTGGGGACCAGGAGATGGCTCACTGAATACACACATCATTATGCACAAGGACCTGGGTTTAATCCCTTTGTTCTTATCTTCAGGTGGAAACTTCACAAGTGATAGAGCAGTGTTTTTGGTGTCTCTTCTCTTTGTCTTTCTCTCTCTCTTTTTTCTTCTTTCTTTCTGTCTCATCAAAAATAAAATAAAGGGGAGAAGGAATGGGGCTTAGGGGATGGTGCACCTGATTAAGCACACATATTACCAAGCATAAGGACCCAGGTTTGAGCCCTGCTGCCTACTTGTCTGGGGTCTGCTTCATAAGCAGTGAAGCAGGTCTGCTGGTGTTTTTCTTTCTCCCCCCCCCCCCCTTTTTCTTTTTACCAGAGCACTGTTCAGCTCTGGCTTATGGTGAGTCAGGGGATTGAACCTGGGACTATAGAGCCTCAGATATGAGAGTCTTTTTGCATAATCAATGCTATCTACCCTCCGCCCTCTCTATCGTCTCTTATCTTCCTGTGCTTCCTCAGTTTCTCTCTAGTAAAAAATTAGAAAAAGAAAGAAAGAAAAAAGAAAAGGGAAAAAATGGCCACCAAGAGCAATGGCTTCATAGTGCCGGCCCGAGTCCCTCGATAACCCTGGTGGCAATAAAAACAAAAAAAATGGGCTGGGTGGTGGCGCACCTGGTTGTGCAAGGACATAAGTTCAAGCCCCCAGTCTCGACCTGCAGGAGGAAAGCTTCATGAGTGGTGAAGCAGGGCTGCAAGTATCTCTCTGTCACCCCTTCCTCTCAATTTCTGGTTATCTCTATAAAGATACTTAAAAAATAAAAATTAAAAAAAATATAAAGTTGGGGGCAGAGGAATGGGCACCAGGAACAATGGAGTCCTGTAGGCATCAGTCCCCAGTGATAACCCTGGTGACCAGAGAAAAAGTAATGAGTTTATATTTTCCCCTAAATATGAACTTTAACATACCATGTGTAAATCTTAGTACATAAGATACATTATTTTACTTGTAGTAATTATTATTTGATTTTTCAGGTGTTTCCTGATGAATTCCATCTTCAAACTTTGAATCCTTTTCTTCGGGCTTGTGCTGAATTACACCAAAATGTAAATGTGAAAAATATAATCATTGCTTTAATTGATAGGTAAGTATTTACAATTCTGGAAAGCAAAAATGTTCTGACCTAGAAATAATAAGTTTAAGTCATTCTCATACATTATTCCTGTCATATTTTTACTATACTAGTATTTTTATTTGTAATATACAGTTCTGCTGGTGACTGTATAGCTAATGATGGAGTTTTAGCTTTGTGTAAAAGGCATGGAGCTACTGAGTATTTTAACTTATGCATTTAATTGGCATTTAAAGACATTTACAGTGGTCCAGGAGGTGGTGTAGTGGATAAAGCGTTGGATTCTCAACCATGAAGTTGTTGTTGACTGTGTTCAGTCCTCAGCAGCACATGTACCAGAATGATGTCTGATTCTCACTCTCTCTCTCTTCCTATCTTTCTCATGAATAAATAAATAAATTCTTTAAAAAAAAAAAAAACAAAGGTCAACAAAAAAAATTTTTGGAAGGGCGGGGAATAGCATAACAGTTAGGCAAGGAAACTCTTATGCCTGAGGCTCTAAAATCCCAGGTTCAGTCTCCCACACGACCATAAACCAGAGCTGAGCAGTGCTTTGATTAAAATAATAATAATAATAATAAAATAATGGAAGAATTTGGTAGAATGGGTGTTAGATCTTTGAAAGTATTATAGAACTCCTTAGTAGAGCTTTCTGAGTCTGGTCTTTGATTCCTGGGGAAATTTTAATTATCACTTAAATTTTAATGCTACAGTTTGGCTTTTTTAGACCATCTACAGATGGGTCAGACTTCGCAGGTGGTATGACTAAAAATGTGTCCACTTCATCTAGGTTGTCAAATTTATTTGCATAGAAAAGTTTATAATATTCTTGTATGATTCTTATTTTTTTATTTTCACCTCCATTATTTCTTGTAGTTGCTTGATTTTGTGTGTGTGTGTGTGTGTGTGTAATTTAATAGTAGTTTACAAGATTAAATAATTAAAGGGTCTTTCAAAAGGGCTATACCAATTTGCATTCTCACCAGCAGTATAGAAGAAACCCCTTTTCTCCACAACCTTGACAACATCTGTTGTTTTCTGTTTTGTTGATGTAAGCCATTCTCACAGATGTGAGAAGGGTCTCAGCGTAGTTTTTATTTGCATTTCTCTGGCGCCACTGAGTTGCAGGTGATGATATGATTCCGTCCTGACTTCCCTGGGCAGAAGACCTCAACCATGTATCCTGGAACCTCACCTCTCCAGAGTTCCTACCTGACTAGAGAAAGACAGAAATGGGCTGGGGTATGGATTGACCTGCCAATGTCCATGTCCAGCAGAGAAGCAATTAACAGAAGCCAGAACTCCCACCTTCTGCACCCTAAAAAGAATTTTGGTTCATACTTCCAGTAGGGGAGAAATAATAGGGGGAAGATGACCAGAGGGCTTTGAACTCCAACTCCATCATGACCAGGAGGGAGAAGAGAAAAAAAGGAAGGACATTCGGAATTAGCAGTAGGTGTGTGTGTGTGTGTGTGTGTGTGTGTGACTTGGAAAGGAAGAGGAGATGGAACCATGGGAAAGAAATGGGCAAATATAGACAGATAGTTATAGAAATAGTAGTCAGCCCATGTCTGTGACCTTGGGAGAGCTACTGTAGCTTCCAGTAGAGGAAATGGGGATACAGAACTCTGGTTGTGGGAATGGTGTGGAATTATATTCATCTTATAATTTTGTAAATCAATATTGTCACTAATAAAATAAAACAACAACAAAAATAGATGGTTATAGTTCCACACCACCAAAGTTCTGTGTGTACACACACACACTGGCAACCAATATAGTTTCATGAGGCCTTTTTGACCCTTTGTATCTCTAAAACATCAGTTATAATTTTACTTCTCATTTCTGATTGTTTCTAATTATAGCTTTCTCTGTTTTTTTCTTGATGAGTCTAGTAAGATTCATTATCTAGTCAGATAATTTCTGTATCTTTTGTATAACCTTTTTCATTAATTTTTGCTGCTTTTCATTATTTGGGGTTTGTATTTAGTTACTTTTGGTTTATTTGTTTTATTTGTTGCTCATTTTCTAGTTACTTCAGTTGTGATGTTAAAAGTAAGTTTAAGATTTAAGAGCAGTGAAGAAGGTTTGCAGGTGTCTTATCTTTTTCTCCCTCTATCTTCTCACCCCTCTCATTTCTCTGTTCTGTCAAAGTGTAAAGAAATGGCCACCAGGAGCAGTGGGTTCCTAGTGCTGGCACCTAGCACCAGTGATAACCCTGGAGGCAAAAGAGAAAGAAAGAAAGTAGGGGGACAGGATAAATACACATTAGAGTACAAAAGGACCCAGGTTCAATCCCCTGGTCCCCACCTACAGGAGGAGAGTTTCATAAGTGAAGCAGGGCTGCTTTCTCCTTCACTACCTTCTCTCCTTTCTATTTATCTTATTATCTAATAATAAATAAAATTTTTAAAAAAAGAAGAAAGTAAGTTTTATATCTCTATTCTTTGTCAATGTGGGCTTATACAAGTATGAAATTCCCTTAGTGTACTGCCTCTGTCACATTCCATAGGGTCTGGTGTCTCATCTCTTCACTATTGTTGGTTTTTGTATATATATATTTTTTGGTTTATTTTTATTTATTTCATAGAGACAGGGGAATTGAGAAAGGAGGGAGAGATAGAGAGGAAAAGAAACAGAAATGCCTGCAGCTCTACTATACCACTCATGAAGCTTTCCCCCTTCAGGTGGGGACTCGGGGTTTGAACTTGGTCTCCTTGAGCATTGTAATGTATGCACTTAACCAGGTGCACCACTGCCTGAGCCCTCTTTTAATTTATTCAACAAACAAAATGTTAATTTAAAGCATTTTAAAAAAATAATTAAGTCTTTTAAAATTATCTTTATTTATTGGTTAGAGACAGCCAGAAATCAAGAGGGGAGGGGTGATAGAGAGGAAAGAAAGAGACACATCTGCAACACTGCTTCACTCCTGCAGTTGGGGACTGAGAGCTTAAACCTGAGTCCTTGGGCATTGTAATGTCCACTAAACCAGGGGTACTACCACCTGGCCCCCAAAAGCATATTTAACCATGTTCATAACCACTAACCCAAACCCTGTATGTTGTGTATTCTTTATATTTCTATTTTTGTTGTAGCTTTTTAAATTATTATCTTTATTTATTGGATAGAGACAGAAATGGAGATGGGAAAAATAGGGAGAGAGACAGACACCTACAGCCCTGCTTCACCACTTGCAAAGCTTTCCCCTTGGAGGTGGGGATCAGGGGCTGGAACATAGATCCTTTCACATTGTCGTATGTGTGCTCAATCAGGTGTGCCACTACCTGGCCCCTCCAGTTTTGTTGTTTGTTTTGCTTTTATCCCCCAGAGTATTACTCAGCTGTGGGTTATGGCAGTATTTAGGATTGAGCCTGGGACACTGTAGCCTCAGGCAGGAAAGTCTTTTGCATAATACTACTGGCTGATTTTTAGATTCATACCATAATGGACTAAAAAGATAGTTTTTATTACTTAAGTAATCACATATTTACCAAGGTTCTGTATATATCCTAACATGTAGTCAGTCAGTCCTTGCAAGAATGGTCCATGTGCTCTTGATAAAATTAGAATAGCTATTCCTGCCTTTCAAGAGTTTTGATGAGATCATGACAGCCTTACCTGTACATGTCACTTACCTTCTCTAGCAGCCTGTGAAATATACATTCATTCTTTATTTTTGATGATTTTACTATTGATATGTTTTGGTGTAGACCATTTCATATTCAGGAATTGAAGTGTTCTCTCAGTTTTCTGTATGTCTATGTTCTGAACATTTCTGAAGCTTGGAAATTTTTCTGCTGTGATTCTCTGCTCTTTTCTCCTGGAATTTATTAGAATTTGGGCAGTGCTTCATTTTTTCCTAAGCCTTTCTTGTCCATTATCTTGGAATTTATAAAGTGTTTTTATTTTGTCCTCTGGCCCTAGTATTTCTGACTGTACATGAATGATTCTTCTCCCTAGGCTGGCATTTAAACTTGAAGTGCATTCAAAGTTTCTTTCATACACTGTAATGTTGGGTTTTTTTTTTTTTTTTTTTCCATGCTTTTCCTCTCCTTAAGTCTTTCAGTCTTTTAATATCTTTTTGGAGCTGATCTGTATCTTAAGTTGAGATTCTTTAATTACACAATGAATTTTCTTTCTTTTTTTTTTTTACTTTTATTTATTTATTTTATTTGATAGGACAGAGAGAAGTGTTAGAGGGAAGGGGGACAGAGAGACACCTGCAGCACTGCTCCACTGCTTATGAAGCCTTTCCCCTGCAGATGTGGACTGGGGGCTTGAACCCAGGTTCTTATGTATTGTAAAGTGTGCGTTTAACCAGGTGGCCACTGCCTGGTCCCTACAGTGAATTTTTTTCTAAATTCTTTCTCTAATAATGTCCTTTAGTTCTGTATATTCCTAGAGTTCTGTGTCATTTCTGTTTAATATTTTATTTATTTTGCCTTCAGGGTTATCACTGGGGCTCTGCTGACACTACAAATCTACTGCTTCTGGAGGCCTTTTTTTCCCCCCATTTTTATTGGATAGGACAGAGAAATTGGGAGAAGAGAGGGAGAAAGTAGACAACTGCAGACCTGCTTTGCTGCTTGTGAAGCTTCCCCCCGCAGGTGGGGAGTGGGGGCTTGAACGTGGATCCTTGTGCAGGTCCTGGCACTTATTACGATGTTTGCTTAATGGGGTATGCCAGCACCTGCCCCCCATTAATATTTTATTATTTTTTTAATTAATTTATTATTGGATAGAGACAGAAATTGAGAGGGGAGCATGAGATAAAGAGGTAAAAAGACACCTGCAGGAGTTGGGTGGTAGCACATCAGGTTAAGCGCAAATGGCGTAAATCACAAGGATCCCGGTTTGAGCCCCCAGCTCCCCACCTGCAGGGGAGTCGCTTCACAAGTGGTGAAGCACGTCTGCAGGTATCTATCTTTCTCACCCCCTCTCTGTCTTCCTCTCCTCTTTCCATTTCTCTGTCCTATCCAACAATGACGACATCAATAACTACAACAATTAAACAAGGGCAACAAAAGGGAATAAATAAATAAATAAATATTTTTAAAAAGATACCTGCAGCACTGCTTCACCACTCATGAAGCTTTCCCCCTACAGGTGGGGACCAGGGGCTTAAACCTGGGTCCTAGCACACTGTAATGTGAGCACTTAACCAGGTACACTACTGCCTGGCCCCTTTTATTTTTATTATTACTTATACCAGAGCACTGCTCAGCTGTGGTTTATGGTGGTGCATGGGATTAAACCTGGGACTTCAGAGCCTCAGGCATGAGAGTCTCTTTGCATAACCATTATGCTATCTTCCCCACCTTACTTTGTTTTTTAATGGGAAAGATGTGAAGAGAAAAAGACCACTGCTTATCTCTGACTTATGGTGGTGCTGGGAATTGAACCTGGCATCTCAGGGCCTCAGGCATGAAAGTCTTTTGTGTAACCATTATGCTGTCTCTCCAGCCTTCAATGACATTCCTTTCTATAGGCTCTGCCATGCTTTAGCTAAGTACTATTTCTTCTGAGCATTTAGCATTAGACTTCTGCTGTTGAGCCAGCAGGTGGCACTGTGGCACTCACTGTGTTGGATTTCCCTTTTCTTTATATATTTATTATATGTAGGGACTGAGGAGACTCCTAGTATGACAGGTGGCGATATTTATATCTGTGAGGTATAGGGTCTAGTAAGAGTGCATCAGCCTGTACCTAATAGCTGTGTAAGAGCTGTTTTCTTCTGAGTGTTTAGTGATAAAAAGCACCCTTAACTGGTCTGCCATCCTTGAGTTAGCTCCAGATTCATCAAATATTTCCATTGGGCTGTTGCGCTGAGCCCTATCAAATAAATATTCCTTAGAGTGGGGGAGTAGCCTGTTCACTGTCTCTGCATGACACCACTGCCAGTCCTTAGCCAGATTACTTCTCTGACACATATGTGAGACCTCATGAGCAATTTAGTATCCTGTTTCCCTCTGAAGTCTTTCCATTGGGATTAATTACCCCAGTACTGTGCTCTACCATTTAGCTGCAAAGATGGCTCCTGGGGCTGACAAATAATAGTGTGTCTTCTGTGCTAAGAATTTGCCCTTTTCCTTTTCTCCGATCAGTGAACACAAGCTTATTTACCTATTTTTGAGTAAATATATATATATTATTTTTTCCGCAGAATCCTAGTTATAGTTTAGTGGGATTTGATATGTTTTCTAGTTGCATTTTCTAGTTGTTTGGGGAAGTGAAATGCAGTTTCTGCTACACCGTGGGCATACTTTCAGAAGTCACCTAGAAATAAGGTATCATTAGCAAAACTTAAAAAAGAGAAAGAAGGGAGTCGGGCGGTAGCACAGCGGGTTAAGCGCACATGGCGCAAAGCACAAGGACCGGTGTAAGGATCCCGGTTCAAGCCCCCGGCTCCCCACCTGCAGGGGAGTCACTTCACAGGCGGTGAAGCAGGTCTGCAAGTGTCTATCTTTCTCTCCCCCTCTCTGTCTTCCCCCTCCTCTCTCCATTTCTCTCTGTCCTAACAACGATGACATCAACAACAACAATAATAACTACAACAACAATGAAAAACAAGGGCAACAAAAATGGAAAATAAATAAATATATAAAAAAAAAGAGAAAGGAGTTTTGAATTTATTGAAAGAAAGAACCAGAGCATCACTCCAGCATATGCAGTGGTCAGAGACTGAACTTAGAACCTCATGCATGCAGATTCCATGCTCTGCCCACTGGGCTCCCTTTTCAGCACTAATTCTATGCTATTTTTTTTTAATAAAGTACAGAAAAACATAAATAATAAAGTGTCAACTATGACCCCACTATTCAGATCCCTACATCTTTTAAAATAAATACTATTTCCTTTTTTAGATTAGCATTATTTGCTCACCGTGAAGATGGACCTGGAATTCCAACAGATATTAAACTTTTTGACATATTTTCACAGCAGGTTGCTACAGTAATACAGGTTAGTATGGCTTTTCTTTTAAGTTCTCAAAACTTTGACACTTCTCAGATGATAATTGTAACTGTTTACAACAAAGGCTATTGAATTACTTAGAATAACATTTATAACTTTCTTAACATTCCAGTCCAGACAAGACATGCCTTCAGAGGATGTTGTATCTTTACAAGTCTCTCTCATTAATCTTGCTATGAAGTGTTACCCAGATCGTGTAGATTATGTTGATAAAGTCCTAGAAACAACAGTGGAAATATTTAACAAACTCAACCTTGAACAGTAAGTCAAACAGATCTTTATAAGAAGCCTCATAAAACATTTATTTTGTCCCAGAATTTTTTTCCCTTATTCATTGGTTTTTAAAATGTCAACCCTTAGTTTGTTTTACACATTTGTTAGATTGATATTAATCAAGACAGAACATGGAAACCATTTATTAACTTGGTTGTGTACACTGATCAAATAATGACACTCATCCATAAGCAGTCTTTATAAACCAGTGTCTCTAAATCAGGTCTTTTTGTACACATGAGTAAGTTTTTAAGGAAAAACTATGAAGGAAAATAGTTTTGTCAAACAGTATTTCCACAAGACATGGTTTCTTACAGATGTTGTGAAAAAAATAAGTGTTTATGTGTATTTGAGTTATGGAAATTAAAGTGGTTTAAATATTTTTCTTTTTCTAGGGACGCCCTCAGCAGGTAGAAAAGTACATATTTTGTATGTGTGAAGCCCTGGGTGTGATCCCTGGCACTACATATGACTTTAATTTTTTTATGGGTCATTGCTAGGGCTGTGTCCTGACACTGTGAATCCACCACTTCCAATGGCTTTTTTTTTCCCCCAATTTTATTTGATATAACAGAGAGGGCGAGAGGGAGGAAGGCGGCATGGTGTGGGGGGAGGTAGATACCTATATCACTGTCATTTGCAAAGCTTTACCCCTGCAGGTGGGGACTGGGAATTCAAACCCTGGTCCTTGCATATGGTATGCTTAACCTGGCCCCTTATAAATCTGAAGCAGTATTTTTCTGTTTTGAGCTTTGGATTTTTTGTTTTTTAATAAGTTTTCAAAAGATATATTTATTAATGAGAGAGACAAGAACAGTGCTCCAAAGTATGCAGTACTAAGTGCTCAGGGCCTCATGCATGAAAGTTCTGCATCCCACCCACTGAGTCACTTCAAGAACTTTGATTTTGATACCTTCAAAGGAAACAATGTAACTCCTACATGAATCTTCCTTAACTATGTTGTTTTAGACCTGTGACATGCTCTAGTGGCCACTGTGGGTAAATCTGATCCTGTGCCCCTGGCCCCCCCACCACCACCACTGCCCTGCCTCTTATTGGCTTGTCCTCCACTGCTTTTGAACATGGAGTCAATCCAGGCATCACTTCACATATTACTCACAATTTCACCTCATATAACCTTTCCCATAACATCTTCTAGTAGTTTAACTGCATCAGGAAGATTTACTTGTCTTTTAATTTCTTTTTATTGCCCTTTTTCAGACTGCTCCCATTTTTCTAATAAACTGGAAAAGTTTATTTATCTTGAATGATAAATGTGAGAAATTTAAGTGACATCCTTATATCTTCCCTATGTAATGAGTTTTAAAGTAAAATTAGATAATTAGAAATCTCAATTCTAATAGTCTTCTAAAAACTTAAATATTCTTCAGTCTCCACAGAATATTCCTATAAACTACTACCTTAAACTCAAGTCTGCTTTTCCTTAATTCCTTGAGTATGATGTAGAAGAAATAGTACTTTTCTTTTTTGTTGACTTGCTCATTTTGCATGGACTGTGATCTACTTATTTTCATCATATAAATCATTGAAGTTGGTAGTACGAACATCACTGCCAGGTAAAATACTTTCCTTAGAAGTGCTAGCAGTTATTCTGTTCATGAGTCATATACTATTTTCTTTCTTTTTTTTTTTTTTTAACCAGAGCACTAGTCAGCTCTGGCTTATGGTGGTATGAGGGATTGAACCTGGGACTTGAGAATCTCAGGCATGAAAGTCTCTCCATAACCATTATACCCCCACCCTTGAGTCATATACTATTATGTCAGTAGAACATTAAAAATAAGTGTATTGCTCTTTGAAGGAGGTTACTGCAAAGTTTTATGAAAAAAGTACTATTTATATAGATAGGAAATTAATTTTACCCATTAATAAAATAATGCTTTTCTTTTTCTAGTATTGCTACCAGTAGTGCAGTTTCAAAGGAACTCACCAGACTTTTGAAGATACCTGTTGACACTTATAACAATATTTTAACAGTCTTAAAATTAAAACATTTTCATCCACTCTTTGAGTACTTTGACTATGAATCTAGAAAGAGCATGAGTTGTTATGTGCTCAGTAACGTTTTGGACTATAACACAGAAATTGTCTCTCAAGACCAGGTAAGATAATATCACCATGCTATTTTAGGAGAAAAAAGAAAATGTAGTTTTGGAGATGAACGGTAGTGCAGCAGGTTAAGCGCAGGTGGCGCAAAGCTCAAGGACCAGAATAAGGGTCCTGGTTCGAGGCCCCGGCTTCCCACCTGTGTGTGTGGGGGGTGTCGCTTCACAAGTGGTGAAGCAGATTTGCAGGTGTCTGTCTTCCTCTCCCTCTCTGTCTTCCCCTTCTCTCTCCATTTCTCTCTGTCCTATACAACAGCGATTACAACAATAAAACAAGGGCAACAAAAGGGAATAAATAAATAGATATTTTTAGAAAAGAAAAGAAAATGGGAGTTGGGTGGTAGTGCAGCGGGTTAAGCATAGGTGGTGCAAAGTGCAAGGACCGGCATAAGGACCCTGGTTTGAGCCCCCGGCTCCCCACCTGCAGGGGAGTCTCTTCACAAGCAGTGAAACAGGTTTGTAGGTGTCTGTCTTTCTCTCCCCCTCTCTGTCTTCCCCTCCTGTCTCTATTCCTCTCTGTCCTATCCAGCAACGATGACATCAATAACAACAATAATAACTACAACAATAAAACAACAGGGGCAACAAAAAGGAATTTAAAAAAAAGTTAAAAGAAAATGTAGTTTTGACTTTAACATCTTTTAAGATTTTATTTATTGTTTCTATATTATGAGAGAGAATGAATGAATAAATGAATGAATGTCAAGAAAAAGAGAGACAGGAATTAGAGGATTACTCATTCTAGTATAAGGTGGTGTGACAGATTGAACCTACAGCTTCTGGGGCCTCAGGCTTGCAATTTAGTGCTCTAGATCTAGCTATGTCTCCAGCCCTGTAATTGTGATTTTTAAAGATACATATTTTAGAAAGATACATGTGAAGGTGGAGAAGAAAAGTAATTTAATTAGAAGAAAAAATTAAATAGTTTTATTCATTGGAATAGCACAAAAAGGAATTTATGAAATAGTTGTAAGTCCACTAGAAGGAGAATAACCATTATTTATTAATAAATAGTGCATCTCTTTCCAGACTTTGTGTGTTTAAATATGCATGCTTTTTTTTGCAATAATAGGAATCATGTTACTTATACAATAGAAATTTATGCAACTAGAAACACTTTAGAGGTGGGGGGTAGATAGAATAATCGTTATACAAAGAGGCTCTCATGCCTGAGGCTCTGAAGTCCCAGGTTCAATCCCCCACACTACCATAAACCAGAGCCGAGCAATGCTCTGGTTTAAAATAATAAATAAAAATAGATAAATAAATAACACTTTTGACATTGACTTTACATGCTGATGATTTTATCCATCGAATTTCTGTGGCTCTCATTTTATAGGTGGATTCCATAATGAATTTAGTATCCACATTAATTCAGGATCAGCCAGATCAACCTATAGAAGACCCTGATCCAGAAGACTTTGCTGATGAGCAGAGCCTTGTGGGCAGATTCATTCATCTTTTGCGGTCTGATGACCCTGATCAGCAGTACTTGGTATGAATTAAATCTTAGGATATCTCATCAGGAGCTCCTAAGTGAAATAATATGTCATGTACATCAGATTGTCTAACATAATTTGTGGCCTTACAACAGGGCTGGGAACTTGTTTCCTGCCAAAGGCTATTTGGATATTTGTAACAGCATTTGGAGCATGTACAAAATTATCAATTTGAAAAATTTGTGCGAAATGTTGCTAAGAACAAAGCACTAATTACCTTGACAGGACCAGACTAACTTATTTTGACTTGTAGGCTGGGCCTTCCCCACCCGACACAGAAGGTTTTGAAAGAATTGAGTCTGAATAAGAGACTAAGTGGATTGCATAAACTCTAATATGAACCCACAGTTGTTAAGCTTTTGGAGCTTATGAGGCATAAGCTGCTTGCTCTAGTTTCGTCTGAAGATTTCTTTAGAATTGCAGAAAAGTCAGTCTTTAAATCATTCCATGATCATTATCTTTTTGAAATATATGTTGCTTTTAAAAATGTTCAGTTATTTATTCCTTATACTAAACCTTAAAGTACAAACAACAGTCATTAAGTTCAATTATATTGAATATACTTGTGTTTTCCATGGTTGCCACCTGAAAATGTGTGAAAAAAACTTTGACAATTTGCCTTCTCTCTGTAGAGAGAAAGCTTCACAAGTAGTGAAGTAGTGCTGCAGGTGTGGCTCTCTCTACCTCTCACTCCCCTCTCAATTTCTCTCTACCTGTTAAAGAAAAAAATATTTTTTAAGGAAATAAAAATTGCCTTTCCTTCATCCTTTATTTCTGATAAACAATCATAAAAGGTTCTCCTCTTAGCCTTAGTCCTCAGTAAATCTTCAAGAAATAAATAACACATTTCCTGAGTAGAAGTATTAACTACTGGATAATTTTTAAAATATTTTTATTTATTTATTATTGGACAGAGTTAGAAATTGAGAAGGGGGAGTTGGGCGGTAGCGCAGCAGGTTAAGCGCAGATGGTGCAAAGCGGAAGGACTGGCATAAGGATCCCAGTTCAAGCCCCCGGCTCCCTACCTGCAGGGGAGTCACTTTACAGGCAGTGAAGCAGGTCTGCAGGTATCTATCTTTCTCTCCCCCTCTCTGTCTTCCCCTCCTCTCTCCATTTCTCTCTGTCCTGTATAACAATGACAACATTAATGACAACAATAACTACAACAACAATAAAAAAACAAAAGGGAAAGTAAATATATATAAAAAAAAGAAATTGAGAAGGGAGGGGAAGATAGAGAGGGAGAGACAGGGAGACACCTGCAGCCTTGTTTCACCACTCATGAAGTTTTCCCCCTGTAGGTGGGGACCAGGAGTTGAACCTGGGTCCTTGCATATATGATATGTGAGTTTAACCAGGTGTGCCACCACCTGGCCCTGGATAATTTTTTTTTTTTTTAATGAAAAGCTTTACAGATTGGTGCTTTATTGTCAGTCACACTCATTTAAGCAATGTAAACTCATTGTCATAGTTGGCATACTTTGTGATCATGGTATCTCTCCTGCTAGGTAAGTATATATTTGACATACATGTACACCTTCTTAACCAGTGTGAAAAAAGCTGATTTGATTTATTTACAAACATTTGGCCACTGTAGCATTACAGTCTATGCAGTTTAAACATTCAGACTTATTCCTTTACATTTCTGATGGTATATACACATGCCTACATGTGTTTCCTTCCTTCCTTCTTCCCTCCCTTCTTTCTTTCTTCCTTCCTTCCTTCCTTCCTTCCTTCCTTCCTCCCTCCCTCCCTCCCTCCCTCCCTCCCTCCTTCCTTCCTTCCTTCCTTCCTTCCTTCCTTCCTTCCTTCCTTCCTTCCTTCCTTTCTTTCTTTCTTTCTTTCTTTCTTTCTTTCTTTCTTTCTTTCTGTCTTTCTTTCTCCTTTATATTAGATGTAGTAGTTAGGAAATGAGCCAGCCAGGACCTGTGGCAAATGCACCATGGCCATGTACAGAGAGAACGTTAGGAAAAGGGTCACAGACCTTGATTCTCTTTAAGGAAGAATGCACTCTCTTCTCATCCATCAATTATCATTATATCAAAGGAAGTCACAAAATCTCAATGTCACACATACTAAAGTATGGATGTATGTTATACCAGCAATAAATATAAGCTTATATTATGTCATAATAGCCATTGTATTGTGGGGCTGGCAACTTTTTTTTTTTTTTTTTTTTTGCCACCAGGGTTATCACTGCCTGCACTGTGAATCTACTGCTCCAAGTGCTCCCTCCTCTCCTTTTTCTCCTTTTCATTTTATAGGATTTTTATTTTATTTTAGAGGGAAGGGGGAGATAGAGATGGAGAGAGAAAGATAGACAACTGCAGACCAGCTTCACTGTTCATAAAGTGTTCCCCTTGCAAGTGGAGAGCGGGAGCTCAAGCCCAGGTCCTTGCGAATGGTGATATGTGCACTTAACCCAGTGCAGGTTTTCCCCTACCCAGGCCCTGTGGGCTGATAACTCTTCACCTTTAGTATTAGATTTTCCCAACAACTTTAGAAGAAATATTTAATTCCATTTTTCAGATGAATTTTGCAACTAAGAGAAGGTAAACAATTTTCCCAGGAACATACAGGTAACTGTTAGATTTACTTTTAAATGTAAGTCAGAAAATATATTTAAATCTCTTTGGGCTCCTGTCTAGCTAGACTGGTTATACAAACTCCTTAAATTCAGACTTCCCTATTTTAAAATAGGGTTAGTGTCTGCATCTAGGGTAATTGTGATGACTTGGCAAGATAGAAAATATAAAATGTCTACCAAGTAAGTACTGACATTATATGCATTAAAAAGTTAGTGGCCTTAATGATAACTAGAGCTGTCGTTTAACTTTATATATAAGTAGTCATGTGTACAAAATAATCTTTTGGGTTTTGTTTATTTTGGTCAGATTTTAAACACTGCACGGAAGCATTTTGGAGCTGGTGGAAATCAGCGGATTCGTTTCACATTGCCACCTTTGGTATTTGCAGCTTACCAGCTGGCTTTTCGCTACAAAGAGAATTCTAAAGTGGTGGGTTCACTTTTTAACTACTTATCTTTTCCTTTTTCTTCCTCAGTATATGTTTGTTTTTTTCAGTATAATAAATACACTTTCTATATTTAAACATACACACAAAAATAGACAATACAATAAAATCCCAGTTTTGATAACTCTCAATTATGCATCCTGTGTTAAATGTTCTTAACAGTGATATTGATAGATTACATACTGAGTAATCATATTATAACTCTTAGAAGTGAAAGATTAAAATAATTTAGTGATTAAAGTGATCTAAATTTATGCCAGAAGTCCTTCCTGTATTGAAAGATCACTGTGAGACATTATTTTTGTCATTAAAGAGGTTCAGAATGCTTTAGTTTTTTTTTTTTTTTTAAAGATTTTACTTTCTTGGTCTTTTATACTCCCCCCCTTTTTTTTCTCAAGACTTTATTTATTTATGAGAAAGATAGAAGGAGAGTGAGAAAGAACCAGACATTACTCTGGTGAATGTGTAGAAAATGCGTGTGTGGCTGAGAGTCCAATACTTTATCCACTGCACCACCTCCCAGACCACTTATGCACATAAGTGATAGGAATTCTGAAATGCTAGAATAATCATATAAGGAAGTTGCAAATATGAAAAGCCTAATTCAAGTTAGGTTTGCCAAATAGTAGAGCCTATCATTGCATAATTATCTCAATATAAAAGCAAGCAGTTGTATAATTTTGAGTTGGGTACATTTTTTATTGTTATTTTTTTTCTTCTAGAAGCCCCCTCCCACCCTTTATTGAACTTTATAGTGCAGTGGTTGACACACAGGTACAACCTCTCATCTACCTATAATAGGTGTCTGCTAGGGTCCTGGTGTATGATGGTGGGGAAAGTTCTTTTTTTTTTTTTTAAATGAACAGATTGCTTTAACAAGATATTTCGATGATAGTCCAGAAGTTAAAATGTTTAACATTGATAATTATAACATTGAACCTTTTTTAGAAATCAACTTCTTCTTCTAGCGTTTGCCCTTCTTCCATAGCCAGACAACAGCGTCAGATTGAGCCTGATGTAAAGTTTCGAGACCTCCTTTGAATCTGGAGAGGTGGCAGTCGTTGACTATGTGGGTCATAGTCTGTCTGTAGCCGCAGGGGCAGTTCGGGTCGTCTCTGGCTCCCCAGTGATGGAACATAGCGGCGCACCAGCCATGGCCTGTTCATAGCAATTGAGGAGGGCCCAATCATAACGTGCTAGGTCAAAGCCGGGTTGACGCTTGCAGGGGTCTGTGATGAGGTGTTTGTTCTTTACCTCAGCTGACTGCCAACTCTGTTTCCAAAAGTCCGGAACAGAGAAGTTCAGTGTAGGCGTAGGAGACCAGATTGGATGACGAGATGTCAAGCGTTGAACAGGGTGGCCGAAGATATCCGCGTATATTGGCAGGTCTGGTCGAGCATAGACGTGGGAAATGAACTTCGATGATGCCGCATCCCGACGAATATCTGGCGGGGTGATGTTGCTAAGAACTGGCAGCCATGGAACCGGGGTGGAATGAATGGTTCCAGAAATTATCCTCATGGAGGAATATAATTTGGAATCGACCAAGTGGACATGGGGGCTACGGAACCATACTGGGGCACAGTATTCTGCAGTGGAATAGCATAATGCCAGAGATGATCATTGTAGTGTGGGAAGTGCTCGCGCCCCATGAGGAGCTGGCCAGTTTTGCAATGATGTTATTCCTTGCGCCCACCTTTGCTGCAGTTTTTATGAGATGTTCGTGAAATGTCTGAACTGGAAGACACTTTGAAGAGGGTTAAACCGGAACGGCTGCTGGCTATGATAACATCACCCCAGAACTCATTCTTAACTTGGACCCCGCGGCAAAGAAGTGGCTCACTACATTCCTGTCCCACATCTTGGAATCCGAATCTATGCCCAATATTTGGTGTCATGCGAAGATAATAGCAGTTTTGAAACCAAAGAAAGACCCAACACTGGCCGCCAGCTATAGACCAATTTCCCTCCTCTCCGTGTGTTACAAACTCCTTGAAAGGCTGCTTCTGTCACGAATTTCTCCCCTTACAGAGAAATTCCTATCACCCGCCCAGGCTGGTTTCCACCCAGGAAGATCTACCTGCGAACAAGTCCTGACCCTCTCAACTTACATTGAAAATGGATTCCAGAAGAATTTAAAGACGGGTGCTGTCTTTGTTGATCTCACAGCAGCCTATGACACGGTCTGGCACCGTGGTCTCCTAGTCAAGATCTCAAGATGCCTACCTCCATGGGTGGCCAACACTATATCGTTTCTTCTCCAAAACAAGATTCTGGGTGCATCTGGGTGACAAGTCTAGCAGATGGAGACTTGTCTCAAGTGGCCTCCCCCAGGTCTCTGTTCTGGCTCCTATGCTATTTAATATTTACATCAATGACCTCCCAGAAACTTCTTCAAGGAAATTCATCTACGCCAATGACATCTGCTGTGCAACTCAGGCATCCAAGTTTGACATCCTCGAGGAAACACGAAAGACATGTCTCTGATATCTGATTACTGTAAAAAATGGCGACTAATCCCTAGCACTGCAAAAATGGTATCATCTGTTTTCCATCTACACCATGCCTCGGCCTCGTGTGAGCTTAATGTGCAGCTTGATGATACGAGAATCAGGCATGAAGCCCAGCCAGGCTATCTTGGCGTTACTCTTGAGAAATCAACTAATAAAGATGAAAGGAAAAGGGCTGGGGAGACAGCATAATGGTTATGCAAAAAACTCTCATTGAGGTCCTGAGCTCCCAGGTTCAATCCCAAGCATCACCGTAAACCAGAATTGAGCAGTACTCTGGTGTGTGTCTGTCTCCATTTCTACCTTTCCACCTACCTCCTTTCCCCCTCACCCCCGACCTCTCATCCTCTCATTAAAATAAAAAATTAAATTAAAAAAAAAGGAAGAATAAGATTTAGTGTTGGTGTTCAAAATAATGGGAATGTGAACTGCTTTCTTTTTAGAAACTCTCTTGTACCTATGGCCTTAAAAAATCCAATAATTTTTGGGACTGCGTGGTACCACATCTGTTTGAGTGCACATGTTAACAATGTACAAGGATCTGGGTTCAAGCCCCCAGTCCCCACTTGCAAGGGGAAAGCTTTACAAGTGGTGAAGCAGGGCTGCAGGTGTCTCTCTGTCTCTCTCCCTCTCTGTTTTCCCCACCCTCTCAATTTCTGGCTGGCTTCTATCTGATAAATAAAGATAATTAAATTTTTTAAAAAATTTTATACTTACTTATTTTCCTTTTTGTTGCCCTTGTTCTTTTATTGTTGTAGTTATTATTGTTGTTGTTATTGATGTCATCATTGTTGGATAAGACAGAGAGAAATGGAGAGAGGAGGGGAAGACAGAGAGGGAGAGAAAGATAAAGACACCTGCAGACCTGCTTCACCGCCTGTGAAGCAACTCCCCTGCAGGTAGGGAGCCGGGGGCTTGAACTGGGATCCTTACACCAGTCCTTTACGCTTCACACCACCTGCATTTAACCTGCTATGCCACTGCCAGACTCCCAAAAAGTTTTTTAAGAAACAAAAAGATCCCAAGAGGAGGTGGCACACCTGCTAATAAAGTGCACATATTACAAAGATCCCAGTGTATTAGTAGAAAAAGAAGGCATTAACATCAGAATGTTGTCATTATTATTATTACTGCCTTATGAGAGACTTTGGGATGATTTTAATTTCTTTTTATTAGTTTGTGTGTTTTCCCTAATATTGTCTAATTTTGACATGTGCTGCATTTCTTATGAGAAAACATAAAAATTGCAAGATTAGTAATGTTATCTATATTTTGACATTTAATTATTTGCTGTACTTATGAGACAGAAGCAACATAACAGAAAAACTTAGCTCAGCTTTACAACTTTACATGTTTAATCTATTAATTTTTTTTTAATGAAATGAGTATTCTTGAGCAAGTTACTATTAAACCTTAGATAATTTAAGATTTGTGTTGTTGTTGTAGGATGACAAGTGGGAAAAGAAATGCCAGAAGATTTTTTCATTTGCTCATCAGACCATCAGTGCTTTGATCAAAGCAGAGTTGGCAGAATTGCCCTTAAGACTCTTTCTTCAAGGAGCTTTAGCTGCTGGAGAAATTGGTTTTGAAAATCACGAAACAGTAGCATATGAATTTATGTCACAGGTGATGATCTGTTCTCTTATGGAGGTTGTGGGATCAATTTTGCTATATTTGATCATGTTTGTACTTATGGTGGTAATGCACATGGGTTTACTTCACTAATTTGTTTAATTAACTCTTTCCCACACTCTTAGAACTTTTTTCATTTTAAGCTTAGTTTATAGTGGTACTAGGAATTAAGCCTGGTTATATCATGAAAGTATGACAAAAACTGCTGTGCTATTTCTCCTAGACCTTTTCTTAACATGATTGTCATATTGACTGTTCTGGAGTTGGAAAAATTGATCATTATTGGGTGCTAATGAGACTTGAGATTTCCAGGATGATAGTAAAAATGTTCCTGGATGGCAGCATGGTGGGGAGGGGTATAAGTTTCTTTATTGCAACTTGTCAGCATATTTACTGTCTCTGCTGTGCTGTGCCTCTCCTTTTTCTTTCATCCTTTCTTCCTTCCTTTCCTCTTTTTATTTTGTAAGGATGTATTAGTGTGATAGTGTGGGGTTGCTGAATGAACCAGAGCATTACTCTAGCATATGCAGTGCCAGTGATCAAACTCAGGACCTTAGTGGCCAGGTTCATCACTCTACCCATTAATATGAGAAGCTGTGCTTCTACTAAAAGAGGGCTGTAAATTGTCTCTGGGTGGGGTTGATGGAAAGTACTTTGGGTGGTCCAGGAGGTGGTGTAGTAGATAAAGCATTAGACTCTCAAGCACAAGGTCCTGAGTCCAATCCCTGGGAGCCCATGTACAAGACTGATGTCTGGTTCCTTCACTCCTATCTTATTAATACGTAAGTAAAATCTTGAAAAAATATTTTTAAAAAAAGTACTTTGGAAAATGCTTCAGTAGATGATCAAAGTTCATTTCTTCTTTATGTCCATCAGGCATTTTCTCTTTATGAAGATGAAATCAGTGATTCCAAAGCACAGCTGGCTGCCATCACATTAATCATTGGTACTTTTGAAAGGATGAAGTGTTTCAGTGAAGAGAATCACGAGCCCTTGAGGACTCAGTGTGCACTTGCTGCATCAAAGCTTCTTAAGAAACCTGATCAGGGCCGAGCTGTGAGCACCTGTGCCCATCTTTTTTGGTCTGGCAGAAACACTGACAAAAATGGGGAGGAGGTAAGGTGGGAACATTCCCAACGAGGTAGAGAAGGGCTGTTATGAATATGCCCAAAAAATGAAACAATGTGTCCAAGAGTTGGTGCTTGGAAACATGAGAGAGACAATTGCTTTGTTTCAATTAAAGAAATGGAATGGGGACCCTGTGGTGGTGCACTTGGTTGAGCGCACATGTTGTGGTGCCCAAGGACCCACGATCAAGCCTCCAGTCCTTACCTGCAAGGGGAAAGCTTTGCAAGTGGTTAAGCAGGGCTGCAGGTGCTCTCTATCTCTGTTCTTCTCTATCTTCTCCTTCCCTCTCAATTTCTGGCTCTCTATCCAGTAACTAAATGAAGATCATTAAAAAAAAAAAAAAAAGGTGGGGGAGAGATTTTCATGCCTGAGGCTCCAAAGTCCCATGTTCAATCCCCTGCACCACCATAAGCCAGAGCTGAGCGGTGCTTAGTATTTCTCTCTGTGTTTCTCTCTGCATCTCTCTCAAAAATAAAATAAGATATTAAAAATAAATAATTAAAAATTAAGATATAAAAAGAGAGAGCGAAAAAAAAAATGGAATGGGCTGGGCAGGGATAGAGCTGATTGGGTGTACATGTTACAGTACACAATGAGATGGTTTCAAGTTCCCCAGACCCCACCTTCAAGGGAAAAGCTTAATGAGTGGTGAAATAATGCTGCAGGTGTCTTTCTATTTCCCTGTCTAGCTCTCTCCCCTCTCAATTACTCTGTCTATCCAATAAATAAAAAAATATTTTTTAAAAAAAAGGAATGAAATGCAAAGTAATATGTGCAGTTATATACTGTAGTGACGTCCCCTCACTGTATCATAGACCAGTTTATACCACTACTATGAAAAAATATACATAATATATAAATATAAAACATAGTATTTTTAAAAATATCTTGTTTATTTAGTAATGGATATAGACAGAGACATTGAGATGGAAGAGGGAGATGCAGAGGGAGAGAAACAGACACCTGCAGCCCTACTTCACCACTTGTGAAGCTTTCCCCCTGCAGGTGGGGACCAGGGACTGAAACCTGAATCCTTGCACACTCTAATGTGTGCACTTAACCAGGTGTGCCACCACCTGGCCTCTAAACAAAGTATATTTGTTTTAAAATATTCCTGAGTATTTTTCTAAAAATTAAATAGACTTAAATTTATTATGTCCTTTTCAAACATGACAGGGCAATATAGGGGCCAGGCAGTGGGACATGTGATGAAGTGGCACATGCCACAGTATGCAGGACCTGGCTTGAAGCCCCTGTCTCCACCTGCAGGGAGAAAACTTCAAGAGCTGTGAAGCAGTGCTACAGGTGTCTCTCTGTCTTTCTTCCTCTCTTATCTCTTCCTTACCCATTAATTTCTCTCTGTCACTGTCCAATAAATACAGTATGTTTTAAAATCATAAATAAAATTTTACAAATTGAATGTTGTATTTATTTCCTTGTGTGAAATGTTTCACACAAACATGACATTTTTTATTCACTACTCCCCTAACCTTTTGTTCTAGCTTCATGGAGGCAAAAGGGTAATGGAATGCCTAAAGAAAGCTCTAAAAATAGCTAATCAATGCATGGACCCCTCTCTACAAGTGCAACTTTTTATAGAAATTCTGAACAGATACATCTATTTTTATGAAAAAGAAAATGATGCAGTAAGTGAACTCACTTTTTTGTTGTTGTTGTTGTTGTTCCTAGTGGGTGGGTTTTTTAAATTTTTTGTTATCTTTATTTATTTATTGGATAGAGACATCCAGAAATCAAGAGTGAAGGGGGTGATATAGAGGGAGAGAGACACCTGCAGCCCTGCTTCACCACTTTCCCCCTGCAGGTGGGGACTGGGGGCTTGAACTCAGGTCCTTATACACTGTAATAATATGTGCACTTAACCAGGTGCACCACCACCTGGCCCCTGTTCCTAGGAGTTTTGATGTATATAAAAGTTTATCTGGGAGTCGGGCGGTGGTGCAGTGGGTTAAGCGCACATGGCGCAATGCGCAGGGACCGGCGTAAGGATCCTGGTTCGAGCCCCCGGTTCCCCACCTGCAGGGGAGTCGCTTCACAGGCGGTGAAGCAGGTCTGCAGGTGTCTATCTTTCTCTCCCCTCTCTCTCTGTCTTCCCCTCCTCTCTCCATTTCTCTCTGTCCTATCCAACAACAAAGCAACGTCAACAATGGCAATAATAACCGCAACGAGGCTGCAACAACTAGGGCAACAAAAAGGGGGAAAAATGGCCTCCAGGAGCGGTGGATTCATGGTGCAGGCGCTGAGCCCAGCAATAACCCTGGAGGAAAAAAAAAAAAAAGTTTATCTTTCTTATACTTTTTTTTTTAAGTCAGTGTGTGCAATGCACCTACTTGGTTTCTTCATTTTCCAGAATCTTTTCCTGTCTTTATAGATGAATCTCTAATGGAAGAATTTATTTTGTGTAGAAAAATTCTTTACTCTTTTATATTGAAATATTTTTTTAAATTAGTATCTGTCTGAAAAATACAAAACAATTTATAAATGCTAAATAACAGACTGGTTTGTCATTGTATACAAGTTTCAGTGTTTCAGTTACTCTCCCCTCATTTACTCTTCAGTTACAAGCTCCCCAAAACATTTTTATTAGGGCCTCAGAGATTACTCACTGTGTGAGTTATTTCTGCAGTAACTTCCTCTCTCCCCTTCTCTGAGTCCAGAATGTGAAATCATGCATGTGTGAAATTATCTTATACTTCATGATGTATATACATTGTACATAATTGTTTTGTAGGTCACAATTCAGGTTTTGAACCAACTTATCCAAAAGATTCGAGAAGACCTCCCAAATCTTGAGTCCAGTGAAGAAACAGAGCAAATTAACAAACATTTCCATAATACCCTGGAGCATTTGCGACTGAGGCGGGAATCACCAGAATCTGAGGGGCCAATTTATGAAGGTCTTGTCCTTTAAAAATGAAACAGACTTACCATACTTCTTTCCATGTACGTTCAGTAAGGGTTTTATTATACTAGGTTTCCCTCTCATAGATTGTGCCTTTCAGAAATGCTGAGGTAGATTTCCTGTTTCTTACCTGTGATGTGTTTTACCCAGCACCTCCGGACACTCGCCTTCAGGACCTTAATAAAGTTATTCACTTTATAAGTGTTCACGTCTGTCTGATCACCCTAAGCAGCATGATTGATCTGCTATTTAAAATTCCTGTGATCTATTTAAAAAAAAAAAAAAAAAGCAAAAACTTTTTTTTTTTGGCTATTAATGAAACCTTCCTTTTTTATTTTTTTTATTTTTACACTGCTGATTGTGTAATTTCTTTCATTACCTGGAAGTACTAATTCTAAAGGTCTGACTCTTTGTTCTCTAGTCCAATTTGAAATTAATTTAGAGAAATGAATACAGTATATGAAATTCAGCTTGGGCTTTTCTCTAAATGCAAGGTAAGGCCATGTGTAATATTTCCCTAAAACTAGAATATTAATGCATGTTTGAGAATTTTACAACACCATGGTCAAAACCAGAAGCTATATTTTGCATATTTGAACTCAGTCGTTCATTAAAAACTTACGTTATCCTCTGGACATATTTATCAGAATAATCTTGTTTTAAATAGTATGAAATAGATCTTTATAATTTATGTATAACCTTCATTGTTGTAAATTTAGGGGAAATGCATCATAAACAATTATGGTTTTTTTGCACCTGTGAAACAATAAAGTTGCTATTAACAATTTTGGGTCTTTTATAACGTTTTGACTCATAAAAGGAACAGGTCAACTGTCCACTGAACCAGTTTCCTGGTCTCCTGGTTTGCTTTGAAGATGAATGATACGCAGTTTTAGCACAGTCCATGTGCCATTTAGAGTGATTGAAGAATATGACAGAATGCAAATAAGTGTACCAGTAGATGGAGATTTAAAGACAAAGAACATAGATTTCAGAATACTCATTTACTCACTTGGATTAGAATCCAAATAAAGATCAAGCAGAATTGAGATACAGGGTTTTTCCAACATATTTATATGGCATTCTCACAGGAGTGAAGTGGTGTCTCATTGTCTTTATTTGCATTTCTCTGAGAATCAATGCCTTGGAGCATTTTTTCATGTTTCTTGGCCTTTTGGATCTCTTCTTGGTAAATATTCTGTTCATATCCTCTCCCCATTTTTGGATGGGGTCATTTTTTGTTGTTTGTTTTATACTGAGTTTGAAGAGCTCTTTATATATTTTTGTTATTGGCCTCTTGTCTGATGTATGGCATATAAAGATTTTTATTTTATTCTAATTTTATTTAACCAGAGCACTGTTCAGCTCTGGCTTATGGTGGTGTGGGGGACTGAACCAGCATGAGAGTCTGTTTGCATAAGCATTATGCTATTTACCCTCCGCCTCCATATATAAAAATATCTTCTCCAATTCTGAAAGGGGTGTTTTTTGTTTGGGTGGCAGTTTCTTTAGTTGTGCAGAAGCTTTTCAATTTGATATAGTCCCACTGATTTATTTTTGTTATTGTTGTCCTTGCAATTGGATTCATATCACTGAAGATGCCTTTAAAATTTATATAAAGATGAGTATGGGATGATCCCACTCATAAACAGAACTTGAGAAAGAAAAGCAGAAAGGGAAACTAAAACCAGGATTTGACTGAATTTGGAGTAGGGCACCAAAGTAAAAACCCTTGGGTGAGGGTGGATATCGGCTTCCTGGGGTGGCAGGGGTGGGGGGTGGGATGGGACACAGACTTTTAATGGTGGGAATGTTTATGTACACGCCTATCAATTTGTAGTCATACAAATCACTAATTAATATGAGGGGAAAAGTTGATTGTATGTCTCAAACTTTTTAAAGCACAGACTGAGTCTTTTTAATACATAGACTGAGTCTTTGATATCTTGACTCTCTCAAAAGCCTAAACCAGGGAGAACAAAAGCAACTGGTGATACAGCTATATACAAATAATGTCAAAGGACATAAATTATGGTGATGCTGTGTATGGTACAGCAGATCCTAACAAAGGGATATTTCAAAGTTAACCCAATTGCCAAATAATGTGATTATGACAATAACTGTCTAATGTTTTCTTAACCTTAAGACAACAGGAACCTCCCATTTCCTCTATAGAGTCTATATTTCCCCCAGTCCTGGAACCTCTAGGGTGGGGCTCACTTTCCTGCATGCTTCTCTCAAGTCATACCAAATGATATTGCATCTGCTGATCCCAACCTAATCAACACGAGTACCACCCAGCATGCTTCATTTCAGACTGTCCAGAGACTTCAGGCATGGAATGTCAACCCTTCACCCTCATTACTCGGGTGAGACCTTTCCTTTCATAGTATTCTCTAATTCCATTCTAGGAGGTTTCACTTCCTAACAAAGTCCCAAAACCTAGATATAGACGAGATAGAGCATATATTCACATGTATCCATAAACCAGGGCAAAATATATACCTGAAAGCAAAAGTACACAATAGTCTGCCGTCAGTCAGTATAAAGTTCCTAATGAAATAGTATCTAATTAGACTTAAATACCTTCCTCACCTACTTCCTATTACAGTTCTCTCACTCACTCCAAAGCTAACCTTAGCAAAGCAAGGACTGCAAAAGCTGAATAAGGGCAAAAGACTGGCATGCTTTAATGATGATTTTTTAGTCACTCTCAGGACACCCCATCAGCTGGTGCCCTACTTGGGAAATCCTGAGATTCCCAAACAGACATAATGGGCCTAAACCTCGAATAAATCCCTCTCTCCATTGTTAGCAGTCATCTCTATCAGAAACAACAAAATAGACCCCTTTGTGGGCCCCCCATAGGACCTTGCCCTCAACTTCGACCAACAACAGTAGAGAATGTCCCATCCTCCCTTTGGAGGATGGACAACATACTCTATGCTACACATGAGGAAGATTGGTCAATATTGGGGCAACCTGGAATGCTCCTATTCATGACCAACCACAACATGTGAGCTTAGATTTACAGGGATGCAGAAGTCATAGGCTCGAAGCTGAATATGGGCCCCAGACCAAACCAAATCAATGTGGTTTGCAGTCAACAATATTTATACCCCTTTCCCATATTAGGGAGCTACTCTCTTCCCTGATCCAGCTTTCTGTTCCTTTTCCAACCATGATATCATATCCCCAGACAATAATTAGGATCCACCTGTATATCAGATTTCAGGCCTAGGGAGTGCGGGGGTAAAACTAGTATAGCCACAGGCCCTTTGGAATATAACTAAAATATGCCTACTAGCTATCTACAAAATAGAATGCCCACCAACTCTTCATCTGCACTATTCCAGCCTTTAGGTCCATGATTGGTCAACAATTTTTTTGGCTTTGTATATTAACTCTTTTCAGCAACAGGGTTCCAGATCTAGCATGATTCCGACCATATATCCCTGGGCAGACGGCCCCACCAGTGTGTCCTGGAGCTCTGCTTCTCCAGAGACCCACCCTACTAGGGAAAGAGAGAGACAGCCTGGGAGTATGGACTGTACAGTCAATGCCCATGTTCAGTGGGGAAGCAATTACAGAAGCCAGACCTTCCACCTTCTGCATCCCACAATGACCTTGGGTCCATACTCCAAGAGGGAATAGAAAAGCTATTATGGGAGGGGATGGGATACGTACGGAGTTCTGGTGGTGGGAATTGTGTGGAGTTGTACTCCTCTTATCCTATGGTTTTGTCAATGTTTCCTTTTTATAAATAAAAAATTAAATTAAAAAAATTTATATAGAAAAGAGTTCTTCCTATATTTGCCTCTAAATAGTTGATAGTTTCTGGTCTAACATTCAAGTCTTTGATGTGTCTGGAATTTACTTTTGTGTCTGGTGAAATATAGTAATTCAGTTTCATTCCTCTGCATGTTTCAACCAAATTTTTCTTTTTTTTCTTTATTATTATTATTTTTATTTTTATTACCAGACCACTTCCCAGCTCTGGCTTATGGGATTGAAATTGGGACTTTGGAAACTAAGGCATGAGAATCTCTTTGCATAACCATTATACTGTCTACCCCTACCCTCAACCCAGTTTTTCCCAACACCATTTGTTGATGACTGTCCTTTCCCCATTTAATAGTTTGAGCACTTTTGTTAAAGATTAGGTGTCGGGGTGCTGGTACTTGTATGGGGTGACTTGCAGCAGAAGTAAGCCATGCTACTGACCTTTCATGTTAACTCTAGTGGCTAACAACAGGAAAAGACCAGGACACCATTTAATCACAAATGATCTATCTATTGTACAGACTGCAGGGTTTAAATAGCAGAAGGGAACAAAGATAAGGGTGGGCTTTGGAAGGTCAGAACCCCCATGGTGAAGGTTCTAAGGAATTGATAGTGGTAGAGGAGAAGAGTTCCAATGATTAGTGGCAATTGGGTAAGAGAGTCAATTAGCTGAAGGTGTTTAGAAGGACATGCTAATTATCTCAACAAGGGAGAAATAGACAGAGAGGAGCCTTGAAGGAAGAGTTACATCAAAATGGAGAAGGGGTTTAAGGAAATAGGTCCATTTCTAGCCTTCTGAGAGTTCTCCAGACTGTTCTCCACAGAGGTTGGACCAATTGACATTCCCACCAGCAGTGCAAAAGGGTTCCTTTGACCCCACACCCTCTCCAGCATTTGCTGCTCTTACCTTTTCTGATGTATGACATTCTCACAGGAGTGAAGTGGTATCTCATTGTTGTCTTTATTTGCATTTCTCTGACAATCAGAGACTTGGAGCATTTTTTCATGTGTTTCTCAGCCTTTTGGATCTCTTCTGTGGTGAATATTCTGTCCATGCCCTCCCCCCATTTTTGGATGGGGTTATTTGTTGTCTTGTTGTTGAGTTTGGTTATTAAACTCTTATCTGATGTATGGCATGTAAAGATCTTCTCCCATTCTGTGAAGGGTCTCTTGGTTTGGGTAGTTCAATACAATTTGAGATCTGGGAGTATGATGCCTCTGGTTCTGTTTTTTTTTCCTCAAGATTGTTTTGGCAATTCTAGTCTTTTCTGGTTCCTGATAAACATTTGTAGCATTTGTTCTATTCTACTAAAAAATGTGCTTGGGATATTGATGGGGATAGCAAAGAATGAAGATATTTTAACGCCATTCTTGTAGAGTTTTAGAGTGTTCTGATACATGTCCTATTTATGATGGTCTGACTGTTTATAGAAGGCCTTTCAGAACTTCTTTCAGGGCAGGCTCGGTAATAGTTGATTCCTTCAACTGTTGCTTGTCTGAGAAGGTTTTGATGCCTCCATCTAGTCTGAATGACAGTCTAGCTGGATATAGTATTCTTGGCTGAAAGCCTTTCTCTTTGAGCACTCGATAGATATCTTGCCATTCTCTTCTGGCCTATAGTGTTTGTGTGGAGAAGTCTGCTGCTTATCTTATGGGTTTTCCCTTGTCGGTGACTCTTTGTTTTTCTCTTGCAGCCTTGAGGATCCTTTCTTTATCCTTATTCCTTTCCATTCTAAATATGATGTGTCTGGTGTCTTTAAGTCAGCGTTAATTCTGTTTGGGACCCTCTGGGCTTCTTGAATCTTTATGTCTTTGATGTTGTCTAGACTAGAGAAATTTTCAGCTATTATGGCCTGAAGAATGCTTTCTTCCTCTCCCTCTCTTTCTCTTTGGTAAGCCAATAATGTGTATATTGTTTTTTTGGAAGTCATCCCATTGGTCTCTGTTGTTGTTTTCAGGATCTCTTAATCTCTTTTTGAGATCTCTTACTTCTTTTTTAGTTGTCTCTAATTCGTTCTCGATCTTGCTAATTCTGTTTTCAGCCTCATTGATTCTATTCTCTCTGCCCTCTACTGTTTTCTGGAGTTCATCTTTTTGTTTCCCTGTTCTGATACTGTTTTAGCTTGTTCAGCTAGTTGTGTTCTTAGCTCAGCTATTTCAGCTTTCAACTCTCTAATAACCTTAAGATAGTTAGTGTTTTCTTCCAGAGTCTCATTTGTTGTTCCTGCATTTCTGATTACAATTCTTTCATACTCTTTACTCACTCCTGTGATTATTTCCTTAGCTAAAGTTTGGATGTTGAACTCGTTATTCTGTGCTTCATCCTTTTGGGAGCTTTTAGCTGGACTGTTGTCCTGGTTAGTTTCTCCAATATTTCTTCTTGTTGGTTTACCAATTTATATATTATGTTATGAGTTCCCTCTCTTAGTACTTTTCAAATTACGGATCACTATTTCCTGGATTGACTTGTGTCTAAGTAAGGTAATTAATGGGTTCACAGTGGTGGAAGTTAACAGTTGTTTCAATAGTATTTTAATCCCTGAGTTGGAGCTCAGTGACTTAAAAGCTCTTTTTAAATTTTTTTTCTTCTATGTAGGCTATGGGAGCCTGAGGGCTTCTAACTATAAGTAGGCTTCTTAACTTAATCACTAACTGCTGACCAAGAGATAAGGCAGGGTGTGGCAGAGATAGTCTGGTGGTTATGCAAAGAGACTTTCACAGCCCCACGGATAGGCAACCGAGGTATAGATTTTCTCTTGAGTTTCCTGGTTAGTTTTCTGTCCTCTGGTGTCAGCACAGGGCTTCCCAGATTCTGAGGGCAGTAGCAATGGAGACTCATAGTTGCATTTAGTGAGTCTTAGGGGAGTCCTCTCCTCCAGGCGTCTTTTTGTTGGTGAAAGAGACTGGAGGTGGTGTCTCAACTGGTAAACTGCTGGACTGTTACCAGTCACTTAATCTCTCCCTAGGCTCCTGCAAACACGTTTGCACTCACCAGTCATTTGGTAGGCGCCTAAAGTTGTTCTAGTCCTGTCTTGTTGCATTCTCAGGTGGTCTCCTTTAGATTTCATTTTCTTTTTCCTTTTTTTTTTTTTTTTTTTTTGCCTCCAGTGTTAATGCTGGGGCTTGGTGCCTGCACTACAAATCCACAGCTCCTAGAGGCTAATTTTCTCTTTTGTTGCCTTTGTTATTTATCATTATTTGCTGTCGTTGTTGGATATGACAGAGAGAAATGGAGAGAGGATAGGAAGACAGATGGGGGAGAGAAAGATAGACACCTGCAGACCTGCTTCACCACTTGTGAAGCAACCCCCCTGCAGATGGGGAGCACGGGGCTCAAACTGGGATCCTTATGCCAGTTCTTGCACTTTGGCCATGTGTGGCACTACCACCTGGCCCTCAAAAGATTTATTTCAAGAGAAATAAGTAGATGCAGGTAAAAGTAACACTGTGGTACATGTAGTGCCAGGGACTAAGCAAGAAACCTTTCTAATAACTCCAGAGTTCAACTGTTACATAATCTCTAGGGTAACTTTGACTCATTTTACTTGTACACTGAAGAGATTAAAAGAGTAAATAACCCCATGTGGGTTCAATTGTGAAAGCATGGTAAGGTCATAGGGGGAACTCCCATCATAAAAATGGAGGTCTGGGAGACTTCCGGAGGTGGGGCTACGAGCAGCAGCAGATCTATTTCTCTCTTCTCCTCTCCTCTCCCGGATCAACTAGGAATACCAAAGGAGACCACCTGGGACTGAAACAAGACAGGACTAGAACGACTACAGGAACTCACCAAAGCACCAGTGAGTGCAAACACATGTGGCTGGTGACAGAGAGGAGCCTAGGGAGAGACTAAGTGGCTGGTAACAGTCCAATGGTCTATTAGTTGAGACACCACCTCCAGTGTTTTCCACCAACAAGGGGACAGCTGAAGGGAGGAGAGGACTCCCCAGAGACTCACCAAGTGCAAATCTGAGTCTCCATTGCTACTGCCCTCAAAATCTGGAGCAGCGGAAGGGAGGGACACTGGAGGACAGAGATCTAACCAGGAAATTCAGGAGAAGACATATAACTCAGTGGCATAGCTGTGGAGCTGTAAAAGTCTCTTTGCATAACCACCAGACTATCTCTGCCACACCCTGCATTATTTCTTGGTCAGCAGTTAGTGATTAAGTTAAGAAGCCTACTTATAATTAGGAGCCCTCAGGCTCCCATAGCCTACAGAGAAAAAAAAAAAAGAGGCTTTTAAATCACTGAGCTCCAACTCAGGGATTAAAATACTATTGAAACAACTGTTAACTTCCACCACTGTGAACCCATTAATTACCTTACTTAGACACAAGTCAATCCAGGAAATAGTGATCCGTAATTTGAAAAGTACTAAGAGAGGGAACTCATAAAATAATATATAAAATGGGTAAACCAACAAAAAGAAATATTGGAGAAACTAACCACGACAACAGTCCAGCTAAAAACCCCCCTAAAGGGTGAGGCACAAAATAACAAGTTCAACATCCAAACATTAGCTAAGGAAATAATCACAGGAGTGAGTAAAGAGTATGAAAGAATTGTAATCAGAAATGCAGGAACAACAAATGAGACTCTGGAAGAAAACACTAACTATCTAAAGGTTATTAGAGAGCTGAAAGCTGAAATATTCGAGCTAAGAACACAACTAGCTGAACAAGCTAAAACGGTATAAGAACAGGGTAACAAAATAGATGAACTCCAGAAAACAATAGAGGGCAGAGAGAATAGAATCAATGAGGCTGAAAACAGAATTAGCAAGATCGAGAACGAATTAGAGACAACTAAAAAAGAAGTAAGAGATCTCAAAAAGAGATTAAGAGATGCTGAAAACAACAACAGAGACCTATGGAATGACTTCAAAAGAAACAATATATGCATTATTGGCTTACCAAAGAGAAAGAGAGGGAGAGGAAGAAAGCATTCTTCAGGCCATAATAGCTGAAAATTTCTCTGGTCTAGACAACATCAAAGACATAAAGATTCAAGAAGCCCAGAGGGTCCCAAACAGAATTAACGCTGACTTAAAAATACCAAAACACATCATATTTAGAATAGAAAGGAATAATGATAAAGAAAGGATCCTGAAGGCTGCAAGAGAAAAACAAAGAGTCACCAACAAGGGAAAACCCATAAGATAAGCAGCAGACTTCCCCACACAAACACTATAGGCCAGAAGAGAATGGCAAGATATCTATCGAGTGCTCAATGAGAAAGGCTTTCAACCAAGAATACTATATCCTGCTAGACTGTCATTCAGACTAGAGGGAAGCATCAAAACCTTCTCAGACAAGCAACAGTTGAAGGAATCAACTATCACCGAGCCTGCCCTGAAAGAAGTTCTGAAAGGCCTTCTATAAACAGACCATCATAAATAGGACATGTATCAGAACACTCTAAAACTCTACAAGAATGGCGTTGAAATATCTTCAATCTTTGATATCAATAAATGTCAATGGCCTGAATTCACTTATTAAAAGACACAGAGTAGGTAGATGGATCAGAAAATACAACCCAACAATATGCTGTCTACAGGTAACCCACATAACTCAACAAGACAAATACAGACTTAAAGTGAAAGGATGGAAAACTATCATACAAGCCAAGGGCCCACAAAAAAGGGCAGGAACAGCTATTCTCATATCTGACACGATAGACTTTAATATAGATAAGATTAAAAAAGATAGGAATGGACACTACTTAATGCTCAGAGGATCAGTCAATCAAGAGGACTTAATAATTATTAACATCTATGCACCCAATGAGAAGCCATCTAAATACATCCAACATCTACTGAAAGACCTATAGCAATATATTAACAGCAACATAGTCATAGTAGGGGACTTCAACACCCCACTCTCTGAGCTTGACAGATTATCCAGGCAGATAATCAATAAAGACATAAGGGAGCTAAATGAAGAGATAGATAAACTAGAACTATTAGACATTTTCAGAGTCATTCATCCCAAGAAACTGGAATACACATTTTACTCAAATCCACATGGGTCATTCTCAAGGATAGACCATATGTTAGACAAAGACAGCATCAGCAAATTCAAGAGCATTGAAATAATCCCAAGCATTTTCTCAGACCACAGTGGAATTAAACTAACACTGAACAATCAACAAAAGATTAGTAATAGTCCCAAAATGTGGAAGCTCAACAGAACGCTTCTTAATAACCTCTGGGTCAAAGAGGAAATCAAGGAAGAAATCAAAATGTTTTGAGACTTCAATGAAAATGAAGACACAAGCTATCAAAATATTTGGGACACGGCTTAGGCAGTACTGAGAGGGAAGTTCATAGCTATACAACCACACATTAGGAAACAAGAAAAAGCACAAATAAACAGCCTGATTGCACATCTTAAAGACCTAGAAGAAGAACAACAAAGGAACCCTAAAGCAACCAGGACAGAAATCACTAAAGTCAGGGCAGAAATAAATAACATTGAGAATAAGAAAACCATACAAAATATCAACGAAAGTAAATGGTGGTTCTTCAAAAGAGTGAACAAAATCAACAAACCTTTAGCCAGACTCACATAACAAAAAAGGCAGAAGACCCAAATAAATCAGGTAGTAAATGAAAGAGGAGATATCACAACAGACACCACAGAAATTCAACATATCATGCGAGGCTTCTATGAACAACTATATGCCACCAAGCTAGAGAACCTGGAAGAAATGGAAGATTTCCTAGATACCTACCAACTTCCAAAACTAAGTAAAGAGGAAGTGGAAAACATGAGCAGGCCCATCACAGCTAATGAAATTGAAATAGTTATCAAAAATCTCCCCAAAAATAAAAGTCCTGGACCAAATGGTTTTACAAATGAATTCTACAAAAAATTCAAAGAAGAAGTAATACCTCTACTTTTAAAAGTCTTCCAGAAGATTGAAGACACTGGAATACTCCCTGCCAGCTTCTATGAAGCCAACATCACTCTGATACCAAAAGCAGACTGGGACACAACCAAAATGAAAACTACAGATCAACATCTCTGATGAACATAGATGCTAAAGTATTGAACAAAATTCTAGCCAACTGGATACAGCAGTATATTAAAAAGATTGTTCATCATGACCAAGTGGGGTTTATCCCAAGCATGCAATGTTGGTTTAATATACATAAATCAATCAATGTGATCCACCACATCAACAAAAGCAAGACAAAAAACCACATGGTCATATCAATAGATGCAGAGAAAGCCTTTGACAAAATACAACATCCCTTTATGATCAAAACACTACAAAAAATGGGAATAGATGGAAAATTCCTGAAGATAGTGGAGTCTATATAGAGCAAACCTACAGCCAACATCATACTCAATGGTGAAAAACTGGAAGCATTTCCATTCAGATCAGGTACTAGACAGGGCTGCCCACTATCACCATTACTATTCAACATAGTGTTGGAAGTTCTTGCCATAGCAATCAGGCAGGAGCAAGGAATTCAAGGGATACAGATTGGAAGAGAAGAAGTCAAACTCTCCCTATTTGCAGATGACATGATAGTATACATGGAAAAACCTAAGGAATCCAGCAAGAAGCTTTTGGAAATCACCAGGCAATACAGTAAGGTGTCAGGCTACAAAATTAACATTCAAAAGTCAGTGGCATTCCTCTATGCAAACACTAAGCTAGAAGAAATTGAAATCCAGAAATCAATTCCTTTTACTATAGCAACTAAAACAATAAAATATCTAGGAGTAAACCTAACCAAAGAAGTGAAAGACTTGTATACTGAAAATTATGAGTCACTACTCAAGGAAATTGAAAAAGACACAAAGAAGTGGAAAGATATTCCATGTTCATGGGTTGGTAGAATTAACATCATCAAAATGAATATCTACCCAGAGCCATCTACAAATTTAATGCTATCCCCATTAAGATCCCAACCACAATTTTTAGGAGAATAGAACAAATGCTACATATGTTTATCTGGAACCAGAAAAGACTAGCATTGCCAAAACAATCTTGAGAAAAAAAAAACAGAACCAGAGGCATCATACTCCCAGATCTCAAATTGTATTATAGGGCCACTGTCATCAAAACTGCTTGGAACTGGAACATGAATAGACACACTAACCAGTGGAATAGAATTGAGAGCCCAGAAGTGAGCCCCCACACCTATGGACATCTAATCTTTGACAAAGAGGCTCAGACTATTAAATGGGGAAAGCAGAGTCTCTTCAACAAATGGTGTTGGAAACAATGGGTTGAAACATGCAGAAGAATAAAACTGAACCACTCTATTTCACCAAATACAAAAGTAATTCGAAGTGGATCAAGGACTTGGATGTTAGACCACAAACTATCAGACACTTAGAAGAAAATATTGGCAGAACTCTTTTCCACATAGATTTTAAAGATATCTTCAATGAAACAAATCCAATTACAAAGAAGACTAAGGCAAGTATAAACCTATGGGACTCCATCAAATGCAAAATCTTCTTCACAGCAAAAGAAACCACAAACCAAGAGACCCCTCACAGAATGGGAGAAGATCTTTACATGCCATACATCAGACAAGAGTTTAATAACCAACATATTTATAAAGAGCTTGCCAAACTCAACAACAAGATAACAAATAACCCCATCCAAAAATGGGGGGAGGGAATGGACAGAATATTCACCACAGAAGAGATCCAAAAGGCTGAGAAACACATGAAAAAATGCTCCAAGTCTCTGATTGTCAGAGAAATGCAAATAAAGACAACAATGAGATACCACTTCACTCCTGTGAGAATGTCATACAGCAGAAAAGGTAAGAGCAGCAAATGCTGGAGAGGGTGTGGGGTCAAAGGAACCCTTTTGCACTGCTGGTGGGAATGTCAATTGGTCCAACCTCTGTGGAGAACAGTCTGAAGAACTCTCAGAAGGCTAGAAATGGACCTACCCTATGACCCTGCAATTCCCCTCCTGGGGATATATCCTAAGGAACCCAACACATCCATCCAAAAAGATCTGTGTACACATATGTTCTTGGCAGCACAATTTGTAATAGCCAAAACCTGGAAGCAACCCAGGTGTCCAACAACAGATGAGTGGCTGAGCAAGTTGTGGTATATATACACAATGGAATACTGCTCAGCTGTAAAAAATGGTGACTTCACCGTTTTCAGCCGATCTTGGATGGACCTTGAAAAAAATCATGTTGAGTGAAATAAGTCAGAAACAGAAGGATGAATATGGGATGATCTCACTCTCAGACAGAAGTTGAAAAACCAGATTAGAAAAGAAAACACAAGTAGAACCTGAAATGGAACTGGCGTATAGCACCAAAGTAAAAGACTTTGGGGTGGGTGGGTGGGGAGAATACAGGTCCAGGAAGGATTCAGAAGATCTAGTGGGGGTTGTATTGTTATATGGGAAACTGGGGAATGTTATGCATGTACAAACTATTGTACTTACTGTTGAATGTAAAACATTAATTCCCTAATGAAAAAAAGTGAAAAAAAAACACACACAAGTAGAACCTGAACTGGAATAAGCGTATTGCACCAAAGTAAAAGACTCTGGGGTGGGTGGGTGGGGGGAATACAGGTCCATGTATTATTATATAGAAAACTGGGAGAATAAAGGTCCAAAAAAGATGACAGAGGACCTAGTGGGGGTTGTTGTATGAAAAACTGGGAAATGTTATGCATGTACAAACTATTGTATTTACTGTCAAATGTAAAACATTAATTCCCCAATAAAGAAATAAAAAAAAAACAAGGGCAACAAAAGAGAATAAATAAATAAGTAAATATTTAAATAAAGAGTCATCATTAAAGTATGTTAGTCTTAGTCTCTTGCCCTTATTCAACCTTTGCAGTCCTTGCTTTGATAAGGGTAGTTTTGGAGTGAGTGAGAGAACTGTTCTTCGTCTTCTTCTAGCGTTTGCCCTTCTTCCGTAGCCAGTCAACAGATCAGGTTGAAAGCTGTCAGGAGCTGCTTGTTGCTGGCTTTGAAAGTGACTGGGATCCATGTGGATTCAGTGGGCTAGGAAGGATCGTGGTTTCCCCAATGAATGGGTACTCAAGGGAGAGAACTGTAATAGTGTGGAGATTAGAATGTGGAGATTAGAAACTGTTACTTCTTAGAGACTGTTACACTGAAACCAACTGTTACTTGTTAGAGACTTTTACATTGAAACCAACAGTTCCTTGTTACAGCCCTTAAAGCCCTTAAGCTGAAACCAACCTCTCTTGTTCTGTGTACTATAAAAAGTCGAGTGCAACAATGTTGCAGGGTCATTGGCAGCAGACTCTCCCCTTGTGTGGAAGGGTGTTGTCGGCCCAAGGTTAAGCTTGCTAATAAAGGCTCTTGCTATTGCAAGTGATGCTGGTCTTCCTTGTGTGAGATTGGGACTCGAACTTCTGGGCACAACAATAGGAAGTAGTTGAGGAGGGTATCTAAGTCTAATTAGATACTATTTCATTAGGAACTTGATACTGACTCACTGCAGACTATTGTGTACTTCTCTTTTCAGGTATATAGTTTGCCCTAATTGGTGGATATATGTGTGTGAGCATATGCTCTATCTTACAGGACCTGGTCTATATCTAGGTTTTGGGACTTTTTTAGGAAGTAAACCTCCTAGAATGGAATTAGAGAATACTATGAAAGGAAAGGTCTCACCCGAGTAATGAGGGTGAAGGGTTGACATTCCATGCCTGAAGTCTCTGGACACAGTCTGAAGTGAAGCATGCTGAGGTGGTGGTACTCATTGAGTTGATTAGGTTGGGATCAGCAGATGCAATATCATTTGGTATGAATTGAGAGAAGCATGCAGGAAAGTGAGCCCCACCCTAGAGGTCCCAGGACGGGGGGGAATTATAGACTCTATAGAGGAAATGGGAGGTTCTTGCTGTCTTAGGGTTTAAGAAGACAATAAATAGTTATTGTCATAATCACATTATTTGGCAATTGGATTAACTTTAAAATACCCCTTTGGGGGAGTCGGGCTGTAGCGCAGCGGGTTAAGTGCAGGTGGTGCAAAGCACAAGGACCGGCATAAGGATCCCGGTTTGAACCCCGACTCCCCACCTGCAGGGGAGTCGCTTCACAGGCAGTGAAGCAGGTCTGCAGGTGTCTATCTTTCTCTCCTCCTCTCTGTCTTCCCCTCCTCTCTCCATTTCTCTCTGTTCTATCCAACAATGACAACAACAATAATAACTACAACAATAAAACAACAAGGGCAACAAAAGGGAATAAATAAATAAAATAAATATTTAAAAAAATATTTAAAAAAAGAAATACCCCTTTGTTAGGATCTGCTGTATCATACACAACATCACCATAATTTATGTCCTTTGACATTATTGTATATAGCTGTATCACTGATTGCTTCTGTTCTCCCTAGTCTAAGCTTTTTAGAGTCAACACATCAAAGACTCAGCCTATATATTAAAAAGACTCAGTCTGTATTTTAAAAAGTTTGAAACATTCAATTTTTCCCTCTCATATTAATTACATAGTGTTTTATATGACTACAGATTTATAGGAGTGTACATAAACACCATTCCCACCACCAAAAGACTATGTCCCATCCCATCTACCTCCTCCCCAACCCCCCCACCCCCCAAAGTTGGACATCCGCCCTCACCCTCAACCCAGGTTTTTTACATTGGTGCCCTACTCCAAATTCAGTCAAATCCTGCTTTGAGTTTCCCTTTCTGTTAGTCTTTCTCAACTTCTGTTGATGAGTGGGATCATCCCATAATCATCTTTATCTTTCTGACTTAGCTCACTTAATATAATTCCTTCTAGCTCCATCCAAGATGGGTCAGAGAAGGTGGGTTCATTGTTCTTAATAGCTGCTTAGTATTCCATTGTTTATATATACCACAATTTTCTCAGCCACTCATCTGTTGTTGGGCACCTGGGTTGCTTCCAGGTTTTAGCTATTACAAATTGCACTGTTATGAACATAGGTATTTACATTTCTTTTTGGTTGAGTATTATGGAGTCCTTGGGGTATACCCCTAAGACACGAATTACTGGGTTATATGGAAGGTCCATGTCTAGCCTTGTGAGAGTTCTCCAGACTGCTCTCCACAGAGGCTGGACCAATTTACATTCCCACCAGCAGTGCAGAAGTGTTCCTCTGTCTCCATAGCCTCTCCAACATTTTTTGCTGCTGTCCTTTTTGATGTATGCCATTCTCACTGGGGTGAGGTGGTATCTCAGTGTTGTCTTTATTTGCATTTCTCTGACAATCAGTGACCTGGAGCTAATTTTCATGTGTTTGTTAGCCTTTTGGATCTCTTCTGTACTGAATGTCTGGTCATATCCTCTGCCCATTTATGACATCAACCTGCAATTTCTGAGACAATTTGTGACTTACAGTAGAGGCACTAGTGAGTTCTTGGGAGAAAAGAATATCCTCTGGTGTGTCTTTCATTGTTAGCACTACAACTAGAAACAAGGTAGATGAATTTTATGCCCTGAGGGATCTGAAAAGATTTAGCTGCAGGTTTTCCTCCAGGGCAGAAGTGGAAATGTTTCCCTTGAAACAAGACTCTTCAGGCTGTCATCAGCTTCTTGGTCCTCTGTGGAACTCATTCCACCTCTGTTATCATAGTCCATCCAACCCTGGTTTGTCATGACTTGGCTAAAGCATGACAATTGGCTTCTGGAGTTTATTTTCTCTTCATGGCTATACTGCTCTAAATTGGCAAAGATACTTAACTTCTTGGCGACTTCATTTCCTCCTCTGTAAAATTGGAAAGAGTATTTCCTGTCTCATAAGTTGTTTTTTGAACACTGAATAAGATGATGTAGGCATGCTGGAAAGTATCTTGCACACCTCTCAGTAAATACCAAAACTATTATTATGGAGGTTATAGTTGCCTTTAATTAATAAATATGGGTAAAACATACTTTTCCCTATATTTGACATTCTGAAAATCTCTCTCTCTCTCTCTGTGTAGTTAAAGGGGTACAAGTGTGGGGAGAAAGGAGAGGAAGACACCAGTGGTGAGAAGTTGAAGGTGTTAACATTTTGCAATTCTGCACTCCATTTTCTCCAAAACTGAGATGAACTCAAATTGAAGTTTGTGACTTAGTGAATGTTACAACCCCTTCCTGGGAGTAGCCAAACTAATTACATTCTTTTAGTTTTGATTGGTCCAGTAAGAATCTTACAAATACCACTGTGTTAATAAAGACTAGACCTTTGAATGGCTAGAATCAAGCAGTGGGGCTTGGGCAGTGGTGCTTACCCTGATCATTATTATTGTAAAAATCATATTTTCCTAATTGGGTCATGAGCCCCTTGGAATATGCCTAAAATAGACCTAATATATATATATATATATATATATATATATATATATATATATATATATATATACCAATGTTGCCACTTTAAAAAAATTTTAAAAATATTTTATTGATTTTGAATAGAGACAGAGAAATTGTGAGGGGAGAGGGAAAAGTGCAGAAGAGAGACAGAGAGAAACCAGCAGACCTGCTTCACTTGTCGTGCAGTACACTACTCATGCAGTACACCCCTGCAGGTGGGGATCAGGGACTTGAACCCACATCCTTGCACACTGTAATGTGTGCACTTAACCAGGTGCGCCACTGCCTGGTCCTCAATCTGCATGCTTTAATGATGGCTCTTTTGGTCACTCCCAGGCCATCTCATCATCTGGGGCCCTAGTCAGGGAATCCTGGGATTCCCACATAGACATGATGGGCCTAGACCTCCAACAGACCCCTCTGTCCACTATTGCTGGGCATCTCCATTAGGAACAAAATCATAAACCTTCTTGTGGCCCTTTACAGGCCTTTGCCCTCAATATGGAACAACAATGGTAGAGACTGCCCCTCTCACTGCTGGTCCAACATATTCTGACACTTGAGGAAGACTAGTCCTGAAATGAATGTAGCCTAGAATGTTCCTAGATATGACCAGGGAATTCAAGCTCAGATCTACAGGAATGCAGAGGTTACATAGGCTCCTGTGCTGAATATGGGCCCCAGAGCAGATTGATGGGTTTTACAGTAACTGTTATTCATATACTTTCCCCATATTTGGAAGCTACTCTATGCCATGTTCAACTTTCTAGTCCTATTTCCAACTCTGACACCATCTCCCCATAAAATACCTTTATCCCACTTGCATGTTGGTTGTTGGGCTCAGGTAAAAATTAGTAAAGTCATGAACCCCTTGGAATATACCTAAAATAGATGTCCTAGCATTTTCCAAAATGGACACCCCAAATCTCATATGCTATAGTCTTACCTTTAGGCTTCTGATTATTAAACAATTGGTTCTGCTTTATAGCTTACTGGTTTTCAGCCACCAAGTTGCAAATGCTACCATGATTTCAACCTGACTTCCCTGGGCAGAGGACATCACCAGTGTGTCCTGGAACCTCCCCTCCCCAGAGCCCTGTCCCACTAGGGAAAGATAGAAATAGGCTGGGAATATGGATCAATCTGTCAACACTCATGTCCAGCAAAGAAGCAATTACAGAAGCCAAACCTTTCACCTTCTGCACCCCATAATGACCTTGGGTCTATGCTCCCAGAGGGTTAAAGAACAGGAAAGCTTCCAATAGAAGGGATGGGATGTGGAACTCTGGTGGTGGGAATTGTGTGGAATTGCACCCTTTTTATCCCACGGTCTTGTCGATATTCCTTAAATAAACTTTAAAAAAAGTTTTTTTTTTTCAAGTCAATAAACCCTTTATTTCCTATACAGTTGCTGTGAGTTTCTTGGCCACAGCCATCACCTAGACCAATACATTTAAGTTACAATGACCATGTTCTCCTGAGAGGTGAAGTGATCTCAGAGTAACACTACTGGTAATGGCAGAAACAAGTCTAAATACTTTTAAGTCTCAGTTCAATACTTTCTCCGTAAAACCCACTTCCGTATATGACTTAGTAGTTTTCCCGAAACCCTCCCCAATTAGGTTCCAATTCAATTTGATCCTATCTCAACCTGGCTCAAGTTCATCCCACTTTATAAACAGACCTAGAGTTCAGACGAGCATGTTGATCCTCTCGGCCAGCAGATGGCGCGCCAGGCACAGTTTCCAGGATTGGAGGACGCTCGAGAGGACCGGCTGGAGAGGAAGGGGAGTGGCGCAAACCTTCCTGTGGAAGAGCGTCAGCCTTCTAACCAATCAAAAACGCGTGCATCATCACGTTACTGAGTTGGGCGGTGGCGCGCGGAAATTTGAAATGGCAGATGACTACGGTTTCCCGGCGGGTAGGGCGGTGCAGTCGGCAGAGATGCGGGAACCGGAGCCCCCGGGGTGGGAAGGAGAGGAAGAGCCCGCGCCCCTTGAGAGAGGTAAGCTGTCTCTATACCTCCCGAGGAGCAGCGTCCCTGCAGAGCAGGTGTCTGGGTTGCTGCAGCGTCTGCGCTCCCAGCCGCAGCTCCCCGCCTCCCTCCCTCCGGGGTTCCCGCCCTGGGCGCTGGCTGCGGCCCCAGCAGCGCCGCGAACACGCGGCCAGTCCCAGGCGGCCCGGCCCCGGCTGGAAGGAGCTGGGCCGGGAACCACCTACCCCACAGCTTCTTCGACCCCGGACGAGCTTCTGGGGCTTGGCGGCCGTGTTGGCAGCGAGCGGGATCATCTTCCTCATCTGCGCCTGGAGGGAGAGCTTGGATCACACTGTCTTTTCCCTTGAACGAGAAGAAACTCGAGTTCATGGCCGGGAGACAGGTGTGGGGTGCAAACGAAGGGGGGTGTGGGGGCAATTTAGGACAAAGTTTAAAAGCAGAACTCCTCATTCTCAGTTTCTTTCTAGCTCTGCATGAAGGTTTCCTTAATCTCTACCCTCCCCCCACACCCTGCTATTTTAAGCTGATTCAGATTTTTACTTAACATTTCCGGTTATGTTGTATGGTAGAAAAAAAGCTGGCACAGTGAGAAAACAGTTGAGAATTGATGCTACTACCACATAATGCGATTTTTGCCATTTTATTTTTGACTGTACAGTTTAAATACACTTGGGCTCACAGTCATCACTACCACTTTTGCCACACAATTCTTTATCTTGTAACACTGAAACTACCAGCTGGGATAGTGCAACTGGTAGTTGCTTCTGGGTTGGAACCCTGGTTTCTCTTGTACTGGAATAGTGCTCTGCTCGCTCACTGGCTCTCTCTCATGTGAAACTTACATGAATTTGCAAAAGTTGAACCATCCCTGCTTCCCAGGAATCAATCCTATTTAGTTTTGATGGAGGCTCATCCTAAAACTGAAAATAGAAAGGGGCCAGGTGGTGGCACACCTGGTTAATTGCACAGGTTACCATGTAATTGAACATTTCTGGGTTCAAGCCCTGCTTTCTACCTGGAGGGGGATGCATCATGAGTAGTGAAGCAGGTCTGCAACTGTCTTTTCCCCTGTTTATCTCCCCTCCCTTCTCAATTTCTCTCTGTTCTATCAAATAAAATAGAAAGAAGGAAAAGACATTTTTTTTTTAATTCAGAAAACTGGTAAACATTTCTTTTTGACAATGATAGAGGTAAGTAAGACATCATACCTAAATCTTTGGTTTTATATTTTATTTGAATTTTCTAAGAAAGAGTATGAAAATAGAAAGATTCCCCCCAAAAAGGGAAAGAATCTATAAGAACTGGAGATGTCTGGGTAGTTGAGCCTGCTTATTTTTCTTGTTAATTTAGGTTTGTTCCAAGAAAAAGATTCATGCAATAATTATAGCAACTGTGATAAGCCAGGTACTCGATTACAAAGTTTTGTGCCAGATGGAAAAACACTTTTACCGGAACTGTTTCAAACAAGTCATCTTTTGTTCTATGAGAGGTTCAGAGCCTATCAAGATTACATTTTAGGTGAGTGGTGCTTTCTCTGATTGTGCTTCTTTCATCTTTTCTGTTTACACATAGATTGCCCATCTCAGTTCCTTAGACTCCCAATTGTTGGGTCTAAAAAAGTGTTAACCTATTTTATACAGTCTTAGTTTTTACTGTGTCTAATTTGTTTGTAGCTGACTGCAAGGCCTCTGAAGTAAGAGAATTCACAGCTGAGTTCCTGGAGAAGGTCCTTGAACCATCTGGATGGAGGGCAGTCTGGCACACTAATGTCTTCAAGGTGCTGGTTGAGGTAAATTTAATCCTGTTGCTAAGACCTTTGTCTCTAGCTAAAAATACTTTTCTTTAGGCTATTATAGCAAAAGTGCTTAAAAAAATTTTTTTTTAAAGATTTTATTTATTGATTGATGAGAAAGATAGGAGAGAGAGAAGGAACCAGACTTCACTCTGGTACATGTGCTGCCAGTGCTTGAACTCAGGACCTCACACTTGAGAGTCAAGCGCTTTATCCACTGCGCCACCTCCTGGACCACAAAAGTGCTTATTTTTAATTAAAGTTTATTAGCTGATTGAAAATAGCATGTCTATGACATCTAATTCCCATAGTATATAGATATCACTACAAATTATAAAGCCAATTAAGGAGGAGCTATGGGGGAATTGAAATGGTTGACGTTACAGTATTTTCTTTTTTTAAATTTCTTTGTTGGGGGATTAATGGTTTACAGTTGACAGTAAAATGAAGTAGTTTGCATGTGGATAGCATTTCTTCATTTTCCACATAACAATTTAACCCCTACTAGGTCCTCCTCTGCTGTCATGCTCTAGGACTTGAACCCTTCCCCCAACCCCAGAGTTTTTACTTTGGTGCAATATATCAGCTCCAGTCCAAGTTCTGCTTTGTGTTTTCCCTGAAATTTCAGTCTTATTTGATAGGGAAAACAGATTATGACTTATCATGTGGAGGATGTTTTGAGATCATTTAAGAAATAGAAGATTAATTATAAAGTCAGAATTAATTATGAGAGCAGAGTTTCAATTAATTTTTAAACTTAGCTATTGTCCATTAAGTAGCTCACATCATGTAAGCATTTTAAAACTAACTTATTATTATTTTGCTTAACCAATTTGTAGATTATATGATTAACCTCTTGATAATGTACCTCATTGCAGAAAATAAAAGCAATCTTATTTTTCAACTGACTGGGCCTTTTATGTTAAGTTTGCACTCTAATTACAGCAGTGAATTTTCTTCACTTAACTGGATCACAAAAAAATCAAACAATAACCCTGTTGAACTAAGCTGTTTAAACAGATCATGGATACGAGTTGTTGGTTATAGCTCTTTAGATAATGACATCACATACTGCACTATCTATAAAGTTTTGGGTTTCAGCTAGCCCTTGTGATTTTTAAATTTTGGATCTTTGGTTGTGGTTTAACCAGAATTGGTTTTAAGAATCCTCCTACTCGTTAATTCTATAAAAACAGAATATGACATTATCTGCTTAAAACCTCTAATGCTTTGCATTTATCAAAAGTCCTGGTGTTGGCTTTATGTCTTCTTATTGTACTGGAGAGCATATAAAGTTCAAGCTTTTTATGATATCCTTCATGTCTTGGTTTCCTACCCCTTTTTCTCACCTGTCATGCTGCTGCTTCTCATTCCTATCATATTTCCTTCTTTTTTTTTAAATTTCTTTCTTGGGGAATTAATGTTTTACATTCAACAGTAAATACAATAGTTTGTACATGCATAACATTTCCCAGTTTTCCATATAACAGTACAAGCCCCACTAGGTCCTCTGTCATCCTTTTTGGACCTGTACTCATGCCCACACCTCAGAGTTTTTACTTTGGTGCAATACGCCAGTTCCAGTTCAGGTTCTACTTGTGTTTTCTCTTCTGATCTTGTTTTTCAACTTCTGCCTGATAGTGAGATCATCCCATATTCATCCTTCTGTTTCTGACTTATTTCACTAACATGAATTTTTCAAGGTCCATCCAAGATTGGCTGAAAATGGTGAAGTCACCATTTTTAATAGCTGAGTCCATTGGTTATATATGCCACAACTTGCTCAGCCACTTATCTGTTGTTGGAAACCTGGGCTGCTTCCAGGTTTTGGCTATTACAAATTGTGCTGCTAAGAACATATGTGTAGACAGATCAGTGTTGGGTTCCTTAGGATATATCCCCAGGAGAGGAATTGCAGGATCATAGAGTAGGTCCATTTATAGCCTTCCAAATGTTCTCCACAGAGGTTGGACCAATTGACATTCCCACCAGCAGGCTTGGACTGGGATGCTTACACCCATCCTTGCACTTTGAGCCGCCTGTGCTTAACCCACTGCACTATCACCCGACTCCCTCAGGCTCTCAATTCTATTCCACTGGTCAGTGTGTCTATTCATGTTCCAGTACCAAGCAGTTTTGATGACAATGGCCCTATAATACAATTTGAGATCTGGGAGTTTGATGCCTCCTCTTCTGTTCTTCTCAAGACTGTTTTGGCAATTCTAGGTCTTTTCTGGTTCCAGACAAACATTTGTAGTATTTGTTCTATTCTCCTAAAAAACGTGTTTGGGCTCTTGATGGGGGTAGCATTAAATTTGTAGATGGTCTGGGTAATATATTCCAACCTATGAACATAGAATATCTTTCCACTTCTTTGTGTCTTTTTCAATTTCCTTGAGTAGTGACTCATAATTTTCAGTATACAAGTCTTTCACTTCTTTAGTTAGATTTACTCATAGATATATATATTTTTTAAACCATAGTTTTTTTTAAAAATTTTATTTATTTTCCCTTTTGTTGCCCTTGTTGTCTTTTTATTGTTGTTGTAGTTATTATTGTTGTTGTTATTTATGTCGTCATTGTTGGATAGGACAGAGAGAAATGGAGAGAGGAGGGGAAGACAGAGGGGGAGAGAAAGATAGACACCTGCAGACCTGCTTCACCGCCTGTGAAGTGACTCCCCTGCAGGTGGGGAGCCGGGGGCTCGAACCCGGATCTTTACACAGGTCCTTGCGCTTTGTGCCACGTGCGCTTAACCTGCTGCGCTACCGCCCGACTCCCGATATTTTGTTGTTTTTGTTGCTATAGTAAAAGGAATTGATTTCTGGATTTCAACTTCTTCTAACTTAGTGTTTGAGTAGAGGAATGCCGCTGACTTTTGAATGTTAATTTTATAGCCTGACACCTTACTGTATTGCCTGATGATTTCCAAAAGCTTCTTGCTAGATCCCTTAGGTTTTTCTGTGTATACTATCATGTAATCTGCAAATAGGGAGAGTTTGACTTCTTCTCTTTTAATCTGTATTCCTCTAATTCTTTGCTCCTGTCTGATTACTATGGCAAGGACTTCAACACTATGTTGAATAGTAATGGTGATAGTGGGCAGCCCTGTCTAGTACCTGATCTGAGGGGAAGTGCTTCCAGTTTTTCACCATTGGGTATGATGGTGGCTGTAGGCTTGCTATATTTAGACTCCACTATGTTCAGGAATTTTCCATCTATTCCAATTTTTTGTAGTGTTTTAATGATAAAGGGATGTTGTTTTTTGTCAAAGGCTTCTCTGCATCTATTGTTATGACCATGTTGTTTTTGGTCTTGCTTTTATTTATGTGGTGGATAATGTTGATTGATTTACGTATATTAAACCAACTTTGCATGCCTGGTATAAATCCCACTTGTGATGATGAGCAATCTTTTTAATATCCTGCTGCTTCTGGCTGGCTACAATTTTGTTAAGTATTTTAGCATCTATGTTCATCAGAGATATTGGTCTGTAGTTTTCTTTTTGGTTGTGTCCCTGTAGGGAAATTGTGAGGATGTGGTAGAGCTTGGTAGGGCTTGACCTGAGGTGTGCATCTATCCTGTCAGTCTCTCTCTCTACTGAGAGGTCAAGCAAGGAAGGATGCACGGACTCCAAAGGTTACCTCCTCTTATCAGACTCTCTGCCTCACAAAGCACCCTGCATTTTTCTGCCTCCAGGAGCCTGGCATTTTTTAAAACATTAAGCCAGCTCCCTGGCTCCACCCTGCTTTCCTTGATCCTATGGCCCATTTTTTATTGTCTACATATCAGTCTTCTGCTTTGTCTAACATATGACTTAAGGTCTCCACCCTATTCCCCCACCCATTCTGCTCATTTAATATATTCTTTTTCTACCCTCAAGACCACAGGGTATTATTAATCCTACCAGTTAAACCCCCTAGCAACAGTTGCTAAGGACGTCCCTACCTTTTTCACCTTTCTCCGCCCCTTTCCTAACCATGTATGGTATTGTCAAGTCACTTCTGTTTCCGACTTGTCTCTTCCCTTTTCCGGCCGGGAGAAGCGGGAGGCTGACGCCACCATTGAGGTTTGCACCATGTGGCTTAACTAGGTGCGATACCGCCCAACTCTGGAGTGGTCAGTTCAATAAAAATTTGAAATGCCTTGCCGCCACGAGCTTGGTTCCTGGGTCATCTTTCTCTCTGGCATCGCTAGCCAGACAGTTCCTGTCTGCTTTTGGTATCAGAGTGATGTTGGCTTCATAGAAGCTGAAAGGAAGTATTCCAGTGTCTTCAATCTTCTGAAAGACTTTTAAAAGTAGAGGTATTAGTTCTGCTTTGAAGGTTTTGTAGAATTCATTTGTAAAACCATCTGGTCAGAACTTTTATTCTTGGGAAGGTTTTTTTTATAACTGTTTCAATTTCATTAGCTGTAATGGGCCTGCTCATTTTATCTAGTTCCTCTTTATTTAAATTTGGAAGTTGGTAGGTGTCTAGGAAATCATCCATTTCTTCCAGGTTCACTAGCTTGGTGGATATAGTTTTTCATAGAAGCCTCACATGATATGTTGAATTTCTACAGTATCTGTTGTGATATCTCCTCTTTCATTTACTATCCGATTTATTTGGGTCTTCTCCCTTGTTTGTTTTCTGAGTCTGGCTAAAGGTTTGTCGATTTTGTTCACTCTTTCGAAGAACCACCATTTACTTTCGTTGATCTTTTGTATGCTTTCGTATTTTCAATGTTATTGATTTCTGCCTTCTTTAATCACTAAATCACTTTAGTGATTTCTGTCCTTCTGGTTGCTTTAGGATTCCTTTGTTCTTCTTCTAGGTCTTTAAGATGTGCAATCAGGCTGTTTATTTGTGCTTTTTCTTGTTTCCTAATGTGTGCTTGTATACCTATGAACTTCCCTTCAGTACTGCCTTAGTTGTGTCCCAAATATTTTGAAAGCTTGTATCTTCATTTTCATTGAACTCTCAAAACATTTTGATTTCTATTTCCACTTTGACCCAGTAGTTGTTAAGGACTGTTGAACTTCCACATTTTGGGACTAGTACTAATCTTTTGTTGATGTTAATTGCTAGTTTAATTCCACTGTGGTCTGAGAAGATGCTTGGGATGATTTCAGTGCTCTTGAATTTGCTGATTCTGTCTTTGTGGACTAACATGATCTGGTCTATCCTTGAGAATGACTCATGTGGACTTGAGTAGAATGTGTATTCCAGTTTCTTGGGATGAATGACTCTGAAAATGTCCAATAGTTCTAGTTTATCTATCTCCTCATATAGCTCCCTCATTTCTTTATTACTTTTCTGCCTGGATGATCTCTTAAGTTGAGAGTTGGGGTGTTGAAGTTCCCAACTATGACTGTGTTGCTGCTAATATATTGCTGTAGCTCTTTCAGTGGATGTTTGATGTATTTAGATGGATTCTCATTGGATGCATAGGTGTTAAAAATTATTAAGTCCTCTTGATTTACTGATCCTCTGATCATTAAGTAGTGTCCATCCCTATTTTATTTATTTTAAAGTGTATCATATCAGATATGAGAATAGCTGTTCCTGCCTCTTTTTGTGGGCTGTTGGCTTGTATGATAGTTTTCCATCCTTTCACTTTGAGTCTGTGTTTGTCTTGTTGAGTTAGGTGGGTTTCCTGTAGACAGCATATTGTTGGGTTGTATTTTCTGATCCATCTTCCTACTCTGTGTCTTTTAATAGGTGAATTCAGGCCATTGACATTTATTGATATCGATTGAAGATAATGTGATGCTATTCTTGTAGATTTTTAGAGTGTTCTGATATATGGTGGCCTGACTATTTATAGGAGACCTTTCAGAAGTTCTTTCAGGGCAGGCTTGGTGATAGTTGATTCTTTCAATGTTGCTTGTCTGAGAAGGTTTTTATGCCTCCATCTAGTGTCTGAATGACAGTCTAGCAGGATATAGTAGTCTTGGTTGAAAACCTTTCTTATTGAGCACTCGATAGGTATCTTCCTATTCTCTTCTGGCCTGTAGTGTTTGTGTGGGAGAACTCTGCTAGTAATCTTATGGGTTTTCCTCTATAGGTGACTGTTTTTCTCTTGCAGCCTTCAGGATCCTTTCTTTATCCTTATTCCTTTCCATTCTAAATAGGATCTGTCTTGTTGTCTTTAAGTTGGGTTACTTCTGTTTGGACCTAGAGGGCTTCTTGAACCTTTATGTCTAGACTAGAGAAGTTGTCAGCTATTAGGTCCTGAAGAATGCTTTCTTTCCCTCCCTGTCTTTCTTTCTCTGGTAAGCCAATAATGCATATATTATTTCTTTTGCAGTCATCCCATAGGTCTCTGTTGTTTTCAGTATCTCTTTTTTTAAAATTTATTTTTTATTTAAGAAAGGATAAATTAACAAAACCATAGGGTAGAAGGGGTACAACTCCACACAATTCCCACCACCCAATCTCCATATCCTATCCCCTCCCCTGATAGCTTTACCATTCTCTATCCCTCTGGGAGCATGGACCCATGGTCATTGTGGGTTGCAGAAGGTGGAAGGTCTGGCTTCTGTAATTGCTTCCCCACTGAACATGGACGTTGACTGGTCAGTCCATACTCCCAGTCTGCCTCTCTCTTTCCCTAGTAGGGTGTGTCTCTGGGGAAGCGGAGCTCCAGGACACATTGGTGAAGTCTTCAGTCCAGGGAAGCCTGGCCGGCATCCTGATGGCATCTGGAACCTGGTGGCTGAAAAGAGAGTTAACATACAAAGCCAAATTGTTGAGTAGTCATGGACCCAAAGGTTGGAATAGTGGAGAGGAAGTGTTGGGGGGGGGGTACTCACTGCATACTCTAGTGTACTTCTGCTTTCAGGTATATATTTTGCACTTGTTTATGGATACGTGTGAACATATGCTCTCTCTCACAGAACCTGGTGTATATCTAGGTTTTGGGACTTTGTTAGAAAGTGATCCACCTGGGATGGAATTAGAGAATGCTATGAAAGGAAAGGTCTCACTCAAGTAATGAAGCTGAAGCATTGTCATTCCACACGTGAAGTCTCTGGACACAGTCTGAGCTGAAGCATATTGAGGTGGCAATCGTTGCGTTGATCAGGTTGCGATCAGCTGATGCAATATTATTTGATTTGGATTGGGAGAGGCATGCAGGAAAGTGGGCCCTATCTTAAGGTTCCAGGACTGGGAGAAATATAGGCTCTATAGTGGAGATGTGAGTTTCCTGCTGTCTTAGGGTTCAAAAAGACAATGGATAGTTAATGTTATCATCACATTATTTGTTAATTTGGTTAGTTAGCTTTGAAAAGTCCTTTTGTTAGGGTTTGCTGTATAGTACCCAGTATCTTGTAAATGGCTGTGCCACTGGTTGCTTCTGATCTACTTGGTCTAGGCTTTTGAGAGAGTCTGCATATCAAATACACAGCCTATATAAAGAAGACTCAGTCTGTGTTTTAAAAACTTCGAGACATACAATTAATTTTTCCCCTCTCATATTAATTAACTAGTGATTTATATGAATGACTACACTTTACTAGGAGTGTACATAAACACCAATCCCACCACCAAAAGACTGTGTCCCATCCCACCCACCCACCCCCACCCCTCTCCGGCCCAGGAAGCCACATGCCTACCCCTCACCACAGGGTTTTTACTTTGGTGCCCTTCAGTATCTCTTAATCTCTTTTTGAGATCTTTATTTTTTTTTAGTTGTGTCTAATTCATCCTCAATCTTGCTAATTCTGTCTTCAGCCTCATTTAGTCTATTGTCTGTCCCCTCTATTATTCTTTGGAGTTCATCTATTTGTTACCCTGGTCTGACACTGTTTTAGCTTGTTCAGCTAGTTGTGTTCTTAGCTCATCTATTTCAGCTTTCAACTCTCTAACAACCTTGAGATAATTAGTGCTTTCTTCCAGAATCTCATCTGTGTTTTCTGCGTTTCTGGTAACAATTCTTTCAAACTCTTTACTCACTCTTGTGATTATTTCCTTAACTAGTTTTTGGATGTTGACCTCATTATTTTGTGTTTCAGCCTTCCTGGGCTTTTATCTGGACTTTTGTCCTAGTTCATTTCTCCAATGTTTCTTCCTTTGGTTTACCCATTTTATATATTGTTATGAGTTCCCTCTCTCAGTACTTTTCAAATTACTGATTATTCTTGCCTGGATAGACTTGTGTCCAAGTAAGGTACTTAAAGAGTTCACAGTTGTAGAAATTGACAGTTGTTTCAATATTATTTTACTCCCTGAGTTGGATCACAATGGCTTAAAAGCCTCTTTTGTTCTTTTTCTTCCTTGTAGGCTATGGGAGCTTGAGGGCTTTTAAACTCTAAATAGGCTTCTTAGCTTAATCACTGACTCCTGACCAAGATATAAAGCAGGGTGGGTGAGAGATAACACAGTAGTTATGCAAAGAGACTCTCAATCCTCAAGGATCCAAAGCTCCAGGCTCAACTCAGCTTCTCTGCCAAGCCAGGCAGCACTGCTGGGCCCTGTGTGTTTCTAAAGAAGTCTCATTTATAATCTGTAGGTTCTGAGGCAACTATTCACTATGTTCTCATCAAGAGGACAACTTGGAAAGGCTCCCACCACACAACCCCACTGCTAGGCCACTGGGGTGTAGATCTTCTCTTGAGTTTCCTGGTTAGTTCTCTTTTTCCTTGGTGTCAGCACTGGGCCTCCCCCCTTCTGCTCCAGTCTGAGAGCAGTATCAATGGAGACTCACAGCTGCATTTGGTGAATCTTAGGGGAATCCTCTCCTCCCTTCAGTAGTCTTTTTGTTGGTGAAAAAGACTGGTGGTGGTGCCACAACGGATAAACTGCTTGGCTGTTACTAGCCACTTAATCTCTCCCTAGGATCCTCTCTGTCCACAAGCCATATGTATTTGCATTCACCAGTGATTTGGTGGGTTCCTGAAGTCATTCTAGTTCTGCCTTGTTACTGTCCCAGATGATCTCCTTTCCTACTTCTTTCCTTTGGTTCCAGTGAGAAACATTATCTTTTTATTCTCCCTGTTGCTAAACTTGTTTCAAGACTTTATAGTCTTCACTTGGTTGTTTCCTTCCTTCCTTTTCATTGAAACTCAGAGGTTACTTCCACTGACCATCTCAGCAGAACTAAAAAACCATTACTAAGCTTTCTCTGCCACAGGTTTGCCACCACCTTGTTTGTTTTCATGACTAGAGTTTAAGCTCTAGTGGGTGAGAGCCAGACCCATATTGTTCATCCTTTATATTGTGAACACATCTCTGCTTCTATTTCATATTTTACAAACAAGGCTATTAGGGGCTAGATGGTGGCTCACCTAGTATAATGCACCAAGGTTCAACCCAGTTCCTACCTGCAGTAGGGAAACTTCATAAGTGGTGGAACAGTGCTGCAGCTATTCTCTCCTTTCTCTCTCTCTTTGTCTCTCTCCATCTTTCCTTTTCTGTCAAAAAAGGGAAGGAAGGAAAGAAGGGTTGGTGCAGGGAAACAAAAGACCACTGGGAACAGGAGAGCCATACAATCAATGAGACCTAATAATTACCCTTCTTTGTGGGGAAAGAAAGAAAGAAAAGAAAAAATTATATATTATGTCTGATTTTCATTTTCTGTGTGTTCAGTCATATTATTTTAAATTTCAGGTAACAGATGTGGACTTTGCAACTTTGAAGGCAGTGGTGAAGCTTGCTGACCCATACCTCTGTGAATCTGAAATGAGCACATTTACGTTAGAGTGTATAAAAGAGCTCCTTGAACTGAAGGAGCATCGGTTACCCCTTCAGGAGCTGTGGGTAGTGTTTGATGATTCTGGTGCATTTGACCAGACAGCACTTGCAATTGAGCATGTCAGGTAAGAAGAGAGGTTGATAAAAATAACCATGTTATTGAATGAAATGCAACAATTCTGTTCTGCTTTTATACACAGATTAAAAACTCAACCTTTTAGGGAGTTGGGCTGTAGTGCAGCAGGTTAAGCGTAGATGGCACAAAGCACAAGGATCCCAGTTTGAGCCCTGGCTCCCCACCTGCAGGGGAGTCGCTTCACAAGAGGTGAAACAGGATCTGCAGGTGTCTGTCTTTCTCTCCGCCTCTCTGTCTTCCCCCATCTCTTTCCATTTCTCTCTGTCCTATCCAACAACGATGACAACAGTAATGACTACAACAATAAAACAAGGGCAACAAAAGGAAATAAATAAGTAAATATTTTTTAAAAACTCAACCTTTTGCAATATTATGAAATATTTAAAGAAAGTGTACTTAAGGGTGGTGGTAGATAGCATAATGGTTATGCAAGGAGACTAATGCCTGAGGCTCCAAATTCCTATGTTTAATCCCCCGCACCACCATAAGCCAAAGCTGAGCAGTACTCTGATAATTAAAAAAAAAAAAAAAACTTAAGCTCTTGAATTTTTTATTTTGAGATAACTTTTAGACTCAGAGTAAGTTAAAAAAAATGGTGCTAAGAATTTCTGTAAAACCTTTACTTATCCTAGGGTTCTTTGGCTTGTATATATTTAGAAATTTCCTTATGAGTTTTGATTCTGTGCTATAGTGTTTTTTCCTCTGTCTTTGTCTCAGTTGGCTTGGACTGGCAATAAAAAAAAAAAGGAATAAATTCTGGATTCTAAGTCTTATGGTGTAGCATGTAAGAGGAAAGAAACAAAAAAGGAGAGAACATAAAGTAGATGGTATACCTGGGCATAGATGAGACTAACTCATTTTTTCAGTGATGTGTCTGGTTAAAGAAGGCACTTTCTAAGACTGTTAACAGAATTCTTCTGAAATATGTTCATGCTTTTAACTTTTTTATTTTTGCCCTTATTGGTTTCTAATTCTATAGGTGCACTTCTTTTCCTTTACATGAGAAAGAAAGCCTATATATGGATTAATAAATGTACTTTAAAAAAATAAATGTACATTTAAAATTTTTTCTTATTGGGGTTTAGTGGTTTATAGTTGTCGATTATACAATAGTTTGTACATGCATAACATTTCCCAGTTTTCCACATAACAATTCAACCCCCACTATGTCCTCCTCTGCTGTGTTCCAGGAACTGAGCCCCCCCCAACCCCCACCCCAGAGTCTTTTACTTTGGTTCAGTACACCAACTCGAGTCCAAGTTCTGCTTAGTGTTTTCCATTCTGATCTTGTTTTTCAACTTCTATGAGTGAGATCATCCCATATTCATTCATCCTTCTGTTTCTGACTTACCTCACTTAGCATGATTTCTTTAAGTTTTTCCAAGATGGGATGAAGAAGGTGAATTCACCATTTTTAATAGCTGAGTAGTTCTGCTTTGTGTTTTCTTTTGTTTATTTTTATTTTTTTTTATTTAAGAAAGTAGACATTAACAAAACCATAGGATAAGAGGGGTACAGTTCCACACAATTCCACCCGATCTCCATATCCCATCCCCTCCCCTGATAGCTTTCCCATTCTCTATCCCTCTGGGAGTATGAACCCAGGGTCATTGTGGGTTACAGAAGATGGAAGGTCTGGCTTCTGTAATTGCTTCCCTGCTGTGCATGGGCATTGACTGGTCAATCCATACTCCCAGTCTGCCTCTCTCTTTCCCTAGTAGGGTGGGTCTCTGGGGAAGTGGAGCTCCAGGACATATTGGTGGGGTCGTCTGTCCAGGGAAGTCTGGTTGGCATCGTGCTGGCATCCGGAACCTGGTGGCTGAAAAGACAGTTAACATACAAAGCCAAACAAATTGTTGAACAACCATGGACCTAAATACTGGAATAGTGCAGATGAAGTGTTGGGAGGTATTCTCTGCAGGCTCTTGTGTACTTCAGCTTTCAGGTATATATTTTTCCCTAGTTTATGGGCATGTGTGAACATATACTCTATCTCAGGGGACCTGGACTATATCTAGGTTTGGGGACTTTACTGGGGAGTGGAACACCTGGAATGGAATTAGAAAATACTATGAAAGGAAGGGTCTCACCCGAGTGATGAAGCTGAAGGGTTGTCATTCCACACCTGAAGTCTCTGGTCACAGTCTGAAGTGAAGCATGCTGGGGTGGCACTCTTTGCATTGATTGGGTTGCGCACCATGTATGCAATATTATTTGATTTGAATTGAGAGAAGCATGCAGGAAAGTGGGCCCCACCCTGAGGTTCCAGGACTGGGGGAAATAGAGGCTCTACAGTGGAAATGTGAGGTTCCTGCTGTCTTAGGGTTCAAGAAGACAATGGATAGTTATTGTTATCATCACATTACTTGGTGAACTTTGAAAAGTCCCTTTGTTAGGGTTTGGGGTATAATACCTAGCATCTTGTATATAGCTGTGCTACCAGTTGCTTCTGTTCTCCCTCGTCTAGGCTTTTGAGAGAGTCAACATATCAAAGACAGCCTATGTATTAAAAAGGCTCAGTCTGTGTTTTAAGAAGTTCTAGACATATCAATTTTTCCCCTCTCATATTAAATAGTGGTTTATATGTCTACACTTTAATAGGAGTGTACATAAACACCATTCCCACCACCATACATCAGACAAGAGACTAATCACCAAAATATACAAAGAACTCAGCAAACAGCACCAAAAAAGCAAATGACCCCGTCCAAAAATGGGCAGAGTATATGAACAAGACATTAACTTCAGAGGAGATCCAAAAGGCTAACAAACATACAAAAAACTGCTCCAGGTCACTGATTGTCAGAGAAATGCAAATAAAGACAGCATTGAGATACCACTCCTGTGAGAATGGCAAAGGACATCAGCAACAAATGTTGGAGAGGCTGTGGGGACAGAAGAATCCTTCTGCACTGTTGGTGGGAATGTAAATTGTTCCAGCCTCTCTGGAGAGCAGTCTGGAGAACTCTCACAAGGCTAGACATGGACCTTCCATATGACCCAGTAATTCCTCTCCTGAGGATATACCTCAAGGATTCCATAATGCCCAACCAAAAAGATATGTGTACACCTATGTTCAGAGCAGCACAATTCATTATAGCTAAAACCTGGAAGGAACCCAGGTGCCCAACAACAGATGAGTGGCTGAGAAAGCTGTGGTACATATACACAATAGAATACTATGCAGCTATTAAGAACAATGAACCCACCTTATCTGACCCATCTTGGACAGAGCTAGAAGGAATTATGTTAAGTCAGCTAAGCCAGAAAGATAAAAATGAGTATGGGTTGTCCCTACTCATCAACAGAAGTTGAGAAAGAAGAACAGAAAGGGAAAGTAAAAACAAGATCTGATTAAATCGAGAGTGGGGCACCAAAGTAAAAACCCTGTGGTGAAGGGGAGGGTGGCCATTGGGCTTCCTGGCGTGGTGGGGGTGGGGGGCCAGGGGTGGGTGGTTGGGATGTGACACAGTCTTTTGGTGGTGCTTTGTGTTTTCTTATTTTTCAATTTCTTTGTTATTATTAGTGATTTATTTATTTATTTTTCCTTGCAAATATGTAGCCAACTTCAAGTTGGCAGTTTATTTTCATTTTCAAAAATTTCTTTATTGGGGGATTAATGTTTTACATTTAACAGTGAATACAATAGTTTGTACATGCATAACATTTCTCAGTTTTCCACATAATAATACAACCCCCACTTGCTCCTCTGTCATCCTTTTCCAGGACCTGTACTCCCCCCTCCCCCACCCCAGAGTCTTTTACATTGATGCAATGCGCCAATTCCAGTTCAGGTTCTACTTGTGTTTTCTTTTCTGATCCTGTTTTTCAACTTCTTCCTGAGAGTGAGATCATCCCATATTCATCCTTCTTTTTCTGACTTATTTAATTTAACATGATTTCTTCAAGCTCCATCCAAGATCGGCTGAAAACGGTAAAATCACCATTTTAATAGCTGAGTAGTATTCAATTGTGTGTATGTGTGTGTATATATATATATATATATATATATATATATATATATATATATATATATATATATATATATATATAACAACTTGGTCAGCCACTCATCTGTTGTTGGATGCCTGGGTTGCTTCCAGGTTTTGACTATTACAAATTGTGCTGCTATGAACATAGGTGTACACAAATCTTTTTGAATGGGTGTGTTGGGTTCTTTAGGAGAGGAATTGCAGGATCATAGGGCAGGTCTATTTCTCGCCTTCTGAGAGTTCTCCAGACTGCTTTCCACAGGGGTTGGACCAATTGACATTCCCACCAGCAGTACAGGAGGCTTCCTTTGGACCCCACAATCTCTCCAGCATTTGTTGCTGCTACCTTTTCTTTCTTTCTTTTTTTTTTTTTTTTGTAATTTTATTTATTTATCTTCCTTTTTGTTGCCCTTGTTGTCTTTTTATTATTGTTGTAGTTTATGTCGTCGTCGTCGTTGGATAGGACAGAGAGAAATGTAGAGAGGAGGGGAAGACAGGAGGAAAGACAGACACATGCAGATCTGCTTCACCGCCTGTGAAGCGACTTCCCTGCAGGTGGGGAGCCGGGGACTCGAACCGGGATCCTCATGCCGGTCCTTGCGCTTAGCGCCACCTGCGCTTAACCCGCTGCGCTACCGCCCGGCTCCCTGCTACCTTTTCTTATGTATAACATTCTCACAGGAGTGAAATGCTATCTCATTTTTATTTACATCCTCTGATAATCAATGACTTGAAGCGTTTTGTTTTTTTCATACATTTGTTGGTCTTTTGGATCTCTTTTGGTAAATATTCTGTTCATATTCTCTCCCCATTTTTGGATAGGGTCTTTTGTTTTCTTGTTGCTGAGTTTGGTGAGCTCTTTATATGTTTTGTTTACTAGCCACTTGTCTGATGTATGGTATATAAAGATTTTCTCCCATTCTGTAAGGGGTCTCTTTGTTTGGGTGGCAGTTTCTTTTGTTGTGCAGAAGCTTTTTATTACCAAGCAGTTTGATTACAATGGCCCTACAACACAGTTTGAGATTTGGGAGTGTGATGCCTCCAAATCTGTTCTTTCTTCTCAAGATTTTTTTTTTTTAATTGGCTTTTCAGATAAAACTTTTGTCAGAGAGTTCCTGATACAGATAGTTCTTTTGGATCTTTCACTTCTAAGTAGGTATAGTTGCTGGATATTTTTAAATGAGTATTTAAAAGTGGACATACGAGGGTCGGGCGGTGGCGCAGTGGGTTAAGAGCACGTGGCGCAATGCGCAGGGACCGGAGTAAGGCTCCCGGTTCGAGCCCCTGGCTCCCCACCTGCAGGGGAGTCGCTTCACAGACGGTGAAGCAGGTCTGCAGGTGTCTTTCTCTCCCCCTCTCTCTCTGTCTTCCCCTCCTCTCTCCATTTCTCTCTGTCCTATCCAACAACAAAGCAACGTCAACAATGGCAATAATAACCGCAACGAGGCTGCAACAACTAGGGCAACAAAAAGGGGGAAAAATGGCCTCCAGGAGCGGTGGATTCATGGTGCAGGCACCAAGCCCAGCAATAACCCTGGAGGAAAAAAAAAAAAAGTGGACATACATTCCTCTAGAAAGTGGAAAACTAGCTCATAAAATGATCATGTTAATCATATTGCCTGATGTTGTGTAGTTTAAATCATATTTTCCAGTCTCTATACTATTAATTCATTTTTCAGGACTTAAAGAAGTAGAATGTTTTGGGACCTACTTCTGACATCTCAAGGAAAAATTTTAATTGTATGTATGATTATCTACCATATATGTTTAGTATTAGGCCAAGCATATAAATCTGAAAAATTGGTTTCTGTCCAGAACCAAAACAACTTTCTTATGTTTTTATTTAAAAAACCATCATTGTAAAGGAATGACTGATAAATTTGTGAAGTTAGGAAACCAGTCTCTATGAGTATAGAAGTTGGTATAAACACAACTATCTGAAATTGGCAGTGGTTTTATATGAAGGATGTATCTACATTTACTCTTCATTTTGAAGAGTCAGATTCTGATCAGTGCGTAGAAACTGTCAAATTGTGCTGGGTCCTGAATCAAGAGTGAGGTTTGACTGGTATATGGAACATAGACAGTCACCATCACTGGGAAGTTGTCAGCTGGAAGCTGGGAGATCAAACTTGATAAAATTATCACAAGATTTTTATGTGATTGAAAACTGAAATGATTGCTATGAGCAGATATAAAAGTGTTATAAGACTAGGCCAAGTTAAAAAAAAAATAAGAGAAAAAGGAAAGACTACTTAAGCTGCTGTTAAATGACTATTTCCTGAACTTGATCTGAAAGTTTAGCTAGGTTTAAGGGACTATGAGTGAAGGAATAGGTTCAGGACTCAGTTTGAGAAACTGAATGGTCAGTATCAATTGAAGTGGCTTGGTAAACCAGCTAGAGGTTACAGGGGTCAGAAGATGCAGGGCTTTATCAGTCAATCATTTTCATCTTTCGGATCATTGGAAATCCATGGGAAGATTTTCATTTGAGGGTGAATTTGTGCAGCTTTTGCTTTAAAAGGTTCATTTGGTTGTTGTGTGCAAAATGAGTGGAGGGAGGTAAAATATGGGAATCAGTTATGAGGCAAGAGATTAACTCTGAATGGGAATTAGAGAAGGCAGATGGAGGTTTATTGAGAAAGTGGGAAGGCTAGGATTTGGTAGATGTCTGGTGGGAAATGAGGAGTTGTGAATGAATATGAGAGAAATAAGTTATTCCCTGGCTTCTGACTTGAGAATCAACATTGGAGGAGATAGAGATGTGTATGATATGCAGATGCTCAATTTGGAGCTGGTGAAGATGCTAGGTTTCAGAATTTAGGTTTCAGCCATGAAACCTAAATGTAAGTTTACCATGTGGAGAAGGTGGAATGAACTTCAAGTAGTCTGACTAATATGTCATCCTGTTACATGCAGGTTTGAAAGAGCTTATGAAACTGGTAGTTTGCATGCAGGTGTTTAGAGGCAGGAGAAGTATTCTAGGTCTGATTTATGAATTCATGTACAATCATAAAGCCCAAGAATTTGGATTTTATTTTCTAGACAAGAACTCACGGGTGTAAGAGAAAGAGGGAGAGGGAGGGAGAGAGAGGTGTGTGTGGGGCAATCGGGGAGGTTGGTAGGTACAAGTAGTCATGCTCAGGGTTTTTTTTTTTTTCTTTTTAAAGAAATACTAGAGTGTGAAGAGGCTGGCAGTTCAATCTACAAGAATTTAGGCATAGTTTCATTTTCACTGCTTCTTTTTCACAGTAGAAGTTCTCAACAGATATAAGCAGTAACTGTGCATCTTGGCATTTCAATAATGCTTCTACTGAAATCATCAATGAACATGTGTAAGGTCACTAAGTCTTTCCATATTTATGTATCCAGTGTTCTCTGATCTCATCTTGCCTTTTGGCCACATTTTAGTTATTTGATCTTTTTGATCTTAATATACTCTCTTCCTAGCTTCTGAGACATTCTTTCTTTCTTTTTTTAAATTTTTATGTATAAAAAGGAAACACTGACAAAAACCATAAGATAAGAGGGGTACAACTCCACACTATTCCCATCACCAGAACTCTTTATCCCATCCCCTTCCCTGATTCCTATTCTTTATCCCTATTCTTTATTCTCTGGGTTTATGGACTCAGGGTCTGAGACATTTCTTAGTCATTTTTGGTGGCCTCCTCTTCTCATGCTCTAACTTTAGAATATTGGAATCACCCAGGGATCAATCCTAGTTCTCTCTCTCTCTTTTTCTCTCAACTAACACTGGAAGCACATTAGAAACATCTAGGGATTTTCTTGATATTATAACTAATACAGAAGAGGAATGACAGAATGAGAATGTCAGTACTTTATAAACAATGATATAATCTACACATTGATAATCAATGACTGCTATAGCTATTTGATGGAAAACTTTGATGGAAGAGACTGATCACATTTAATCCAGTGATTAATTTTTATCTCATCTTCAATTAATGACCAGGCATTATGTATTTTTCTGATGGAAGTACATCATAACTCCATTGAAGTATTCTTGCTAAAACAATTATTTTCTGAGGGCTGGACAGCTCACCTGGGTTGTATGCTGCTTTGTCATGCACACAGTTCAGATTTGAGCTCAGTCTCCACCATACTGGACGAATCTTCAGTACTATGGTGTCTTTCCCTCTCTGTCTCTGTTTCTGTCTAGAAAGATTGGCTGGGTAGGGTGTGACCCCAGTGGCTACAAGAACAAAAGTAAACAAGAAGCTAAAGGATCTTTTTTTTTTAAATTTCTTTATTGGGGAATTAATGTTTTACATTCGACAGTAAATACAATAGTTTGTACATGCATAACATTTCTCAGTTTTCTGTATAACAATACAACCCCCACTAGGTCCTCTGTCATCCTTCTTGGACCTGTATTCTTCCCCCCACCCCCCACCCCAGAGCCTTTTACTTTGGTGCAACATGCCAATTCCAGTTCAGGTTCTACTTGTGTTTTGTTTTATGATCTTGGTTTTCAATTTCTGCCTGAGAGTGAGATCATACCATATTTATCCTTCTGTTTCTGACTTATTTCATTTAACATGATTTTTTTCAAGGTCCATCCAAGATTGCTGAAAATGGTGACGTCACCATTTCTTATAGCTGAGTAGTATTCCACTGTGTATATACACCACAACTTGCTCAGCCACTTATCTATTGTTGGACACCTGTGTTGTTTTAGCTGGGCTGGCTTCATGGGTGGGTAACAGAGACGACCAGAGACACATGACTGAGCTGAGAACGCAGTTTAATCTTTATTCACGAGCGGGCAAATGTGTGCTCGTCCATCTTTCTCCTCCGGTGGCAGAGAGGGACTCTCAAACTAATCACCACACAGATCTGTCCTGCATCCTTCTCCTCCGGCTGCTGCGGCAGGAACTCAGGAAGTACATAGGGTAGGGGGCCAGGAGAAGGGAGTAGCGCGAAAACTAGCAAGGGTCAAACCAAATCTCCCAGCGGGGGAGAGCGAGACCAAACCAAAGTGAAGCATAGCAGCACACCTGGGCTGCTTCCAGGTTTTGGCTATTACAGATTGTGCTGCTAAGAACATATGTATAGACAGATCTTTTTGGATGGGTGTGTTGGGTTCCTTAGGATATATCCCCAGGAGAGGAATTGCAGGATCATAGGGTAGGTCCATATCTAGCCTTCCAAGAGTTCCCCAGACTGTTCTCCACAGGAAACCTAAGGATCTTAATCACTCTTTCTAACTATTTAAATAAACAGAAATGAACGAAACAAGAACCTGTTAAATAACCCTTGTGGAGGTGCAATCAGTGGAATTCAGAGAGGGAAAACTATTAAGCTGCATAGAGTAAATGAGGAAGGATAATCTATAGAAGTAAAAGTGATTTATCTAATTTAAATCTGTACAAGATAACTATAAAATAATAACAGTAAAAATAATAGTAACAACAAATGAGACAGCTGGATATTTGAATATGAAAGAGTGGAAACATTTTGGTATACTTATTTTAGAGATACATGAAATATGTCAGATTTACTTCAATGTCAATATGGTAGAGGGATGGGCAGAGAAGTATGTGGGTGGGAGTAAGATATTTGATAACTTCTGAAACTAGGTGATGGACATATCCATGATACTTGTTCTTATATATGTTAGAAAATTTTCATAATAAAGTCTGTCAAATCCATTAGGTTACTTTAGACATGGAAACTGTACTCCTCCTCCTTCCTTTACCCCTTCTGCCCTTTAAAGGTTCCAGTGTATTTTGGTCTGGGATAAGATTGGGAACCATTCTTTTTAATTTCCCAGGGCATGCTTGGGAGGTGACTTAGTGAATAAAATGTTGGATCCTCAAATGTGAGGCTTTGAGGATCCAACAATGCATATGCTAAAGTGATACTCAGGTTCTCTTTCCTATAAATATTTAACAACAACAAAAAGAATAAACAAGTTTTCCCATGACACTTCAGTGTACATAGATAAACTCACTATTGTTTTAATGTCATTGGTGCTCTTTTAAAAAGTTGGTCTTGATTTACTGACATTTGATTGTACAGCTCTGTTTATTATTTCCCTCCCTTTTCCTATTTCATTGTTCTTTCCTGTTGTTGTGCTCTTAGTTCTATCCTGTTACTTTTTACTTTGCTTAGAATGTATATTCCTTTGCTGTTTCTTTTCTTCTGGGACTCTTTTCAGTAATTCTTGCAAGTCAGAATTCATGTTGACAAGTTCCTTTAGCTTTTGTATGTCTGAGAAGACTTTTATGTCTCCATCATATTTGAAGGAGTTGCCCATTCTTGTTATTTTGGGGGAGTAACTTTGTATTCACTGTTACTCCATGGCCATGTCTCCTAGAAATCCAATGCCATCAATATTTGGACATATCCTAGATTAATATCTCTAGGATTAGGGTTAGGGTTATACTTGCTAAATGACTTTCTTTATAATTGAGGCTTGTATAGTTAGTTATCTGCACACCTGACATATTCCATACACTTTGGAGGTTCAATAGACATATATGCCTAACATGGTGAGAACAAAACTGTTTTCTTCTTTTTTAATTTCTTTTTTTTTTAATTAATTTCCTTTTTTGTTGCCCTTGTTGTTTTTAATGTTGTTGTAGTTATTGTTGTTGATGTCATCTTTGTTGGGTAGAACAGAGAGAAATGGAGAGAGGAGGGCAGTACAGAGAGGGGGAGAGACAGACACCTGCAGACCTGCTTCACCACCTGTGAAGCAACTCCCCTGCAGGTGGGGAGCCAGGGGCTCTAACCGGGATCCTCATGCCAGTCCTTGGGCTTTGTGCCACATGTACTTAACCCACTGTCTTTTTATTTTATTTTATTATTTTATTTCTTTACTGGGGGATTAATGGTTTACAGTCAACAGTAAAATACAATAGTTCGTACATGTATAACGTCTCAGTTTTCCACTTTTCCATTCAACCTCCACTAGATCCTCCACTGCCATCATGTTCTAGGACCTAAACCTTCCCCACTACCCCAGAGTCTTACTTTAGTGTAATACCCCAACTCCACTCCAAGTTTTGCTTTGTGGCTTCCCTTGTAGAACAAAGCTATTTTCAACTCCAAGCCTGTTTCTCTTTCACAAATGCCACTGACATTTACCAGTTGCCGGTGGGTCAACCATTTAGTTCTGATAAAAATAAAATCTTAACTATTGTGGGAGAAATTTAGCTAATCCAAATAAAGTCTTGTTTGACTCATGACTATCAAATATAACTAATGTGTAACATTCTCTGCCCTAGCTGGTAGATTTGTTTTGTTTTACTCTTTACTGTTCCCATCTTGCCAGTTTGAGACAGTGATTGAATTTGAAGTATAATAATTTCCTTTTCAGGTTTTTCTACCAAAACATTTGGAGAAGTTGGGATGAAGAAGAGGAGGATGAGTATGATTATTTTGTCAGATGTGTTGAACCTAGATTAAGATTGTAAGTATTTATTAATATCCTTTCACAGTTTATTTTTATTTTTTTATATTTTATATATTTTGTATAGAAACAGAAGTCAAGAGGGGAGGGGGGTTAGTAAGAGAGAGGTAGAGGTAGATAGACACCTGCAATACTACTTTACTGCTTATGAAACTTCTCTCCTGCAGATGGGGAGTAGGGGTTTGAGCCCTGGTCCTTGTGCACTGTAATGTGTGTACTCTACCAGGTATACCACCACCCAGTCCCTCATAGTTTAATTTTACCTGTGTAGTGTGTTTACCGTACTCCTGGACTCCACAAGTAGAAACAGACTCATAAACAAATATTGTAACTCATTGACAAATCACTAACTAAAACTTAAGTGTGAAGAAATCTTCTTTAAGTGTTTATTAATTGAAGCTAAAAGTAGAGAGCTCAAGAGCAACTTAAGTAGCTCATTATTTTGTAAATCTGCATCTAAAATTTCATTGCACTAATACATTGAAAGCTTTTAAAAATTCAAAGGTAATTTTTTGAAAAATAATGAAATTAATTGAATTATAGATGTTTTTACCTTACTTAAAAGAGGCATTTTAAAGATAAAACTCATAGACTTGACTTACTTGGATGTATTGTCAAACTATTGTCCTTGTCTTATTTGACAAATAGTGAAAATACCTATGCCATTAATTTTGATGAATAAAAGTTTCCAAGCTACTTAGACATAGTTTTTTAAAAATATGTCATATTTTGGTAGGGAAAATCGTTTTATAAAGTCCAAATTAATGAAGCAACTGAAATAATTGTTCTGCCTCGGTTGTTAAATGTGGCTAGTTTTCCACTAGATGGTGCTAGTTTTTCTTTTTTCTCATAACTTTTTCTTGTACACATGAATTAATGGGTAGTGCTGCCCAAAGAATAAAGTAAGAAATTGTACTCAAGGGGGCTGGGCAGTAGTGCTGCCGGTTAAGCGCACATGGCGCAAAGTGCACAGACCCGAGTAAGGATCCCTGTTCGAGGCCCCGGCTCCCCACATACAAGGAGGTGAGGAGTCGCTTCACAGGCGATGAAGCAAGCAGGTCTGCGGGTATCTCTTTCTTTCCCCCTCTCTGTCTTCCCCTCCTCTCTTGATTTCTTTCTGTTCTATCCAGCAACAATTAAAGCAATAACAATAATAATGGTAACAACAACAATAAACAATTAGGACAACAAAAGCACCGAGCCCCAACAATAACCCTGGAAACAAAAAAAAAAGGGAGAGGGAGAGAGAGAGAAAAGAAATTGCACTAATAAAATTTCGGGAAGTATTTTTTCTCCGTGTGGAAGATGATTTGATTATATAAAATAAGTAGTAATCCTTTATATTTTTGTAGAATCCAATTTGATTTTATAAATATCTTGGTTTAAATAGTAAAAAAAAATAAATGGCTATTGGTTCTGTTTAGAATTATATATATGTGTGTGTGTATGATAACTTTTTTCCATAAATTGGCTGTTATTTCTCTTTAGCCTTCTAATTTTTCCATTGCCTTTAATGTATTCAATAAAATGCTGACAATTTTTTCCCCCACCAAGATTATTGCTGGGATTCAGTCTTTACACAGTTCTACCATTCCTGGTGGGTGCTTTTATTTCATTTTATGTTTTTCAGGATAGGGGGAGAGATATAGAAAGATATATATAGGGAGAGGTGTACACTCACTGCAGCACTCATGAAATGTTCCACCCTCCACCTCTTGCAGGTGGGGGCTGGGGTCTTGAATTTATGTCCTTGCTTGTAGTAATGTGTGCCATTTCCCAGCCACGCAGGTTTATTTTCTAGTTTTGATACTCTGACTTAATTATTTTTGCTTCCAGGTTTATCCCTGGAGCTCGGTGCCTGCACTACAAATCCGTAGCTCCTGCGGCCATTTTTTTTTTCTTGGATTTTTTGGATAGGACAGAAATTGAGAAAGGAAGGGAAGATAAAGAGGTAGAACAACAGAGAGACACTTGCAGACCCGCTTCACTGTTTGTGAAGTGACTCCCCTCACCCCCGCAGGTGGGGAGCCGGGGTCTCAAACCAGGATCCTTGTGTGGGTCCTTGTGCTTTGTAGTATGTGCGATTAACCCCGTGCGCCACTGCCCTGCCCTTGGTTCTCTGACTCTTAAAACCTGTTTGATTTTGATTGAAGTGAAATATAATAGGTAAATATCACGTGTATCTAGAAAATTTAGCTTTTAGAAAAAATGTATTCTGATTTGACAGACTCACATAAGTAAACAGCAGTATGATTTATGCTCCTGCCATATATATCACTGGCAGATGGGAAAACATAAGGGAGATATTATTTTCAGTAATAGAAGAGAAACTGTGGTACTTGATGGAGAACCTGGAATGTCATCAAATGTAGGCAGCTGTTTTAAAAAGGTCCCTGGGCTATAAACAGTAAGTTTTAAAGTGAATCAAACTGTGCACTGTGGTAAATATTTTGCCTTTCTAATTCAAAACACTCTGCTTCAAAGCTTATGGATTTGAGACACAGACGTTGATTCATTGCTTCTAGATTACAGAACATCACTATAAAGGCAAGAAGTCAGTATATTGTCATGGATATGGGAAAAGCTAAGAAACTCACTTTGAAATTTAGGGCTTAATCTTTATAATAGATCTGATTAAACAATCATCAGTTTGGTCCTAAATTTCTTGTTTGCAAAGTAGATTTCCAGAATATCTCTGAATGAATATAGATTAACCAAAACAGACAACACTCCTGCTTTTCAAGCTTCACTTAATTTACTTGAAAAGCAGGACTTTTAAAAAATTTATTACTGGATATCGACAGAGAGAAATTGAGAGAAGGGGAGAAAGAGAGACAGAGAGACACCTACAGCCCTGCTTCACCACTTGTGAAGCTTTCGCCCTGCAGGTGGGGACCACCGGCTAGAACCTGGTTCCTTGTACACTGTAATGTGTATGTGAAAAGCAGGACTTTTTAACAAATTCATTTTAAATACTATTTGCCTGTTCACCATACTGTGATACAATTTATTTAGGATATGATGCTGTTCTCCCCATTCTCAACCCTCTCTGCATCTTATTTAGAGCATGACTATGTTTATTTATTTATTAATTTATATTATTTATTTATTTTTAATTTATTTTTTTTAAACCAGAGCACTGTTCAGCTCTGGCTTATGGTGGTGTGGGGAATTGAACCTGGGACTTTGGAGCCTCAGGCGTGAGAGTCAGTTTGCATAACCATTATGCTATCTACCCTCCGCCCCATGACTATGTTTTAAAAGCACCATCTGTGGATGGGGAGATAGCATAATAGTTATGCAAAAAAAAAAAAAATTATGCCTGAGTCACTAAAGATACCAGGTTCAATCCCCAGGACCATTATAAGCTAGAGCTGATCAGTACTCTAATAAAAAAAAATTTTAAACCCTACAATTATTAATATTAGTTGGGCATTAGTAATCCCAAGGAACTTTAAAAAACAAGACTCTGTTAAAGAAACCAGTTTAATTTATCTGGATGATGGAGACCTGAACATCTATATTTTTTAAAATGCTGTGCTTTGATGATGCAGCCAAGGTTGAGAAACATAGCCAGTTAATTTGCTTTGAGAATGAAGCAAATATATTTTTTTGACACCTGCAGATCTGCTTCACCACTTGTGAAGCAACCCCCTGCAGGTCAGGAGCCAAGGGCTCAAACCAGGATCCTTATGCCTGTCCATGTGCTTTGTTCCATGTATGCTTAACCCACTGCACTACCACCTGGCCCCCTGAAGCAAATATTTTTTAAATTTATAAAATAAAAAATTAGAAAATATTGACAAAATCATAGGATAAGAGGGGTAAAATTCCACACATTTCCCACCACCAGAGTTCCATATCCCATCCCCTCCACTGGACGCTTTCCTATTCTTTACCTTTCTGGAAGTATGAAACCAGGATCATTATGGGGTGCAGAAGGTTGAAGTTCTGACTTCTGTAGTTGCTTAATCAGTTGTGCTACTGCTGGGCCCTTCCCCAATATTTTTATACCATAAAGCTTTAAGGAAGGGCTAGATGATTTATTTCTAATATTTAATCTTATAAATATGGTAATGTTATGCATTGTTATAACATTATTTAGGGTATTTCCCTCTCAAGATTGCTTTCGTATGTATGTATGTATGTATGTATGTATGTATGTATGTATGTATGTATGTATATTTTTACCAGAGTACTGCTTAGCTCTGGTTTATGGTGGTGCAGGGGATTGAACTGGGGACTTTGGAGCCTCAGGCTTGAAAGTCTCTTTTTATAACCATTATGCTATCTACCTCTACCCCTCCAGATTGCTTTCTACCACCACCACCTCCTCCTCCTCCTCCTCCTCCTTCTCATTTCTTTATCAGGGGATTAATGGTTTACAGTCAACAATAAAATACAATAGTTTGTACATGCATAACAGTACAACCCCCAGTAGGTCCTCTTCTGCTGCCATGTTCTGGGACCTGAACTATACCCCCAACTTCAGAGTCCTTTACTTTAGTACCAGACCCAATCCAAGTTCTGCTTTGTGTTTATTGTTCACCTTTTATTTATTTATTTTTTAATTGGATTCGTTTCATTGAGGGTGCCTTTAAAATTTAGATGGAAAAAAGTCCTGCCAGTATTTTCCTCTAAGTATTTGATAGTTTCTGGTCTAACATCCAGGGGTTGTTGAAATCCCCCACTATTACTGTGTTGCTGTTAATTTATTGTTATAGCCCTTTCAGTAGATGTTTGATGTATTTAGATGGCTTCTCATTGGGTGCATAGGTGTTAATAATTGTTAAGACCTATAATTGCTTCCCCGCTGAACATGGGTGTTAACAGGTCAATCCATACTCTTAGCCTGTCTCTCTCTTTTCCTAGTAGGGCAGGGCTCTGGGGAGGCGGAGCTCCAGGACACATTGGTTGGCTTGTCTGCCCAGGGAAGTCAGGCTGGCATCATGGTAACATCTGGAACCTGCTGGCTGAAAAAGAGTTAAGATATAATGCAGAACAAATTGTTGACTAGTCATGAACCTAAAGGCATGAATATTGCAAATGAAGATTGGGGTCTCCATTTTAGAAAAAACTAGTTAAGTATGTTTTAGGTACATTCAAGAGGGCCCATGACTTTACTAGGTTTTTATTTTTATTTTTTATTTTTTCTCCTTTATTTGGGGATTAATGTTTTCACATTTGACATAAATACAATAGTTTGCACATGCATAACATTTCTCAGTTTTTCACATAACAATACAACCCCCACTAGGTCCTCTACTAGTTTTTGCCTGAGCCTGACATCTAATATGCAGGTGGCCCCAGGTTATTGTCAGGGGAGATAGTGTCATAGCTGGAAAAAGGACTCGAAAGCTGGATCAGGGAAGAGAGTAGCTCCCAAACATGGGGAAAGTATATAAATATTGTTAACTGTTAACCCCATCGATTTGATTGGGACCCATATTCAGCACAGGAGCCTATGTAACCTCTGCATCCCTGTAGGTCTGAGCTCACATTCTGTGGTCACAGTTCCAGGCTGCACTAATATCTTGTATTTATGTGATGTTTTTTCGGAGAAGAAATGACTTGATCCCTGTTATTCCATCACCCATTATATATATATATATATATATATTCCCTTTTGTTTTCCTTGTTTTATTGTTGTAATTATCATTGTTGTTACTGATGTCCTTGTTGGATAGGACAGAGAGAAATGAAGAGAGAGGGGGAAGACAGAGAAGGAGAGAGAAAGATAGGCACCTGCAGATCTCCTTCACCACTAGTTAAGCAATTCCCCTGCAGGTGGGGAGCCAAGGGCTCCAACCGGCATCCTTACTCTGGGCCTTGCACTTTGTACCACATGCACTTAACCCACTGCGGTACCACCCAACTCCCTTCTTTTTTCTTTTCTTTCTTAATTGTTTTTCTTTTGTTATCATTGTTGTGATTATTATTGTTATTGATGTCGTCGTTGTTGGATAGGACAGAGAGAAATGGCGAGAGGAAGAGAAGACGGGTGGGGGAGAAAGATAGACACCTACAGACCTCCCTGAAGGTGGGGAGCCAGGGCTCCAAGGGGGATCCTAATGCTGGTACTTGCTTCACACCACATGCGCTTAACACAATGCGCTACTGCTATACCTCACCCACTTCTTTCTTAAGATTATGAATCTGACATGAGAAAATAATTACAAATTACAAATATGAATATTTAGTGTCTCTACAGTTCAAATATTTAGATCCTCAAAAGAATAAGTAGGGACTTTAATGATATGGCAGTTAGAACTTTAAATACTTCCTACTTACAATAAAGTGCTGTTCAGAATACTCAACATGTTCCTGAGATAATACTATTAGAAAACTTTTATTACTGAATTGTTTAGGATTAAATGAGTTAATGATAGTAAAATATATCAGAAAGATAATAAATTTCAATGTGTTTTTAAACTTTTAGGCATTATGACATTCTTGAAGATCGAGTTCCATCAGGACTTATAGTTGACTACCACAGTCTCTTGTCTCAATGTGAAGAGAGTTACAGGAAGTTTTTAAATCTGAGGAGCAGCTTGTCAAATTGTGGCTCTGATTCTGAACAAGAAAATATCTCCATGGTAGAAGGGTTAAAATTGTATTCAGAGATTGAACAGTTGAAACAAAAGCTAAAACTCATTGAGAATCCTTTATTGAGGTAAGTTTGTTTTTTTATTCTTTAGAGAATAATAATTAAAAAAGGGAATCAGGTGGTAGCACAGTGGGTTAAGTGCACATGGCGCAAAGAGCAAGGACTGCCTGAGGATCCCGGTTCGATCCCCTGGCTCCCCACCTACAGGGGAGTCACTTCACAGGCGGTTAAGCAGGTCTGCAGGTATCTTTCTCTCCCCCTCTGTCTTCCCCTCTTCTCTCCCCCTCTCTGTCTTCCCCTCCTCTCTCCATTTCTCTCTGTCCTATCCAACAACAGTGACATCAATAACAACAATAATAATAACCACAACAACAATAAAACAACAAGGGCAACAAAGGGGGGGGGGAGCCTCCAGGAGCAGTGGATTTGTGGTGCAGGTGCAGAGCCTCAGCAGTAACCCTGGAGGCAAAAAGAATAACAAAAATACATATATATTTGACATTTTCCCATACTGAGAACTGATTTTTATTTTTATTTAGATATGTATTTGGCCATCAGAAACATTCTAGTATCCAAGCAAAAGGTGTCCGCCCAAGTGGTCAGAAGGTTACTCATGTGGTTTCTCCCATCTTGATGGCTAGCCTACTGCAATCCCTTCTTAGGGATAGACTTTGTCAGGAGCCTCACAAAGATGAAATGGAAATTCAGGTAAAAGAATTTCTTGCTGCAGAAAGTTGGTTTTTTTTTTGCATTCTACAAAAAAAAAAAAAAAAGCTTCTGGAGTTTATTTTCTATGAAGTGAGAAGTAGTGATGACATACTAGCCACTTAGCACATATGCTTTGCAGTAGCAAATGAGATACTTAGTATAGGCATGCTTCAGAGATGCTGTGGTTTGGTTCCAAACCACTGCAATAAAGATAGCATTGTTGTAAAGTAATTACACAGATTTTTCAATTTTCCAATATATATAGGATTTATGTTTAAAGAAGAGTTATGTTTATACTGTTCCATAGTTTGTTAAGTGTGTATTAATTAACATTGTGTCTTAAAAAAGTGTGCACCTTAATTAAAAAAAAAAATCACTAGCTAAAGAAATACTGTCATCTGTTCAGCAGGCCATAATCTTTATGCTGGTAGAGTGTCTTATAAAACACATTAACTGTGAAGTGCACTAGAGCAAATACAATAAAAAGAAGTATGCCTATCTATCCTCAAGGCTTAACTATGTTGTTGCAAATAGCAGAATTTCTTTTCTTTTTATTATTGAATCATATTCCTTTGTGTGTGTATGTGTGTGTTACATTTTCTTTATCCAGTAGAAGCACTTAGGCTGATTCCATATATTGAATAATTAATTCTACAATAAATATGGAGTCTAAAATTTAAAAAAAAAGTTTGCCTATGTGACAAGTAAGATATGAAGGCACTTAGAGTAATACTCAAGTTCCTTCAGGGGATACATACTTGCAACATGTTGTTTTTTAGTTCCACAGTGATCCATGGTCTGCTGTAAATGCCAGCTATGAAGGTGACACTGTTATTGTTTGTCCTGGTCATTATGTGGTACATGGCACATTTTCCATTGCTGATGCCATTGTGTTGGAAGGTGAGCATGAAAGATCACACAACCAAATTCATGTATGATAATGCTTGAGAATACAGTAAATTACTGATCTTGTTGAAAGTCCAAGAATATGATTTTTACTCATTTAATTCTAAATAGGTTGCCTTGAAGTAGCAACATAAGGTATGTTGGTCAACAGAGGGTTGACCCAAAGTTTGAGCAACTTAAGATATGTTTTTTTTTTTTTTGCTTACTTATAACGTATACATGTCTTAGATATATTTGGTGAATTAAAAAATTGTTTTTGCAAGAAACATAAGGTACATTTAATATGAAATTGTACCAGAAACATTTTTATCTTTAAAAGCTTCTTGAATGTCACAGATGTCTATATTCTACATTTTAATAATATTTTTATAATTTATTTAATGAAAGAGAGTGAGAGAGATGAGTCAGAGGAACGAGAGCCTGAGCCCTGCTCTAGCATATGTAGTGCTAGGGATCAAAGCTGGGCTTCATTATACAAATCTTACACTTTACCTGCTAAGCCACCTCCTTAACCATTACATTTTATATTTTGACTAAAGTGTGCTTTTGAGAAAATTAACCTTGTGTATTAAAAATGGATTTTTAATAGCTATAATCTTATTGTATATCTAGAGTGACCCCTAAATTTACATCACTTTATAATCATTTACCTTGGTTGGTCCTATATATTTCCATGTGTCAAATTTAGATGTACCTGTTTAACTATTTACCAAAATGAGCTACAAGTTAGCAATAATGCCTGTAATGCAATATATCATATATCATTTTAGAACATGTGCAGCTGTTCACAAACTGCTTAAACATTGTTTATATATAGTTTGTCAAAACTTCTTAATGGAAGCAATGCTGGGAATTTTAATTTCATGCTGTTCAGTAGCATATCACTTCATATCCCCCCTTTTTTTTGTTTTATGTGTGTAATTTTGTTCTCTCCAATATTTGATGTATGACAGTTGCATGTGTATAAATAAATAACATATCTGCTAGATATATCACCTCAATGGAATAATTTTTTTTCCTTGGCATAGTAAAAATAGAATTGATATTACATACTGTAAAATGGGTAGGAGTTCTTCCCAGGTTGGGAAGGAAATTGTGAGGTAATTGCCAGAGTGTCATAAATAATCATATAAAATTTAGATAGTGTATGTGTAAAAATGACTATAAGTTTACTAACAAAAGACAGAATTTGAGAAATCAATTTGTATTTCTAGTGTGAATGTATAGAGTACTTATAATGAGTAAGATTAAATTTTATGTGATAGTTCAAGACCCTGGTTCCTACCTGCAGGAGGGAAAGCCTCATGACTGGTGGAATAGGCTGAAGGTGTCTCACTCACCCTCTGTCTTCTTCTCTCTTGCCCTTTTTCTCTCTGTTTCTCTCATAGTAAAAAAGTAAATAGTTAAAAAAAAGGCATCTGACAGTGATCTCTTGCTAACACTTATAGCTAGAGATGCCTACTATGTAGAAGGTATCAACAGTATTTATATTTATCTTTCTTGTATAGAACATCTATTCACTTAAGTAATGGTTTTAGATTGTTAAGAATTTATAACTTGATTATATTATAATCTCACCTTTCTCTTATGGAATTTATTTATTTTGCCACTAGAGTTCATCGCAGTGGTACCTGTGCAATAATTGCATTGTTCTAGTGGTCTTTTTCTTTCTTTTTTCTTTTCTTTTTTTTTCCTGATAGAGATAGAGAGAAATAAAAGGGGAGAGAAAAAACAGAGATAGAAAGAGAATGAGAGGGGTGGAGGTTTTCATAATGGTTATTCAAACAGACTCTCATGCCTGAGGCTCCTGAATCCCAGGTTCAATCCCCCGCACCATCATAAACCAGAGCTGAGCAGTGCTCTGGTGTTTCTCTCTCTGTGTGTCTCTCTGCATCTCTCTCAAAAATAAGTAAATAAATAAATAAATAAAAGAGAATGAGAGACACCTGTAACACTGCTCACTGCTTGTGAAGCTTTTCTCATGTCACGGACTTGGGCCTTGAATGTGCTACTGGGCCCACTACTTCCTGCCTGCCCAGCAGTTCTTTTTATATTTTTAAACTTTTCTTATATATTTTCAGTTGCTATAATGTAATAATGTGTATTGTTATACAATAACGTATAAAATGTGTGATATGTTAGGCAAACACATTAAGAAAATCAGAAAAAAAGTTACTCATTATCTAGTTATACAGATTCTACTAATAACATACCCTTATATGTCCTTTTGCGTTCTTAGTGCCCTGCAAAACTAGTGTGTACTTTTCTTTTTTAATTTTTTTAATATTTATTTATTTTCCCCCTTTGTTGCCCTTGTTGTTTAACATTGTTGTGGTTATAGATGTCATTGTTGGAGAAATGGAGAGAGGAGGGGAAGACAGAAAAGGGGAGAGAAAGACAGACATCTGCAGACCTGCTTTACCACTTGTGAAGCGACTCCCCTGCAGGTGGGGAGCTGGGGGCTCAAACTGGGATGGGGTTCTTGCGCTTTGTGCCACATGCGCTTAACCCGCTGCGCCACTGCCCGACTCCCTAGTGTGTACTTTTCAAGTAGTGACTTTGTTTTATGTAGTGACTGCTTTACTTATTCACCTTTAGACAACTATAGTTAGTTTTTAAATTATTTTATTTGGGATTAACAGTTTATAGTATGGTTGTTAATATATGGGTACAGTTTCTCATCTCCCCATGATAAGTGTCTGCAGAATGCTCTCATCTCAAACTTAGGTCTTTTTCTCCCATCATGCACCAGGACCTCAGTGCCCTCTCCACTGTCTCTCTCTCCTTCTTTCCTGGAGTTCTTTGGTTTGGTAAAATACATTAGACCTGGTCCAAGTTTCACTTTGTGTTTTCCCTTTCTGTCCTTGTTTCTTAAGTTACACCTATAAGTGAGATCATCTGGTATTTGTTGCTCTGTGTTTGACTCATCTCATTTAATATGATATGTTACAGGCTTGTCTATGTAATAGTAGTTCTGTTTCTGGATGGAAGTCAGATAAGCTCTCTATTTTTTTGATGCTCCATTTTTTTTTTTTGTAAACTAACATTATTTAGGATTTGTAGAGACTCAGTGTTCCTTATGGTTAACAAGATTTAACTTTTTTTTTTGAACATTTAGTCATATTTTAAGAGAATATTAAAATTAGATGATCTTGAGAAGTAGATTTTTTTCAAACCTAGGAATTTTTTTTTTTTTGCCTCCAGGGTGGTTGTTTCTGGGGCTCAGTGCCTGCCCATGAACCCACTGCCCCTGGAGGCCATTTTTCCCATTTTTGTTGCCCTTGTTGTTGGATAGGACAGAGAACAATCAACAGAGATGGGGAAGACAAAGGGGAGGAGGAAGATAGACACCTGCAGACCTGCTTCACTGCTTGTGAAGTGATTCCCCTGCAGGTGGAGAATCGGGGGCTTGAACCAGGATCCTTATGCAGGTCTTTGCGCTTCACGCCACGGCACTTAACCCATGTGCGCTTAACCCTTTGTGTTACTGCCCAGTCCCACCTAGGATTTTTTTTCTTCACTGCTCAGTGACAGCTTTTTAAGTTAAAGAAAACAGAGATAGAGGGAGAGAGGGAAAGGTAGTACAACACAGAAGTTATCCCTACTGCCTGAAAATTGAGTTGTGCTTGACAAAGCAGATGCCCTTTCCAGGTGAGCTATCTTGTTGGTCCTCAAAGAGATAGATACTTTTTTAAATTAGTGATTTAATAATGATTAACAAGATTGTAGGATATGAGGGGTACAATTCTGTATAATTCCCTCAACCAGAGTTCCATATCCCATGCACTCCATTGGAAGCTTCCCTGTTCTTTATCCCTCTGGGAGTATAGACCAAAGATCTTTATGGGGAGTAGAAGGCAGATGGTCTGGCTTCTGTAATTGTTTCTCCTCTGGACATGGGTGTTGACAGATCAATCCATACCCCCATCCTTCTTCTTTCTTACCCTAATGGGGCAGGGTTCTGGGAATGTGGGGCTCCAGGACACATTGATGAGGTTGTCTGACCAGGGAAGTCAGGTTGGGGTCATGGTATTATCCGCAACTTTATGGCAGAGTATTGGAGCTGGAGGATTTACATCCCAGCACTGGCATCTCTTGACACTATTCTGTCAGATTCTAATGGGTTTAGACTCCCAAGACTATGCTTCTTCCAGACTTGATACTAAAAGGTTACTATGACCCCTCTGCAATTAGGAAGATAGTCACAAGCCCAGATTCTTTAAAAAAAATCCTTTTATTTGGGGGTTGGTTTACAGTACATTTATACTATATGACAGTACAGTTGTTGATACATTAATATAGCTTCTCATTTCACTGTGATGGATGTCTGCAGAATACTGTCATCTGCACTTAGGTCCTTTCCACCATCATGAACCAGGACCTGTGTTTTCCTATCTTACTGCCTATAAGTTAGAGGTTCTTATAACTCCCACCTTTGGTTCTATTAATTTTCTAAAATGACTCACAGAACCCCTACATTGCTAGCTTATTATTAAATGATATAGCTCAGACAGAAGGACACAGAATTTCCATGGCTTCTTCAGAAGTACCAGTTTCAGCACTGTCATGTATTCACCTGGAAATTCTCAAAAGTGCTGTCCTTTTTGGTTATTTTTATTTTTATAATAATCTGTGGTAGCAATTTTGTATTTAGATATGTCCTGTGTCCCATCTTCAATATACTTGTTCTGTTCCTTAGGATATGGTCTTCCGGATGATATTGTGATAGAAAAGAGGGACAAAAATGACACTTTTGTGGAATGTACTGGCACGGATATTAAAATCTCAGGCATAAAATTTGTTCAGCATGGTGCTGTGGAAGGAATTTTAAGTAAGTATCTACATATTTTGTATATTATTTGTCCCAAGCTTTGAAGGAAAATTGTTTTATTGTATAATATAGTTTAAGTAAAATACTGTTTAAGCCTGTATGTTCCTAGCATGGTAACAGCAAATATGTACCTAGCATGATGATTTAGCAGTCTTATCCCAAAGGAAATATAGTCCAACCTATTCTTGAAAATCTATCAGTTTAACATTGCTTTTTTGTGATCTTTTTATTGTCATCTGTACTCTTCTATTTGATTTAACTCTGGACTCAGTCTAGCTGTTTACATATTGATTGGTGATTTTTTTTCTTAGAACCCATACTACCATTCTTGAATTGGCCCTCTTTTTCTTATAGTTTCCAAGGTACACAAGAAAGAACCAGGTATCTCTCAGCAAAAGTACTGCTCTACCATCCATGAATCCAACTCATTTTATTTTCATTGGTGGTGCTGGGGATCAAACCCAGTAAAAGAAATGTTTCTGATTGTGTGTGTGTGTGTGTGTGTGTGTGTATTTCAAGCTTTTTAGCTTGATTTTCCATTATGAGATGGTCTTTTTTTTTTTTTTTTTTTAAACCAGAGCACTTCTTAGCTTTGGTTTATGATAGTGCAGGGGATTGAACCTGGGACTTTGGAGCCTCAGGCGTGAGAGTCTCATTGTATAAACATTATGCTATCTACCCTTGCCAGGTGGTCATTCTTTTTTATGACCTGCTTTTAGATTTAGAAAATAGAACAACCGTTGTTTTATATATCAAGAATTCATAGTTCTAATAATAGCGTAAATGAAAAATACTTAGATATTTTTGTCATCTCTAATTAGTTTCAAACATTAGAAAACACATTATGCCATCAGGGCTCCACTGCTGCAGGCTGGCTTTTTCAGATGGGGTTGCAGGGGGAGGGAAAAAGACATCACTGCACTGAAAGCTCTCTCCAATGGGGAAGAGCCAGACTCAGACTGTGGCTGTGTGCATGGCAAAGCAGGTATGCTATCCAAGTGAGCTATGATGACTTTTGTCAAGTGTATGTTGACATTGCTTTTTTTTAAACTTGAACTTTTGTTTTAATATTTATTTATTCCCTTTTGTTGCTCTTGTTATTTTATTGTTGTAGTTATTATTGATGTCATTGTTGTTTGATAGGACAGATAGAAATGGAGAGAGGAGGGAAAGACAGAGAGGGAAAGAAAAAGACAGACACCTGCAGACCTGCTTCACCACCTCTGAAGCGACTCCCTTGCAGGTGGGGAGCGGGGGACTCAAACCGGGGTCCTTATGCCTGTCCTTGCGCTTTGCACCATGTGCACTTAACCCGCGGCGTTACTGCTAGACTCCCTGACATTGCTTCTTAAAGCAGTTGATGGTCTATTTTCTTATTTTTTTAATTTTTATTTTCCTTATTTATTGGGTAGAGACAGTCATAAATTGAGAGGGAAGGGGGTGATAGGGAGAGCGAGAGACACCTGCGGCCCTGCTTCACCACTCACAAAACTTTCCCCCCGGGTGGGAACCAGTGGCTTAAACCTGGGTCCTTGCACACTGTAACATGTACACTCAACTAGGTGTGCCACTACTCCGTCCCTTGATGGTATATTTTCATTATAGTCATTCATCATGGCAAGACTACATTGGAAAACTGTGTGCTACAATGTGAAACTACAGGAGTCACGGTACGAACATCAGCAGAATTTTTAATGAAGAACTCAGATTTATATGGTGCTAAGGTATGATTATCTTTTCTCTTGGGAAATAGTTTAGACTTGTGTTGTTGAGCCAGATGTTGTTGAGCGCAGGCTGCGGAGATGAGAGAGAGGAGGTCCAGAGCAAAGAGGAAACACAAATCTTTATTTGCGCTGGCACCTCAGAATTGGGTGCTAGAGAAGCAGGTTGGGCCACGTGGAGGTAGCGAAAATGGCCACCTCACACAGTAACCTTTCCTGCATCTGAACACTGGAGTGAAGCGCTGGCAAGAGAGCGAGGTGCGGAAGAAGAAAGGCTTTTATAGGAGTAGCTTTCTCAAGAATGGGAAGGGGGAGGAGTAACCATAGCACTCCAGGATAGGATAATAACTCTCGTGAGAATGGGAGGGGGGAGGAGTGACCAAAGCACTCCAGATATCGTGGGATATAGACAATGTCCTGAGGGCATAACATGGCTGAACAGGCACTCCGAGAATGTCCCAACTCTAGCAGGAACTAGTAGCCTGAGGGGAAAACATGGCAGATGTGACTGCATCGGCATAATTTCCTAGCAGACTTCTCTTCATACATAAATAAAATGTGGGACCAAGATGTAAGCTTGTACTATTGTTCTTTTTTCTTTGAAGAAATTAAAATACTTACATAAACACAGCAAGGCTCAGTTGTGTAAGGTTCTTCTTGCTTAGCTTTTTTTTTTTTTTTTTTTTACCACAGCACTGCTCAGTTCTGGCTTATGGTGGTGTGGGGGATTGAACCTGAGGCATGAGAGTTCATTTGCATAACCATTATGTTATCTTCCCCTGCCGTGTAGCATTTTTAAAACAGGCATTTGGAAGAAAAATAATAAATTTTATTTTATGGTGAATATAAGATACATTTAAAACCCTTACTAATTTTGTAAGTAAATCTTTAGCATTGAAGCTTCAGTTAATTTTAATTAGACATTTAATTTTGAGATGCTAGATTCACATGCTTTTGTAAAGTTTAACACAGAGATATATATCCTTTACCCTTTACCAGTTTGCCCTGACATGTTGGGAGTCTGATAGATACAAACAGAATAACATTAGTTTAGTCAACGTGAATGTTTCCTGTTTCCAGCACTATAAGGCTCACTCATACAGCTGTTTTGTAGCCATATTGATTTGCCTTAACCTGACTGGCAAACCCTCTCTCCATTTGTTTATCACTTCAAAAATACTACATAATAAAATCATATAGTACATAACCTTTTGAGATTAATTTTTTCAACATTATTTGCTGGTGCATGCATTTGTTGTATGTACTAATTGCTTTTTAAAAATTTTAATCACTTTTTATTGCTATCATGTGGTGCTGAGTCAGAGTGAGATAAAATTGAACTGTGAGGTTTTTGGTCTTGCATTTATTGATGTGGTGGATCACATTGATTGATTTATGTATATTAAACCAACCTTGCATCCCTGGGATAAACCCCACCTAGTCATGATGAACAGTATTTTTAATATTCTGCTGTATCCAGTTGGCTAGAATTTTGTTCAAACCCTGCAGGTGCGGACCAGTGACTTGAATCTGGGTCCTTGCACACAGTAAACATGTGCACTCTGTGTGCCTCCACCCAGTGCAGGTTTTCTTATTTTCAATGTTATTTATTTCTGCCCTAACTTTAGTTTTTTCAGTTCTTCTTTTGGACTTGCTTTAGGGTTCCTTTGTTCTTCTAAGTCTTTAAAGTATGCAATTAGGTTGTTTATTTGAGCTTTTTCTTGTTTCCTAATGTGTGCTTGTATGGCTATGAACTTCCCTCTCAGTACTGCCTTAGCTTTGTCCCAGATATTTTGATAGCTCCTGTCTTCATTTTTATTGAACTCTCAAGACATTTTGATTTCCTCTTTGACCCAGTAGTTGTGCAGTAGTGTACTACTGAGTTTCCACATTTCACTAATTTTTGTTTATTGTTAAGTGTTAGTTTCATTCCACTGTGGTCTGAGAAGATGCTTGGGATGATTTCAATGCTCTTGAATTTGCTGACGCTGTCTTTGTGGCCTCACTTATGCTCTGTCCTTGAGAATGACCCATGTTGACTTGAGTAAAATGTGTATTCCAGTTTCTTGGGATGAATGACTCTGAAAATGTCCAATAGTTCTAGTTTATTTATCTTTTAATTTAGTTCCCTTGTTTCTTTTCTGCCTGGATGATCTGCTAAGTTGAGACAGAGGGGTGTTGAAGTTCCCTACTATTACTGTGTTGCTGTTAATATATTACTGTAGCTCTTTCATGTTTGATGTCTTTAGATGGCTTCTCATTGGGTGTATAGATGTTAATAATTGTTAAATCCTTTTCATTGACTGATCCTCTGAGCACTAAATAATGTCTGTCCTTATCTTTTGAAATTTTATTTATTTTAGGGAGAGGGTGGTAGTGCATCGGGTTAGGCACAGGAAGTGTAAAAGCCAGCTGAAGGATCCGGGTTTAGCCCCTGACTCCCCACATGCAGGGGGTTGCTTCACAGGTAGTCTTTCTCTTCCCCTCTATGTCTTCCCCTCCTCTCTCCATTTCTCTCTGTCCTATCCAACAATGATGACATTGATAACAACAATAATAACTACAACAACAATAAAAACAACAAGAGCAACAAAAAGGGAAAATAGTGATGCAGATCTGCAGGTGTCTTTCTCTTCCCCTCTCTGTCTTCCCCTCCTCTCTCCATTTCTCTCTGTCCTATCCAACAACGACGACATTGATAACAACAATAATAACTACAACAATAAAAAACAACAAGAGCAACAAAAGGAAAATAAATATTTAAAAAATAAATAAAAATTTATTTTAAAGTCTATTGTGTGAGATATGAGAATAGCTGTTTCTGCCCCTTTTTGTGGTCCATTGGCTTGTATCGTAGTTTTCTATCCTTTCACTTTGAGTCTGTGTTTGTCTTGTTGAGTTAGGTGGGATTCCTGCAGACAGCATATGGTTGGGCTGTGCTTTCTGATCCATCTTCCTACTCTGTGCCTTTTACATTTATTGATATCATAGATTGAAGATATTTTAATGCCATTATTCTTAAAATTTTAGAGGGTTTTGACATGAGGCTTGTCTATAATGCTGTGGTTGTTTATAAGAGACCTTTCAGAACTTCTTTCAGGGCAGGCGTGGTGATAGTTGATTCCTTCAACTGTTGCTTGTCTGAGAAGGTTTTGATGCCTCCATCTAGTCTGAATGACAATCTAGCAGGATACAGTAGTCTTGGTTGAAAGCCTTTCTCATTGAGCACTTGACAGATACCTTGCCATTCCCTTCTGGCCTATAGTGTTTGTGTGGAGATGTCTGCTGCTACTCTTACGGGTTTTCCTCTGTACTTGACTCTTTGTTTTTTTGTTTTTTTTTTCTTGCAGCCTTCAGCATCCATTCTTTATCCTTATTCCATTTCATTCTAAATATGATGTGTCTTTAAGTCTCGGTTAGTTCTTTTTGAGTCCCTCTTGGTTTCTTGAACCTTTATGTCTTTTATGTTGTCTAGACTGGAGAAGTTCTCAGCTTTTATGTCCTGTAGAGTGCTTTCTTCCCTTCCCTCTGTTTCTTCCTCAGACAAGCCAGTAATCCATATATTATTTCTTTCGAAGTCATCCCATATGTCTTTGTTGCTGTTTTCAATATCTCTTAATCTCTTTTTGAGATCTCTTGCTTCTTTCTTTGTTTTCTTTTGTTTGTCCACAATCTTGCTAAGTCTGTTTTCTGCCTCTCTCATTCTATTCTTTCTCCCCTCTGTTGTTTTCTGTAGCTCAGGTATGTTGTTACCCTGTTCTGATATCATATTAGCTTGTTCAGCTAGTTGTGCTCTTAACTCAGCTATTTCAGCTTTCACCTTTCTGATTATCTTGAGGTAGTGTTTTCTCTCAGAGTCTTATTTGTTGTTTACCATTTTTGATGAATATGCTTTCAGATTCTTTCCTCACTCCTATGACTAATTCCTCAATTAGACTTTGGATGTTGACCTCATTCTTATGTGCTTCAAACTTTGGGGAGCTTTTAACTGGATTTTTAAATTTTATTTTGTATTTTATTTTACTTTTTTAATAATAATTTATTTCTTTATTGGGGAATTAATGCTTTACATTCAACAGTAAATACAATAGTTTGTACATGCATAACATTCCCCAGATTCCCATATAACAATACAACCCCCACTATTTCATTCATCATTTTTCTTTTTTCTTTTTTATTTATTTATTTATTTATTTATTTATTTATTTATTTTTATTTAAGAAAGGATTAATTAACAAAACCATAGGGTAGGAGGGGTACAACTCCACACAATTCCCACCACCCAATCTCCATATCCCACCCCCTCCCCCGATAGCTTTCCCATTCTCTATCCCTCTGGGAGCATGGACCCAGGGTCATTGAGGGTTGCAGAAGGTAGAAGGTCTGGCTTCTGTAATTGCTTCCTCGCTGAACATGGGCGTTGACTGGTCGGTCCATACTCCCAGTCTGCCTCTCTCTTTCCCTAGTAGGATGGGTCTTTGGGGAAGCTGAGCTCCAGGACACATTGGTGGTGTCTTCAATCCAGGGAAGTCTGGCCGGCATCCTGATGACACCTGGAACCTGGTGACTGAAAAGAGAGTTAACATACAAAGCCAAACAAATTGTTGAGCAATCATGGACCCAAAGCTTGGAAAAGTGGAGAGGAAGTATTAGGGAGGTACTCACTGCTAACTCTAGTATACTTCTGCTTTCTTACTTTGGTGCCATACTCCAAACTCAGTCAATTTCTGCTTTGCGTTTCTACTTCTTTTTTTTTTTTTTTTTTTACATGCATAACATTCCCCAGATACCCATTTAGCAATACAACCCCCACTATTTCATTCATCATTTTTCATGGACCTGTATTCTTTTTACTTTGGTGTAATACTCCAATTCCATTTCAGGTTCGACTTGTGTTTTCTTTTCTAATCTTGTTTTTCAACTTCGGCCTGAGAGTGAGATCATCCCATATTCATCCTTCTGTTTCTGACTTATTTCACTCAACATGACTTTTTCAAGGGCCATCCAAGATCGGCTGAAGATGGTGAAGTCACCATTTTTTACAGCTGAGTAGTATTCCATTGTGTATATATACCACAACTTGCTCAGCCACTCATCTGTTGTTGGACACCTGGGTTGCTTCCAGGTTTTGGCTATTACAAATTGTGCTGCCAAGAATATATGTGTACACAGATCTTTTTGGATAGATGTGTTGGGTTCCTTAGGATATATCCCCAGGAGGGGAATTGCAGGGTCATAGGGTAGGTCCATTTCTAGCCTTCTGAGAGTTCTCCAGACTGTTCTCCACAGAGGTTGGACCAACTGACATTCCCACCAGCAGTGTAGGAGGGTTCCTTTGACCCCACACCCTCTCCAGCATTTGCTGCTGTTACCTTTTCTGATGTATGACATTCTCACAGGAGTGAAGTGATATCTCATTGTTGTCTTTATTTGGATTTCTCTTACAATCAGAGACTTGGAGCATTTTTTCATGTGTTTCTCGGCCTTTTGGATCTCTTCTGTGGTGAATATTCTGTCCAATTCCTCCCCCCATTTTTTCATGGGGTAATTTGTTGTCTTGTTGTTGAGTCTGGCAAGCTCTTTATATATGTTGGTTATTAAACTCTTATCTGATGTATGGCATGTAAAGATTTTCTCCCATTCTGTGAGGGGTCTCTTGGTTTGGGTAGTGGTTTCTTTTGCTGTGAAGAAGCTTTTTAATTTGATGTAGTCCCATAGGTTTATACTTGCCTTAGTCTTCCTTGTAATTGGATTCGTTTCATTGAAAATGTCTTTAAAATTTATGCGGAAAGAAGTTCTGCCAATATTTTCCTCTAAGTATCTGATAGTTTGTGGTCTAACATCCAAGTCCTTGATCCACTTGGAATTTACTTTTGTATTTGGTGAAATACAGTGATTCAGTTTCATTCTTCTGCATGTTTCAACCCATTGTTTCCAACACCATTTGTTGAAGAGACTCTGCTTTCCCCATGTAATAGTCTGGGCCCCTTTGTCAAAGATTAGATGTCCATAGGTGTGGGGCCTCATTTCTGGGCTCTCAATTCTATTCCACTGGTCAGTGTGTCTGTTCTTGTTCCAGTACCGAGCAGTTTTGATGACAACGGCCCTATAATACAGTTTGAGATCTGGCAGTGTGATTCCTCCGGTTCTGTTCTTTTTTCTCAAGATTGTTTTGGCAATTCTAGGTCTTTTCTGGTTCCAGATAAACATTTGTAGCATTTTTTCTATTCTCCTAAAAAATGTGCTTGGGATCTTGATGGGGATAGCATTAAATTTGTAGATGGCTCTGGGTAATATATTCATTTTGATGATGTTAATTCTTCCAACCCATGAACATGGAATATCTTTCCACTTCTTTGTGTCTTTTTCAATTTCTTTGAGTAGTGACTCATAATTTTCAGTATACAAGTCTTTCACTTCTTTGGTTAGGTTTACTCCTAGATATTTTATTTTTTTTGTTGCTATAGAAAAAGGAACTGATTTCTGGATTTCAATTTCTTCTAACTTAGTGTTTGCATAGAGGAATGCCACAGACATTTGAATGTTAATTTTATAGCCTGACACCTTACTGTATTGTCTGATGATTTCCAAAAGCTTCTTGCTGGATTCCTTAGGTTTTTCCATGTATATATCATGTCATCTGTAAATAAGGAGAGTTTGACTTCTTCTCTTCCATTCTGTATGCCTTTAATTCCTTGCTCCTGCCTGATTGCTATGGCAAGAACTTCCAACACTATGTTGAATAGTAATGGTGATAGTGGGCAGCCCTATCTGGTACCTGATTTGAGGGGAAATGCTTCCAGTTTTTCACCATTGAGTATGATGTTGGCTGTAGGTTTGCTCTATATAGACTCCACTATCTTCAGGAATTTTCCATCTATTCCCATTTTTGTAGTGTTTTTATCATAAAGGGATGTTGTATTTTGTCAAAGGCTTTCTCTGCATCTATTGATATGACCATGTGGTTTTTTGTCTTGCTTTTGTTGATGTGGTGGATCACATTGATTGATTTATGTATATTAAACCAACCTTGCATGCCTGGGATAAACCCCACTTGGTCATGATGAACAATCTTTTTGATATACTGCTGTATCCGGTTGGCTAGAATTTTGTTCAATATTTTCGCGTCTATGTTCATCAGAGATATTGGTCTGTAGTTTTCTTTTTTGGTTGTGTCCCTGTCTGCTTTTGGTATCAGGGTGATGTTGGCTTCATAGAAGCTGGCAGGGAGTATTCCAGTGTCTTCAATCTTCTGGAAGACTTTTAAAAGTAGAGGTATTAGTTCTTCTTTGAAAGTTTTGTAGAATTCATTTGTAAAACAATTTGGTCCAGGACTTTTATTTTTTGGAAGAGTTTTGATAACTGTTTCAATTTCATTAGCTGTGATGGGCCTGTTCATGTTATCCACTTCCTCTTTACTTAGTTTTGGAAGTTGGTAGGTATCTAGGAAATCATTCATTTCTTCTAGGTTCTCTAGCTTGGTGGCATATAGTTGTTCATAGAAGCCTCGCATGATATGTTGAATTTCTGCAATGTCTGTTGTGATATCTCCTCTTTCATTTACTATCCGATTTATTTGGGTCTTCTCCCTTTTTTTGTTTTGTGAGTCTGGCTAAAGGTTTATCGATTTTGTTTCCTCTTTCGAACAACCAACATTTACTTTCATTGATCTTTTGTATGGTTTTCCTATTCTCAATGTTATTTATTTCTGCCCTAACTTTAGTGATTTCTGTCCTTCTGGTTGCTTTAGGATTCCTTTGTTGTTCTTCTTCTAGGTCTTCAAGATGTGCAATCAGGCTGTTTATTTGTGCTTTTTCTTGTTTCCTAATGTGTGGTTGTATAGCTATGAACTTCCCTCTTAGGACTGCTTTAGCTGTGTCCCAAATATTTTGATAGCTTGTGTCTTCATTTTCATTGAACTCTCGAAACATTTTGATTTCTTCCTTGATTTCCTCTTTGACCCAGAAGTTGTTAAGAAGTGTACTGTTGAGCTTCCACATTTTGGGACTGTTACTAATCTTTTGTTGATTGTTAAGTGTTAGTTTAATTCCACTGTGGTCTGAGAAGATGCTTGGGATGATTTCAGTGCTCTTGAATTGGCTGATGCTATCTTTGAGCCTAACATATGGTCTATCCTTGAGAATGATCCATGTGGATTTGAGTAAAATGTGTATTCCAGTTTCTTGGGATCAATGACTCTGAAAATGTCCAATAGTTCTAGTTTATCTATCTCTTCATTTAGCTCCCTTATGTCTTTACTGATTTTCTTCCTGGATGATCTGTCAAGTTGAGATAGTGGGGTGTTGAGGTCCCCTACTATGATTGTGTTACTGTTACTATATTGCTGTAGCTCTTTCAGTAGAAGCTTGATGTATTTAGATGGCTTCTCATTGGGTGCATAGATATTAATAATTGTTAAGTCCTCTTGATTGACTGATCCTCTGAGCATTAAGTAGTGTCCATTCCTATCTTTTTTAATCTTATCTATTTTAAAGTCTATCATGTCAGATATGAGAATAGCTGTTGCTGCCCTTTTTTGTGGGCCATTGGGTTGTGTGATAGTTTTCCATCCTTTCACTTTAAGTTTGTGTTTGTCTGTTGAGTTAGGTGAGTTTCCTGTAGACAGCATATTGTTGGGTTGTGTTTTCTGATCCATCTACCTACTCTGTGTCTTTTTATAGGTGAATTCAGGCCATTGACATTTATTGATATCAAAGATTGAAGATATTTTAACGCCATTCTTGTAGAGTTTTAGAGTGTTTTGATATATGTCCTATTTGTGGTGGTCTGGTTTTTTATAGGAGACCTTTCAGAACTTCTTTCATGGAAGGCTTGGTGATGGTTGCTTCCTTCAACTGTTGCTTGTCTGAGAAGGTTTTGATGCTTCCATCTAGTCTGAATGACAGTCTAGCAGGATATAGTATTCTTGGCTGAAAGCCTTTCTCATTGAGCACTCGATAGATATCTTGCCATTCTCTTCTGGCCTGTAGTGTTTGTATGGAGAAGTCTGCTGCTAATATTATGGGTTTTCCTTTGTAGGTGACTCTTTGTTTTTCTCTTGCAGCCTTCAGGATCCTTTCTTTATCCTTATTCCTTTCCAATCTAAGTATGACATGTCTTGGTGTCTTTAGGTCTGGGTTAATTCTGTTTGGGACCCTCTGGGCTTCTTGAATCTTTATGTCTTTGGTGTTGTCTAGACTAGAGAAATTTTCAGCTATTATGGCCTGGAGAATGTTTTCTTCCTCCCCTTCTCTTTCTTCCTCTGGTAAGCCAATAATGCATATATTGTTTCTTTTGAAGTCATCCCATAGGACTCTGTTGTTGTTTTCAGCATCTATTAATCTCTTTTTGAGATCTCTTACTTCATTTTTAGTTGTCTCTAATTCATCCTCAATCTTGCTAATTCTGTTTTCAGCCTCATAGATTCTATTCTCTCTGCCCTCTACTGCTTTCTGGAGTTCATCTATTTTGTTGCCCTGCTCTGATACTGTTTTAGCTTGTTCAGCTAGTTGCCTTCTTAGCTCGGCGATTTCAGCTTTCAGCTCTCTAATAACCATGAGATAATTAGAATTTTCTTCCATTTTCTCATTTGTTGTTCCTGCATTTTTGATTACAATTTTTTCAAATTCTTTACTCACTCCTATTATTATTTCCTTAGCTAATGTTTGGATTTTGAACTCGTTGTTTTGTGCTTCACCCTCTGGAGGACTTTCAGCTGGACTCTTGTCTTGGTTCGAGTCTCCAATATTTTTTCTTGTTGTTTTAACCATTTTATATATGTTAACAGTTTTTTCAATCCCTGAGTTGGAGCTCAGTGGTGTAAAAGCCTCTTTTTTTTTCTTCCCTGTAGGCTATGGGAGCCTGAGGGATTTTAAACTATCAATAGGCTTCTTAGCTTGATCACTAACTCCTGACCAAGAGATAAAGCAGGGTGTGGCAGAGATAATCCAGTGGTTATGCAAAGAGACTTTCACAGGCCCTCAGCTATGCCACCAAGGTATAGGTCTTCTGAGTTTCCTGGTTAGATCTCTGTCCCCTGGTGTCCCTTCCTGTCGCTGCTCCAGATTCTGAGGGTAATAGCAATGGAGACTCAGAGTTGCATTTTGTGAGTCTCTGGGGAGTCCTCTCCACCCTTAAGCTATCCCCTTGTTGGTGGAGCAGACTGGAGGTGGTGTCTCCACTGATAAACTGCTGAACTGTTAGCAGTCACTTAATCTCTTCTTAGGCCCCTCTCTCCTCTCTGTCACCAGCCACACATGTTTGTACTCACCGGTGATTTAGTGGGTTCCTGTGGTCATTCTAGTCCTGTCTTGTTTCGGTCTAGGTGGTCTCCTTTGGTATTCCTAGTTGATCCGGGAGAGGAGAGGAGAGGAGAGGAGAGGAGAGGAGAGGAGAGGAGAGGAGAGAAAGAGATCTGCTGCTCGTAGCTCTGCCTCCGGAAGTCACAATTCTTAACTGGATTTTTATCCTTGTTCATTTCTCCAGTATTTCTTGTTGGTTTAAGCATTCTAAATAGTATGTTAAGAGGTTCCTCTCTGTGTACTTTTTAATCTACTGATCACTCTTCCCTGGATTGACTTGTGTCTAAGTAAGGTAAAGAGTTCACAGTTGTGAAATTAACAGTTGTTTCTATGTTATCTGGATCCCTGAGTTGAAGCACAGTGGCTGTTAAAACCTCTTTTGTTCTTTTTCTTCCTGTAGGCTATGGGAGTCTGAGGGCTCTCTAACTATAAATAGGCTTTTTAGCTTAATCACTAACTCCTCACTAGAAATAAATAAGGGTGGGGGAGAGAGAAAACAGTGATTATGCACAGAGATTCCCACGCCCGAGGATCCAAAGCCCCAAACTCAATTCAACTTTTCTGCCAGCAGCCAGAGCCAACGTAGGCAACAGTACTCTGGCCTGTGAACTTCCAAACAAATCCTGCTTATATTCTGTGAGTTCTGCTGCATTTATTCACCATATCTCCCAATTCATCTGGAGAACAGTGTGGAAATATTCCCACTATACAGCCCCACTCCAGTCCACTGGAATGCAGATCATCTCCTGAGTTTTCTGTCCAGTTCTCTGCCTCCCGATGTCAGCATGGGGCCTCCTGGTTACTGCTCTGAGGGGCAGTAGGTATGGAGACTCATAATTGCATTTGGTTCACCTTATGGGACTCCTCTCCTCCCTTCAGCATTCTTTTTTTGGCAAAACAGACTAGAAGTGGCTCCTCAACTGGCAAACTGTTAGACTGTTACCAGCTTCTTGGGAGTAGATACAGGCTTTAGCCCCAGGAGTTTCTCATTAAGCTTCCCTTTGTCCACGAACCACACGTTTGCACTCACTAGTGATTTGGTGGGTTTCCAGAGTAGTTCTAGTCCTGTCTTGTTGTGGTCCCAGGTCCTTTGATATTCCTAGTTTACTGGGGAGAGGATCCTTGCTCCTTTTAAAAGTTGATTGTCTTTACTTTACTTTGTAATTTGTAGGGTGCTGGTATAGAAATATATCCTGGAAGTAAGTGTATCTTGAGTGACAATGAGATTCATCACTGTAAGGAAGGGATTCTTATTAAGGTGAGCACCTATTGAAACACTCCCTTTTCAAAGGTTATACTGCTTTTACCTAAGTAGTAATTATGTTTATCAAACTTTCATGTCGGACTCTGTTTTATCCTGGTTTTGAGAAGTGTAAGCAGCATGTTAATATTAAATCCTTTGTGAATGCTGAGTCATTTAGCTCAGACTGTGTTACCACATTTTAATGAGCGTAACTTTTCTACTTTATATCTAGAATACAGTTTGAAAAAAATGAAAAAAAAATTTTAAGTAGGCAGCATTGAATGTGATGGTTCCTTAAAATATTTGTTTTCAATGTCATAGGACTTCTTAGATGAACATTATGATATTCCTAAAATATCCATGGTGAATAATGTCATACACAATAATGAAGGTTATGCTGTTGTCTTGGTAAAACCTACAATTTTCTGTGACCTGCAAGGAAATGCCCATGTTGGAACTAAAGGTAATTCTATATTTAGCATTTTAAAAAATGTATTATTGATAGTATGTTACAAAATAGTATATATATTTTTTATTTTATTTTTAATATTGATTTATAAATTATGAGATAACAGGGGTGTAACTCCACACTGTTCCCACTACTAAAGTTCTATGTCTCCATTTCCTCCATTGGACATTGCAGTAGTTCTCCCAAGGTCACAGATATGGGTTGACTATTATTTCTATAACAGTATTCATATATTTTTGCCCATTTTCTTCTATGGTCCTGCTTCCCCTTTTAAGTCACACCTACACTATTGCTGCTTCCTTAAGTTATATTTCTGGGAGTTTTTTTTTTTTTTTTTTCCTTATAGGTCTGGAGGTCAGAAGTCTAGTTTGGCTTATCTGGATTCTCTATTCAATACTTAAGGTTTCACAAGGGCAAAATTGAGTTCTCAATTTATCAGGGTTCTGTACAACCTGGAGGGTAGGGAATCTATTTCCCAGCTTGTTTTTATTGTTGGCAGAATCTGGTTCCTTGAGACTGAAAACTGAGGTCTCTGCTTTCTTGCTGACATTAACTAGCGACCACTTTCAGCAACTGGAGGTTAGTGTCAGACTTCTGAGCTATAAACCTCCATCTCAGCAACTCAGAAACTTGAGGCAAATTTCTCTCATACTTTGAATTTCTTTATTGCTTTCCTATTCTTCTGCTGGCCTGAGTAGACTCTGCTTTTAAAATTTTGCCCTTTAAACTATTATTATTAGACACACCTGAGTCAAAATTATAAAATAATAGGGGCATAATTATATACCGTTCCCACCACCAGAGTTCTGTGTCCTCATTCCCTCTGTTGTAAACTACAGTAGTTCTCCCAAGGCCTCAGATATGTTGACTTGTTCTAATTCTTCTCTACATATCCATATCTATGTATTTTATGCTTTCCCATTTTAATCACAGATTTCAGGTCACCCTTTTCTATCTTAGAATCATCTTTTCTTATGGTCACCTGATTCCTAATTTTAATCATTTTTTTGTTTTTTAAATTTTTTTATTTTAAGTATACCTTTTATTCCCTTTTGTTGCCCTTTTTTATTGTTGTAGTTATTGATGTCATCATTGTTGGATAGGACACAGAGAAATGGAGAGAGGAGGGGAAGACAGAGACGGGGAAAGAGAGTCACCTGCGAACCTGCTTCACCGCTTGTGAAGTGACTCCCCAGCAGGTGGGGAGCCGGGGCCTCAAACTGGGATCCTTAAGCTGTTCCTTTCGCTTTGTGACACTTGCGCTTAACTTGCTGTGCTACCACCCGACTTCCTCCTAATTTTAATCTTAATTCTTTTGCTATTTAGCAGTTATGATGGTGTCTCTGGGGACACCTAGAATTCTGCCCATCACAAGTGTTGGTCTGCTTCTAATTCTGCTTCAAGACCCCTTCTGTTTTGATCATCACGTTAGGTTCGCTTGTGTTGCTTTACACTGTGGTCTATTTACATAATCCTTGTTTTCTTTGAGACCCGCACTGGTTTAATCCCCACTGATTCTCTTTTTCCACTCCGCCCCCTCTCCTAAGTCACATCCTGTTTTCCACCATTTAATCCCCACTGGTTCTCGTGCTTTTTTCCTTCTCCCCACTCCCTATCCTACGTACTTCCTCTTCCTGACACTTCCGCCTCAGGAGATATAAAGGACAGGATTTTCTAATGAAGAGAGATTAGATAGATTGCACTGTATTAGTGCTCATCAATAAAGATTGAACTTCGTTCCCAACTCAGCCATGAGTCCCTGGTCATCTGTCTCCCGCTTGAGAAGCTAGCCTGGCACACAAGTATCCATTTAGCTGCTTCAGTGAGTCTCTTGGAACTTCAGCACTGTTTTTAGTCTTAGCATCTAGCTCCTAACTTGGTGAAGTGTCTGTTTTAATGAGATTTTAGGATGAAGAGAGAAGAAAATTCAGTTATGCCAGAAAACCATGATATGAAGATCAAGGCAACTATTCACTACCATCTAATGGGAAGGAATTTGTAAAATCCAGTTAGATAATAGCAGGATTCCTTGGTAGAAAAACCTTGATAAACAAGAGAAATAAATGTTTTAGTTTGTATATTTAACTTTTGCTTCTTATAATGTTTGTTTCTTTAGAGAGTAAAGAACTTAAAATTCAGACAAATGGAGAGGCAAATGCAGCTGAAAGTGTGGATGTAGAAGAGCTGATTCAGTGTGCAACTGGTAAAATGGAGCTTTATGGAAGACCTGACCTTTCTGAGCAAGTTGAAGGCAATTGTGAAATTGTAAATGAGCTAGTTGTAGCATCAATGCAAAAAGGCCAGAAGAAGAAAAGATTAAGTGAACTAGGAATTACAGAAGCTGATGACAACTTAATGTCACAGGAGATGTTTATTTCAATTTTGGGGAACCAGTTCAAGTGGAATGGGAAAGGAAGTTTTGGCACATTTCTTTTCTGACCACTGTGATGTAAATACAGAGCAAGACATTGGCTTTTGCACATGCTGCCCGCAAATCACTGCTGCTGTTTTAGTGTGCTTTATTTCTGTAGTTTACATATGATTAGGTATGAGTGAAATGTAGATCTATTTTTCTCTGCAGTTGTTGCACATAAAGTATTGCTTGTTTGTAAAAAAGATTATAGAGCATGTAAAATAGAAAATGTGGAAATTTGTTATCTAGAAACTCTTAATGGTTCTCTCACAGTTAACCTATTTGCAACTTTCTAGTGTAAATACATTTAATTAAGCACTTAAGACAGGGAAGAAGGAAGATGGAATGCAGTGATTGCACAAAAAAGCAGTAGATGTCAGATATGCAGTGTCTTACAGTTGTCTTTTTACTCCAGTATTATTCTGATTTCCATGCTGTATTTGCATAATACTGCTCTTAAAATAAAAAGCTTTATGATTGGGAGGTTATAGTTTCATTGTTAATGAAAATTTGAGTGGAATGCATATTTATGTTAAACTAGGCAGTCATCATAGTAGTAATAGATAGCATTCTAGATTTGTAGCCAAAATAAAGTATGTTGTTGAAAGCCAATGTATTTTCACTGCTGCTGAATACGAATGATTGAAAAGAAAGTGCTTTTTCTTCATGATAACAGTATTCTGAACAAAATTGTTAGTCAAAATAGTTAATTGTATAACCTTTGTCAGCTCTGCTTTTGATAACATATTATAAGCTACAGTTTTTAACGTTATTTATGTGAAAAATCTATATGGCTACTGATTAAAATTATAATGATGAAACAAAATTGAACCTTGTTATTTTTTCTTTCACTTTTTTTTTTCCTCCTGCTTCACCACTCATGAAGCTTCCCCTCTACAGGTGGGGAGCAGGGGCTTGAACCTGGTCCTTGCACACTGTAATGTGGAAGCTCTACCAGGTGCAACACCATCTGGCCCCCAATCTAGCTATTTTTTCTAAATGCATTATGAGCCATGGTACTAGTATAGCAACTATGATACTTTGTAGTACATACACTGTTTGGGTATATTGTTAGTGTATTAGATATAGCACTATTTTTTTTTTTTCTAAGTGCAATTATGTGGGTTTTTTTTTAAATTTTATGGGGTTTTGTTTCTTTTCTTTTTCTCTTTTTTAAAATTATCTTTATTGGATAGAGACATCCAGAAATCGAGAGGTTAGGGGGAAAGATAGAAGAAAGGGAGAGAGAAAAGAGACACCTGCAGCCCTGTTTCACCACTTGCAAAACTTTCCCCCTGCATGTGGGAACCAAGAGGTCAAGCCCAGGTCCTTTTGCATATGTGCACTCAACCAGGTATGCCACCACCCGGCCCCTTCTGGTTTTTTTTCTTTTAATTTGAATAATATAATTCTTGTCAGAGTCTACTAATGTAGAGGAATTTGTTAGATTTTTTTTTTGCTTGACTCTTGAAATATAGGTTTTTTCTTTAAAGAACATGTATTTATTTATTATTGGATAGAGACAGAGAAATTGAGAGATAGGGAGAGAGACAGAGACCCTGATTTACCACTTTTGAAGCTATTCTCCAGCGGCCTGAAGCTGGGTCCTTGGGCACTGTAGTGTGTGTGCTCAACCAGGAGTGCCACCACCTGGCCCCTAATTTATTTTATTTTATTTTATTTTATTTTATTTTATTACTAGAGCACTGATCAGCTTTGGCTAATGGTGATGTAGAGGATTGAACCTGGGACCATAGAGCCTCAGGCATGAGTCTCTGCATAACCATTATGCTATCCCCACCCTTTTCTTTTGTTCAGTATGAGCCAAATACTGATTCAAAAACTATTCAGCTTAAAAAAACAATCATCTGGACAATCTTTGAGATAAATCAATTGCTAGAGTACAAGAGAACTTGGGGTTAATTGTGAATATGTTTATATGAATCTATCCAAAAATGTCGTGGAATTTTTGGATTCCCACAAAAATATGATGGGCCTAGACCTCTAATGGATCCCTCTTTTTATTATTATAACTATCTTTATTTATGTATTGATAGAGACAGCCAGAAACTGAGAAGGAAGGGGGAGATAGAGAAGGAGAGAGACAGACATCTGCAGCACTGCTTCACCATTTGCAAAGCTTTCCCCCCCTGCTGGTGGGGACTGGAGGCTTGACCCTAGGTCCTTACACACTGTAATGTATAACTCAACCAGTTATGCCACCACCCAGCCCCTAATGGATCCCTCTCTATACCACCACTAGTCACTTTCATCAGGAATCTTATAAGCCCTTTTTTGGGCCTTCTCAGGATCTTGCCCTCACCATAAAGCATTGATGTAAGGACTTCCCAAGTCTCTGAAGGGAGGATGAAGTATCCTGCCCTGCCACTTGAGGAAAACTGGTCATGAAATGAGTACAGCCTGCAAAATGTTTCCAGTTGTGGGCCATGAACTGCAAGCTCAAACAAAGAGGGATTTGAGGTTATACAGGCTCTTGTACTGAATATATATATATATATATGTCCTGGACCAGGTGGATGGAGGTAAATAATTTTATTCATAGATTTTTTGTGTGTGTGTTTTTTTCAAGAATGGGAGCTACTCTGCCCTAATCCAACTTTCTAGCCCTTTACTCTGCCAAACACTTATGTAGTTAGCCACATAGCTCTTTGTTTAAGTTAAATATGAATTTGTGTTATTCACTAAGAAACTTGCTAACTTGAAATTCTAATACAGATTCTCTCCTGAAGATGCTAATATACTCAGTTCCATTAGTGAGAATTATTTTGTCTTTTTAGAGAAGAAAAGGGCCGTTTGTATGAAAGTATGTGTATGTGTCTCAAATCTATGTCCTTACATTACTTTTGGTGGCATTGTTAAAATTAATTCATGTATTTCAATTTCAGTCATTTGATTTACAAATATTTGACTTGTAATTTTTTTATAATCAGAAATGTTCTATAATAGAAACTAGTCTATCTCTAAAGGTTTAATTGGACACATGTTTATCTTTAGAGTTAGAACTTTGGATATAATGCTTTTAACTAAAATGACTTCCTATTCAGGTATATTTACATTAAAAAAGAAACTCAGGTAACTAAAACTTCAGAATGAAGTTAAATTGAATATCAATTAAAAGCAAAAGGATTATTTCAATCAAAACAATCTTTTTTTTAAAAAAAATGTTCTTTATTGATTTAACATTGTTTTAAAGAATCATAAGATTTTTAGGAGTCTAGTGTGTGTGTGTGTGTATGTGTATACAACTCACCATACCAAACCACAAAAGTTTCTGTGCCTTTTCCCATGACTATCCCTTTGGTGACTTTCTTAGTTTTCAGATTCCAAGAGACAATTTGACTACTTTATTATTATTATTTTTTGCAAGTTTTTTTTCATTAGTTATCTATATCCCATATGAGTGAAATCATAGCTGTCTTTCACTTCTATATTCACTTAATCACCTCCAGTGCCATCCATTTAGTCCCAAATAACACATTGTCATCATTTTTCTTAAGGGCTGAGTGCTATTGTATTGGCTTATCTCATCATCTGTTTGCCTATGCTACTTCCATTTTTGCTTATTGTGGATGCTGCACCTATGAATATGGTATACATGTATCCTTTTGAATCAGTGTTTTTATGTCCTTTGGCTATATATTTTAAGAGTGGTCCTGCTGCATCATTATTTACTACATTTCTTTTGTTATTTAAGGACTCTCCATTACTGTTTCCATAAGAGTTGTACCAGTTTGCATTCCCACCAACAGTATACCTGAGGTCCTTTTTCTCCACTTCCTTTCCAATAATTTTTCTGACCTTTTTTGACATAGACCATTCTTACTGTTATGCAGTGACATCTCATTGTGGTCTTAATTGGCTTTTCTTAAATAATAAGTGATATGGAACTTTTTTTTTCATATGGCTGTAGGTCATCTATATGTTTTTGGAGAAGTGTGTAGTATGATATTTTGCCCCCCTCATTGTGGTTAGGCAAAATAATCTTACTAACATAATTTTAAATTGATTGGATTAATATCTCACTACTGAGAGAAGCTAGAACTACAATATTGAGCCTGAATAAAAGTACCTTTTTTGATTGTTTGAATTTTTTCAAATATGTTGGAAAATTTTTACTAAGTTTAATGTTACTATAAACTCATTAAATATTTAGATAATTATTGAAATATTAATTATTGAATTTAGTTTTTTTCCTTTTTCTTTTTGACACCAAGGCTTCACTGTTCTGAACTAACTTTTTCAGATAAAGAGGGTTCAGAGAAAGCTATCATGAGTGGTGGGAGCCAGAGAAGAGCCTCGATTGCATGCTTGGCAAACCAAGAACACTATCAGGTGAGCTATTTTGCTGGTCCTTTAGTTTAACTTTTAAAAAAGTAATTTTAATCACTGTCTTTTGTTACCTTTAAGAAACTGTACTATAAAGAAATTCATCTTCTGTGTTCTGGGATGTGCATAGTGGATAAAGCACTGGATTCTCAATGATGAGGTCCTGAGTTCAGTCCCCAGCAACACATGTACCAGAGTGATGTCTGGTTTGTTCTCTCCTTCCTGTCTTTCTCATGAATAAATAAAAAATAAAATCTTTAAAAAAAGAAATTTATCTTCTGAAAAAAAATTTTTTATTTATAAAATGGAAACATTGACAAGATACTAGGATAAGAGGGGTACATTTACACACATTGCCCACCCCCAGAGCTCCTTTTCAAGTCCCCTCCCTTGATAGTTTCCCTACTATTTATCCCTCTGGGAGTATGGACCCAGGATCATTGTGGTGTGCAGAAGATGGAAGGTCTGGCTTCTGTAACTGCTTCTCTGCTAAACATGGTTGTTGTCAGGTCAATTCATACGCCCAGCCTGCCTCTCACTTTCCCTAGTGGAGCAGGGATCTGGGGAGGTGGGGTTCCAAGACACATGGAGGGTTCCTCTGCCCAAGGAAGTCAGATTGGCATCATGGTGTCATTTGGAACCTGGTGGTTGAAAAAGAGTTAAGATATAATGCAGAACAAATTGTTGACTAATCATGAACCTAAAAGTATGAATATTACAAATGAAGATTGGAGTCTCCATTTTGGAAAAAGCTAATAGGTATGTTTTAGATATATTCCAGAGGGCCCATGACTTTACTAGTTTTTGCTGAGCCTGACATCTAATATGCAGGTGGACCCAGGTTATTGTCTAGGGAGATGGTGTCATAGTTGGAAAAAGGACTAGAAAGCTGGGTCAGGGAAAAGAGTAGCTCCCAAATATGGGGAAAGTATATAAATATTGTTAACTGTAAACAGCACCAGTTTGATCTGGGGCCCATATTCAGCACAGGAGCCTATGTAACCTCTGCATCCATGTAGGTCTGGGCTCACATTCTGTGGTCATGGCTAGGGACATTCCAGGCTGCACTAATTTCAGGACCCATCTTCCTCGGGTAGTAGGTAGAGTATGTTGTCCAACCTCCCTTTGGAGAATGGAACATTCCCTACCATCATTGATCTACATTGAGGGCAAAGTCCTATAGGGGTCCACAAAAGGGTCATGGAGATGACCAGTGACAGTGATGAGAGGTCTAGACCCATTATGTCTGTGTGGGAACCCCAGGGCTACCTGACTATGGCCCCAGTTAATGGGGTGGCCTGGTTGTGATAGTCATCATTAAAGTATGTCAGCCTCTTGCCCCTACTCTGCTTTTGTAGTCCTTATTTGATCTGACACCGTTCGTTAGCTTAGGAGTGATTGGGGGATGTGTAATAGGAGGTAGGTAAGGAGGGTATCTAGGTCTAAGTAGAAACTATTAAATAGGTACTTTAAGGTATCTTTTTGGTTCTTTCTACTTCATTTTTTGATTCACTGCAAATGATTGTGTACTTTTCTTTTAGGTACATATTTACCCCTAAGTTATGGATACATGTACATATGTCCTATTTCATGGGCCCTGGCCTATATCTACATTTTGAGGTTTTGTTAAGAAGTACACCACTTGAAATGGAGATAAGGAGTCCTATTAGCTAGGAATGGTCTCACCAGAGTAGTGAAGCTGAAGAGTAGACATTCCATGCCTGACGTCTCTGGACAATCTGAAGTGAAGCAAGCTGAGATGGTTGCATTGATTAGATTGGGATCAGCAGATGCAGTATCAGTTGGTATGACTTGAAAGAAGCATGCAGGAAAGTGAGCCCCACCCTGGAGGTTCCAGGATTGGGAGATGTATAGGATTTATAGAGAAAAGGGAAGGTTCCTGCTGTGTTAGGGTTTAAGAAGACAATAGATACTTATTGCTATAACCAAATTTTTTGGTAATTGGGTTAACTTTGAAAATCCCATTGTTAGGATTTGCTGTAGCATACAAGAACTCACCATAATGTATGACCTTTTATGCTATTTACATATAGCTGTATCTTATAAACTAACACCACCAGTTGCTTCTATTCTCTCTGGTCTAAGCCTTTTGGAGACAATATTTCAAAGAACAAGTCATTATTAGAAATATATTAACAATTTGAGCCCATTGTTAAAATTCAATCTAATTTCCAACTTGAAGTCTTAAGTGCTTAGATTGAAGGAACACATATACTCAGCCTATGGTCTATGCATCAAAAAGTTTGAGAAATTCAATCCATTTTTCCTACTCTCATTTTAATTAAATAATAATTTGAGATGTTGTAAGTTAATAGGAGTGTATATTAACGCCATTCCCACAACCAAAGGTCTGTATCTCTCCCCATCTCTCCCCTCCCCCTCAATGAAGTTGGTCAGGTTTATTCTTAGGTATTTTGTTTATTTTGCTGTAACAGTGGATAGGAGTGATTTCTAGATATCCTCTTCTTCAGACTTAGTGTTTTCACGAAGAAATGCCACTGATTTTTGTACATTGATTTTGTAGCCTGACACCTTGCCTAATGATTTCCAGTAGCTTTTTTTTTTAATTGGGGGATTAATGTTTTACATTTGACAGTGAATATAATAATTTGAACATGTATAACATTTCTCAGTTTCCCACAAAACAATACAACCCCCACTAGGTCCTCTGTCATCCTTTTGCAGGACCTGTATTCACTCCCCCCCCACCACCACAAAGACTTTTACTTTGGTGCGATACACCAACTCCAGTTCAGGTTCTGCTTAGTGTTTTCTCCTCTGATCTTGTTTTTCAACTTCTGCTTGTGAGGGAGATCATCCCATATTCATCCTTCTGTTTTTGACTTATTTCACTTAACATGATTTCTTCAAGCTCCATCCAAGATGGGCAGCTGAAAACAGTTAAATCACCATTTATAATAACTGAGTAGTATTCCATTGTATTCCACAACTTGCTTAGCCACTCATCTGTTGCTGGACACTTGGGTTGCTTCCAGGTTTTGGCTATTCAAAATTGATTTGCTAAGAACATATGTGTACACAGATCATTTTGGTTGGGTGTGTTGGCTTCCTTAGGCTATATCCTAAGGAGAGGACTGCAGGGTCATAGGGTAGGTCCATTTCTAGCCTTCTGAGAGTTCTCTGGACTTCTCTCCACAGAGGTTGGACTAATTTACATTCCCACCAGCAGTGTAGGAGGGTTCCTTTTTTTTTTAATATTTATTTTATTTAGTTATTCCCTTTTGTTGCCCTTGTTGTTTTATTGTTGTAGTTATTATTGTTGTTGTCATTGTTGGATAGGACAGAGAGAAATGGAGAGAGGAGGGGAAGACAGAGAGGAGGAGAGAAAGATAGACACCTGCAGACCTGCTTCACCGCCTGTGAAGCGACTCCCCTGCAGGTGGGGAGCCGGGGTTCGAACCGGGATCCTTATACCGGTCCTTGTGCTTTGCGCCACCTGCGCTTAACCCGCTGCGCTACAGCCCGACTCCCAGGAGGGTTCCTTTGACCCCACAACCTCTCCAGCATTTGTTGCTATTACTTTTTCTTATGTATAAAATTCTTACAGGAGTGAAGTGGTATCTCATTGTTGTCTTTATTTGCATTTCTCTGACAATGACTTGGAGCACTTTTTCATGTGTTTCTCAGCCTTTTGGATCTCTTCTGTGGTGAATATTCTGTACATCTCCTCTCCACATTATTGAATTCAGTCATTTGTTTTCTTGTTGAGTTTGGCAGGCTCTTTATATATTTTGGTTATTAAACTTATGTCTGATGTATGGCATGTAAATATCTTCTCCCATTCTGTGAGCGGTCTCTTTGGGTGGTGGTTTCTTGCTGTGCAGAAGCTTTTTAATTTGATGTAGTCCCATTGGTTTATTCTTGCCTTAGTCTTCTTTGTAATTGGATTCATTTCATTGAAGATGTCTTTAAAACTTATACGAAAAAGAGTTCTGCCAATATTTTCCTCTATAGTTTCTGGTCTAACATCCAAGTCCTTGACCCACTTGGAATTTACTTTTGTGTTTGGTGAAATACAGTGGTTCAGTCTCATTTTTCTTCATGTTTTAACCCATTTTTTTTTTTACTCCTCAGCCATTTTTTTATTACTAATTTTTCCCATGTGCACAGCTCAGCTCTAGCTTATTATTTTAGTTATTAGTTTTTTTATTTATAAAAAAGAAACAATGACTAAACGATAGGATAAGAGGGGTACAACTTCACACAATTCCCACCACCAGAACTCTGTATCCCATCCCCTCCCTTGATAGCTTTCCTATTCTTTACCCTCTGGGAGTATGGACCCAAGGTCATTGTGGGATACAAAAGGTTGAAGATCTGTATTCTGTAATTGCTTCCCCGCTGAACATGGGCATTGACAGATCAATCCATACTCCCAGCCTGTCTCTCTCTTTCCCTAGTGGGGAAGGGCTCTGGGGAAGTAGAGTTCCAGGACACATTGGTGGAGTTGTCTGTCCAGGGAAGTCTGGTCGGCATCATGTTAGCATCTGGAACCTGGTGGTTGAAAAGAGTGTTAAAATACAAAACCAAACAAATTGTTGACCAATCATAGACCTAAGGGCTGGAATAGTGCAGATGAAGAGTTGGGGGTGGGGGGGTCTTCCATTTTGTAGATAGCTAGTAAGCATATTTTAGTTAAATTCCAAAGGGCCTGTGGCTATACTAGTATTTTTCTTTTTCTTTTTGCCCCTGAGCCTGAAATCTGATATGCCAGTGGATCCTAATTATTGTCTGGGGAGATGATGTCATGGCTGTGAAAAGGACCGGAAAGCTCAACAGGGAAGAGAGTAGCTCCCTAATATGGGAAAGGTGTATAAATGTTGACTGTGAACCTCATCGATTTGATGTGATCTGGGGCCCATAATCAGCTTAGGGGCCTATGTGGCCTCTGCATCCCTGTAGATCTGAGCTCACATTCTGTGTTCATGAGTAGGAACATTCCAAGCTGCCCCAATATTGAGCCATCTTCCTCAGGTATAGCATAGAGTATGTTGTCCATCCTCCCAAGGGAGGTTGGAACATTATCTACCATTGTTGATCCAAGTTGAGGTCAAGGTCCTATGGGGGCCCACAAAGGGTCTATTTTGTTGTTTCTGATAGAGATGACTGCTAACAATGGAGAGAGGGATTTATTCGAGGTCTAAGCCCATCAAGTCTGTTTGGAAATCTCAGGACTTCTTGAATAGGGCCCCAGCTGATGGAATGGCCTGATGCTGACTAAAGAGTCATCGTTAAAGTATGGCAGTCTTTTGGCCCTTATTCAGCTTTTGCAGTCCTTGCTTTGCTAAGGTTAGCTTTGGAGTGAGTGAGAGAACTGTAATAAGAACTGGGTGAGGAGGGTATCTAAGTCTAAGTAGACACTATTTCATTATGAACTTGATACTGGCTCACTACAGACTATTGTGCTTTCAGTTATATATTTTGCCCTAATTTATGGATACATGTGAATATATACTCTATCTCACGGGACCTGGTCTATACCTAGGTTTTGGGACTTTGTTAGGAAGTGAAGCTCCTGGAATGAAATTAGAGAATACTATGAAAGGAAAGGTCTCACCCAAGTAATGATGGTGAAGGGTTGACATTCCATGTCTGACGTCACTGGACACAGTCTGAAGTGAAGCATGCTGAGGTGGTACTCGTTGCATTGAATAGGTTGGGATCAGCGGATGCAGTATCATTTTGTATGACTTGACAGAAGCATGCAGGAAAGTGAGCTCCACTCCAGAGGTCCCAGGACTTGGGGAAATCTAGGCTCTATATAGGAAATGGGAGGTTCCTAATGTCTTTAAGAAGACAATAGATAATTACTGCTATATTCACATTATTTGGCAATTGGGTTAACTTTGAAAAATCTCTTTGTTAGGTTTGCTGCATCTTACACAACATTACCATATTTTATGTCCTTTGACATTATTTGTATATAGCTATGCCACCAATTGCTTCTGTTCTCCCTGGACTAAGCTTTTAAGAAAGTCAACATATCAAAGACTCAGCCTATGTATTAAAAAGACTCAGTCTGTGCTTTAAGAACTTTGAGATATTCAATCAATTTTCCCCTCTCATATTACTTAAATAGTGATTTATATGACTACAAATTCATAGGAGTGTACATAAACACTATTCCCACCACCAAAAGACTGCCCCATCCCAACCCCCTTCTCTTCTCCCTCTCCCTGCCACATGAAGCTGAACATCCACTCTCACCCTCAACCAGGGTTTTTACTTTGGTGCCCTATTCCAGTTTCAACCCATTTTTTCCAACACTATTTTTGAAGGGACTTCCCTTTCCCCATTTAATATTGTAGGCAACTTTGTCAAAGATTAGATGTCCATAGGTGTGGGGACTTACTTCTCGATTCTCAGTTCTACTCCACTGGTCAGTGGGTCTATTAATGTTCCAGTACCAACCCGTTCTGATTACAGTGGCCTTATAATACAGTTTGAGATCTGGGAGTGTGATGCCTGCAGTTCTGTTCTTTCTTCTCAAGATTGTTTTGGCAATTCTAGGTCTTTTCTGGTTTTAGACAAACATTTGTAGCATTTGTTCTATTCTCCTAAAAAATGTGGTTGGGCCCTTGATGGGGATAGCATTAAATTTGTAGATGGCTCTGGGTAGTATTATTGGTATGCTTCTAGTTCTGCTTCTGGGATCCCTTCTGTAACATTGCTTGATATTGTGGTCTATTTATATGGTCATTCTGTTACATTGGTTTGGTCTCACTCCCCCTGCCTCTGGGAAATTTTGGTTTAGTCCTTGCTAGTTCGCACTTCTTCCTTCTCTCTGCCCCCTATCCTATGTACTTCCTTGGTTCCTGACTCTTCTGCTGGAGGAGAGAGAGGCAGGACAGAATTGGGTTGTGATTAGATTTTTGAAGTGTTCGTTCATGAATAAGGAAATATTGCTTCTCCGCTCAGCCATGTGTCCCTGGTCATCTGTCTCCTGCCTCGAAGCTAGCCTGGCATACTGGCGCCCTGAACTTTGACTGACATATGGCACAACAACGTGGGACCTAACCTGCCCATCCCCTGGATAAGTGAAGATGTTTGGCTACCTATCCACTATGGGCTGCTTTTCTACTTATGAAGAGGTTTCCAAAGGCCTCTGCCCTTTCTTCATGAGACAGTTTCTCGTCTCTGGAACATTTTGTTCTGGGCCACACTCTGGTTTCCGCCCGCCCGCAGAAGTCTGCTTGCCACCGTGGGGTGCAGGGCATTGGGCGCAGGCTCCCTCCACACTGCTCGGCCACTGGGGTCAGGAAGGTGGGCAAGGCAGACAAGGTGGGCAGGCACCTTCTGCACGGCTGGCCCACCTGCCCTCCTGCTATGAAGTCTGGGCAGATCCTGGACCACCCAGAGACTGCGGGCTCCCTGCCGAGACTGGGCCCCCTGGCCGAGATCCCCAGCTCGGCTCTGACGGCAGAGGAGCTAGAATACTCAGACATCCGTGCAGTGATCACACCCCTGCACTTCCTGGAGGTGAAGTTGGGCAAGAGGTCACCGCCGGACAACGCACCCCCCAAACAACTATCACAGTACATATCTAAATTTGTGTTTAAAATGACATGTCTTCGTAACAAAAGTTTTTCTCCTTGTGTATTGAAGACCATGTTTATGTGTGTGTTTGAAGTTTGGTAAACATTAACTTTAAGGTTAGAAATGTAACTTGTGTATTGAAGGCCATGTTTATGTGTGTGTTTGAAGTTTGGTAAACATTAACTTTAAGGTTAGAAATGTAACTTTAAGGCTAGTCAAGTGAAGCAGTGGGAGTGGAGAAGGAACAAAGAAATCTGTAACTGGCTGTGATCAATTAAGTGTAAACACCACTGCAGGTAGTATATTCATTTTGATGATGTTAATTCTTCCAACCCATGAACATGGAATATTTTTCCACTTCTTTGTGTCTTTTTCTGTTTCCTTAAGAAGTGACTCATAATTTTCAGTCTTTCACTTCTTTGGTTCAGTTTATTCCTAAATATATTATTGTTTTTGTTGTTATAGTTAAAGGGATTGATTTATAGAATTCTTCTTTTAACTTAGTGTTTGTATAAAGGAATGCCACTGACTTTAGTATGTTAATTTTGTAGCCTGACAGCTTACTGTATTGCCTAATGATTTCCAAAAGCTACTTGCTGGATTCTTTAGGTTTTTCTATGTATATTGTGATGTCATCCACAAAAAGGGAGAATTTGACTTCTTCTCTTCCAATCTGTATCCCTTTAATTACTTTCTCCTGCCTGGTTGCTATGGTAAGAACTTCTAACAGTGTGTTGAATAGTAATGTTGCTAGTGGGCAGCCCTGTCTAGTACCTGATTTGAGGGGAAATGCTTCCAACTTTTCAGCATTGAATATGATGTTGGCTATACGTATGCTATATATAGACTCCATTATTTTGAACAATTTTCCATCTAGTCCTATTTTTTTATAGCAATTTGATTATTACAGCATGTTGGATTTTGTCAAAGGCTTTCTCTGCATTTTTTGCCTGTGGTTTTTGGTCTTGCATTTATTGATGTAGTGGTTTGGCCCACATTAATTGATTTACATATATTTAGCCAACCTTGCATCCCTGGGATAAACCCTACTTGGTCATGATGAACAGTCTTTAATATACTGCTATATCCAGTTGGCCAGAATTTTGTTCAATATTTTATTATCTATGTTAATCAGAGATATTGGTCTGTACTTTTTTTTGGTTGTATCCCTGTCTGCTTTTGGTATCAGAGTGATGTTGGCTTCCTAGAAGCTGGAAGGGAGTATTCTTGTGTCTTCAGTCTTCTGGAGACTTTTAAAAGTAGAGGTCTTAATTCTTCTTGAACGGTTTTGTAGATTTGATTTGTAAAACCGTCTGGTGCAGGACTTTTATTCTTGGGAAGGTTTTTGATAACTGTTCCAATTTCATTAGCTCTGATGGGCCTGTTCATGTTATCTAGTTCCTCTTTACTTAATTTTGGAAGATTGTAGTTATCTAGGAACTTGTACATTTCTTCCAGGTTCTCTAGCTTGGTGGCATACAGTTGTTCATAGAAGCCTCAAATGATATGTTGAATATCTTTGGTGTCTGTTAATGATATAACCTCTTTCATTTACAATCCGATTTATTTGGGTCTTCTCCCTTTTTTGTTTTGTGAGTCTGGCTAAAGGTTTGTCAATTTTGTTCACTCTTTGAAGAACCAACATTTACTTTCATTGATCTTTTGTATGGTTTTCTTATTTTTAATGTTATTTTTTTCTGCCCTAATTTTAGTTCTTTCTGTCCTTCTGGTTGCTTTAGGGTTCATTTGTTCTTCTTCTAGGTCCTTAAGATGTGAAATCAGGTTGTTTATTTGTGCTTTTTCTTGTTTCCTAATGTGTGCTTGTATAGCTATGAATTTCCCTCTCAGTACTGCCTTAGCTGTGTCCTAAATATTTTGATAGCTTATCATTTTTATTGAACTCTCAAAACATTTTGATTTCTTTCTTGATTTCCTCTTTGACCCAGTAGTTCTTCAGTAGTGTTCTGTTGAGCTTCCACATTTTGGAGCTATTACTTATCTTTTGTTGACTGTTAAGTGTTAGTTTAATTCCACTGTGGTCTGAGAAGATGCTTGGGATGATTTCAATGCTCTTGAATTTGCTTATGCTATCTTTGTGGCCTAACATATGGTCTATCCTTGAGAATGACCCATGTGGACTTCAGTAGACTGTCTATTCTATTTTCTTGAGGTGAATGATTCTGAAAATGTCCAATAATTCTTGTTTATCTATCTCTTCATTTAGCTCCCTCATGTCTTCACTGATTTTCTGCCTGGATGATCTGTCAAGTTGTCAAGTCCCCTACTATGACTGTGTTGCTGTTTATATATTGCTGTAGCTCTTTAAGTAGACATTTGATGTATTTAGATGGCTTCTCATTGGGTGCATAGATGTTAATAATTGTTAAGTTCTCTTGATTAACTGAGCATTAAATAATATCCATCCCTATCTTTTTAAATTTTACTTATTTTAAAGTCTATCATGTCAGATATGAGAACAGCTGTCTCTGCCCTTTTCTGTGGGTCATTGTTTTGTATGATAGTTTTCCATCCTTTCACTTTGAGTCTGTGTTTGTCTTGCTGAGATAGTTGGGTTTCCTGTAGATAGCATATTGTTGGGTTGTGTTTTCTGATGCATCTTCCTACTCTGTGCCTTTTAGTAGGTGAATTTAGGCCATTGACATTTATTGATATCATTGACTGAAGATATTTTAATACCATTTTTATAGATTTTTAGAATGTTCTGATATATGGCCTATTTATGGTGGTCTGACTGTTTATAGGAGAACTTTCTGAAGTTCTTTCAGGGCAGGTTTGGTGATAGTTGATTCTTTCAACTGTTGCTTGTCTGAGAAGGTTTTCTTTTATATGTCCATCTTGTCTTAATGACATCTAGTGGGATACAGTAGTTTTGGTTGAAAGCCTTTCTCATTGAGCACTCGATAGATATCTTGCCATTCTTTTCTGGCCTGTAGTGTTTTTGTGGAGGAATCTGCTGCTAATCTTACGGGTTTTTCTCTATAGTTGACTGTTTTTTTCTCTCAGCCTACAGGATCCTTTCTTTATCCTTATTCATTTTCATTCTAAGTATGATGTGTCTTTTTATCTTTAAATCTGGGTTAATTCTGTTTGGGACCCTCTGGGCTTCTTGAACCTTTATGTCTTTGATGTTGTCTAGACTAAAGAAGTTCTTAGCTCTTATGCCCTATAGTATGCTTTCTTCCCCTCCCTCTCTTCCTAGACAAGCCAGTAATATGTATATTATGTCATTGAAGTCATCCCATATGTCTTTTTTTTGTTTTCAGTATCTCTTAATCTTTTTGAGATCTCTTACTTATTTCTTAGTTTTCTCTAATTCATCCTTGATCTTGCTAATTCTGTTTTCTGCCTCTCTTATTCTGTCCTTTCTCTTCATCTGTTTTTTCTGTAGTTGTATTTTGTCATTTTTAAAAATATTTATTTACTCTTTTGTTGCCATCGTTTTATTGTTGTTGTCATTGTTGGATAGGACAGAGAGAAATGAAGAGAGGAGGGGAAGACAGAGAGGGATATTGAAAGATAGACACCTTCAGACCTGCTTCACCGCATGTGAGGTGACTCCCTGGCAGGTGGGGAGCCGGTAGTTGAACCAGGATCCTTAATCTGGTCCTTTCACTTTGTGCCACATGCACTTAACCCGCTGAGCTACTGCCTGACTCTTGATTCTGCTGTTTTGTTACCATGTTCTGATACTGTTTTAGCTTTATCAGCTAGTTGTGCTCTTAGCTCAGCTATTTCAGCTTTCAGCTCTCTAATAACCTTGTGATAATTAGTGTTTTCTTCCAGAGTCTCATTTGTTGTTTCCCTATTTTTTATGGCAATTCTTTCAAACTCTTCACTCACTCCTGTATTTCCTTACCTAGCTTTTGAATGTTGACCTCATTTTTCTGTACATTTTTTAATGTGACCTCATTGTTCTTTGGGGGTTATTATCTAGACTTTTTTCCTGGTTCATTTCAACAATATTTCTTCTTGGTTTAACCATTCTATATAGTATATTATGAGGTCCCTCTTCAGTACTTTTCAAATTACTACTCACTCTTGCCTAGATTAATGTGTGTCTAAGTAAGTTAATTAAAGATTTCACAGTTGTGGAAATTGACAGTTGTTTCAATATTATCTCAATTCCTGAGTTGAAGCACAGTGGCTGTTAAAACCTCTTTTGTTCTTTTATCTTCCTGTAAGTTATGGGAGTCTTAGGGATTTTTAACTATATGTAGGCTTTTTAGTTTAATCACTCACTCCTGACCAAGAGATAAATCAGGGTGGGGTGGTGAGAACACAGTGGTTATGCACAGAGTTCTCATGCCCTGAGGATCCAAAGCATGGGCTCATTTCAGCTGATCTTCCATTAGCCAGAGCCAAGCTGAAAGTACTTGGCCTTGTGAGTTCCCAAACCAGTCCCATTTATACTCTGTGAGTTCTTCTGCAGTTAATCACCATGTTTCCCCAATTCATCAGGAGAACAGTGTGGAAAGCTTCTCACTATACAACTCCACCTCTAGCCCACCAGGGTATAAATCTCCTGAGTTTCTGGGCCAGTTCTATGCCCCCCAGTGTCTTCATAGGGCCTCCTGGCTGCTTGTTCCAGTCTCTGAGAGGTAGTAGTGATGATGACTCACAGTTGCAATTGGTGAGCCTCATGTGAGTCCTCATCTTTTTTCAGCAGTCTTTTTATGAGTAAAACAGACTGAAGGTGGCACCTCAACTGGTAAACTGCAAGGCTGTTACCAGTCACTCTGTAGTATATATTGGCTTTCACTCCAGGAATGTCTCCTTAGGCTCCTCTCTGTCCACGAGTCACACGTGTGTACACTCACTTGTGAGTTTGTGGGTTCTCAAAGTCATTCTCGATTTCCAGTAGCTTTCTGCTGGATTCTTTTAAGTTTTTCTATGTATACTATCATATGATCTGCATATAGTGATAGTTTGACTTCCTCCATTCCAATCTGTATTGATTTGATTCTTTTCTCTTGCCTGACTGCTATGGCAAGAACTCTCAATACTATGTTGAATAGTAATGGTGCTAGTGGACAGCTCTGTCTAGTCCTTGATCTGAGGGGGAATGCTTTCAGTTTCTGTCCATTGAGAATGATGTTGGCTGTAGGTTTTCTATAGATGGAATTCACTATCTTGAAGAATTTTCCACCTACTCCCATTTTTTGTAGTGTCTTGAGCATGAAAGGGTGTTGAATTTTGTCAAAGGCTTTCTCTGCATCCATTGAATAATAATGTGGGTTTTGGTTTTGCTTTTATTGATGTTGTAAATTACATTGATTGACTTATGTATATTGAACTAGCCTTGCACTTCTGGGGTAAACCCCATTTGGTCATAATTAACAATGTTTTTGATATTATACTGTATCCAGTTGTATAGGACCTTGTTCAATATTTTAGCATCTATATTCATCAGAGATATTCATCTGTTGTTTTCCTTTTTTTGTTGTGTCCCTATCTGATTTTGGTATCAGGATGATGTTAGCTTCATAGAAGGTAGAAGGCAGTATTCCTGTGACAATTTTTTTTGGAAGAACTTTAAAAGTGTGGATACTAATTGTTTCCTAAAGGTTTATTTCTGTTCTGATTTTGATAATTTCAGTCCTTCTGGTTGCTTTGTTCCTACAGTAATGTCATTTACTTGAGTTTTTTTTTTTTTGTTCTCTAATGTGTGCTTGTATGACTATGAGTTTCCCTCTATGCACTGCTTTAGCTCTGTCCTATATCTTCTGATAGTTCGTCTCTTCATTTTCATTTGAATCTAGTTACGCTGGAATTTCTTGCTTGAATTCCTCTTTGACTGGGTGTTTATTAAATAGTATGTAGTTGAGTTTTTTTAATTTATGACTTTTAATAATTTTCTGTTTGTTGTTGAGTGTTTGCTTTACTCCACTGTGGTCTGAAAAAATGTTTGGGATGACTTCAATGCTCTGGAATTTTTTTTATATTGCCTTTTTAGCCTAACATGTGGTCTATCCTTGACGATGTGCTGTGTGGATTTGAAAAGAATTTGTGTTCCAGTTTCTTGGGGTGAAGAACTCTGAAAATGTTCAGGAGGTCTAGTCTATCCATCTCTTCAACTGATTTTCTTGCTTTTTTGATTCTATGTTAGATGATCTAAGGGTGATGAAGTCTCCTACTATTATGGTGTTACTACTGATGTATTTTTGTAGCTCTTTCAGTATGTGTTTGCTCTATTTAGATGGGCCCTCACTGGGTGCATAGATGTTAATAATTGTTAAATCTTCTTGGTTTATTGATCCTCGGATCATTATGTAATGGCATTGCCATTATTTTATTACATAAAATAATCTTTTATTTATTTAATTTAAAGTCTGTTGTGTCAGAATTGAGAATGGCTGTTCCTGCCTTTTTTTTTTTTGTGGTCCATTAGCATGTATGATAGTTTTTCATCCTTTCACTTTGAGTCTGTGTTTGTCTTGTTGAGACAATGGGATTTCTGCCAACAGCATATGGTTGGATTGTGTTTTCTGATCCATCATCCCACTCTGTGCCTTTTAATGGGTGAATTTAAGCCACTGACATTTATTGATTGTTGGGAAATTGTGAGCATGTGGTTGAACTTGGCAGGGCTTGACTTGAGGGGACATCCATTCTCTCCCTGCCCCCCAAAGCACCCTACATTCCATGCTACTAATGGCCTGTCCCTTTATTATTTACATATCAATCTCCCACCTTATCTTTTTAAAATATTTATTTATTTATTTCCTTTTGTTGTCCTTGTTTTTATTTTTGTAGTTATTGTTGCTATTGGATAGGACAGAGAGAAATGGAGAGGGGAGGGAAAGACAGAGAGGTGGAGAGAAGGCTAGAAGACACCTGTATACCTGATTCACCGCCTCTGAAGCGACTCCCCCGCAGGTGGAGAGCCGGGGCCTTGAACCGGGATCCTTACCCCGGTCCTTGTGCTTTGTGCCACCTGCACTTTGTGCCACCTGTGCTTAACCTGCTGTGCAACCACCAACTGCCAAGCCTCCTGCCTTGTCTTACAAATGACTAAAGATTTCCTTCTTAAGCCCCTGCAGGGTATTGACAATCATGCTAGTTGAACCCCTAGCAACTGTTGCTTTGGGGCCCCTACCATTTCCAGCCCCTCCTACTTATGGTATTGTCAAGCCACTTCCATCTCTGTTTTATCTCTTCCATGTCCCAACCTGGAGGAGGGCAGGTGTGCAGACCTAGAGGCTGCTGCCGGCCATTGCAGTAAAACCACGTGATTTGACAAGGTGTGCCACCACCCGACTCTGGGGTGCTCACATGAATAAAGATTGGTATTGCCGAGGATTCGACTTCTGGAGGCGGAGCTACGAGCAGCAGATCACTTTCTCTCCTCTCCTCTCCTCTCCTCTCCTCTCCTCTCCTCTCCTCTCCTCTCCTCTCCCGGATCAGCTAGGAATACCAAAGGAGACCACCCAGGACCGAAACAAGACAGGACTAGAATGACCACAGGAACCCACTAAATCACCGGTGAGTACAAACATGTGTGGCTGGTGACAGAGAGGAGAGAGGGGCCTAAGAAGAGATTAAGTGACTGCTAACAGTTCAGCAGTTTATCAGTGGAGACACCACCTCCAGTCTGCTCCACCAACAAGGGGATAGCTTAAGGGTGGAGAGGACTCCCCAGAGACTCACAAAATGCAACTCTGAGTCTCCATTGCTATTACCCTCAGAATCTGGAGCAGCGACAGGAAGGGACACCAGGGGGCAGAGATCTAACCAGGAAACTCAGAAGACCTATACCTTGGTGGCATAGCTGAGGGCCTGTGAAAGTCTCTTTGCATAACCACTGGATTATCTCTGCCACACCCTGCTTTATCTCTTGGTCAGGAGTCAGTGATCAAGCTAAGAAGCCTATTGATAGTTTACAAGCCCTCAGGCTCCCATAGCCTACAGGGAAGGAAAAAAAAAAGAGGCTTTTAAACCACTGAGCTCCAACTCAGGGATTAAAATAACTGTTAATTTCCACCACTGTGAACCCTTTAATTAACTTACTTAGACACAAGTCAATCCAGGCAATAGTGATCAATAATTTGAAAAGTACTGATAAAGGGAACTCATAACATAATATATAAAATGGTGAAAACAACAAGAAAAAATATTGGAGAATCCAACCAGGACAAGAGTCCAGCTAAAAGTCCTCCAGAGGGTGAAGCACAAAATAACGAGTTCAACATCCAAACATTAGCTAAGGAAATAATAACAGGAGTGAGTAAAGAATTTGAAAAAATTGTAATCAAAAATGCAGAAACAACAAATGAGAATATGGAAGAAAATACTAATTATCTCATGGTTATTACAGAGCTGAAAGCTGAAATCGCTGAGCCAAGAATGCAACTAGCTGAACAAGCTAAAACAGTATCAGAGCAGGGCAACAAAATAGATGAACTCCAGAAAACAGTAGAGGGCAGAGAGAATAGAATCTATGAGGCTGAAGACAGAATTAGCAAGATTGAGGATGAATTAGAGACAACTAAAAAAGAAAAGTAAGAGATCTCAAAAAGAGATTAATAAGATGCTGAAAACAACAACAGAGTCCTATGGGATGACTTCAAAAGAAACAATATATGCATTATTGGCTTACCAGAGGAAGAAAGAGAAGGAGAGGAAGAAAGCATTTTTCAGGCCATAGTAGCTGAAAACTTCTCTAGTCTAGACAACATCAAAGACATAAAGATTCAAGAAGCCCAGAGGGTCCCAAACAGAATTAACCCAGACCTAAAGACACCAAGACATATCATACTTAGAATGGAAAGGAATAAGGATAAAGAAAGGATCCTCAAGGCTGCAAGAGAAAAACAAAGTGTCACCTACAAAGGAAAACCCATAATATTAGCAGCAGAGTTCTCCATACAAACACTACAGGCCAGAAGAGAATGGCAAGATATCTATCGAGTGCTCAATGAGAAAGGTTTTCAACCAAGAATACTATATCCTGCTAGACTGTCATTCAGACTAGATGGAGGCATCAAAACCTTCTCAGACAAGCAAAAGTTGAAGGAATCAACCATCACCAAGCTTGCCCTGAAAGTTCTGAAAGGTCTCCTATAAACAACCAGACCACCACAAATAGGACATATATCAAATCACCCTAAAACTCTACAAGAATGGCGTTAAAATATCTTCAATCTTTGATATCAATAAATGTTAATGGCCTGAATTCACCTATTAAAAGACTCAGAGTAGGAAGATGGATCAGAAAACACAACCCACCAGAAAAGACCTAGAATTGCCAAAACAATCTTAAGAAAAAAGAACAGAACTGGAGGCATCACACTCCCAGATCTCAAATTGTATGATAGGGCTGTTGTCATCAAAACTGCTTGGTACTGGAACATGAATAGACACACTGACCAGTGGAATAGAACTGAGAGCCTAGAAGTCAGGCCCCTCACCTATGGACATCTAATCTTTGACAAAGGGGCTCAGACTATTAAATGGGGAAAGCAGAGTCTCTTCAACAAATGGTGTTGGAAAAAAATGGGTTGAAACATGCAGAAGAATGAAACTGAACCACTCTATTTCACCAAATACAAAAGTAAATTCCAAGTGGATCAAGGACTTGGATGTTAGACCACAAACTATCAGATACTTAGAAGAAAACATTGGCAGAACTCTTTTCCGCATAAATTTTAAAGATATCTTCAATGAAACCAATCCAACTACAAAGAAGACTAAGACAAGTATAAACCTATGGGACTACATCAAATTAAAAAGCTTCTTCACAGCAAAAGAAACCACTACCCAAACCAAGAGACCCCTCACAGAATGGGAGAAGATCTTTACATGCCATACATCAGATAAGAGTTTAATAACCAACATATATAAAGAGCTTGCCAGACTCAACAATAAGACAACAAATAACCCCATCCAAAAATGGGGTGAGGACTTGGACAGAATATTCACCACAGAAGAGATCCAAAAGGCTGAGAAACACATGAAAAAATGCTTCAAGTCTGATTGTCAGAGAAATGCAAATAAAGACAACAATGAGATACCACTTCACTCCTGTGAGAATGTCATACATCAGAAAAGGTAAGAGCAGCAAATGCTGGAGAGGGTGTGGGTCAAAGGAACCCTCCTACACTGCTGGTGGGAATGTCAGTTGGTCCAACCTCTGTGGAGAACAGTCTGGAGAACTCTTTGAAGGCTAGAAATGGACCTACCTTATGATCCTGTAATTCCTCTCCTGGGGATATATCCTAAAGAACCCAACACATCTATCCAAAAAGATCTGTGTACACATATGTTCTTGGCCCTAAATTTGTAATAGCCAAAACCTGGAAGCAACCCAGGTGTCCAACAACAGATGAGTGGCTGAGCAAGTTGTGGTATATATACACAATGGAATACTGCTCCGCTGTAAAAAATGGTGACTTCACCGTTTTCAGCCTATCTTGGATGCACCTTGAAAAAATCATGTTGAGTGAAATAAGTCAGAAACAGAAGGATGAATATGGGATGATCTCACTCTCAGGTAAAAGTTGAAAAACAAGATCAGAAAAGAAAACACAAGTAGAACCTGAAATGGAATTGGCAAATTGCCCCCAAGTAAAAGACTCTGGGGTGGGTGGGTGGGGAGAATACATGTCCATGAAGGATGATAAATGACATAGTGGGGGTTTGCCGGGATACCCTGAGGGTGCTTCTTCCTGAGCTAGTGTTCTCTGGGTTGGAGAGAACTCAACTAGAGCCGATCTAGGCTGGTGTGTGGAAGAGGGATCAGGAACTTGTGCCACACTAACTTCACAGGAGGTACACTCTGGAACCCTTGGAGCCCAAAGCAATTTCCAAGTGTCTTTAATCAGAAGAGCAGCTGTTTTTATACTCTCCAAGTAGGGTGGAAACAGAATGTGACATAGAAGAGGGTGGAGCAAAAAGTGACTGGTGGAAGATCAAGGTGTGACAAGTAGAGGATCAGGGTGTGACAAGGAAAGGGGGTGGAGCAGGTGAGAATTCTACCACTAAACCACCAATGCCCTGGAGGGAGTGTGGTGCTTTATGTAAATGTAAAGTGATTTATGTAAATAGACCAAAGCTTTGAATGGGATCAAATCAATCCCTATATAGGCATATGGTTAAGCAGAAGCCAGAGGGAGCTGGCATACTACCCAACTTCTCCCCCTTTCTTTTTAACTATTTGCCATAGTATCAGGAGTGCAGGGCACTTTGTGAGGTAGGGAGACTGATAAGAGGCACACTTTTTTGGGTTCTACTGTCCCTCCTTGCTCAACCTCTCTGTGGAGAGAGAGACTAACAGGATTGACACACCCCTCAGGCTCAAGCCCTTCCAAGCTCAACCATATCCTCACAATTCACCAACATCTCCCTCTTACTTAATGGCCATATATAACTGGGTCAATGTCTGTAAAAGGCTTCATCTCTGTCAGGGGAATAGCAGTGTAGGGGTGAACAGAAACCTGTTGGGAAGAAAGCAGAATGATAGTGTGTAAGTGTCTTCAAAAAGAACTAGCACAAGACAGGGAGGGATAAGTAAGAGTAGAAAGAGACAGAGTGAGCCTGATGGGTGGAGGAGTGGGGACCTGATAAGCCGAGGGGCTAGAGGGGTGATCTGGCATTGGAAAATCCTGAGTCAGCTGGCGGAAAGTTCTATGAACTGCTACAGTCATTCTTACGAAGTCCAGCAGTATAAAGGGAGTGTCCAGCAAGTTCTATAGAAGCATCAGTCCAATGTCAATGGCCAGGAAATAAATGCCACACGTCTATCTTGATGGAGGAGGACAGCCACTGGAACTTTTCTTCTCTGTAGAGAGTGACCTGGAACTGCCAAAACATGATGGGTGAAACAGAAGCAGGAAGAGCAGACACCTATGGTTGAGAGAAAGGCAGTAGGAAAGTCTTGTCCTTTGGAGTCTGTGAATCAGGTTCTCCAGATCATGTCAGGTCACATCATGGGTTTCGGGGGATGGCTGTAATTGTGGGTGATGTCAGAAGTCAGGGGTCCAGGATGGATTTCTGGGGATTCTATATGAGCAGATGCTTCTTTATGCGAAGGCTTGTCATAGCTGTAGTCAATTACTTATGAAAAAACTTTGTAACAAATTAGAAGTTTACTACAATTGATAACTCAATGATTATAATTGGTTTAGGTATCTTTATAATTTCATGTAAAGTTCATCTTATGTGACCTCATGTAGCAGTCTCTGTATAGCAAAATTTTCATACCATATATTGATTCTTAGCTATTTTTACATTGGGTTTTTAAGCAAACTCAGGTTACTAGAGAGTTAACACATTTTAGTGACAATTTTTTTGTTTTTACATTTACAATGTCAGATTGATGCCAAATTTGTTGTGGATTAATTTCCACAAGATAGTTTACAGGACATTTTTGGGGGCCCTCCAAAAATGTCCTGTATAGAGGATTTGTATTTTAACTTAGGAGATGATGAATTGTCACATTGAATATTTAGAGTTTTACCTTAAACACTCAGTTACTTTAATGAATTGATTTTACCTCTCCTGGTAAGAATGTAGCTTCAAAGTTACACTTTAACCGTTAAGTTAATGTTTACCAAACTTGAAACACACATATTAAACATATAGTTTATAATACACAGGAGGAGAAAAACTTGTAACTAAGACATATCATTTCAAATGCAAATTTAGATCTACTGTCATAGTTGAACCATCTTTACTCACACAGTTTAAGACTAAACATTTCATATTTATATCAAGACTTAAAAAAGAAATCAAAAAGAAGAATTAACAATTTTTGGACTGTTTCTGGATGTCTCCAGAAACCATGGCTGCATCCAACCGTTTTATATAAAGTCAGTTAACTTTCAGAGTACTCTGAGCACAATGGGTCGTACAAAAATTTTGGTCACTCAACTCACTCAATTTTTTTTTTTTTTTTTACTCACTCACTCACTCACTCACAAAACACAACTGGCCAGTCATAGCATAAGACATTGGGGGGGGAGAGTTCTGTGAATCAGATTTTTTTTATTCTGTCATGCTGTATTATGGATCCTGGGGTGCATCCTGCAGCCAGTCCTCTTGCAGCCAGTCTTCTTGCAGTGTTTCTTGTTCTTCACGGATTTCAGCGCCGTCATGTGGGTATTGCCGGACATGGCGGGCAGGAACCCAAACATGCTTGGAGTAATTTTGTGGAAAAATGCATGCGAAACCCCTCCCCGTAGTCAACAGGGGGTCAGGTCCTTTCCAGATTTTATCAAGTGGGCATTTCCATTTGACTTTAATAGCTGGGAGGGTGGGTGGTGTTTGCCAATGAAGAATAATAGGAGGTTGGTCTGAGTTTTTGTAAATATTAAAGATATTTAATGTAGTTAAGGCTTTTGCCAGCTGGATATTGGGGGGGTACATTTCCCATTTTTCTTTATTTAATTGAGCCTTAAGAGTTTGATAGACCCTCTCAACAATGCCTTGTCCCTGTGGATTATACGGAATGCCTGTAGTATGAGTAATGTTCCAGAGGGAACAAAAATCTTTAAATTGTTTTCTGGTAAAAGCAGGTCCATTATCCATTTTAAGTTGAAGAGGTAAGCCCATTACAACAAAACAGGAGAGCATATGGCTTATAAGCTTTTTTGAGTTTTCTCCAGTCTGAGCTGTAGCCCACATAAACTTAGAGAAGGTATCAATTGAGACAAACACATATTTTTGTTTGCCAAAGTTGGGTATGTGGGTAACATCAATCTGCCAAAGAGCATTGGCTTTTAAACCTCGAGGATTAACCCCCAGAGTTTGAATAGCAGGTGTTTTGATTAGACCTGCACAGGAGGAACATGTAGCAAGAATACGTTTTAACTGTGGCAGAGGAATATCAGGAAATTGAGCTCGAAGACCTTTAAGATTAACATGGGTTAGGGAATGAAAGTCAGCAGGATTAGAGACAGAGGCTAGGAGAATTCCTGTGGAGGCAAGGTGGTCGGCTGCAGCATTCCCTTCGGACAGGGGACCAGGAAGAGGGGCTGTGGGAATGTAGGTGCTGAACATACAGTGGTTGGGTTCGAGAACAGAGCATAGAGGCAATTTGAATTAAAAGAGGAGAAAGTGGGTTGTCATCAATTCTTACATAAGATCGAGCAAGCCATGGAAGTAAGTTAACAGTATACACACTGTCAGAAAAAAGGTTGAAGGATTCTGGTACAGCTTTTAATGCAAGGAAAACAGCATAAAGTTCTTTGTACTGAGGGGAATTATCAGGAAGTTCAGTAAAGAGAGGTTTGGGATATTGCTGGTCTGGATATGTTTCTAAAAACCCCTTCTGTTTTATTAGTTTAATCCCCCCTGCTTAACACTATTCTATTTACATAACCACTTCATTCTATTTACATAAGCGTTGTTAACAAGCACCACCCTCCCTCCAGGGCATTGGTGGTTCAGTGATAGAATTCTTGCCTGCTCCACCCCCTCTCCTTGTCATACCCTGATTTTCACCAGTCACTTTTCTCTCCACCCTCTCTGCATCGTATCCTGTTCCCACCCTACTGGGCTAGTATATTTATAAGGACAAGATTGTTTGTAGTTTTAAGTTTTAGCTTGGTATAGATTGTGCTGTGTCCTGCATGAATAAAGAGATACTGCGTACAACCCAGCCATGAGTCCTGGGTCATCTGCTACCTGCTCGTGAAGCCAGCCCATCGAAAACAACATAATGGTGCCACAACGTGGGACTAGACCTGCACAACTCCCAGATAAGTGAAGACTTTGCCTACCTATGCACTATGGTCTTCTCTTCTGCTTACGAAGAGGTTTGCCAAAGCCTCTACTGTTTCATCATGAGACAGTTACTCTGTCTCTGGAACATTTTGCTCTGGGCCACACTTTGTTTCCCTGACCGGGAACTTTGGTTTCTTGTGACCCTAATCATAAAGCTTGGGAGATGCACTGAGATTTCTCCTTGGACTTTCTGGATTCCCTCTCCCATGTTTCCTGAGGAAAAGGACTACATTTTGCTCCGGGCCACAATTTGGTTCTTTATGACCGTGATCTTAGACCTTGGGATATGCATGGGGATTTCCACTGGGACTTTCTGGACTTCTCGCATGTTTCCCATGGAGAAGGACTACTCTAATTTGAGGAGCGTTCTCCAGTACCCTGGCAGTCCCCAAGAATGGAGACACGTGGTTAGTTCTACTCTTCTGATTGGATTCTATCTTCAATGGGAAGACACTTTTAAAAATGGGTGCCTGAAGCAATCCAGCAGGAACAGTCAGAAGCACCCTAAAAGGAATTTCGAGGAGTTTTTTGGACTAGGATGCCCTCTGGGGACTCATGATACTACATGGTGAGATCTGTTTCGTAAGAGAGTGATTTAAATGACTGAATTTTTGTATGACATTGACTTAAAAAAAATGCTGGACACAGCCATGATTTCTAGAGACATCCAGAAACAATCCAAAAAATTGTTTTTTCCCTCCTTTGATTTCTTTTTTACATCTTGGCATAAATCTGAAATGTTTAATCCTCAAAACGGTATGAGTTATGGGCGGGGCAGATAGTGCAATGATTATCTTAATTATTCTCATGCCTGAGGCTTCTACCGTGGTTCTTCTGTTTACCTTTCCACATTTTATTGAGTTTAAACTGTTTAAACAACCTTAAAATCATACTAGAAAGGACTTCCAATTATAATGGAGTTATCAATTATAGTAAACTTCTAATCTTCTACAAGTTTTGTTTGACAAGTAAGTGAATTTCAGCTGTCAAGTCTTCACATGAAAAAGCATCTACTCAAATGGATCCATTTGGAGCCTGTTCTCTGACATCGCCCACAAGATGGAATGACTACAACACACCCCCGGAAACCAATGATGTGACCTGGAATGACCTGAAGAAACAGATTCACAGACTCCAAAGCTCACTCTCTACAGAAAAGCAGAATTCTGGTGGCCGACATTCCCCATCGAGACAGATGTGCAGCGTTTCATCCCCTGGCATTTTCTTCCATGGTCATCTACTTTGGACTGACACTTCCATCGGACTTACTGGTACTCGCTGCTAACTTCAGCCAATTGCCTTGAGACTTTATAGACCATGTCCCCTCGCCTGCAGGCTCTGCCCTCAGAGTCAGAAAACTCCCCCTCCTTATTAGGTTATGCCCACAGAGGCATGAAGCGCCCCAAGAGGCAAGAGATGCCCACAGAGGCAGGAAACACCCTTTGAGGCAAGAGATGCCCCCAGAGGCATGAAGTGCTCCCAGAGGCAAGAAATGCCCTTTCGCCTGCTAGACCTTGTCCTTTGAGGCAAGAAACGTTCCCCTTGGCATCACACTGGTTATTGCTGCTCGCCTATTTTGTTTTCCATGTCTTATGCCAGTTCTTTTGAAAACGCCTGTATGATATAGGTTTCTGTTCACCCCACAATCCTGATACTATGGCCATTAGTTAAAAAGAAAGGGGGAATTGTTGGTATGGCTCTAAAAACCCCTTCTGTTTCATTAGTTTAATCCCTCCTGCTTAACACTATTCTATTTACATAACCACTTCATTCTATTTACATAACCACTGTTAACAAGCACCACCCTCCCTCCAGGGCATTGGTGGTTCAGTGATAGAATTCTTGCCTGCTCCGCCCCCTCTCCTTGTCATACCCTGATTTTCACCAGTCACTTTTCTCTCCACCCTCTCTGCATCGCATCCTGTTCCCACCCTACTGGGCTAGTATATTTATAAGAACAAGATTGTTTGTAGTTTTAAGTTTTAGCTTAGCTTGGTATAGATTGTGCTGCGTCCTGCATGAATAAAGAGATACTGCGTACAACCCAGCCATGAGTCCTGGGTCATCTGTTACCCGCCCGTGAAGCCAGCCTGTCGAAAACAACAGGGGTTGTATTGTTAAATGGGAAACTGGGGAATGTTATGTATGTACAAACCATTATATTTACTGTTGAATGTAAAACATTAATTCCCCAATAAAGAAATAAATGAAAAAAAAAGATTGGTATTGCCTTGCCACCTCAATCTTGGTTCCTGGGTCATCTCTCTCTCTCCCATGACCCTAGCCTGACAATTGATATTATAGATTTATGGTGTTGTGTTGCCATTCTACATTTTTTTTTGTTCTGATATATGGCAAGTTTTTTTGTGATGTTTTTCATGTTTGTAGGAGGCCTTTTAGAACCTTTTATAGGGCAGCTTTGGTAATAGTTGTCTCCTTTAACTGTTTCTTGTCTGAGAAGGTTTTTATCCCTCCATCTAGTCTGAATGAAAATCTAGCAGGATATGTTATCCTTGGTCGGAACTCTTTTTCATTGGAAGCTCAGTAGATATCTTGCCATTCTTTTCTGGGCTTTTAGAGTTTGAGTGGAGAGTCTGCTGGTAGTCTTATGGGTTTTCCCCTGTATGTGACTGTTTGTTTTTCTTTTGCAGCCTTCAGGATTCTTTCTTTATTCTTACTTCTTTTCATTGTAATTATGATGTATGTTCAGGTCTGTGTTGATTCTATTTGGGATTCTCTTGAATATCATTTTTGTTGCTTAGGGTGGGAAAATTTTCTTCTGTTATTTCCTCTAGGACGCTTTCTTCCCCTTCCTCTCTTTCTTCCTCTGGTGGGTCAATAATTTGTCTATTACTTCTTTTGAGATTATCCCATATGCCTCTGTTGTTGTTTTCAGAGTCTCTCAATCTCCCCTTTTATAGGTCTTTTACTTTTTTATTAGTTTTCTCTAATTCATCTTTGGTCTGGCTAATTTTGTTTTTTGCTTCTGTTATTCTGGTCTCCATTTAGCTTCATTCTTCAGTTTAGGTATTTTAAAATTGCTTTTTTTCTTGTATTATCTTTATTTATTGATAGAAACAGAAATCAAGAGGGAAAGGGGTGATAGAGAGATAGAGAAACAGAGAGACACTTGCAACACTACTTCACCACTTGCAAAGCTTTCCCCCTGCAGGTGAGGACCAGGGAGTTCAACTTGGGTTCTTCTGCATTGTAACATGTACACTCAAGCAGATGCACCACTACCTGGCCCCAGTTCAGCTTTTTTTTTTTTTTTTTTTTTTTTTACCTTGGTTAGTTACAGTATTAGCTTGTTAGCTGGCCTTTTAAATTCAGCTATTTCAGCTTTCAGTTCTCTGGTTACCTCATGATAGTCCATGTTTACTTTTATGTTTTTGCTTATTATTTCCATATTTCTGATAGTATTTCCCTCCAAAGCTTTCCTCACTCCTATGACTAATACATCAATTAATGTTTGGATGCTTTCCTCTTTCTAGTTGCTTTAGTTTCAGACTTATTAATTACTACAATCTGCTTTCTACAATCTGCTTTCTGTCTCTGAATTTTTTTTTACTAGTGATTTAATAATGATTGACAAGATTGTAGAATAAGAGGGGGATAATTCCATACAATTCCAACCACCAGAGTTCTATATCCCATTGCCTCCATTGGAAGCTTCCTTATTCTTTATCACTCTGGGATTAAGGACCAAAATTCTTTATGGGGTGTAGAAGCTGGAATGTCTGGCTTCTATAATTTCTTTTCTGCTGGACATGGGCATTGAAGGTCAATCCATACCCCCAGCCTGTTTTTACCTTTCCCTAATGGAGTAGGGCTCTGAGAAGGTGGTGAAGTTGTCTTCCCATTGAAGTTAGGATGGCGTGATGGTAGCATCTGCAACTTGGTGGCTGAAAAGCAGTAAGATATAAAACAGAACATTAAAAAAAAATTTTTATTTATTCCCTTTTGTTGCCCTTGTTGTTTTTTATTGTTGTAGTTATTATTGTTGTTGTTGATGTTGTCATTGTTGGATAGGACAGAGAGAAATTGAGAGAGGAGGGAAATACAGAGAGAGGGAGAGAAAGATAGACACCTGCAGACCTGCTTCACCACTTGTGAAGCGACTCCCCTGCAGGTGGGGGGCCAGGGGATCAAACTGGGATCTTTAAGCCAGTTCTTGTGCTTTACACCACATGTGCTTAACTTGCTGTGCTACTGTCTGACTCCCAAAGCAGAACATTTTTTAAAAATAATTGAGAATCTAAAGATAAGAATAGAGCACATGAAACTAAGGACCTTCTTTTGGGAAGAGGCTAGGAAATCTATTTTAGGTATATTCCAAGGGGCACATAACTACTAATTTCTGTCCAAGTCTGATAACTAACATGTAGGTGTGCTAAGAGTATTGTTAGGGAAGATGGTGTCAGAGTTGAGAACAAGACTAGAAAGCTGGATCAGGGTTGAGAAAAACTCCTAAATATTGAGAAAGCATATAAATACCATTAACTGTAAGCCCCATTGTTCTGGCTTAGGTCCCATATCTATTCATATTTAGTACCAGAACACATATATCTTTTGCATCCTTGTCAGTCTGAGCTTGCAGTCCATAATCACTGCTAGAAACACTCTAGGTTGCACTCATTTTAGGACCAGTCTTCCTCAAGTGGCAGATTATGTTGACCCAGCCTCCCTTAGGAGAGTGGCACATTCCCTATCATTACTGTTCTACATTGAGGGCAAGGTCTTTCCTGTAGAGGCCCACAAGAGGGCTTACGATATTCCTGATGGTGATGTCTGTCTCTGATTTTAACTGTGCATGGAAGTGGAATCATGTATATGCACATTGTGTATATGTTTTTTTTCTACTTCGCATAATGTTTTTTAAGCTCGTCCAAATTATAACATGGTATGTATATATCACAATTTGCTTATAATTCATCTGTCGATGTACATTGGGTTTGTTTCTGTCTCTTGGCTCTTGTAAATTCTGTTACTTTGGTAAACTGTCAGAAAGTTTACAAATTATCTATCAGACTAAAGACAACTTTGAAGTATTTTAAATGACTGAATGTGATCAGATTAATTGTAGCAGAATGTAATATTCAGTGATATTCAGATTAGTTGATATGTGCATTAGATGCTGTTTTGATGTCTGTGGTTAATTAGTGAATCTGGAAATTTATTCTGGGCACTTTTGTATGGTCCTATGTTAAATGATCAGAATTTTCAAAAGCAGAATAAAATAGAAGTGATTACTGCCCCTGAAGGATTAAATAGAGGATAAGAATTCTGAGTCTTATTTATTAGTGTATAGATTATGTGGCCTTCTGACTTTTAAACTTCTCTCATGAAACATAGTGACCACTTATTATCACAGTGACCAAAATTACACAAAATTCACTTCCTCCAAGTTCTTTATGCAGAATGGCCTGTGGTCACCACATCTGTGGAATTGGGCAGCTTGCTTCTTTCTTTCTTTCCTCCTTCCCTACTGTCATCTTCCTCTCTCCCTTCCTCCCTAATCCCCTCCCTTCCTTCTTTCTCCCCCTTTTCTTTGCCTTCTTTTTTCTTTTTTATTGAGGGTTTTAATACTTTACAGTGCAGTCATTGAAATATGCATACAATTTTATTATGTTCCAGACCCCAAAGTTTTCTTCCTCTCCTCCCCAACTCCCTCCCCAGAGTCCTTTGCATGGAGTATACTTCCCTGGTGGGCTGACTGGGGTGTGTAGGAGCACAGACTCAAGTAGTGAGTGAAATGACCTGCACCTCAGATCCTATTAGGGGTGAGGCTGGTTCCTCTCCTATGCCTGGCTGTGCAGCAACTGGCAGGCAAATGGTAGGACAAAGACTGGACAATGGACTGGGGGCCAGAGATTCTAGAGAGGATATTGTATGATGCAAGATCACCTGGGTGATGCTGTGTGTCCCTGGTGGGAGGTAAAAATAAAAGCACAGCAGAGTAGGCTTTTTTGGGGGGTGGGGGACTGGGTAAAAATATTCCAATATAACTAAAATATGCCTACTAGCTACCTACAAAATGAAGGACTTCTCCCAACACTTCATCTGCACTATTCCAGCCTTTAGGTCCATGATTGTTCAACAATGTGCTAGGCTTTGTATGTTAACTCTTTTCAGCCACCAGGTTCCAGATGCTATCATGATGCTGACCAGACTTCCCTGGACAGATGACCCCACCAATGTGTCCTGGAGCTCCACTTCCCTAGAGCCCCACCCTACTAGGGAGAGAGAGAGGCAGGCTGGGAGTATGGATTGACCAGTCAACACCCATGTTCAGTGGGGAAACAATTATAGAAGCCAGACCTTCCACCTTCTGCATCCCACAATGACCTTGGGTCTATACTCTCAGGGGGATAAAGAATAGGAAAGCTATCAGAGGAGGGGATGGGAAATGGAGATCTGGTGGTGGGAATTGTGTGGAGTTGTACCCCTCTTATGCTATGGTTTTGTTAATGTCTACTTTTTTAAATTAAAAAAAAAATTCCTAGTGCAGTCCTGATTGTTTTAGTTATGCTTGGGTTCCAAATTGTTGTGAGGGCACTCAGTGGGAGTGATCCATACCTTTAGTTTGTTTTCAGCTCCACTCAGGTGTTCCCTGGGCTTCTCTTCCTCTGCTTTTGGATTTTATGTGGATTGTGACTTATTCCATTTCAAACTACTAGGTTCTTGTTTGCCAGCACTCTCGTGAGGTGGGGTCCAGCTGGAAGGCAACCTGACCAGCTCTCTCTCACTTGTTCAAGGGACGATGCGAAGACAGACAAGAGACACTGGGGAGAATGGAGGCACTCTCATTTAATGGCAGAAAACCGTGGGCTTAAATAGGAATTCAGACAAAGGACATTTTAAAAATGTGTCAGAAATTATAGGTTTCTTAAAGGTCAGCTTGACCCTATGGTAGGGGCCTTATATGACAAGAACTGATGCAGATACATAAAGGTCAAGATAATTAGTCTCCTGATGCAGGCATTTAATTACCCAGAGGCATTTGAAAGGAGAATAGGGGTTGAACCAGTTAAGGCAAGATAGAAGTTAAGCAAGGTTTGATGCAAATTAAGGACATCAAAGGGCATTGTTAGGAGTGTGTGATAAGGTGTGTTCTCTGTGATCAGAAGGTGAGGTGAACTTTGAGTAAATGAACCTTAAAGTAGGCAGCCATGTGGCCTGCGGTTAATGGAGAGAGGTAGTGAGGTTTCTTTGGGCTTGAGAGTCAAGAAGGGAAGAACTAAGTCTGAGAGACGGTTTCTCCCCTTTGCTCACCTCAGCTGAGAGAGACTAACAAGAGGGTATCTTCTCAGACCTCCATCCAAGGATGGGGGGAGTTCTCCCTAAGCTCTATCAAACTTACACAGAGCCCCAACACTTGTAGTTTCTATACATGCAGTTTTTGTTGTCTCCATTTCATAGAGAATAGTCATGACACTGCTAAGATGGTCACCATCTTGCCTACTTCCCACCTTTTTTTTTCTTTATTGGGGCTTCAATGCTCTGTGCAAACTTTTCTCCCCAAGATATGTAGAAAAATACAGAGATAGAAGGAAAGGAAATGACATAAAAGAACCAAAACTTCCTCCAATGTGATAGGGACTGGGCTTGAACTAGATCACATACATGGGAAAGAAAATACACTATTCAGGTGGGGTTTTTAATTTTTTATAGAGACAAGGAGACATAGTAGGAGAGGGCAAAGATGAAGGAGAAGGAGAGAGAGGGAGGGAAAAAAAGAGGGAGGGAGACTTTTTCAGTTTGGTGGAGGCCAAGCTTGAACTTGGGTTGCATACATGACACACTACCCAAGTGAATTGTTTTTCCAGTCCTAAGTAGCTATTTGCTGACCCTGCACATTCATCTATCCAACATTTCACCTTCCATGTATCAGAGAAATTTACAAGCTGTTTAAAAATATATATATCTTGTTTTTAAAAAAGCATATTAGTTTTATCTTTATATAGGGAAATATTTTTAGAGAAAAAATTGGCATTAAAGATTTGCACTAAAAATCTTTGAAATAAATATGCATTTTTTGGCTAGTTCAGTACCATATACTTCAGCATATGATAATTATATTTTTAAAAGGGTCACGTTGTCCAGGAGATTAGTAGCAGGTACAGTGACAAGTCTGCATGTGTGAGATCTTGAGTTCAATTCCCAGCATTCTTCTTCTTCTAGCGTTTGCCCTTCTTCCGTAGCCAGTCAACAGCATCAGGTTGAACCTGATGTAAAGTTTCGAGACATCCTTTGAATCTGGAGAGGTGGCAGTCGTTGACTATATCGGTCATAGTCTGTCTGTAGCTGCAGGGGCAGTTCGGGTCGTCTCTGGCTCCCCAGCGATGGAATATAGTGGCGCACTGGCCATGGCCTGTTCGATAGCGATTGAGGAGGGCCCAATCATAATGTGCTAGGTCAAAGCCAGGTTGATGCTTGCAGGGGTCTGTGAGGTGTTTGTTCTTTACCTCAGCTGACTGCCAACTCTGTTTCCAAGAGTCTGGAACAGAGAAGTTCAGTGTAGGCATAGGAGACCAGATTGGATGACGAGACGTCAAGCGTTGGACAGGGTGGGCGAAGATATCCGCGTATATTGGCAGGTCCAGTCGAGTGTAGACGTGGGAAATGAACTTAGATGATGCCGCATCCCGACGAATATCTGGCGGGGCGATGTTGCTAAGAACTGGCAGCCATGGAACCTGGGTGGAACGGATGGTTCCAGATATTATCCTCATGGAGGAATATAATTTGGAATCGACCAAGTGGACATGGGGGCTACGGAACCATACTGGGGCACAGTATTCTGCAGTGGAATAGCATAATGCCAGAGATGATGATCGTAGTGTGGAAGCGCTCCCGCCCCATGAGGAGCTGGCCAGTCTTGCAATGATTCCTCACACCCACCTTTGCTGCAGTTTTTATGAGATGTTCGTGAGATGACAGAGTGCGATTGAGAGTAACGCCAAGATAGACTGGCTGGGCTTCATGCCGGATTCTCGTATCATCAAGCTGCACATTAAGCTCACGCGAGGCCAAGGCATGGTGTAGATGGAAAACAGATGATTGCCAGCATTACATTTGCTAGAGTGATAATATAGTTCTCTCCTTTTAGTTCTCTCATTTTAATAAATCTATATATATATTTAAAGTATTTTTAAAAATTTCAAATATTGAACTTAGTAAGTTAATACTTCCATATATTCATTTGCTAGGGCTGACACAAGGAAGTGCCAGAGAATGAGCAGATTAAACAATAGATATTTCTTTTCTCACTATTCTGGAGACATGAAGCCTGAGGTCAATCAAAGTGTCGGCAGGCTGGTTTCTGTAGAAACCTCTTTCTAGTGCAAGGACCAGCGAAAGGATCGCCCCCGGCTCCCCACCTGCAGGGAAGTTGCTTCACAGATGGTGAAGCAGGTCTGCAGGTGTCTTTCTCTCCCCCTTCTGTCTTCCCCTACTCTTTCCATTTCTCACTGTCCTGTCTAAAAACTGATGACAACAATAATAACTACTACAACAATAAAAACAGCAAGGGCAACAAAAGGGAAAATAAATAAAATTAAAAAAGAAAAAGAAACCTCTTTCTTGGTTCACAGAAAGCTGTCTTCTCTGTCTTTGATGGTATTTCCTTTGTACCTCTCCTCTTATGAGGATACCAGTTACATAGAATTAGGGCCCATTTATTTCAACTTTACCTGTTTTCTGATGTCCCTATCTTTCAATATAGTTATATTCTAAGCTACTGGAGTGGAGAAGAATGTCCTCATAGAGAGTTGTTCAATCATTAGTGGTATTAAATTCCAGAAGCAATGTATAGTTCTCAAAAGAAATCTGTGATTCTTAAAAATCACTTTCTATCCCTCAGCCCTAGTGATGACCAATTTCTCTCTCTCTCTCTTTCTTTCTTTCTTTCTTTCTTTCTTTCTTTCTTTCTTCCCTTCTCTCTCCCACTCTCTTTCTCTCCTCTCTTTATTTTTACATCTCTCTTTCTTTTTTAATTAGTGATTTAATAAGTATTAACAAGACTGTAAGACAACGGGGCTACAATTTCATATAATTTCAACCACCAGATTTCCATATCCCACTCTGTCCTCTAGAAGCTTCTCTATTCTTTATCCCTCTGGTGGTATGGACCAAAATTTCTAATGGAATGCAGAAGACAGGAGTTTTGACTTCTATAATTGCTTCTCCACTGAACATAGATTCTGGGAGGTCAATCCATACCCCCAGCCTGTTCTGGGGAGGTGAAGTTTCAGCATACATTGGTGAGGTTGTTTGCTCAGGGAAATTAGGATGATATCATGGTAGTGTCTGACACTTGGTGGCTGAAACGTGGCAATATATAAAGCAAGACAAATTGTTTAGTAAATAGGAACCTAAAGGTAAGAATAGAACTGATGGAACTAAGGATGACCAATCTATGTTTATGGGTTTGTCATTTCAGAGAATTTTTACAATAAGTAGTCTTTTGAACTGTTTTATTTCACTCAAAATATTTTTATTGGTCATTATTATTGTAGTGTGTAATAGCGCTTCAGGTTTTTTAATGGATGAATAATACTGTAATGTATAGAAATACTACATTTTATTTAGTCATCAGTTAATAATTTTTTTAGTTATTTATATCTTTTGGCTACTGCTAATTTTGCTTCTTTTATTGCTCACATAAAAATATTATGTAGGGGCCAGGCGGTGGTGCACCTGGTTAAGCACACACATTACAGTGCACAAGTACCCAGGTTCAAGCCCCTGGTTCCCACCTGAAGGAGGAAAACTTCACAAGTGGTGAAGCAAGAAATGCAGGTATCTCTCTGTCTCCCTTTCTACCTCCCCTCCCCTCTCAATTTCTCTGTCCAATAATAAAAATAAATAAATGCTGACGGCCAGCCCCAGCAGGTTATTGGGGTAATCTGAAAGAGGAGGAGCGTCGGCGCAAAGAATAAGGAAGAATAAGAGACGAGTTTATGCTGAATCAAGCTTAAGCAGACATCTCTGTCATACTTAAGCAGTACTTTATTTTTATAGTCTCATAAGGCTTAGTTCATTAAAACAAAATCACCAAGGCTTTGATTATTAATACAAAAATCACCAATGCTTTGATTATTAATACAAAAATAACCAAGGCTTTGGTCACCAAGGTTTTGATTATTAAAACAAAAATCAAGTAAGAACAGCACAGGTAAGGAACACCTCCTGCTTTGTGGAACATTCACATTCCAGGGGCACTTTTCTCCCTAGAGATCACATCACAGTTTCTATGTCTTTTGCTATTCCTGTACCTGTGTGCTAGGCAGATGTCCTGTTGATTAAGATTAATATTCTACCTGTATGTTTATGCCATTCTCTTGGCCCTATGCATCAGAAGCCATGGTTCATAGAAAGGAGTTTTGATTTGTTCCTTACTGAGAAGGCACCAAGGTGGTGCTGACCTGGCCAACCTCTCCATAAAATTAAGCCCTCTAACTGGAATCCATCTTTCTTGTATGCTCACTATATGACCTAAGTTCTTGTGTACTATTCCTGCATAAGGAAGTGGAAGCTTAGTGGTGGGTTGTAGATTAAAAGGCCCACTGTATCTAGGCAGGTACCATAACTTTCCATTTGTTTAGTGGAAATACTAAAGGAAGTGGTGTAGATAAAGGGGGAAACATTTCTTCTTCTTGAAGCCTCCTGAAAAATTCTGCATTACTGATATTGCTTGTTCCATTATGATCAGTCTTACAGAATGCAGTGCAGGTTTTGTCATAATTTTTGTCATTGGTCAAGCTCTGAGCCTGGCCATAGGTAAATATTATTAAGACCACACAGAGCTTAATCCCAAACCCTATACATAGCAAAAGGCAAGATGGTTTCAGTTTGGCCTGGAGAGTCCAACTGTGCTGGACTTCCTGTGAAGCTGGTACCATGTCAAGCAGCTCTCATGACAGCGCCTGCGCCAAATTAAAAAAACAACAACAAACAACCAAATATTATGTAACCATTTATTTTCAATTATTATAGGTTTATATTCTCAGACAGGGAGAGGAGACACACTGAGGCTTTCTTTTTTTTTTTAATTTAATTTTCTTTTTTTTATTGGGGAATTAATGTTTTACATTCAACAGTAAGTACATGCATAACATTCCCCAGTTTCCCATATAACAATACAACCCCAAAGTCTTTTACTTTGGTGCAATACGCCAATTCCAGTGCAGGTTCTACTTGTGTTTTCTTTCTTGATCTTGTTTTTCAACTTCTGCCTGACAGTGAGATTATCCCATATTCATCCTTCTGTTTCTGACTTATATCACTCAACATGATCTTTTCAAGGTCCATCCAAGATTGGCTGAAAATGGTGAAGTCACATTTTTTACAGCTAAGTAGTATTCCATTGTGTATATATACCACAACTTGCTCAGCCACTCATCTGTTGTTGGACACCTGGGTTGCTTCCAGGTTTTGGCTATTACAAATTGTGTGGCCAAGAACATATGTGTACACAGATCTTTTTGGATGGATATGTTGGGTTCCTTAGGATATATCCCCAGGAGAGGAATTGCAGGATCATAGGGTAGGTCCATTTCTAGCCTTCTGAGAGTTCTCCAGACTGTTCTCCACAGGGATTGGACCAATTGACATTCCCACCAGCAGTGTAGGAGGGTTCCTTTGACCCACACCCTCTCCAGAATTTGCTGCTCTTACCTTTTCTGATGTATGACATTCTCACAGGAGTGAAGTGGTATCTTGTTGTTTTTATTTGCATTTCTCTGACAATCAGATACTTGGAGCATTTTTTCATGTGTTTCTCAGCCTTTTGGATCTCTTCTGTGGTGAATATTCTGTCCATGTCCTCCCCCATTTTTGGATGGATTTATTTATTGTCTTGTTGTTGAGTTTGGCAAGCTCTTTATGTAAGTTGGTTATTAAACTCTTATCTGATGTATGGCATGTAAAGATCTCCCATTCTGTGAGGGGTCTCTTGGTTTGGGTAGTGGTTTCTTTTGCTGTGAAGAAGCTTTTTAATTTGATGTAGTCCCATAGGCTTATACTTGCCTTAGTCCTCTTTGTAATTGGATTCATTTCATTGAAGATGTCTTTAAAATTTATGCGGAAAAGAGTTCTGCCAGTATTTTCTTCTAAGTATCTGATAGTTTGTGGTCTAACATCCAAGTCCTTGATCCACTTGGAATTTACTTTTGTATTTGGTGAAATATAGTGGTTCAGTTTCATTCTTCTGCATGTTTCAACCCATTGTTTCCAACACCATTTGTTGAAGAGAATCTGCTTTCCCCATTTAATAGTCTGAGCCCTTTTGTCAAAGATTAGATGTCCATAGGTGTGGGGGCTCACGTCTGGGCTCTCAGTTCTATTCCACTGGTCAGTGTGTCTATTCATGTTCCAGTACCAAGCAGTTTTCATGACAATGGCCCTATCATACAATTTGAGATCTGGGAGTGTGATGCCTCTGGTTATGTTCTTTTTTCTTAAGATTGTTTTGGCAATTCTAGTCTTTTCTGGATCCAGATAAACATTTGTAGCATTTTTTCTATTCTCCTAAAAAATGTGCTTGGGATCTTGATGGGGATAGCATTAAATTTGTAGATGGCTCTGGGTAGTATATTCATTTTGATGATATTAATTCTACTAATCCATGAACATGGAATATCTTTCCACTTCTTTTTGTCTTTTTCAATTTCCTTGAGTAGTGACTCATAATTTTCAGTATACAGTCTTTCACTTCTTTGGTTAAGTTTACTCCTAGATATTTTGTTGTTTTAGTTGCTATAGTAAAAGGAATTGATTTCTGGATTTCTTCTTTTCCTAACTTAGTGTTTGCATAGAGGAATGCCACTGACTTTTGAATGTTAATTTTGTAGTCTGACACCTTACTGTATTGCCTGATGATTTCCAAAAGCTTCTTGCTGGATTCCTTAGGTTTTTCTGTGTATACTATCATGTCATCTGCAAATAGGGAGAGTTTGACTTCTTCTCTTCCAATCTGTATCCCCTGAATTCCTCGCTCCTGCCTGATTGCTATGGCAAGAACTTCCAACACTATGTTGAATAGTAATGGTGAAGTGGGCAGCCCTGTCTAGTACCTGATCTGAGTGGAAATGCTTCCAGTTTTTCACCACTGAATATGATGTTGGCTGTAGGTTTGCTATATATAGACTCCGCTATCTTCAGGAATTTTCCATCTATTCTCATTTTTGTAGTGTTTTGATCATAAAGGGATGTTGTATTTTGTCAAAAGCTTTCTCTGCATCTATTGATATTACCATGTGGTTTTTGGTCTTGCTTTTGTTGATGTGGTGGATCACATTGATTGATTTATGTATATTAAACCAACCTTGCATGCCTGGGATAAACCCCACTTGGTCATGATGAACAGTCTTTTTAATATACTGCAGTATCCAGTTGGCTAGAATTTTTTTCAATATTTTGGCATCTATGTTCATCAGAGATATTGGTCTGTAGTTTTCTTTTTTTGTTGTGTCCCTGTCTGCTTTTGGTATCAGGGTGATGTTGGCTTCATAGAAGCTGGCAGGGAGTATTCCAGTGTCTTCAATCTTCTGGAAGACTTTTAAAAGTAGAGGTATTACTTCTTCTTTGAAGCTTTTGTAGAATTCATTTGTAAAACCATCTGGTCCATGACTTTTATTTTTGGGAAGATTTTTGATATCTGTTTCAATTTCATTAGCTGTGATGGGCCTGTTCATGTTATTTACTTCCTCTTTACTTAGTTTTGGAAGCTGGTAGGTATCTAGGAAATCTTCCATTTCTTCCAGGTTCTTTAGCTTGTTGGCATATAGTTGTTCATAGAAGCCTCTCATGATATGTTGAATTTCTGCAGTGTCTGTTGTGATAACTCCTTTTTTCATTTAGTATCAGATTTATTTGGGTCTTCTCCATTTTTTGTTTTGTGAGTCTGGCTAAAGGTTTGTCAATTTTGTTCACTCTTTAGAAGAACCAACATTTACTTTTGTTGATCTTTTGTATGGTTTTCTTATTCTCAATGTTATTTATTTCTGCCCTAACTTTAGTGGTTTCTGTCCTTCTGGTTGCTTTAGGGTTCCTTTGTTCTTCTTCTTCTAGGTCTTTAAGATGTACAATCAGGCTGTTTATTTGTGCTTTTTCTTGTTTCCTAATGTGTGCTTGTATAGCTATGAACTTCCCTCTCAGTACTGCCTTAGACATGTCCCAAATATTTTGATAGCTTGTGTCTTCATTTTTATTGAACTCTTGAAACACTTTGATTTCTTCCTTTATTTCTTCTTTGACCCAGAAGTTGTTAAGAAGTGTACTGTTCCCACACCTATGGACATCCAATCTTTTATAAGAGGGCCCTAAGTATTAAATGGATGAAGGAGGCTCTCTTCAATAAATGGTGCTGGGAAAACTGGGTTGTAACATGCAAAAAAAATGAAACTGAGCCACTTTATCTAACTAGGAACAAAAATCAACTCCAAATGGATTAAAGACCTGGATGTTAGACCAGAAACAATCAAATACTTAGAGGAAAACATTGGTGGAACACTTTCCCACCTAAACCTCAATAACATCTTTGATGAAACAAACCCAATTGCAAGGAAGACTAAAGCAGAAACAAATCAATGGGACTACATCAACTTGAAAAGCTTCTGCACAGCCAAAGAAACTATCACACAAGCAAAGAGACCCCTCACAGAATGGGAGAAGAACTTTACATGCCATACATCAGACAAGAGTCTAATCACCAAAATATACAAAAAGCTCAGCAAACTTAGCAACAAAAAAGCATATGACCCCATCCAATAATGGGCAGAGGATATAAACAGAACATTCACTCCAGAGGAGATCCAAAAGGCTAACAAACATATGAAAAACTGCTCCAGGTCGCAGATTGTCAGAGAAATGCAAATTAAGACAACATTGAGATACCACCTCACCCCTGTGAGAATGGCATACATGAAAAAGTACAGCAGCAACAAATGCTGGAGAGGCTGTGGGGACAGAAGAACCCTTCTGCACTGCTGGTGGGAATGTAAATTGGTCCAGCCTCTGTGGAGAGCAGTCTGGAGAACTCTCACAAGGCTAGACATGGACCTTCCATATGACCCAGTAATTCCTTTCCTGGGGATATACCCCAAGGATTCCATAACACCCAACCAAAAAGATGTGTGTATTCCTGTGTTCATAGCAGCACAATTCATAATAGCTACAACCTGGAAGCAACCCAGGTGCCCAACAACAGATGAGTAGCTGAGAAAGCTGTGGTATATATACACAATGGAATACTATGCAGCTACTAAGAACAATGAACCCAACTTCTCTGACCCATCTTGGTCAGTCCTAGAAGGAATTATGTTAAGTGAGCTAAGTTAGAAAGATAAAGATGAGTATGGGATGATCCCACTCATCAACAGAAGTTGAGAAAGATCAGAAAGGGAAACTAAACACAGGATCTGACTAAATTGAAAGTAGGGCATCAAAGTAAAAACCCTGTGGTGTGTGGGAGGGTGGACATGAGGCTTCCTGGGTTGGCGGGGGCTGAGGGTGGGGGTGGGTGGGTGGGATGGGACACAATCTTTTGGTGATGGGAATGGTGTTTATGTACACACCTATTAAATTGTAGTAATATAAATCACTAATTAATATGAGAGGGGGGAAATTGACTGTATGTCTAACAAAGGGATTTTTCAAAGCTAACCCAATTACCAAATAATGTGATGATAATAGTAACTATCCATTGTCTTCTCAAACCCTAAGACAGCAGGAACCTCACATTTCCACTATAGAGCCTAAACTTCCCCCAGTCCTGGGACCCTAGGGTAGGGCCCACTTTCCCGTATGCTTCTCCCAGTTCTTATCAAATAATATTGCATCAGCTGATCACAACCTAATCAACGCAACGAGTGCCACCCCTGCATGCTTCACTTCAGACTGTGTCCAGAGACTTCAGGTGTGGATTGACAACCCTTCAGCTTCATCACTCGGGTGAGACCTTTCCTTTCATAGCATTCTCTAATTCCATCCCAGGTGGTTCACTTCCTAAACAAAGTCCCAAAACAGATATAGACCAAGTTCCAGGAGATAGAGCATATGTTCACAGGTATCCATAAACTAGGGCAAATATATACCTGAAAGCAGTAGTACACTAGAGTTTGCAGTGAGTACTCCCCAACACTTCATCTCCACTATTCCAACATTTGGGTCCATGATTCTTCAGCACTTTGTTTGGCTTTGTATATTAACTCTCTTTTCAGCCACCAGGTTCCAGATGCCATCAGGATGCTGGCCAGACTTCCCTGGACTGAATACCCCACCAATGCATCCTGGAGCTCAGCTTCCCCAGAGACTCACCCTTCCAGGGAAAGAGAGAGGCAGACTGGGAGTATGGATTGACCAGTCAATGCCCTTGTTCAGCGGGGAAGCAATTACAGAAGCCAGACCTCCCACCTTCTGCAACCCACAATGACCCTTGGTCCATGCTCCAGAGGAATAGAGAAGGGGAAAGCTATTGGAGATTGGGTGGCGGGAATTGTGTGGAGTTGTAACCCCCCCATCCTATGATTTTGTTAATGTCTCCTTTATTAAATAAATTAAAAAAAAAGAAGTGTACTGTTGAGCTTCCACATTTGGGGGCTATTACTAATCTTTTCTTGATTGTAAAGTGTTAGTTTAATTCCACTGTGGTCTCAGAAGATGCTTGGGATGATTTCAGTGCTCTTTAATTTGCTGATGCTGTCTTTGTGGCCTAACATATGGTCTATCCTTGAGAATGACCCATGTGGATTTGAGTAAAATGTGTATTCCAGTTTCTTGGGATGAATGCTCTGATAATGTCCAATAGTTCTAGTTTATCTATCTCTTCATTTAGCTCCCTTATGTCTTTATTGATTTTCTCCCTGGATGATCTGTCAAGTTGAGAGAGTGGGGTGTTGAAGTCCCCTACTATGACAGTGTTGCTGTTAATATATTGCTGTAGCTCTTTCAGTAGACATTGGATGTATTTAGATGGCTTCTCATTGGGTGCATAGATGTTAATAATTGTTGAGTCCTCTTGATTGACTGATCCTCTGAGCATTTAGTAGTGTGCATTCCTATATTTTTTACCACTCTCTCTATATTTTTAACTTTATTCATTTATTATTGGATAGAGAACAAGAGAAATTGAGGGAGAAGGAGATAGAAAGACACCTGCAGCCCTGCTTCCCCTCTTGTGAAGCTTTCCCCCTGCAGGTGGGGACCAGGGGCTTGAACCTGGATTGCTGAACACTGTAATGTGTGCGCTTAACCAGGTTTGCCACCATGTGGCCCATTCCTATCTTTTTAAATCTTATCTATTTTAAAGTCTGTTGTGTCAGATACGAGAATAGCTGTTCCTGCCCTTTTTTGTGGGCCATTGGCTTGTATGATAGTTTTCCATCCTTTCACTTTAAGTCTGTGTTTGTCCTGTTGAGTTAGGTGGGTTTCCTGTAAACAGCATATTGTTGGGTTGTATTTTCTGATCCATCTTCCTACTCTGTGTCTTTTAATAGGTGAATTCAGGCCATTGACATTTATTGATATCAAAAATTGAAGATATTTTAACACCATTCTTGTAGAGTTTTAGAGTGTTCTGATATATGTCCAATTTATGATGGTCTGACTGTTTATAGAAGGCATTTCAGAACTTCTTTCAGGGAAGGCTTGATGATAGTTGATTCTTTCAAATGTTGCTTGTCTGAGAAGGTTTTGATGCCTCCATCTAGTCTGAATGACAGTCTAGCAGGATATAGTATTGGTTGAAAGCCTTTCTCATTGAGCACTCGATAGATATCTTGCCATTCTCTTCTGGCCTGTAGTGTTTGTGTGGAGAAATCTGCTGCTAATCTTATGGGTTTTCCTTCATCGATGACTGTTTTTCTCTTGCAGCCTTCAGGATCCTTTCTTTGTCATTATTCCTTTCCATTCTAAATATGATGTGTCTTGGTATCTTTAAGTCTGGGTTAATTCTGTTTGGGACCCTCTGGGCTTCTTGAATCTTTATGTCTTTGATGTTGTTTAGACTAGAGAAATTTTCAGCTTTTATGGCATGAAGAATGCTTTCTTCCTCTCCCTCTCTTTCTTCCTCTGGTAAGCCAATAATGTGTATATTGTTTCTTTTGAAATAATCCCACAGGACTCTGTTGTTGTTTTTAGCATCTCTTAATCTCTTTTTGAGATTTCTTACTTCTTTTTTGGTTGTCTCTGATTCGTCCTTGGTCTTGCTAATTCTGTCTTCAGCCTCATTGATTCTATTCTCTCTTCCCTGTTTTCTGGAGTTCATCTATTTTGTTATCCTGTTCTGATACTGTTTTAGCTTGTTCAGCTAGTTGTGTTCTTAGCTCAGCTATTTCAGCTTTCAGCTCTCTAATAACCTTGAGATAGTGTTTTCTTCCAGAGTCTCATTAGTTGTTCCTTTATTTCTGATTACAATTCTTTCAAACTCTTTACTCACTCCTGTGATTATTTCCTTAGCTAATGTTTGGATGTTGAACTCGTTATTTTGCGCTTCACCCTTTGGGGGGCTTTTAGCTGGACTGTTGTCCTGGTTCATTTTGCCAATATTTCTTCTTGTTGGTTTACCCATTTTATATATTATGTTATGAGTTCCCTCTCTTAGTACTTTTCAAATTACTGATCACTATTTCCTGGATTGACTTGTGTCTAAGTAAGGTAATTAAAGGGTTCACAGTGGTGGAAGTTAACAGTTGTTTCAATAGTTCTTTTTTTTTTTTTTTTTTTACACACCAGAGCACTGCTCAACTCTGGCTTATGGTGGTGCAGAGGATTGAACCTGGGACTTTGGAGCCTCAGGCATAAGAGTCTCTTTGCATAACCATTATGCTATCTCCCCCACCTCAATAGTATTTTAATCCCTGAGTTGGAGCTCAGTGATTTAAAAGCCTCTTTTTTTTTTTTTTCTTTTCTGTAGGCTATGGGAGCCTGAGGGCTTCTAAACTATAAGTAGGCTTCTTAGCTTAATCACTGACAAGAGATAAGGCAGGGTGTGGCAGAGATAGTCCAGTGGTTATGCAAAGAGACTTTCATAGCCCCACAGCTATGCCACTGAGGTATAGGTCTTCTCCTGAGTTTCCTGGTTAGATCTCTGTTCCCTGGTCTCCCTCCCTGCCGCTGCTCCAGATTCTGAGGGCAGTAGCAATGGAGACTCAGGATTGCACTTGGTGAGTCTCTGGGGAGTCCTCTCCTTCCTTCAGCTGTCCCCTTGTTGGTGGAACAGATTGGAGGTGGTGTCTCAACTGATAGACTGTCGGACTTTACCTGCCACTTACTCTCTATCTAGGCTCCTCTCTGTCACCAGCCGCATGTGTTTGCACTCACTGGTGATTTCGTGGGTTCCTGTGGTCTCCTTTGGTATTCCTAGTTGATCTGGGAGAGGAGAGGAGAGGAACTGCTCATAGCCCCGCCTCCGGAAGTCTCCACACTGAGGCTTTCAAACAGGAAGAAACATTTATTATGCTGGCAGACCCATCAGACTTGTGCCCGTAAACTATGACATGCTCATTATAGGGTTTTGCTTTTACCCAGTTATCTTTTCTCATAGCTAGTCATAGCAACAAGTTTAAAAGGTTATTTTTTCTTTTCTTCATAAAGAGCACTTTGTTTTGCTTGTCAGCAGGCTTTGCTAACAGCCATTTTAGCAGGTGGGTATAGCAGATTCACTGCCAAATGGCCAAGGTCAAGTTGATTATATTTAGCAGAAAGTCCCATTTACACTGAGGGGAGAAAAGGTTGCCTTATTCAGTTTAAGCTAATCTTTAGCTTCTCTGCCTCAATATCTAGTAGTAAAATACTGGACTGCATATGGTAACACTAAGTTTAATTTCTTGAGAAAATGCCAAATTGTTTCCCAAAGAATAGTTTCAACATTTTATATCACTATAAACAATGTGTCAGGTTCCTAATTTGTCCACATCTGTCAATATTTCTTTGTTACCAAGGTTATTTTGGGGTGTGATGCCTGATTGAGTTCACTGTTCCTAGTGACCATTTATTCCCTTTTTTCTTTTTGATAAAGGGAGGGGGCATGAGAAAAAGGTGGGGGAGAGAGAGAGAGAAAGAGACTCCTACAACACTGCTTCATTGCTCTTGAAGATTCTCACCCTGCAGATAAGGATTAGGGGTTTGAACCTGTGTCTTCATGCATGGTAATGTGTGCATTCTACAGAGTGAGCCACCATCCAGCCCCTAGTCAGTACCTGTTGTTGTCCACCTTTTTATTATAACTGACCAAGTGAACTTCTGTTTACTTTTAATTTGCTTAGTAAATTTTCACTCATGGTTAATATGGAAGCAAGCACTTTACTCTCGATTTGAAAGCTCCAGCTATTTTAGTCTTTTCCTCATTTTCCCTTTGCATGTTTTGGTTGTTTAGCAAATAATCGGTGCCAACCTTTAGAGATTATGAGAAGTCATTTGCATGTCCCTACTCACATTTGTCAGAGGTCTGATGAATTAATGCTTCCACCTTCCACTGCACTATACAGAATTAAGTGAAACAGTAAATGAAGATATTTTCTTTTATTGCATTTTACTCTGAATCAATAATGAATTTATCCCCTTTTAGTGTCTCACCCCTCTCCCAATTATGTGGTTTAACATTGATTTCCCCCCTCCCTCTGAGCATTAAAAAATACTTGTAACTATCTTTTTAAATGATAAATCAATTTCAATACCTTCATGTTACAGACTTGAGAGAGCAGTGAACTTGAAAATTTTGCTCTGTCTGCTCCCCTAGTCTTTTCAATTAAAAAGCTCAAGTCATCCATGATTGATGGAGGACATTAGTGGGAGAAGTTAGCACCATTTTGATTTATTTTGTTTACTTTCAAAATAGTTTTCTCATTTGTCAAATAGATTAATTATGAGGAATAAACTGTTGGATAGGGTGAGGGCTCAACTTCCCTTCTTTAAGCATGGCCCAAGGGCTCTGGGGTCCCCCTTTTACTGGCACCCTGCACTAATGTTAGAAAAGGCTAGAGCTGTGGATAAAAAGCATATATATATAATTTTATGTAGTGCTTTAATTCTAGCCATCTAACTTCACCTCTTTGTATATTGTTTCATCTCAGCTCAATAATTTTCCTTTTTAACATTTAAATATCAATTACTGTAATAAAATATTTGTTATATAATATTAACAGTATCCTTGCTGAACAGTTTTTTTAATTGAGGGGATAGTGAACCACTGCATATTTGTTTTTTTTTATTTTTTAAAAATTTATTTATTTTCCCTTTTGTTGTCCTTGTTTTTTTATTGTAGCTATTGTTGTTGTTACTGATGTTGTCATTGTTAGATAGGACAGAAAGAAATGGAGAGAGGAGGAGCATTGACACAAGGTCCTTATAGGGTGCAGAAGATGGGAGGTCTGGCTTCTGTAATTGCTTCTCCAATGGACATGGGCATTGACAGGCTGATCCATACTCCCAGCCTGTCCCCATATTTCCCTACTGTGCCAGGGTTCTGAAGAGGTGGGGTTGTCTGTCCAGGAAAGTAAGGTTGACATCATGGTAGCATCTACAACTTGGTATTTGGAATGTGTATTCCTTTGCTTCCTCCTTTCTTGTGTGACTCAGTTTTGTAGTCCTTGTAAGGTACGGTTGATTGTGGCAAATTCTTTTAGTTCTTGAATATTTGAGAAAACCTTTATATTTTGAAGGATAATTTTGCAGGATACAATATCTGTGGCTGAAATTCCCTCTCCTTTAGAACTTTGATTATCTCATGTCATTCCACTCTCTCCTTGCCTCTAGAGTTTGTGAAGAGAAATCTGATGAAAGTTTTATAGCTCTCTCATTGTATGTAACTTCTTTTTTTTTTTTTCCTCCTCCAGGGTTATTGCTGGGCTCGGTGCCTGCACCATGAATCCACCGCTACTGGAGGCCATTTTTTTTCCCCCTTTTGTTGCCCTTGTTGTAGCTTCGTTGTGGTTTTTATTATTGCCCTTGTTGACGCAATTCGTTGTTGGATAGGACAGAGAGAAATGGAGAGAGGAGGGGAAGACAGAGAAGGGGAAAGAAAGATAGACACCTGCAGACCTGCTTCACCGCCTGTGAAGCGACTCCCCTGCAGGTGGGAAGCTGGGGGCTCGAACTGGGATCCTTACACTGGTCCCTGTGCTTTGCGCCACATGCGCTTAACCCACTGCGCCACTGCCCGACCCCCTGTATGTAACTTCTTTCCTTTCCCTGGCAGCCAGCAAAATTTCTTCCTTGTCATTGACTTTAGTTTTACAATAATGTGCCTTGGCATTGGTCTTTTCATATTTATAAATATGGGTGATTGTTCTGCTTCTTGGATGAGAATGTTCTGATGGTATCCTAAGTGAGGGGCATTCTCAGCTAAAATTGCTCTGAAAATGGACTCTGGGTCTTTGGCCTTGTTCTCCTATTCAGATATACCTATCACTTTTATATTCAGTCTTTTGATGGAGTCTGCAATTTCACAGAGAATTGCTTCATTCTTTTGGAACCATTCCTCTCCCCCATCTTTGAATTGAAAGAGTGGTCTGGATGTATCTTCTATATTGGAGAGAATTTCTTCTGACTGTGTGGATCTATTTTCTAAACCTTCTACCTGGACACAGATTGCAGTTAGAGTGTCTGTTATTCCCTGGATTTCTGACTGAAGTTCTTCTTTCAAGATTTGAAGATTCTTAGTTAACTGAAAAAAAAAATTATTTGTAAAATTAAAGCAATGACAAGACCATAGGATAAGAAGGATATAGTTCCCATCACCAGAACTCCATATCCCAACCCTCCCTTGACAGCTTTCCTATTCTTTAACCCTCTGGGAGTATGGACCCAGGGACATTATGGGGTGCAGAAGGTGGAAGGTCTGGCTTCTGTAATTGCTTAACTGCTCAGCATGGGTGTTGCCAGGTTGATCCATGCTACCAGCCTCTCTCTCTCTTTCCCTAGTGGGTCAGGCCCCTGGGGGAAGTGGGGCTCCAGGACACATTGGTGGGGTCATCTGACCAGAGAAGTTCAGTTAGCATCATGGCTGCTTCTGGAACCTGGTGGCTGAAAAAAGAGTTAGCATATAAAGCCAAACAAATTGTTGACTAATTATGAACCTAAGGTTGGAATATTTCAGATAAAGATTTGGGGGTCTCTGTTTTCTAGATAGCTAGTATGCCTATTTTAATAACACCACAAATTCTATATGACTGATGCAGATGTGTGGGCTGGCAAGAAGCTCACCTGAGAGTGTATCTGTTTTGTGCAAGTCCGTGATTCCTCCCACACAGGGAAGATTAGATGCTGTAGTATCTTTCTCTCTCTCCTTCTATTACTCTTTTTATTCTTGCTTAAATTCTTGGAGAGTCCTCATAATAAGCTCTGTGTAGTCTGTCTCTGAGAGTCTCTCTAAATCTTTATTTCCTTGGATGTTTCATTTCTGTCTGGCTGATATGGCATAGTTGGCTGTTTAGTTCTGTTTCTCTGCTTGCACATTTTTTTGTGCTGGTTATTGATGGCCAGCAGGTGGTGCTGTTGTGACCTCTAGGTTTCTCTTGTTTGTATGATCTCTAGTGGGTGGGATGGAGTGTGTGTGTGTGTGTGTGTGTGTGGGGGGGGGGGGGGTGATTGCTTTGGGCTTTCTTGGGGTCAGAAATGCCCTGTCCATTGCTTAAATTCAGAAGGTTTAAACCCCCTCCGAGTCAAACACAGAGATTTTAAGCCCCTGTTTCTTTTCTTCTGGCAGTAGGAACAATGTTGTTGGCTGCACTTAAAGTGAAATCACCACAATGGTGCAGCCCAGCACCTGGGCTGTCCAGAGCTCTGATTTGACTTTGCTGTTCTTCAACCTGTGTCTGGGCCCCTTTTGGCTCCAACCACACAGGAGCACCCGCCTAAGGCTGCAGAACTTTCAGCTGTAGATTATGACTCTAGTTGGGTCTCTTGTATTTATTTGTTGTTTTGGGAGGAGTGGCGATCTGGTCCCAGTTATTCCATGGCCATGCCTCCTGGAAGATGGTCTTCCTCCACTATTGTTCATTGTGGCCTAAAACCACCACTGTCCTGACCAGAGTCCAAGTTCTAGTTTGTGTTTTCCCCTTATGTTCTTATTGAAGCTTTTTTGTTTGTTTGCTTGTTTTCTTGAAAGTACCACAATTAGGATGAAAATGATATGTTGGCAAGAAAGGATGGATAGTCTAGATGAGATATAATTTTATTTTAATTATTTTATTTTATATTTTTATTATCGAGCTAATAATGGTTTACAAGATTATAAAACTATAGGAGTATAAGACTATAGGAGTATACATTGTAGCCACCTTCAACATTCAGTTCTCCCTCTGCTCCCTCCAATTCCATAGTCACCCTAGTTCTCACAAATCTTTGGAAACTTTGTGACTATTTTTTTTTAAAGTTCTTATGTTCCAGTAGTCAATCCTACACATATGATCAACATTTCTTTACTTTTATCACTTCACATAACCACTTCTAGTTCTATCCATTTTTTTCTCTTGAGGCTACAGTATCACCTCTTAAAAAATATTTGAAGAGTAGTTTTCCATTAAATATGTTTTTTTTCTTTTCTTTTTTTTTTTTTTTCTTACCAGAACACTGCTCAACTCTGGTTTATAGTGGTGTGGGGGGTTGAACTTGGGACTTTGGAGATTCAGGTTTGAGAGTCTCTTTGCATAACCATTATGCTATCTACCCCTGCTCTCTATTGCATCTTTATTCAGTTGTCCACAGTTTGGAAACTGTCAATAATGCACCTACAAACATAGTATATCTCCCTTTTAATTAGTGTTTTCATGTCCTTAGGTTATATATGGCAAGTTTTTGAAAAATTAACTTTTAGTTTGTTTATCTTACATGAGAGATCTTCCTACTAGAAAGTAATTGTCCCTGACCTATGGGGTTTCCATATAACATCTCACAAGGTATAACTCTGGGGTATACTCATACTAGAGATAAGTTCTTTAGACCAGTTCCCTACAGAACATTTCCGTCTTTCTAGAAAAAAATAACTTGTGAGATGCTTTTGGTTCTTGGCTACAGTGTAAGGTTAATTTTCCTGTGACAAAAAATGGGATGCTATGAAATCTAGCAACTTTCCTCTGCAGACCTGCTTTTCTATATGGTCTAATTCATTCAAAATTGGCATGTTATTCTCAATAATTGAAATTTGACTGTAATTGCCATAATTTACAATTCCACTGTAATTTAGAAGGAAAACAATTCTGAGCTGTGTGCTTCTCATTCTATGGAGTGGTTGGATAACAACACTAACAGTGGGGGTGAAGGGGAATGGTGTGTGGATATGGCCAGCCAGATTTCAGAGGTTAATGTGGGAAAAGGCATTTGCTTACAACTACTTACAACCACAGGAATATGAATGAAACCATTTAGAAGCATTAGTATTCTTCTAATAAACTTTTGATGTCTGTAGTTGAGGGGAAAGTCCTCATAAGCAAGAATGAAACTTTTGAAAGAATAGGAATTAGGGGGATTCCAGAAGATGGCAGAATGAGAAGCTTGAGCTCCGACCACATCTACTGGAAATGGTAGGATTTTTTGCCTTTAGTAGGCCAGTCAGTAAGGGGTCCTATTGGTGACACCAAGGAGGTGACTATAACTCAATTTGGGTTAGAAAATAGAGTAAAAAAAAAGGGAAAAAATTTTCTTTTAAATTATTATTCCTGAAGCACATCCCCTCCCCCTCCCTCCCCATAACCAGTCCCTGGGGACCAGAGATCTGCTCCTAGCAGGCTCCCCTGCTGAGCTTTTTTCTTTACCAAGATTCCTGTCCCACCAGGGGGTGTCATTCATTCTAATTCTATTCCCTTCTGAAACCTTTGGCCTTTTTTCTTTCTAAGTAAACAATCAGCTGCCTCTGCTCAGGGGGCCTGAGGCAATCTGGAGCCTTCCAAGCTGAAGACAGGACAGGATTTTTACTCTGTTCTATTTTATTATCAATACAAGATAAATGCATACCCCTTTCCCCCTCTCCTTCAGGTTGGCCAGAATTAACTCTTAGTGTATTTTCCATTGCTAGGGGACTAGGTGTCTTATTCACTGCTAAAATAACTTGTTTCACTTTTCCTACCGCCCCTACCCATTCTCTCCCCCTTGCATAGCTAATTAAATAATAAATAAATAAATAAATAAAAAACTCTTTCATTTCACTGCTCTTTTAATACTGTTCTTTTTCTTATCTTTTTCTTTTCTCTCTCTCTCTTTTTTTCTTTTTCTCATTCTTGTCATCCTTTCTTCCTTCCTCCTTCAGCTTTCTGAATTCACTGATACACATTTGGGAATTATTTTGGGGAGGAAATCTGACTCAGAGTGGACTCTCTCTGCGTGTATCTCTGCTCTACTTCCCTTTCTCTTTTAGCTACCCCTAGAATATACAGTGGATAGTAGATTTGCATAACTGTCTATTCCTGCTATTCTTGTCTAGTCCTAAGATTTTTCTTTTTTCTTTCTTAACAATCAGCTGCCTCTGCTCAGGAGGCTTGAGGCAATCTGGGACAGGTTTTTTACCCTGCTCTATTTTATTATTAATATTATATAAAGGTATATCTCTTTTCCCCCTCCTTTAGGTTGACCAGAATTAACTCTTAGGGTATCTTTCATTGCTAGGGGACTGGGCATCTTACCCATTGTGAGAAGAACTTGTCTCATTACTCCTACCTCCTCTACAGACTCTCCCCTTCTCCCTCCTCCTAGCTAATTAAAAAAATAAAATAAAAAATAACTTAACAATTAAAAAACTTTCCTTTCACTGCTCTTTTATTGCAGCTCTTTTTATCTTTTTTCTTTTCTCTCTCTTGTTTCTCTTGTTTTTATCTTGTCTTCCATTTCTTCCTTCCTTCTTCTTTGTCTTTCTGAACTCACTGATATTCATTTGTGAATTATTTTGGGGAAGAAATCTCACTCAGAGTGGACCCTCTATGTGTGTATCTCTGCTCTACTTCCCTTTCTCCTCTTGCTACCCCTAGAATATACAGTGGATAGTAAATTTGCATAATTGTCTATTCCTGCTATCCCTTCTTTCCTTTCTCTTTCTTCTTCACTTGGACTTGGTTGCTATTTTTTAATGGACTGGAGACATTGTTTGGCTAACTGGTAGTGATTAAACTGCTTCAATCCTTGCTTCAGTTGCTACTATAATTCCTGAGGTTGGTGATTGCATTTGTCATAAAGGTATTTAGCACAGTGTTGCTTGTACTCAAAACACAACAACTGAGGAACAACAGAACATAAAAATAAGAAACACATAAATCAAAAATATGGGTAGATCAAAAACAAATAAAACTGCGACTCCAATGAATGAAGACAAGAGCCCAGAAGAAACTACAAATCAGCCAGAAGTAACCATAGATAAGAAAAGTATGCAAGCAATAATAAACTTATTAATCACAGAAATGAAAACAACATTGGAGGAAAGGAATGGCAGTATTAGGGAAACAACAGTTGAGACCCCCAAGGAAAATACTGATTATCTTGAGGCAATTAGAGAACTGAAAGCTGAAATAGCTGAACTGAGGAAAGAAGCTGAAGACTAACAGAAGCAGAAAACAGAATTAGTCAGACAGAGGATGAGTTAGAGAAAACTAAGAAAGAAGTGAAAGAGCTCAAAAAGAGATTGAGAGACACTGAAAACAACAACAGAGACGTATGGGATGATCTCAAAAGAAATAACATTCATATAATTGGCCTGCCAGAGGAAGAAAGAGAGGAAGGAGAAGGAAACATTCTAGAGGAAATAATAGAAAACTTCCCAGACCTGAATAACAGAAAGAACATCAATATTCAAGAGGCCCAGAGTTCCAAACAGAATCAACCCAGACCTGAAGACACTAAGACACATCATAGTCACAATGAGAAGAAGTAAGGATAAAGAAAGGATCCTAAAGGCTGCAAGAGAGAAACAAAAAGTCACATACAGGGGAAAACCCATAAGATTATCTGCAGACTTCTCTCAAACTCTAAAATCCAGAAGAGAATGGCAAGATATCCCTCGAGCCCTGAATGAAAAAGGGTTTCAACCAAGGATAATATATCCTGCTAGACTTTCATTCAAACTAGATGGAGGGATCAAAACCTTCTTAGACAAACAACAGTTAAAGGAGGCAACCATCACCAAACCGGCCCTGAAAGAGGTTCTAAAAGACCTCTTATATCAATAAGATATAATATATCAGAGCAAACAAAAATTTTTTGAACAATGGCACTACAATACATTAAATCCATGATGTCAATAAATGTCAATGGCTTAAACTCACCTATCAAAAGGCACAGAGTGGGGTATGTATCAGAAAACATAACCCAACCATATGCTGCTTGCAAGAATCCCATCTGACACAACAAGATTTACACAGACTTAAAGTGAAAGGATGGAAAACTATCATACAGGCTAACAGACCACAAAAAAAGGCAGGAACAACCATTCTCATCTCAGACACAATAGATTTTAAATTAAATAAAGTAATAAAAGATAGGCAAGGACATTACATAGTGATTAGAGGATCAATCAGCCAAGAAGACTTAACAATTATTAACATCTATGCACCCAATGAGGGACCATATAAATACATCCAGCACCTACTGAAAGAATTTCAAAAATACATCAATAGTAATACAATAATAGTGGGAAACTTTAATACCCCACCATCACACTTAGACAGATCAACAAAGCAGAAAATTAGCAAAGATACAAGAGAATTAAATGAAGAGATTGACAGACTAGACTTCTTGGACATTTTCAGAGTCCTTCATCCCAAAACACTGGAATACACCTTCTTTTCAAATCCACATAACACATACTCAATGATAGACCACATATTAGGCCACAAAGACAGCATCAATAAATTCAAGAGCATTGAAATCATCCCAAGTATCTTCTCAGACCACAGTGGAGTAAAACTAACATTTAACAACAAACAGAAAGTTATTAAAAGTCACAGAATTTGGAAACTAAACAACATACTCCTTAAGAACCACTAGGTCAGAGAGTCACTCAAGCAGGAAATTAAAATGTTCCTGGAAACAAATGAAAATGAAGACACAACCTATAAAATATTTGGGACACAGCTAAAGCAGTATTGAGAGGGAAACTTATAGCCATACAATCACATATTAAACAACAAGAAAAAGCTCAAATGAACCTTACTGCACACCTCAAGGACTTAGAGGAAGAGGAACAAAGGAACCCTAAAGCAACCAGAAGGACAGAAATCACTAAAAGTAGAGCAGAAATAAACAACATAAAAAATAAGAGAACCATACAAAAGATCAATGAAGCCAAATGTTGGTTCTTTGAAATATTAAACAAAATTGACAAATCCCTAGCCAGACTCACCAAACAAAAAAGAAGACACAAATTAATAGAATTGTAAATGATGGAGGAGATATCACAACTGACACCACAGAAATCCAGAGAATCATGCAAAACTTCTTTTTATTTATTTATTAAATTTTATTTATTTATTATTTTTTAAAAATTTATTTCTTTATTGGGGAATTAATGTTTTACATTCAACAGTAAATACAATAGTTTGTACATGCATAACATTCCCCAGTTTCCCATTTAACAATACAACCCCCACTATGTCATTTATTGTCCTTCATGGACCTGTATTCTCCCTACCCTCCCACCCCAGAGTCTTTTACTTGGGGGCAATATGCCAATTCCATTTCAGGTTCTACTTGTGTTTTCTTTTCTAATCTTGTTTTTCAACTTCTGTCTGAGAGTGAGATCATCCCATATTCATCCTTCTGTTTCTGACTTATTTCACTCAACATGATTTTTTCTTTTTTTTTAAAATTTTTTATTTAAGAAAGGATTAGTGAACAAAAGCATAAGGTAGGAGGGGTACAACTCCACACCATTCCCAACACCCAATCCCTATAGCCCACCCCCTCCCATGGTAGCTTTCCCATTCTCTATCCCTCTGGGAGCATGGACCCAGCATTGTTGAGGGTTGCAGAAGGTAGAAGGTCTGGCTTCTGTAATTGCTTCCCCGCTGAACATGGGCGTTGACTGGTCGGTCCATACCCCCAGTCTGCCTCTCTCTTTCCCTAGTAGGGTGTGTCTCTGGGGAAGCTGAGCTCCAGGACACATTGGTGGGATCTTCAATCCAGGGAAGCCTAGCCAGCATCCTGGTGGCATCTGGAACCTGGTGATTGAAAAGAGAGTTAACATATGAAGCCAAACAATTTGTTGAGCAATCATGGATCCCAAGCTTGGAATAGTGGAGAGGAAGTGTTAGGGAGGTACTCACTGCAAACTCTAGTGTACTTCTGCTTTCAGGTATATATTTTGCAGTAGTTTATGGATACGTGTGCACATAAGCTCTCTCTCACAGAAACTGGTGTATATCTAGGTTATGGGACTTTGTTAGAAAGTGAACTACCTGAGATGAAATTAGAGTGTACTATAAAAGGAAAGGTCTCACCCGAGTAATGAAGCTGAAGGGTTGTCATTCCACACGTGAAGTCTCTGGATACATTCTGAGGTGAAGCATGTTGAGGTAGCAATCGTAGCTTTGGTTAGGTTGTGGTCGGCGGATGCAATGTTATTTGGTTTGGATTGGGAGATGCATACAGGAAAGTGGGCCCTATCCAAGGGTTCCAGGACTGGGGGAAGTAGGGGCTCTATAGTGAAGATGTGAGGTTCCTGCTGTCTTAGGGTTCAAAAAGACAATCAATAGTTAATATTATCATCACATTATTTGTTAATTGGGTTAACTTTGAAAAGTCCCTTTGTTATGGTTTGCTGGACAGTACCCAGTATCTTGTATATAGCTGTGCTATTGGAAGCTTCTAATCTACTTGGTCTAGGCTTTTGAGAGAGTCCGCATAGCCAATACATAGCCTATATATTAAAAAGATTCAGTTTGTCTTTTGAGAAACTTTGAGACATACGATTGATTTCCCCCTCTCATATTAATTAACTACTGAACATGATTTTTTCAAGGTCCATCCAAGATCGGCTGAAAACAGTGAAGTCACCATTTTTTACAGCTGAGTAGTATTCCATTGTGTATATATACCACAACTTGCTCAGCCACTCATCTGTTGTTGGACACCTGGGTTGCTTCTAGGTTTTGGCTATTACAAATTGTGCTGCCAAGAACATATGTGTACACAGATCTTTTTCGATGGATGTGTTGAGTTCCTTAGGATATATCCTCAGGAGAGGGATTGCAGGGTCATAGGGTAGGTCCATTCCTAGCCTTCTGAGAGTTCTCCAGACTGTTCTCCACAGAGGTTGGGCCAATTTACATTCCCACCAGCAGTGTAGGAGGGTTCCTTTGACCCCACACCCTCTCCAGAATTTGCTGCTGTTACCTTTTCTGATGTATGACATTCTCACAGGAGTGAAGTGATATCTCATTGTTGTCTTTATTTGCATTTCTCTGACAGTCAGAGACTTGGAGCATTTTTTCATGTGTTTCTCGGCCTTTTGGATCTCTTCTGTGGTGAATATTCTGTCCAAGTCCTCCCCCCATTTTTGGATGGGTTATTTGTTGTCTTGTTGTTGAGTCTGGCAAGCTCTTTATATATGTTGGTTATTAAACTCTTATCTGATGTATGGCATGTAAAGATCTTCTCCCATTCTGTTAGGGGTCTCTTGGTTTGGGTAGTGGTTTTGTTTGCTGTGAAGAAGCTTTTTAATTTGATGTAGCCCCATAGGTTTATACTTGCCTTAGTCTTCTTTGTAATTGGATTTGTTTCATTGAAAATGTCTTTCAGATTTATGCATGAAAAAGTTCTGCCAATATTTTCCTCTAAGTATTTGATAGTTTGTGGTCTAACATCCAAGTCTTTGATCCACTTGGAATTTACTTTTGTATTTGGTGAAATACAGTGATTCGGTTTCATTCTTCTGTATGTTTCAACCCATTGTTTCCAACACCATTTGTTGAAGAGACTGCTTTCCCCATGTAATAGTCTGGGCCCCTTTGTCAAAGATTAGATGTCCATAGGTGTGGGGCCTCATTTCTGGGCTCTCAATTCTATTCCACTGGTCAGTGTGTCTATTCATGTTCCAGTAGCAAGCAGTTTTGATGACAATGGCCCTATAATACAGTTTGAGATCTGGGAGTGTGATGCCTCCAGTTATGTTCTTTTTTCTCAAGATTGTTTTGGCAATTCTAGGTCTTTTCTGGTTCCAGGTAAACATTTGTAGCATTTTTTCTATTCTCCTAAAAAATGTGCTTGGGATCTTGATGGGGATAGCATTAAATTTGTAGATGGCTCTGGGTAGAATATTCATTTTGATGATGTTAACTCTTCCAACCCATGAACATGGAATATCTTTCCACTTCTTTGTGTCTTTTTCAGTTTTTTTGAGTAGTGACTCATAATTTTCAGTATACAAGTCTTTCACTTCTTTGGTTAGGTTTACTCCTAGATATTTTGTTGTTTTAGTTGCTATAGTAAAAGGAATTGATTTCTGGATTTCAATTTCTTCTAACTCAGTGTTTGCATAGAGGAATTCCACTGACTTTTGAATGTTAATTTTGTAGCCTGACACCTTACTGTATTGTCTGATGATTTCCAAAAGCTTCTTGCTGGATTCCTTAGGATTTTCCATGTATACTGTCATGTCATCTGCAAATAGGGAGAGTTTGACTTCTTCTCTTCCAATCTGTATCCCTTTAATTCCTTGATCCTGCCTGATTGCTATGGCAAGAATGTCCAACACTATGTTGAATAGTAATGGTGATAGTGGGCTATGCCACCGAGGTATAGGTCTTCTGATTTTCCTGGTTAGATCTCTGTCCTCTGATGTCCCTTCCTGTCGCTGCTCCAGATTCTGAGGGTAGTAGCAATGAAGACTCAGAGTTGCACTTTGTGAGTCTCTGGGGAGTCCTCTCCTCCCTTAAGCTGTCCCCTTGCTGGTGGAGCAGACTGGAGGTGGTGTCTCAACTGATCAACTGCTGAACTGTTAGCAGTCACTTAATCTCTCCTTAGGCTCCTGTCTCCTCTCTGTCACCAGCCACACGTGTTTGTACTCACTGGTGATTTACTGGGTTCCTGTGGTCATTCTAGTCCTGTCTTGTTTTGGTCCTGGGTGGTCTCCTTTGGTATTCCTAGTTGATCCGGGAGAGGTTAGGAGAGGAGAGGAGAGAAAGTGATCTGCTGCTCGTAGCTCCACCTACTGCGAAACTTCTATGAAGAACTATACGTCACCAAGTTAGAGAATATGGAAGAAATGGAACAATTCCTAGAAACATATGCCCTTCCAAACTGAACCAAGAACTACAAAACTTAAATGCACCAATCACAGACAAAGAAATTGAAACCATTATTAAGAATCTCCCCAAGAACAAAAGTCCTGTACCAGATGGCTTCATAAACGAATTCTACAAAAATTTCAGGAAACAGTTAGTACCCATACTTCTTAAGCTTTTCCATAAGATTGAAGAAAAAGAATAGGAATGAAAGAGAATGGGAGTCAGGGAGTAGTGCAAGGACCAGTGTAAGGATCCCAGTTTGAGCCCCTGGCTCCCCACCTGCATGAGAGTCACTTCACAGTCAGCGAAGCAGGTCTTCAAGTATCTTTCTCTCCCCCTCTGTCTTCCCCTCCTTTCTCCATTTCTCTCTGTTCTATCTAACAATGATGACATCAGTAACAACACCAATAACTACAACAACAATAAAAAACAAGGGCAACAAAAGGGAAAATAAATAAATAACACCTTTAAAAAGAAAAAACAGATGAAAGACCAATGGCCTCCCCACATCATTTGAGCAAGAGAACACTTATTTTATAAAATGCATGTGTACACTGGCATTAGCTCAAAATGGTTTGCTGAAATCCATGGCCTGTGTTCTGGCGTTATGCATTGGCAGTCATTGGTTGATCTGGGATATATAGTTGCAGCATGAGTAATTGATCTAAGGGCTACATGGAAGGATAGTGTGCATCTGGATATGGCCACCTGGTTTCCCCGGGCTTATATGCAGAATCATCTGCCTGGGGTCACAACAGCTGGTCTGCTGGATGTCAGAATGGTATATGCAAGCATTGTGGGAGAACTCTCCTACGCCTATTGTGAGGAGCTATCAGGAATACTGAGAGATGCAGAGGGGTGTCTGTCTTTTTGAAAATGGTTTTAGGATTAGGAATGGAAAAATTTTAACTCTTCCTCTGAAGGAGCTCAGAGCCAAGAAAAGAGATGTTTACAATGTAAGATCACAGATTTAAGATACCTCTGCTAATAGTGGTAGATGTCATAGACATTTAATGTTGAACCCAGTGGAACAAATTCCAGTTCCTATCTTTGTGATCAGGGACAGTGTTGCTGTCTTAACAATATGCTCACAAAGCTAAAGGACACCTTTCCTGGACCCACCATCCACTTCCAGTACACCCATTTTAATGACTTCATGTTCTGCACTTGATTCCCAAGATGGGGACTGGTACTTAACTTGAAAGTTTCTTCACTTTCAAATTTTGTGTTTGTTTAAACTGTTTGCAGTTTAAAATCATTTTGTACAGCCTTACAGACATTTTAAACTAGTGACTTGACTTACAAAATTGCATGTTTTCTTGCATTTTGAGGAGGAAATTAAAACAATGTAAGGAACTCTGGAGTGAATATACCCTCAACAGACTTGTGAAATGAGGGAGGGAAGAACAAAGCATAAAAGAAATATGAAGGTGATCCCCACCTGCAGGGGAGTTGCATCACAGGTGGTGAAGCAGGTCTGCAGGTGTCTCTCTGTCTCTCTTCCTCTCCATCTCCCCCTTCTCTCAATTTCTCTCTGTGTCTATCCAATAACAAATAAATAAATAAATATGAAGGTGAATGCTTAATTTTGTAAAGCTTGCTTTTCCATTCAGAAGGACACTTGTGGCAGAGTGAAAAAGGCTAGTGTTAAATATGAACATTTTTTTTCCTTTATGCCCAGCTCAAATCTTAGAAAGAGGTGGAGGTGTGATTCATGTGGGTAGAGGAAAGGCTTAAGATACCCTTGTTTTGTAGAAGTTGTAGAGAAAGGGGTCCTTACCCTAAGGGCAAGGTGTGAATAGGAGCAGGCCCAGTGTAATCTTTCTCACTCATGACTTGTCAATATTCTCCTGTAATGAGTTAGGAGGCTCCTGGTAAATGAAGTGAGAATGGAACATTGAAGTCCCATGATGAAGGGATGCTGGATACAATGACTGATTTCCTCCTGAGTCCTAGCAGTGGTGAGCATGACACTGTCACTCTTGCCTTATTCTGAGAGGACCCCTGCTCCTTCCCAAGGACTGAATTTTGAGTAGGGCACCAAAATAGAAATCTCTGGGTGCAGGGTGAGGGTAGGTAGATGTTTGGCTTCACTGGGTGTGTGTGTGTGTGGGGGGGGAGGTAGGATGGGACACAGTCTTTTGGGGGTGGGAATGGTGTTTATGTACACTCCTATTAACTAGTAGTCCTATAAATCACTATTTAATTAATATAAGAGGGGAATTTATTGAAAGTTTCAAACTTTTAAATGCGTAGACCATAGGCTGAGTCTTTGAGATGTTGACTCTCCTAAAGCTTAGACCAAGGAGAACAGAAGCAACCAGTTGTGTTACTCTATAACACACAGCTATATACAAATAATGTCAAATGACATAAATTATGGTGATGATGTGTATGATACAATGGGATTTTCAAAGTTAACCCATTTGCCAAGTAATTTGATTATAGTAATAACCATCCATTGCCTTCTTAAACTCTAAGACAGAAGGAACCTCCCGCTTCTTCTACAGAGCCTATGTTTCCCCCGGTCTTGGAACTTTTAGGGTGCATGTTTATCTCAGTTCATACCAACTGACACAGCATCTGCTGATCCCAAACTAAGCAATGCAATGAGTACCACATCGTTAACACTTCACTTTAGACCATACAGAGACGTCAGGTGTGAAATGTCACCTCATTACTCTGGTGAGACCTTTCCTTTCTCATAGGATTCTCTAATTCCATTTTGGGTGGTTTACTTCCTAACTAAGTTTTAAAACCTATATATAAACCAAGTCTCATGAGATAGGGCATATGTTCACATGTATCCATAAATTAAAATATATATCTGAACCCAAAAGTACACAATAGTCTGCATATGTAGCAAGCAAGTAGAAAGACCTCAAAATATACCATAATGTTTCTAATGAAATAGTTTCTACTTAGACTTAGATACCCTCCTCTCCTACTTCCTGTTACACTTCCCATAGTCACTTCAAAGCTATCATTATCAAAGTAAGGTCTACAAAACCTGAATAAGGGCAAGAAACTGGCATAATTTTTAAAAAAATTTCTTTATTGTGGGATTAATAGTTTACAGTCAACAGTAAAATGCAATAGTTTATACATGCATAACATTTCCACATAACAATATGACCTCCATGAGGTCTTCCTCTGCCATCATGTTTCAAGACCTGAACCCTAACTCCTACACCAGACTCTTTTACTTTGGTGCAATGCAACATTTTGTTAATCTTTTTTAAAGAAAAAAAAAAACTTACAATGACCTAGAACTGTGTCATCTAATATGCTGCCCACTAGCTAAATATGACTTGTTAAATTAAAAAAAAATAAATTTAGACCCTTAATCATACCACCCACATATCTAACATCCAATAACCACTTACAATGTGCCAAGTTGCTACTGAATTGGTCAAATATAGTTATTTCCATTGGTGCAGGAAGTTCTATGGACAATGTAGGTCTAACATCTGGAAAGTTTATTGTCTGACTACAGGTATGATTAAGCATACTGGTGTGTTTTATTTGACTTGCTAGGCTATTGTTTCTTTGATTTACAGAACATTTGTACAGAAAGTTCTATTGGACAATGTGGATCTAACATCTGGAAAGATTATTAACTGCCTGCCTGTAGGTAAATACAGCTTCCTAATGTGCTTTGTTTAGTTTGTTAGGTTGTTGTTTACTTGATTTAGAGAGAATGTGAACTTGATCCCAACAATAATTTTCCTATTTATAATTTTTTTAAAGTTATATGCTGGATGTGGAAATTAAAATGTGGAGATTAGAAACTGTTACTTCTTAGAGACTGTTATACTGAAACCAACTGTTACTTGTTAGAGACTTTTGCATTTCAACCAACAGTTCCTTGTTACAGCTGTTACAACCGTTAAACTGAAACCAACCACTCTTGTTCTGTGTACTATAAAAAGCTGAGAGCAACAATGTTGTGGGGTCATTGGCAGCAGACTCCCCCCTTGTGTGGAAGAGTGTCGGTGGCCCAAGCTTAAGCTTGCTAATAAAGGCTCTTGCTATTGCATGTGATGCTGGTCTTCCTTGTGTGAGATCGGGACTCGAACTTCTGGGCACAACACTGGAGGGAATACAAAATGATACAATGGATTTGTAAAATTACTTGACATTTTCTTAGAAAGTTTAATGGTTTTACTATACAATCCAGTCACTGTACTCTCAGGTATTTATCCAACCAATTTAAAACACACAACCACAAAAACTGCATGCAAATATTTATAGCTGCTTTGTTTGCAGCCACCCTAAGCTGAAAACAATCAAGATATCTTTGAATAGGTGAATGGATAAACAAAAATGTGTCCATATAATAGAAACACTATCCAGAACTGAAAACAAATGAGATGTTGGAGATAAGGATATGTTAGAGGTCTAAGCCCATCATATCTATGTGAGAATTCAAGGATTCCCTGACTAAAGCCCCAGATAATGGATTGGCCTGGTATTGACCAAAAAGGCCATTATTCCCTTATCCAGCTTTTGTAGTCCTTACTTTATCTGATGAGGTTAGACTTTAAATGATTGAGGGAAGTTAAATAGGGGGTAAAAGAGGCAGGTGTCTAAGTAGCAAATATTTGATTAGGTACTTTATGGTGTCTTCTTTAGGTCTTTCTACTTGCTTTCTGAACTTACTGAATATAAGTCTACTCACAACAGACTGTTGAGCACTTTTACTTTGAGGTATACATTTTCCCCCAACTTACAGATATGTGCATATGTACCCCGTCCCTTAGGCCCTGTTCTATATTTAGAGTCTGTAACTTTGTTAGGGGAAGTGCCATTTAAAATGGAACTAGAGTCCCATGTATTAGGAAAGGTCTCACTAGATTATTGAAATTAGAGGCTTGACATCTCAGGCTTTGCATCTCTGGATAGAGTTAACTGAAACGTGGTGTGGTGATGCTGGTTGTATTGTTTTAGTTGAAGTCAACAGAGGCAAAATCATATAGTAGGGAGTCGAGGAGAAGTATGAAGAAATATAAACAAAGTCCCAGAGGTTCCAGGACTGTGAGAAATACATATTTTATAGAGAATGAGGAAGGTTCTTTGCTTGTATTAGAATTTAAGAAGGCAATATATTATTATTTGGGAATTTAGTTTACTTTGGAAATCCCATGGTTAGGATTTACTGTACCATACATGACCTCACCATGATTTATGTCATTTAATGCTACTTACATATAACTATATATTAGGTTCTGACAGGATCAGTTACTTCTGACTTAAGATTATGTTATAAGATAATAGGTTATTTATTATTTTAAAAGTTATTATTAGAAATGCAATAACAAATTAAGTCCAGTGTCAGAATTCAATTATTTTACAAATTTGAAACATTAAGTGCTTAGAGTAAAGGAAAATATACTCAGAACTAAAATCTACTCATTTAAAGAACTCAAGATTTTAAATTTATTTTCCCCTGACATACTGAATTAATAGTGGTTTATAAGATTTTAAGTTAATACATAATCACAAACCCTCTTGTGGGCTTCTTTTTAATGGAAATTCTTAATTCTTTTATTTATTTAATTTATTTATAAAATAGAAACACTGACAAGACCATAGGATAAGAGGAGTACAACACCTGGGAAGCTAAATTTATTTTGGTCAAAAGCTAATATCTAAGATTAACATTAATTCCCCAATAAAAAAATTAAAAAAAAAGAGGAGTACAATTCCCACTACCAGAGCTCCCTATGCCATTCCCTCTCCTGATAGCTTTTCTATTCTTTAACCCTGTAGGTATATGGACTCAGGGTCATTATGGGGTGCAGAACATGGAAGGTCTGGCTTCTGTAATTGTTTCCCCACTGAACATAGGCATTGACAGGAGACTGGCATACTTTTTTTTTTAAGAAAGGATAAATTAACAAAACTATAGGGTAGGAGGGGTACAACTCCACACACACAATTCCCACCACCCAATCTCCATATCCCATCCCCTCCGCTGATAGCTTTCCCATTCTCTATCCCTCTGGGAGCATGGACCCAGGGTCGTTGTGGGTTGCAGAAGGTGGAAGGTCTGGCTTCTGTAGTTGCTTCCCCGCCGAACATGGGCGTTGACTGGTCGGTCCATACACCCAGTCTGCCTCTCTCTTTCCCTAGTAGGGTGTGTCTTTGGGGAAGCGGAGCTCCAGGACATATTGGTGGGGTCTTCAGTCCAGGGAAGCCTGGCCAGCGTCCTGATGGCATCTGGAACCTGGTGGCTGAAAAGAGAGTTAACATACAAAGCCAAACAAATTGTTGAGCAAACATGGACCCAAAGCTTGGAATAGTGGAGAGGAAGTGTTGGGGAGTACTCACTGCAAACTCTAGTGTACTTCTGCTTTCAGGTATATATTTTGCAGTAGTTTATGGATATGTGTGAACATATGCTCTCTCTCATAGAACCTGGTCTATATCTAGGTTTTGGGACATTGTTAGAAAGTGAACCACCTGGGATGGAATTAGAGAATGCTATGAAAGGAAATGTCTCACCCAAGTAATGAAGCTGAAGGGCTGTCATTCCATATGTGCAGTCTCTGGACACAGTCTGAGCTGAAGCATGTTGAGGTGGCTATCGTTGTGTTGATTAGGTTGCGATCGGCAGATGCAATATTATTTGATATGGATTGGGAGAGGCATGCAGGAAAGTGGGCCTCACCCTAAGGTTCCAGGACTGGGAGAAATATAGGCTCTATAATGGAGATGTGAGGTTCTTGCTGTCTTAGCATTCAAAAAGACAATGGATAGTTAATGTTATCATCACGTTATTTGGTAATTGGGTTAACTTTGAAAAGCCCCTTTGTTAGGGTTTGCTGTATAGTACCCAGTATCTTGTATGTAGCTATGCCATTGGTTGCTTCTGATCTACTTGGTGGCATACTTTAAAGATGACTCTTTAGTCACTATCAGGCCACCCCATTAGCAAGTCAGGGAGTCCTGAGATTCCCAAGCAGATATGATGGGCTCAAATAAATCCCTTTCTCCATTGTTACCAGTCATCTCTATCAGGAACAACAAAATAGACCCCTTTGTGGGCCCCCATAGGACCTTGTCCTCAACTTGAATCAACAACAGTAGAGAATGTTCCGTCCTCCGAAGGGAGGGTGGACAATATACTCTGTCTTCTACCTGAGGAAAATGGGTCCTGAAATTGGGGAAGCTTGGAATGTTCCTACTCATCACCACAGAATGTGAGTTCACATCTACAGGGACGCATAGGTCACATAGGCTCCTAAACTGAATATGGACCCCAGATCAGATCAAATTGATTGTGTTTACAGTCAACAACATTTATACACCTCTCCCATGTTTGGGAGCTACTTTCCCCCCTGATCCAGCTTTCTGGTCCTTTTTCCAGCCATGACATAATCTCCCCAGACAATAACTTGGATCTACCTGCATATCAGATGTCAGGCTCAGGAAAGAGAAAAAAAAAAAAAAACTATTATAGTCATGGTCCCTTTGGAATATAACTAAAATAGACCTAGTAGCTATCTACAAAAGAGACCCCCAACTCTTCATCTGAAATATTCCAGCCTTTAGATTCAGGATTAGTCTACAATTTGTGTGGCTTTATATGTAACTTTTTTTTTTCAGCCACCAGGTACCAGATGCTAACATGATGCCAATTGGACTTCCCTGGGCAGATGACCCCACCGATGTGTCCTGGAGCTCCACTTCCCCAGAGCCCCGTCCCATTAGGGAAAGAGACAGGTTGGGAATATGGATTGACCTGTCAACACCCATGTTCAGCAGAGAAGCAATTACAGAAGCCAGACCTTCCACCTTCTGCACACCATAATGGCCCTGGTTCCATACTCCTAAGCTATCAGGGAAGGGAATGTGATATGGAGTTCTGGTGGTGGGAACTGTATGGAATTGTACCCCTCTTATTCTATGATCTTGTCAGTGATTCCATTTTAGAAATAAAATTTTTTTAAAAAAGAAATGAAAAAAATCACAAAACTCTACTTACTTAACAAATAAGGTTCTTTCTTCTAGCCCTGAATATGATATTTGAATGATAAATGACAGGATTGCTTTTAGGTTTACTAAAACTTTTGGTGATACAAACCACATAGTTCTGTAGTGGTTAGAGACAATTTGAGTGCTCAGTGTTTTAGGTCTGGGGAATTATCAGGGATGGAACTGCTTAGCTGTGATTCTGGTAAGGTGATGATCTGTGAAAACAATTTTAACTATCTGCAAAATAATTCTGAAAGATTCAATGTGACTCAAATCCTCATCTGCTGAATAGCTCTGGACCTTTTGGGAGAGGTAGAAATAAAAACAATTTTAGAATTATAGAGACCATGAAAATCTTTGAATTGATCCCAGCACAAATCAGGTCAGGGACTGCTTATGGATGTGCATACTTGTTTACCATTTTAATTTTCAACTTCTTCCAGAAGAAACATGCATGTGAGAGACAGAGAGACTTGTTATTATTATATACATCCACCTGACATTAATATGATATAAAAACCTATCTAATCTGAGACACACATACATTTTACATGAAAGAAAAGCTTTAGCCTTATATAATGCAATTCACATCATGTCCTTGTGAAATTTTAGCAGCAGAACACAATACTGTCTAGTTACCACAGGAACAGCTAAAGTTTGTAGTGTTAAATATTAATGTATTCATTTCTTGATCTGCTTGTGTTGCATACGCTGTATGTGAATGTATACATGTGTGTAAAGGATAGTGATTCATTGAAAAGCTCATTTATATATAGACTACAGTGCCTGAAATGTGAGATGGGGCCCCTTAATCCATACATACTATAGACTTTCTAATTATATCTTTTTTGAGACAATTTTCAGTATATGCTCCCTTCTTTAAATTCTGTCATTTTGTTTTTTCTCATTAGAACATCTATAAACCACCCCCACACCTATAGACATCTAATCTTTGATAAGAGGGCCCAAAGTATTAGATGGAGGAAGGAGGCTCTCTTCAATAAATGGTGCTGGGAAAACTGGGTTGAAACATTTAGAAGAATGAAACTGAACCACTTTATCTCACCAGAAACAAAAATCAACTCCAAATGGACCAAGGACCTGGATGTTAGACCAGAAACTATCAAATACTTAGAGGAAAACATTGGTGGAACACTTTCCCACCTAAACCTCAAGAACATCTTTGATGATAGAAACCTAATTACAGGGAAGACTAAAGCAGAAACAAATCAATGGGACTACATGAAATTGAAAATCTCCTGCACAGCCAAATAAACTATCACACAAACAAAGAGACCCCTCACAGAATGGGAGAAGATTTTCACATGCCATACATCAGACAAGAGACTAATCACCAAAATATACAAAGAGCTCAGCAAACTTAGCAACAAAAAAGCAAATGACCCCATCCAAAAACGGGCAGAGGATATGAACAGAACATTCACTAAAGAAGAGATCCAAAAGGCTAATAAACACATGAAAAAATTGCTCCAGGTCATTGATTATCAGAGAAATGCAAATAAAGACATCACTGAGATACCATCACACCCCAGTGAGAATGGCATATATCAAAAAGGACAGCAGCGACAAATGCTGGAGAGACTATGGGGACAGAGGAACCCTTCTGCACTGCTGGTGGGAATGTAAATTGGTCCAGCCTCTGTGGAGAGCAGTCTGGAGAACTAGGCTACGTCACAAGGCTAGACATAGACCTTCCATATGACCTAGTAATTCCTCTCCTGGGGATATACCCCAAGGACTCCATAACACCCAACCAAAAAGAAATGTGTAAACCTATGTTCACAGCAGGATAATTTGTAATAGCTAAAACCTGGAAGGAACCCAGGTGCCCAACAACAGATAAGTGGCTGAGAAAGCTGTGGTATATATACACAATGGAATACTATGCAGCTGTTAAGAACAATGAAGTTACCTTCTCTGACCCATCTTGGACAGAACTAGAAGGAATTATGTTAAGTGAGTGAAGTCAGAAAGATAAAGATGAGTATTGGATGATCCCACCCATAAACAGAAGTTGAGAAAGAATAACAGAAAGGGAAACTAAAAGCAAGATTGACTAAATCTGGAGTAGGTCACCAAAGTAAAAACCCTGTGGTGAGGGTGAAGGTTGATATTCAGCTTCCTGGGGGAGTGGAGGCTAGGGTGGGGTGGGTGGAATGGGACACAGTCTTTTGGTGGTGGGAATGGTGTTTATGTACACTCCTATCAATTTGTAGTCATACAAATCACAATTTAATTAATATGAGAGGGGAAAATTGATTGTATGTCTCAAACTTTTTAAAGCACAGAGTCTTTTTAATACATAGGCTGAGTCTCTGATATGTTGACTCTCTCAAAAACCTAGACCAGAGAGAACAGAAGCAACCAGTGGCACTGCTATATACAAATAATGTCAAAGGACATAAATTATGGTGATGTTCGGTATGATACAGCAAATCCTAAAGAAGGGATTTTTCAAAGTTAACCCAATTACCAAATAATGTGATTATAACAATAACTATCTATTGTCTTCTTGAACCCTAAGAGAGCAGGAGCCTCCCACTTTCTCTATAGAGCCTTTATTTCCCCCAGTCCTGGAGCCTCTAGGGTGGGGCTCACTTTCCTGCATGCTTCTATCAATTCATAGTAAATAATATTGCATCTGAGACCCTAACCTAATCAATGCAATGAGTACCACCTCAGCATGCTTCATTTCAGACTGTGTCCAGAGACTTCAGGTGTGGAATGACAACCCTTCAGCTTCATTACTCAGGTGAAACCTTTCCTTTCATAGTATTCTCTAATTCCACTCTAGGAGGTTCACTTCCTAACACAGCCCCAAAACCTATTTATAGACCAGGTCCCATAAGATAGAGCATATGTTCACATGTATCCATAAACTAGGGCAAAATATATACCTGAAAGCAAAAGTACACAATAGTCTGCAGTGAGTCAGTATAAAGTTCCTAATGAAATAGTATCTACTTAGATACCCTCCTCACCTACTTCCTATTACAGTTCTCTCACTCACTCCAAAACTAACCTTATCAAAGCAAGGACTGCAAAAGCAAGGGCAAGAGACTGGCATACTTTAATGACGATTTTTTAGTCACTATCAGGACACCCCATCAGCTGGTGCCCTACTTGGGAAGTCCTGAGATTCCCAAACAGACTTGATGGGCCTAGATCTCAAATAAACCCCTCTCTTCATTGTTACTGGTCATCTCTATCAGGGACAACAAAATAGACCCCTTTGTGGGCTCCCATAGGACCTTGACCTCAACTTGGATCAACAATGGTAGAGAATGTTCCATCCTCTGAAGGAAGGATGGACAACATACTCTATGCTACACCTGAGGAAGATGGGTCAATATTGGAGCAGCTTGGAATGTTCCTACTCATGACCATAGAATATGAGCTCAGATCTACAGGGATGCAGAGGTCATATAGGCTCCTAAACTGAATATGAGCCTCAGACCAAATCAAATTGATGAGGTGTACAGTCAAGAATATTTGTACACCTTGTCAGACAAAGTAAGGACTGCAAAAGCTGAATAAGGGCAAGAGACTGGTATACTTTAATCTTCTTCTTCTAGCATTTGCCCTTCTTCCATAGCCAGTCAACAGCGTCAGGTTGCTGCTTGTTGCTGGCTTTGAAAGTGACTGGGATCCATTTCGATTCAGTCGGCTAGGAAGGATCATCAGTTTCCCCAATGAATGGGTACTCACGGGATGCATCACGGGAAGGTCGATCCAATGCATCCCGTATACTTTAATGAGGACTCTTTAGTCACTGTCAGGCCACCTCATTACTTGGGTCCCTAGTCAGGGAGTACTGGGATTCCTACACTAACATGAAAGGCCTATACCTTCCCAGCCATGACATCATCTCCCCAGACAATAATTAGGATCCATTTGCATATCAGATTTCAGGCTCAAGCAAAAACAAACAAACAATAAAAAGCCCCACTAGTACAGCTACAGGTCCATTGAAATATAACTAAAATATGCCTACTAGCTATCTACAAAATGGAGGACCCCCCAACACTTTATCTGCACTATTCCAGCCTTTAGGTCTATGATTGTTCAACAATTTCTTTGGCTTTGTATGTTAACTCTCTTTTCAGCCACCAGGTTCCAGATGCTAGCAGAATGCAACTAGACTTCCCTGGACAGACAACTGCACCATTGTGCCTTGGAGCTCTGACTCCCCAGAGACCTTCCCCACTAGGGAAAGAGAGAGACAGGCTGTGAGTATGGACTGACCTGTTTGCTGGGGTTCACGTGGGGTGACTGCAGCCAGGAAGATAAGCTTACTGAGACTCCATCACTAGCTCAAGAGACAACGTGATAAAGAAAGAGACTCAGGGAGGATTCTGATACAAACACTCTCCATTTATTCAGGGGTGGGCTTGGGTATATGTAGAGAAAGTTAAACAAAGAACATTTTTACAAATATGTCAGAAATTACATGTTTCTTAAAGGTCAGCTTGCCCCTATGGTAGGGGGCTGGTATGACAAGAATTGATGTGATACATAAAGGTCAAGACAATTATTCTCCATGATGCAAACAGGTTAATTATCTAAAGGCATTTGAGAGAAGCACAGGGGTTAAACCAGTAGGGTGAGCTAGAGAGAAGATAAACAAAGCTTGTTGTAAATCATAGATATCAAAGGACATAAGGAAATAGTGTTTTGAGGCTTCACTGTCTGGTGTTGGGGTGTAAGATGGAGTATGTTTCTCCTTTGTGAATGAACCTTAAAGCAGGCAGTCATGTGGCCTGCTGCTAGCAGGGAGAAACTGTGGGATTTCTGTGGGCTTCAGAGTCTTACAAGGGGAAACTGAGTCTGGGAGACTTTTTTCCCCTTGGCTCATCTCTATGAGAGAGGCTAATAAGGGGGTGTCTTTTCCAGACCTCCATCCAAGGATGGGGGCTTTTACCTAAGCTCTACCAAGCTTTCACATAATCCCTGTGAAATGCACCTGTCAATGCCCATGTTCAGTGGGGAAGCAATTACATAAGCCAGACCTTCCTCCTTCTGCATCCCACAATGATCTTGGTTCCATACTCCCAGATGCTTAAAGAATAGGAAAGCTATCAAGGGAGGGGATGGTATAGGGATTGCTGGTGATGGGAATTGTGTGGAGTTGTACCCCTCTTATGCTATGATTTTTGTCAATGTTCTCTTTTTATAAATAAAAAATTTAAAAAAAAAAAAGAAAGACCTAGACCTCTAACAGATCCCTCTCATCACTGTTACTGTTTGTGTTCATCAGGAACAACATAATGGACCCCTCTGTGGGCCACTATTGGACCTGGCACTTATTGTTAATCAACAGTGGCAGGCCTATCACCTGAAAATGATGGGTCCTGAAATTGGCGTAGCCTGGAATGTTCCTCACCATGATCACAGAATATGAGCTCAGACCTATAGGTATGCAGAGGTTACAGAGGCTCCTGTGTTGACTATGAGTCTCAGATCAGAATGATAGGGTTTACAGTTAACAATACTTACATGCTTACCCCATATTTGGGAGCTACTCTCTTCCCTGATCCAGCTTTCTGGGAAAACTATGACAATAGCTTAGGTCACCCACATATTAGATGTCAGACACAGGCAAAACTAGTTGGGTCATGGGGCCCTTGGAATATACCTAAAATATACCTACTTACTAGCTTTTTCCAAAATGGATATCCCCAAATCTCAATCCATAATATTCTTGCCTTTAGGCTCATGATTAGTCAACAATTTGCTCTGCTTTCTATCTTAACTTTTTCAGCCACCAGGTCCTGGATGACACCATGATGCCAACCGGAATTTCCAGGGCAGATGACCTCACCATGTGTCCTTGGAGCCCCACCTCCTCAGGTCCCTGCCCAACTAGGGAAAGAGAGAGACAGGCTGGAAGTATGGATCGACCTGTAAGTGCCCATGTTCAGTGGGGAAACAATTACAGAATTCAGACCTTCCACCTTCTACATCCCATAATGACCCTGGGTCCATGCTCAATCCCAAAGGGTTAAATACTAGGAAAGCTATCAGGGGAGGGAATGGGACACTCAGTTCAGGTCACGGGAATTGTGTGGAATTATTACCCCTCTTAACCTATGGTCTTGTCAGTGATTCCATTGTATAAATAAAAACATACATATCTATTGCCAGGAGAGGAATTGCAAGGTCATAGGGTAGGCCCATTTCTTGCCTTCTGAGAATTCTCCAGACTTCTCTCTACAGTGGTTGGACCAACTGACATCCCCACCAGCAGTGCAGGAATATCCCTTTGTCCATACAACCTCCCCAGTATTTGTTGCTGCTACCTTTTCTGTTGTATGACATTCTCACAGGTGTGAAATAGTATCTCATTGTTTTCTTTATTTGCATCTCCCAGACAATCAATAACTTGAAGCACTATTTCAAATGTTTGTTGGCCTTTTGGATCTCTTTTTTACAATTTAATTTAATTCTATTATTTCTTTTTTGCAGGGTTAATGTTTAATAGTCAACAGTAAATATAATGAGTTTGTGCATGTGTAACATTTCTCAGTTTTCACCACAACAATACAAACCCACTAGGTCCTCTGCCATCCTGTTCCAGGACCTGAACTCTCCTCACCACCCACCCCAGAGTCTTTTACTTTGGTGTAATACACCAGCTCGAGTCCAAGTTCTGCTTAGTGTTTTTCCTTCTGGTATTGTTTTTCAACTTATGCCTGTAGTGAGATCATCCCATATTCATCTTTCTGTTTCCAAATTAACGTAATTTCAAGCTCCATCCAAAATGGGTTGAAAATGGTGAGATCTCCATTTTTCATAGCTGAGTAGCATTCCATTGTGTATATATACTACAACTTGATCAGTCCCTCATATTGGTTATTGGACACCTGGGTTACTTCCAGTTTTTGGTGATTACAAATTGTGCTGCTGTGAACATATGTATACACAGATCTTTTGGATGAGTGTGTCTGGTTCCTTAAGCTTTATCCCTGGAGTTAGGGAACCAAAGTAAAACTCTCTGGGTTGGAGGGTGAAGGTACATGTTCAGCTTCACTGGAGGTAGGGAGTTGGGGGAAGGGTAGTAGAATGGTGAGAATGGTGTTAACATACACTCCAATTAATTTACAGTCTCACAAATTACTATTCAACTTATAAGAAAAGGGACATGTATTGAGTGTCATGCCATACATCAGACAAAAGGCTAATAACCAAAATATATAAAGAACTCACCAAACTCAGCAACAAGAAAACAAATGACCCCATTCAAAAGTGGGAAGAGGATATGAACAGACTATTCACCATAGAAGAGATCCAAAATGTAGAGGTGGGGCTACAGAGTAGCAGCAGCTGTGTTTCTCTCATCTCCTCTCCCTGGTCAACTAGGAATATTAAAGAAGATTCCCTGAGACCACAAGAAGATGAAATTAGGACTACTTTGGGAACCCACCAAGTCACTGGTGAGTGCAAACGTGTGTGGCTTGTGGACAGAAAGCAGCTTAAGGAGAGATTCCTGGGGGCTAAAGTTTATATCTACTTCTAAGTGGTTGGTAACAGTCCAGCAGTTTGCCAGTTGAGGAGCTACCTCCAGTCTGTTTTACCAACAAAAATTCTGCTGAAGGAAGGAGAGGACTCCCCCAAGGTCCGCCAAATACAATTGTGTTTCATCATTGCTACTGCCCCTTGGGGGCTGAGGCAGCAGTGGGGAAGCCCTTTGCTGACATCAGGAAACAGAGAATTGATTGTGAAATTCAGGATAAGATCTACACCCTTGTGGTGTAGAGGTGTGGCTGTATAGTGGGAGCCTTTGCACATTGAGAACACAGTGAATAATTGCCTCAGATCCCACAGACTATAAACAGGACTTGACAAGCAGTGCTTCCCAGTTTTTCTCTGGCTGCCAGTAGAGAAGCAGAATTGAGCCCCGGGCTTTGGCTCTTTGGGGCATGGGCAACAACCATTGTGCTATCTCTCCCCTACCCTGCTTTATCTCTTGGCCAGGAGGGAGTGATTAATCTAAAAAATGTACTTAAAGGTAAAAATCCCACAGGCTACATTGCCTACAGGGAAGAAAAATAGGAAAAGAGGTCTTAGAGCCATTGCCTTTCAACTCAGGGATTGAGATAACATTGAAACACATGTTAATTTCCATAACTTTGAACTCTTTAAATACTTACTTACACACAAGTCAATCCAGACAAGAGTGATCAGTGGACTGTAAAGTACAGGGGGACCTCATAACACACTATATACAATGGATAAGCCAAGAAGAAACATTGTGGAAATGAACAAGAACAAAAGCCAAAATAAACCCCCTCAAGATAGAAGCACATAAGAATGAGGACAACATCCAAACACTACTTGAGACATTAGTCACAGGAATGAGGAAAGGGTTTGAAATGGGTAAGCAGCAAATGAAACTTCAAAAGAAAATACTACATCTAAAAATATCTTAAGACTTCATATTTGCCTGTAAACTTTCCATACTTATTTAAATATATTTTTATCTCTCAATATATTTTGTAATGTTAGAACTAAATTTATATCTGAAATTTTCTTCTGATCCCTAGCTCTAAATCACTGAATACATATAAACTTAGGAAGTCTACCCATTTCTGAGACACAATGAGAAATGGCATTTCTTGTATCCAGATTCCTTTTACTATTTTACTTGTAAATGGGCTGCTCCTGCTCCAGGTAACCAGGATTTTGCCATGCAGAGTTCAAACAATTTCATTATACATGTCTGGAAAAGGAAGGCTGATTAGAGTTTTCTAAGCAGCACTCAGTTCTTTTTTTTTTTTCTTTAGGTAATGAGAGCTAAATATCTGTTATGTATTTTTATTTTATCTTTTTTTTTTTTTTTTTTTTTACTAGAGCACTGTTCAGCTCTGGCTTATGGTGGTGCAGGGGACTGAGCCTGGGACGTTGGAGCCTCAGGCATGAGAGTCTGCATAACCATTATGCTATTTACCCTCCACCTGTTATGTATTTAAATCTTGGAGTTGAAACTCTGTACTAAACAATAAGTTATTCTTTAGCTCCATCTGGTGGATCTTTGGAATACATACTTATTAAATATCTAGGAATACTAGCATGATAGAATCTCATTTCTACCAGTATGTAGAAACCATTCTCCTCAAGACTGAAATAGTTGACTCCAGCTACCCTTTCCCTTTTCCAGAATCTATTGGAGTACCTCCTATTAAGACTGGATGTTATTTTTCTCCTAACCACTGTTGCTTGTTGTTATTATTGTTTTAAGCACTAAGGCCTACTTACTATATGCAGTGAATCCATCTTTGAGTACTTATCACACCCAAGGTTAGACCTGACATAATAACACTGATTATGAATTATCAGATGGATGGGAAGAAGGAATACCCAAACCACAAAACTTCCTTCATTAGACTCTTACATCTGAATTCCATCAGCCTCATTCTCTTGCACTGACTTGCTTATTACTTCTTACTTTCAGGTGGGTTAGAAATCTAATTTACTCTTCATTTTTATTTATTTATTTATATTTATTTTTTATTCATTTTATTTCTTTCATATTCATCTAAATTTTGTGTTACTCATTTAGAAAACACTTTAGATATCACACTTTCAGGGAGAAAATAGTGATACCAAATTAAAATAGAGTCCCAGAGAGCTAGCTCACCAGGTTTGAGTCTGATCACCATAAGCAGGCACCAGGCAAGAGTAAAGCTTTAAGAGTAACAGAGTAATACTTTTGTGTCTCTCCTCTCTGTCTCTTTCACCTTCTAGCTGAAATAAAGAAAAATATATGTTAGTGGAAATATACATGCTTAAAATAATGGTAAGGTTCTTATTTCTTTTAGAGAAAGAGATAGATAACATATATATAGTAGTGTTACATGATAGATGTCAAATGGATGATATATAGAGAGGTAGTTATACAGATGATAGAGAAAAGAGTGAATGAAGAAAGAGTGGAGTAAGGATGGAAGGAAGAAGAAAGTGAGAGAGACACCATATTTTCTTTTTTAAAATTTAAATTTTTATCTTTATTTATTGGATAGACATAGCCAGAAATTGAGAGGGAAAGGGGTTATAGAGAAGGAGAGAGACAGAGAGACACTTGCAGCCCTGCTTCACTACTCCTGAAGCTTTCCCCCTGCAGGTGGGAACCTAGGTCCTTGCACACTGTAACATGTGTGCTCAACCAGGTGTGCGCCACCACCTGGCCCCAACACCATATTTTCATGTGTGTCTTCTCTGGGAAGAATTGAAGCATTTAGCATATATTTCAGGGGAGTAAGATGTTAGTGATTTTTCAAATTAAGTGGATGGAAGGAATATTCAGTTAAGGCTGAGTCTGAGCAATGTGACTATGAAGGAAACTTGGAGTTTCATTATCTATAAATTTTAGTAAATATTTTCTGTTTATTCCCATAAAGAAAAATAGATTGTCCTAACAATTATTATACAATTATGAACAGGTAGTCTGACTTCATGAAGGCCCAACTACCCTGAAAATGGACATAATTGTCTCTGCTTTTATAATGGACAATCAAGAAGAGGTGGAGGCAGGCTGATATCATTTGCCTAGAGGAAAATGTATCAGAGAACATTCTAACAGGGAAAGAAAGTATAACTAATGACATGAAAATTAGGAAGAAAATGAGCTATGTTAATGATTAATGTTTAACTTAATAGCTCAGCAAGACATGCTGAGTTAAGAAGTCACCTAGAGGGTCCTGGTCTGGTGTGTATGTAAAAAAAAGAACAATGAAAGAAATAATTTTAGTTTCCATTCTCTCAGCCCTAGAAAACCTTTGGGAAATCACAACTATTAACTGCTCTGAAATTTACTTCAATTCAAACTGGCTAATTATTTAGCTACTTTCTAATCTACTCCTTACTGGTCTTGAATTTTAATGTGAAAATTAGCTCATATGTTTGAAAAATAATTTGAGACCTGACACCCACACTACTTAGATATTAGCTTTTGACCAAAACAAATTCAGCCCACTTTAGCCCAATTCAATCTGTCTGAATATTGGCATACAGGTTGGTACCAGAAGTTTTATAGACAAGCATAGAACAGGTGAAGCAGAGAGTTTCTGAAGCAGAGAATAGAGCTAGAAGAGGTCTTGTGTCAGGGGCAAATGAGACAACTGTGTTTTCTTGGATAGACAGGTTCTGGGAAGAGAGCACTGCAAGAGCTGTAGCTATAGTTCATTGCTTTCACTTTTCCAGGTATAAATCTGCATTGACTATCCCTCTAAAATATATGGCCTCCTTTCTCCCTTGACCTTCTTTGTATTTTGTGGCATTCCATATGTGTTATGGGGCTAAAAAAACAAAACAAAACAAAAAAAACAACAGAAGCTAAGACCCTAAGATTTTTTTTAATGTTGCCTCGGTTTCACTGCTCCAGGCTGACATTATTTGCCAGGAGACATACAGAAGATAGATCATTCGATTGACCAATAGACAGATAATAGATAGGTAGATAGACAGATAATAGCATAGTTCCCTCCAATGTAGTGTAGGGGTCAGATGAGAACATGCGTTGACCTCACAACAGAGCAAGTACACTATCAGATGAGTTATTTTTGTGTTTCTGGGATATGAGTAACTTGTATATTAAATATGAGGAGAACCCAGAACAGACAGGAACAATGGCAAAGTTCAGGCAAATGGGGCATCTGTGTGACAGTTGAATAATGCTCTCAGTTTAGACTTTGTTGTATTTAACTCTGCAGTCTTTTTACTATCTTTTTTTCAAATATTTTTTCTTTTCATTATTATTAGATAGAGACAGAGATAGGACAATAGCAGAAGCTCTCCTGAGGAAAAGAAGAAAAATTGAGGCATCACAATTACTGATACCAGGCTATATACCTCAAAGCAATAGTAGTTAAAACAGTGTGGTATTGGAAAAAACATGGACATATGGACGAATGAGATGGGATAGAAAGCCTAGAACTTAACCCACACATGTGTAGTCACCTTATACATCACAAAGGGCTCCAAACTGTCTAATGGGGAAAAGAAAGTCTTTAACAAATGGTGTTGGGTGATTTAGACAGCCACACGCAGAAAAATGAAACTAGACTACCAATTAACACTATGCACCCAAATTAACCCCAAATGTATCAAAGATCTGGATATTAGACCTGAAAGTATAAAATGGATATAGAAAAATATCAGTGAAGCATTGCATGACATTAATATTGAAAATGTATTTGGAGATAGTACACCATGGGCAAGGGAAAGAAAAACAAGATTGAACAAATAAGACAGAAATACTCAAGGCAGTTATTATGATTCATTTTGAAACCTTTTAGGAATATTTTCAGTCCTCAAAAATATCCATACCTTTTATTATACAGACTGGCATTTTATCTTGAAATCTGTAAATAGGGTGTTTCTCTCCTCTCCTCTCCTCTCCCAGGTCAACCAGGAATACCAAAGAGATCATCTGGGACTGCAACAAGGCAGGACTGAACAACTTCAGGAACCCACCAACTCACCGGTGAGTGCAAATACATGTGACTCATAGACAGATAGGAGCCTAGGGAGAGATTAAGTGTCTGGTAACAGTCCAGCAGTTTACCAGTTGAGGCACCACCTCCAGTCTGTTTTTACCAACAAAATGACTGCTGAAGGGAGGAGAGGACTCCCCTAAGACTCACCAAATGCAACTGTGAGTCTCCATTGCTACTGCCCTCAGAGGCTGGAGCAGCAGGGGGGAGGCCCTGTGCTGATATCTGGGACTAGAGAACTGACCAGGAAACTCAGGAGATCTAAACCCTGGTGGCCTAGCAGTGGGGCTGTGTGGTGGGAATCTTTCCACATTGTTCTCCTGATGAGAACATGCTGAATAATTGTCTCAGAACCTACAGACTATAAACACGATTTGTTTAGCCACTTACAGGGCCCAGTAGTGCTACCCGGCTTGGTAGAGAAGCAGAATTGAGCCCAGAGCTTTGAATCCTTGGGGTGTGAGAGTCTCTTTTAATAACCATCGTATTATTTCTCCCCCACCTTGATTAATCTCTTGGTCAGGAGAGATTGATTAAGCTAAGAAACCTACTTAATAGTGTAAAAGCCCTCAGCTCCCATAGCCAACAGGGAAGAAAAAGAACAAAGGAGGCTTTAACAGCCACTGTGCAACTTTGGAAAAGAGAACACTTGTGACCTCAATGGGACAGGACTAGAATGACTTCAGGAACCCACCAAATCACTGGTGAGTGCAAACACATGTGGCTCATGGACAGAGAGGAGCCTAGGAAGAGATTTGGGTGGCTGGTAACACTCTGGCAGTTTACCAATTGAGACACCACCTCCAGTCTATTTCACCGAGAAGAGGACAGCTGGGGGGAGGAGAGGACTCCTCTAGGACTCACGGAGTGCAGCTGTGAGTTTCCATTACTAATGCCTTCAGAATCTGGAGCAGTGGAGGGAGGCCCTGTGCTGACAACAGGGAACAGAGAACTAACCAGGAAAGTTAGTAGATCTATACCTCTGTGGCCTAGAGGTGGGGCTAGGAGAGTCTCTTTGCATAATCACTGATTATCTCTTGGTTAGTAGTCACTGATTAAGCTAAGAAGCCTACTTAGAGTTTAAAAGCCCTCAGACTCCAGTATCCTACAGAGAAGAAAAAGAACAAAAGAGGCTTTTAAGCCACTGAGCTCCAAATCAGGGAGTGAAATAATATTGAAACAACTGTCAATTTCCACAACTGTGAACTCTTTAAGTATCTTATTTAGACACAAGTCAATCCAGGCAATAGTGATCAGTAATTTGAAAAGTGCTGAGAGAGGGACCTCATAACATACTATATAGTATGGTTAAACCAACAAGAAAAAACACTGTAGATATGAACCAGGACAAGAGTCCAGCTAAAAGCTCCCCAAAGGGTGAAGCACAAAATAATGAGGTCAACATCCAAACACTAGTTAAGGAAATAATCACAGGAGTGAGTAAAGAGTTTGAAAGAATTGTTATCAGAAATGCAGAAACAACAAATGAGACTCTGAAAGAAAACACTAATTATCATAAGGTTATTAGAGAGCTGAAAGCTGAAATAGCTGAACTAAGAACACAACTAGCTGAACAAGCTAAAACAGTATAAGAACAGGGTAACAAAATAGATGAACTGCAGAAAACAGTAGACGGGAGAGAGAATAGAATCAATAAGGCTGAAGACAGATTTAGCAAGATTGAGGACTAATTAGAGAGAACTAAAAAAGAAGTAAGATAGCTCAAAAAGAGATTAAAAGATACTGAAAACAACAAGAGACATATGGGATGACTTCAAGAGAAACAATACATACATTATTGGCTTACCAGAGGAAGAAAGAGAAGGAGGGGAAGAAAGCATTCTTCAGGCCATAATAGCTGAGAACTTCTCTAGTCTAGACAACATCAAAAACATAAAGGTTCAAGAAGCCCAGAGGGTCAAAAAAAGAAGTAACCTAGACTTAAAGACAACAAGACACATCATACTTAGAATGGAAAGGAATAAGGATAAAGAAAGAATCCAGAAAACTGCAAGAGAAAAACAAAGAGTCACCTACAGAGAAAAACCTATAAGATTAGCAGCAGAGTTCTCCCACACAACCACTACAGGCCAGAAGAGAATGGCAAGATATCTATTAAGTGCTCAATGAGAAAGGTTTTCAACCAAGACTGCTGTATCCTGCCAGACTGCCATTCAGGCACAAGACAGAGACATAAAAATATTTTCAGAAAAGCAACAGTTGAAAGAATCAACTATCACCATGCCTGCCATGAAAGAAGTTCTGAAAGGTCTCCTATAAATAGTCAGACCATCATAAATAGGATATATATCAGAACACTCTAAAAATCTACAAGAATGGCATTAAAATATTTTCAATCATCGATATCAATAAATGTCAATGGCCTGAATTCACCTATTAAAAGGCACAGAGTAGGAAGATGGATCATAAAACAAAACCCAACCATATACTGCTTACAGGAAAACTACATAACTCAACAAGACAAACACAGACTCAAAGTGAAAGGAAGGAAAACTATCATAAAGGCAAATGGCCCACAAAAAAGACATCAACAGCTACTCTCATATCTGACATGATAGACTTTAAAATAAATAAATTTTAAAAAGATTGGGATGGACACTACTTAATGCTCAGAGGATCAATCAGTCAAGAGGACTTAACAATTATTAACATCTATGCACCCAATGAGAAGCTATCTAAATACATCAAACATCTACTGAAAGAGCTACAGCAATATATTAACAGCAACACAGTCATAGTAGGGGACTTAACACCCCACTCTCTCAACTTGGTAGATCATCCAGGCAGAAAATCAATAAAGACATGAGGGAGCTAAATGAGGAGATAGATAAACTAGAACTATTGGACATTTTCAGAGTCATTCATCCCAAGAAACTGGAATACACATTTTACTCAAGTCCACATGGGTCATTCTCAAGGATAGATCAGACCATAAGTTAGTCCACAAAGACATCATCAACATATTCAAGAGCATTGAAATCATTCCAAGCATCTTCTCAGACCACAGTGGAATTAAACTAAAACTTAACAATCAACAAAGATTAGTAATAGTCCCAAAATGTGGAAGCTCAACAGTACACTCCTTAACAAATACTGGGTTAAAGAGGAAATCAAGGAAGAAATCAAAATGTTTCAAGAGTTCAATGAAAATGAAGACACAATCTATCAGAATACATGGGACACAACTAAGGCAGTACTGAGAGGGAAGTTCATAGCCATACAAGTACACATTAGGAAACAAGAAAAAGCACAAATGAACAGCCTGATTGCACATCTTAAAGACCTAGAAGAAGAAGAACAAAGGAACCCTAAAGCAACTACAAGGACAGAAATAACTAAAGTTAGGGCTGAAAAGATTAGAAAACCATACAAAAGGTCAACAAAAGAGTGAACAACATCGACAGACTCACAAAACAAAAAAGGGAGAAGACCCAAATAAATCAGATAGTAAATGAAAGAAGAGATATCCTAACAGACACCGCAGAAATTCAACATACCATGCGAGGCTTCCATGGACACCTATATGCTACCAAGCTAACGAACCTGAAAGAAATGGACGAGTTCCTAGATACCTAGAACTTGCAAAACTAAGAGGAAGTAGATAACATGAACAGGCCCATCACAGCTAATGAAATTGAAACAGTTATCAAAAACCTTCCCAAAAATAAAAGTCCTGGACCAGATGGTTTTACAAATGAATTTCACCAAACCTTCAAAGAAGAACTAATACCTCTACTATTAAAAGTCTTCCAGATGATTGAAGACATTGTAATATTCCCTTCCAGCTTCTATGAAGCCAGCATCACTTTGATACCAAAAGCAGACAGGGACACAACCAAAAAAGAAAACCACAGGCCAATATCTCTGATGAACATAGATGCTAAAATATTGAACAAAATTCTAGCCAACTGGATACAGCAGTATATTAAAAAGACTGTTCATCATGACCAAGTGGGGTTTATCCCACGGACTGCAAGCTTAGTTTAATATATTTAAATCAATCAACGTGATCCATCACATCAAAAACAGCAAGACCAAAAACCACATGGTCATATCAACAGATGCTGAGAAAGCCTTTAACAAACTACAACATCCCTTTATGATCACAATACTACAAAAAATGCGAGTAGATGAAGAATTGTTAAAAATGGTGGAGTCTATCCTACTAGGGAAAGAGAGAGGCAGACTGGGAGTAAGGACTGACCAGTCAACGCCCATGTTCAGCGAGGAAGCAATTACAGAAGCCAGACCTTCTACCTTCTGCAACCCACAATGACCCTGGGTCCATGCTCCCAGAGGGATAGAGAATGGGAAAGCTATCGG